>NC_087479.1:70296789-70967475 GCF_036417665.1 Passer domesticus | reverse complement strand
ATGGAAGGAGGTTTCTTACTATGATATGTTTTTCTCCCTCCAAAATAACCCTGATGGCAAAGAGACTGTGGCATCAGAGCCCCCTCTGACCCCCTTGTTTTGGCTCTTGAAAGACAAAACAGAAGCAAAATGGGAGAACTGAAATGGGGCTGCTCGGCCTGTAGCATAAGATAGAGATGCACCAGGACAGATAAAGTTTATTGCACAGCACTAGAGGAACAAGAACAAGATCTAGCTGACCTATTTAGACCTCACTTGGGAGGGCAGGGGGGAAGGGGTAGAGACTTGGGAGGGGCTCCATCTACACCACCTACACCACCTAGTCGACCGCATCCACTATTTCTCCTACTCCTACTCCTACTCCTACTCCTACTCCTACTCCTACTCCTACTCCTACTCCTCCTCCTCCTCCTTTGGAGAAGACACCAGCTCCAACCCCTCCAGGCAGCCCAATAGCATCCCGAACCAGAGGACAAATACTGCAGGCCCCTTTGCAGGAGACAGTAAAACCAGGCCGAGAAAAGATATTAGTTAAGGTGCCCTTCTCCACCCTTGGTTTGGATGCTTGGAAAAGGGTTGCAGGAAATTACCAAAATGACCCAATAAACATTGCTAAACATCTAGGGTACATTACGAAGCAGCACAATCCAGACTGGGGTGCTATTCAATTGTTATTAGACACATTCACTGAAACAGAAAGCTAGATGGTTTTAAAAACAGCTGGGAACCAGGTAGCAGACCACTTTAGACAACAACCAGGGGATCTAAAGGAACATTTTCCACTTCAGGACCCAGGCTGGAACCTGAACCAACCAGTACAAAGACAGAGGCTAAAAAATTATCCGGATTGGCTTATATTGGGAGTGGAAAGAGCAACGCCTGAAACTATAAATTGGTCAGCTTTATATGCTATTAAACAGGCACCCTCAGAATCCCCCAGAGAGTTCCTAGATCACCTGAGAAACACAATGTGACGCTATACACCACTGGACCCGGCATCTGATCTGGGGATATGCTGGAACCCAGGACGCCCCTCTGGGTGCCCTGGATGACACGTGCCCCTGGCAGACGGCTGGGGAATCCTGGCAGGAAGCCAGAGACACTTGGGATTTCGATCTTAACCCATGGAGCAAATTACCAACCTTGTATGAAGAATCACAAGTCACAGAAGTTTAAATAGAGTGATAATGAATTAATCCCAGGGTGAAACATGGAATTTGGGGGATTTTACTAGAGGGGGTCTAGGAGGCAAGATGGAGGGATTTGGGCGTTGTCCTATTTTTCTTCCTTCTTCTTCCTAGCCTCCATCTTCTTGCTGATGGTAGCACATTTGGATTGGTTTAGACTAGAAGTAGACAGTCTAACAGAGGTGATAGGTATTGGAAAATAATGACAAATAAAGTACATGTAATTCATAGCACAAAATGAAGACACCAGCCCAGGGGCGGGCAGCGTGCCCATGACAGACCTGCAGATCAGACCTCTGCAGGTCTGAAAAAGAATGGTTTAGATAAGAGACAATAAACAACCTTGTGAACCAGAGCTGAAGAATTCTGACTCTTTCTTCCACCGTCGGGCTGGGAAAAAAGAACTCTCGGGGAGGGTCATCCTGACTGCAGGAAACCCGAGAGAGGTACAACAACTAATTAATCTATTTTTGGGACAGTCCACGGGGGATATTTGCTGCAAACTCCAAAAAGTCTGAGAAGAAGATATACGGAATTTAGAAACTTGATTGGGGGAGGCTTGGAGAGTCTTTAGCAACAGAGAAGAAGGGGATAAACAAGGGATGAAAAACTTAATAGCAATAGTGCAGGAGTGAACGGAAAGAAAGACGTGAAAGCAGGCAGGGAGCACCCAGGCAAGGCCCTCCTCGATCCGGCAGAAATCAATGTGCAAACTGTAAGAAACAGAGCCATTGGCAGAAGGACTGTCCAGAGCAGAAAGAGAATGGTCAAGGGAATCAAAGGAGAGGAGGGGTGGTTGCCCATGTGCAAGACAATTGGGGGGGACTGGAGGAGACTACTCCAGCAGGCTGTCTGGTTGTAAAACTAAAGCTGGGGGAAATGGAAAAAGAAGGGAAATTCCTAGTCAACCTTTAGAAGCGAGTACCTTCTAGGGGCAAGGTACTCGGTTCTAAATACAGCCTTGATGCCCATAGGGGATGATTATGCTACAGTTACGGGAGCGACTGGCCAAACTGAAAAGGCATTTTTCTTTAGGCCACTAAAATACAAACTGGGAAAGCAGTGGGGGATCCACAAATTTCTATATATGCCCAACTCCCCATAGCAACTTCTGGGTAGAGATTTGCTGGGACAATGACCGCCAATTATTGCATTCAAAAATGGGGAAATTACTCTGGAGGGAAATGATCAAAAGTACGTAGAAATATTGAGTTTGATATTAACCACTAGTCAAGTCACAAGGGAAACTGAAATCGATGAAGATGTAATGAATCAGGTATTCCCTGGGGTATGGGCTTCTGATGTATCAGGGACAGCAAAAAACGCTCCCCCTATACAGATCAGACTAAAAGAGGGAATGCAACCTGTCAGAGTTAAACAGTATCCCCTGGGAAGGGAAGATAAGGAAGGAATTAGCCCAGTAATTGAGAACTTTTTAACATCTAGGATTATTAAAAGAATGTCAATCTGATTTTAATGCCCCTAACCTACCAGCCAGCAAACCTGATGAGTCATACAGGTTAGTACAGGATCTGCAAGCCATGAACAAGATAACTGAGGATCTGTATCATGTGGTGGCCAATCCCTACACGTTATTAAATTGCTTAACACCTGAACTAACTTGGTTTACCGTTTCAGGTTTAAAAGACGCCTTCTTTTGCCTTCCTATCCACCTAGCCAGCCAGAAAATTTTTGCATTTGAATGGGAAAGTCCTAAAAGTGGGCAAAGAACTCAACTTACATGGACAGTACCCCCACAGGGATTTAAAAACTCACCCACTTTGTTTGGAGAACAACTTGCAAAGGAATTAGAGGCCTGGGAAGCCCCTCCAGAGGAAGCGAAGCTGCTACGAAGATGACATCCTCATAGCCACACGGACAAGTGAAGCATGCGTGGCCTGGACGGTAAGCCTCTTGAACTTTCTGGGACTCCAAGGGTGCCGGGTATCAAAGAAAAAGGCTCAAGCAGTAAAACAGCAAGTAACTTATCTGGGATACAAAGTCAGTACTGGACAATGTACCCTGGGCCAAAGCCGGAAGGAGGCAATATGCCAGACCCCAAAACCTCAGACTGCAAAAGAACTAGGAACTTTCCTGGCGATGACGAGGTGGTGCAGGTTATGGATCTGTTACTATGGACTGTTTGTTAAGCCCTTATATGAACTTATTGCAACTAAAAGCAGGGAAATCCAATGGACAGAGGAAGCTACGCAGGCCTTCCACCAGCTGAAAAAAGCCCTCATGTCAGCTCCAGCTCTGGGATTGCCAGACGTGAGTAAGCCTTTCCTCTTGTTCTCCAATGAGAAGCAAGGAATGGCCTTGGGAATATTAGCACAGGACCTTGGCCCATACCGGAGACCAGTTGCTTGCTTCTCTAAGCAATTGGATGCAGCAGCTAAAGGCTGGCCTGGATGCCTCAGAGCTGCTGCAGGAGTCGCACTGAATATCCAAGAGGCAAGTAAATTCACCCTGGGCCACAAAATGACTGTGCCAGTGTCTCACACGGTGTCTGCAGTGCTGGAGGTGAAAGGCGGACATTGGCTTTTCCCACAACAATTTCTGAGATACCAAGCTATTATGGTGGAGCAAGATGATGTGGACATAGTGGTGACTAACATTGTCAATCCAGCCTCCTTCCTCAGTGGGAACCAAGGGGAGCCAGTGGAGCATGACTGCCTGGAGACTATCGAGGCAACCTATTCCAGCCACCCCTCTCAAGAATGCAGAAATCTGGTTTACTGATGGAAGCAGTTATGTCATCAGAGGAAAACGACACGCTGGGTACCCAGTTACTACCTGCAAGGAGGTAACAGAATCTGGGCCCCTGCCAACAAATACCTCGGCACAAAAGGCCAAGATAATTGCTCTAACTCGGGCCTTGGAATTGGCAAAAGGGAATGAAATAAACATATATATAGACTCAAAGGATGCACTTGGAGTAGTGTGTATCCTCATGGAGCCATTTGGAAAGAAAGAGGCTTGCTGAACTCTCAAGGGAAAAACATTAAACATGCGTCAGAAATACTGCGACTCCTAGAAGCAGTCTAGTTACCAGAAGAGGTGGCAATCATGCACATTAAGGCATTTTTCAGAAGATAAACTCAGAATTGGAAGAAGGAAACAAGCTGGCAGATAGGAAGCAAAAGAAGCAGTGAAAAATGAGGTAATAACTGAGGCAGCCCTGGTTCCAGATGGGCAAATTTCCCTCAAAATACAACAAATTAGACAAAAAAATTGATCTATGAGCAGAAAGGAGCCTATAACCAAGAGGCATAGACCACCACAGAGGGAAAATTAGTTTGACCCTCTGACTTATTATGATCTCTAATAAGGGAGAAACATCAGAAAACACATTGGGAAATTGAAGCCCTACATATCTAAATGAAAGGATCATTGATAGAAATTTACGAGCCGCTATCACCCAAGTGACTCCACAACGTGACCTTTGCCTCCAGACCAATCCCAAGAATATTCCCAAACCTAAACTTGGCCAAATTGGAAAGGGCCATGGACCTGGGCAGCAATGGCAAATCAATTTCACGGAATTGCCAAGAAAAGGGGAGTGTAAGTTTTCACTAGTACTAACAGATATCTTTTCAGGGTGGCCAGAAGCATTCCCCACCAGGACTTGTAAAGCTCAGGAGGTAACTAAGGCATTGGTACAGGAAATCATACCATGCTTTGGAGTCCTGGTCACAATCTCCTCGGACAGAGGACCACATTTCATCGCAAAATTAGTGCAACAAGTTAGCCAGTACTTGGGCATAGACTAGGAACTTCACACCCCATATAACCCACCATCAAGTGGTCAGATAGAGAAAATGAATCATTTGATCGAACAACAAGTTACACAACTGGGACAAGAGGTTAATTTGCCATGGCATCAATCCCTCCGATTAGCGCTGCTGCAGGTTTGGACCAAACCCAGGACTAAGAAAAAGCTAAGTCCCTTTGAATTGCTTTATGGGAGACCATACACGGTGCAGAAGGGAACTTCTGCCCAGGACGTATCGTTATGTGATCGCTCTGACCAAACAGCTTAGAGCAATTGAAAAATATGTGGCTGGAACTCGGGGTACAGGGCTCGATGCACCAGTACATGACGTGCAGGCTGGAGACTATGTATATGTTAAGTCTCTAAGAGAGAAGGCCCTGCAACCACAATGGGAGGGACCATACCAAGTGCTCCTTACTAGCTTCACTGCAATCAAGACTAAGGAACAAAGTGCTTGGATCCACCACAGCCGTGTTAAGAAAGCTCCAGAAGCCCCTTGGAGAATAACAGCGGGTGATGGTAAACTGAAACTGAAACTTACCTGCACAAAATGAATGCATCATGGTGGGGGGGGATTTGCGCTGAAGTGTTGTTCACAATCATCGCTGTCATCCAAAAATTAGAAAGTACTCCTAGCCAGAACAATGCTGAATGGCCTTGGTCCCAAGCCCTTACTCAATAGACCAGATCCATGGGAAAACCTTCCCATTCAAAAGGTTTAAACCTAACAACTGTGGTCATGTGCAAAAAGCAAATATAAAAAATGCTGCAGTGGCAGAAACAGAGGTTGTGGTCACTTCAAGGGACCATGGCAGAGGTAATTAAGATAGGGTGTAGAATGATTATAGGGACTACCTATAGTAAAGTAACCCAAATCAGTGTAAATAAGCACTGGAAGATTTGCAAGCATCCAAATGAATTGGACTGTTGGCACAACTTCACATTAAGACAAACTGTCGACATGGTTTGCTTCTGGGCCTGCAACACTATTGGGCTGTCTTTCAAATTTAAAATGAATGCTATAGCTAAGCCTGTTACAACCCACCCCAGCACTCAAGCACAAACCCAAAATACGCCATTTAAGCTTGAACCTACAGTTTATCAAATTGGCCCATACATAATAAGGAATACGGGTCAACAACAACTGTTATTTAATCCAGACTTATGACATGTCAAACTGGTAATGCAAACTACTATCTCGACAGTTCAGCCAGCTTGTTCCCCCTTCATAAGGTCATCCTTTGAGGGATGGACAAGATGGCTGCAAAAACAAGCGCACTTCAGAGACAGAATTCAAAGGGATTTAACCATTACGTTAGGGATTGGGCTAGGGGTTTTGAATAGGATTGACTCAGAAATATTAATGAACAAATTAGCTGTAGCAGCTTGCCATCCAATAAAATTAAAACAGCCTTTACAGTCATCTCTTTTGGCATTGGGAAATAGTCAGTGGCAAGTCTCGAGGGTGCTGCCGAAATGGAGAGAAATTGAAGATCAAGACCATAGCTTGCTAGCAGACACATTAAAGAGGGCACAGGATAACATATCTTTAGCCCTCAGCTATATACAAACACAATTATGGGTACAGTAAACAGCTGCTTTAATCATAAGAGAAGGAAGTGAAGGAGTCTTTCCAACTGAAGTGCAAAAGGTTGTCTGGGGCAGTGCTACAGACATTGAGAAAGATTTCCAGTCTTGGTGGGCCATGGTAATTTTACATATAATCCCCCCACTAACACAGCTCCAGCCTTCGTGCTCACTCTGCATAATGGCACAGTTCACGCTATTCACGCCATTGCTGCCTTAGGGCTCAGTCACGAGCAGCCAGCATTATACCCCTCAGAATACAGGGTATGGGCTTGGAAAATCCAGGGGAGATGGCAAACTGTAAACTTGGAACATTACATTGCTCAAGAACAACAGGGATTCGTCTGTGACAGTAATGTGATTAGTGCTCAAGACATATGCCTTGACAATGACCAAGGCATTTGCCACTTTGAGATCCACCCAGAGACCAACCAATAAACGGTACTAGTGTATATAGGTGATGGCTGTGTGTGTTTAAGGACTGTGTGTGATGTCATAGAAATTGAAAAGAACAAGGTTGCCGGGGTCAGGATTTTCACCCGCTGGACCCTGGCTAGATGTTTCTCTTCACCAGATAGAAAAAGGGCAGCTCGAGTCCTGGATAATTTCAACTGATTTATTGCAGGGGATAGGAAGGAGGATAGGAAAACATGGAGGGTAGGCTGAGGGACAGACAGTGAGTTGAAGGGACAGCAGGGACGGTAACAAGCAGCAGAGGGACACCAGGGCGAGTGCGAGATCTCTGGGGAAAGTTACAGATTTTGGGCACAGCCACATGGAGGGGGATGGCAGGGGGAAAGTTTTCACAGGAGCAACTAGTGAAAGATACAAAGGGTAGAGGATGAGTGGGATGGGAAAGGGAGTACAGCATTTGAACCATGGGAAAGGAATGAATTTTCCCTGACTTAGACAATGGTGCCTTCCCAGGGCATTCCTGAGATAGCTTTCTCACCCATGACCCCCACATCTCCCCCTTCTTTGTTTATTAAATAAATTTTTCCAAGTCACTTTTCCATTGCCCTTTTGAAACAACTCAGGGCAACCATTATCATAAAAATGACAACTAAAATCCACACCAAATTTTTGAGAATTGGTACAAGACACCTGGGGATTCCCCACTGTGTGAGTGCTTTATCTACTACATTGATGTCTCTGGTCTCTGTCATGAGGTCTTGCACTTGGTTTCGAATTTGCTGAATGCTGGCATGTATGGACGTGCTTTTAGATGTTAAATTAAAACAGCACAGGCCAGCAATATCCTGACAGCTGTGACCATGCGCCAGAAGGAGAAAATCAATGGCAGCTCTATTTTGTAGAGTGGCGTGCCTGGTGGTTTCTTCTTCCGTGAGCAGATCTGACAGGGCTGCCGAGGTAGCTTTGGCCTGACGGCTGAGCCAACACCCCAGGTGGGAAATTTCACCGAGAGCCTTTGCAGCTGTGTACCAAGGTAGAAAAATGGACACAGAGACTCTTTTGGATTCGCTCCAATCGTAAATTTTATCATCGCAATTTGGGTAGAATTGACTGTAAGATCTCTTTTTGCGTGCCAATCCTTCTTGATTCTGCTAATTTATAATTTGTGATGTGTTTGGGGTGAGGACAGTCAGCTGTCCGAGGCTGCAGGGATCTCCTTTGATCTTTGATGGGATCCCTGCCCACACTCTGTGGCCACAGATAAGAAACACGCCTCTCAGTGACACTCTGGGACCATCACTGGACTCAGGTGGTGTGCTAGAGGTATAGTTGCACCATGTGGCTGAATTATACTTTCTGCTATTAGGTGTTACATCGTTTTGAGTTATTGTGCCTGAGACTGCAGAGTAATGCCAAATGGGTGTGTTTTGTAGACAGAAGAACCTAACACACTATGTAGCTGGAGCAGAGCCCAAGAGATCTAACTCCTGAGGCTCCTGTCTGGCATGTGGTAAAATCTTTGTCCAGGTGTCCCAAGTATCAACTGGATTTGGTTTCTTCCCTGCATATGGATAATCTTTTTGCAACAGAGGCATTCCCACCAGGCACGCAGATAGAGGATTGTCCACGCTGCCCATTGGCAAGCAGATCTGATCTTGTTTCAGAGTTTTCGCCAGAGTCAGCCATATATCCTCTGTTGGTTGTTGCACCATCCAACCTTCTGCTGTCCACGGATGGAGCAGAATGGTGATTGCAGTGAAAAGCACTTGTTTGAATTTCATTCTTTCCAGGGTGGCCTTCCAGCATGATTTTGCTGTAGCAAATAGCAAGGGAAACATATGACATTAAATTTCTGTACACTCTTTCAGTCACTCTCCTCACCCTCCCCCTTTTTTAATAATAATAGGACACAAGCAGGAAAGAGAAGCGTGGGGACTAGTGGGATGGGTTGGGGGAAAGGTATGTGGGAAAAGGGATAGGGATAGTTGGGGAGGAAAGGAGGGGTTCTGCAGCAAGGTATGACGGGAAAATATCTTTTTGTGATGAGAGTTTGTGCTACAATGTTGGGAATTCTGGTCTTCTTCTTCCGACGCTTCCAAGTGACTGCATCTGCTGCGGTGTCTGGCTGATCAGATGCATCTTGGCTTTTCCTGGGTGGGTCAGCAGTCTGATTTGCATCCAGGTAGGGTTTGACAAAGTGGCCTGGAATCCACTTCGGCCCTGTTTCTGTTGAAACACACACGTACCCTCGGCCCCAGGTTATTAGTGGAAAAGGACCTTTAATTTGGTGAGACTCAGGGTCTCTGATGAGTACAGGTGGGCGTTCTTTGAGATGGGCAAATGTGTTGTTATGAAAATGCCGAAGGATTGGAGGATTTGGATCTTTTGAATGGCAGTTAAGAAAAGTGAGCACATATAGTGCTTTGCAGAGTCTCTTGAGGTGTCATTAAAAGGGCAGAATCTTTTTGTAAATCTAGTAGTTTCTTAATTTCTTTGTGTGTGCATTCTATTATTCATTGTCCCTGAGGGTTGTGAGGAATGCCGGTGTGATGGGAATTTCCCCAAGCTGAGAGAAAATTCTGAAATGCTTTGGAGGTGTAACTTGGTCCATTATCTGTCTTAATCTTTTTTGGAACTCCTAGGGTAGCAAAGGCCATGTAAAAGTGCTTGGTGACATCTTTGGCTTTCTCTCCTGCATGCAGAGATGCAAAGATTGCGCCATAAAATGTATCTATAGATATGTGAATATATTTTAATTTCCCAAAAGGTGGGATATGAGTAATGTCTGACTGCCACAGCTCAAGAGCATTCAGTCCCCTAGGATTGACCCCTGTTGCTACTGTTGGAAGGGCATGGGATTGGCAATTTGGACATGTGGCTACAATGGCAGGGGCTTGTTCTTGTGACAATATCAACTGACGTGCCAGGGCTGGCGTGTTTTGGTGGTAGAACATGTGGCTCAATTGTGCTTGTTTAAAAATGTCAGGTAAAGTTGGTGAAGTAATTGTGGTGGTGACTGACATTGCCAATGCATCTGCCCCCTGGTTCCCCTCAGTAAGGAAGCCAGGCATGTCAGTGTGGGATCTTACATGTAGAATATGATAGGGTTGCTCTCGATGAGAGATGAGCCAGATTAATTCTGAAAGCAAGGAAAACAGCTGTTTGTTTTGCACGTCTTTGAGGAGAGCATGCTCTGCTCAATCAGCTATCCTGGCAACACAAGATGAATCAGTCACTAAGTTAAATGGTTGCTGGAATATCCTGAAGGCCCCCTTATGCTTACCAGAAGAGGACTTCTCATGGAATTGACAGCTCCACCAGCACCAGAGATTGTGCCACAAGGGGACACCAGTGCCCAGTCGCGGGGCCACTTTTCTCTGGGGAGGATGGTAACGTCTTCTCCTGTGTCAACCATGAGATGAAGTTCAATGGATTTCCCATTTTTGGAAATACAAGAGTCAATCACGGGTTTGTCTTTACTAATCTGGTGACATGCAAACACATCAAAATTTGAATCAGAGTCAACCTCTCAATCCTGGCCAGCTAAAATTAACATTTGTGCAAAACATGAGAATTTGAACAGTGGAAATGGTGGATTGTAACAAAGAACTGACACAGTAATTTCATTGCCTGGATTTACAGTCACAACTTCTGGTAATAGACTTATCTGATCTGGAGTGTGTTCGCTGTCCCCAAACAGCAGGACTGTAGTTGGTTGATGGTGGAAAGGGGGCTCAAGGTACCCAGCTGGAACTCGAACTAGATTTTTGTCGGGGAAAAGCAGATGGACAGAAATTACTAACACTGGTCAGAGGCTTTGGGGGAAAGTTCCGGGTTCTGCACAACAACCGGAGTCCATCCTCATGACTGCGGTCCTCTGCGAGGAGCCTGTTGGGGCGGGGGACTCCTGGATGGCTGGCAGCTGAGGTGGGCTTTGCAGGCAAGGCCGGTAATTTGCTGTTGTCGCGCGGCGTGGCCCCGCGCTCTGCCAAGCGTTTCTCTGGGTTGGCTGATAATATTGCTGCTGAAAGTTGTATGTGGGTCGATAGGGCTGTTGGAAAGGAGGAGGCCTAGGAGGTGGAACAGAGTTAATAAATTGCCCAACAGGAAGGTGAGGACAGTCTTTCTGGAAATGTCCAAGTTGGCCACAGTAAAAGCAACGGACATTGCTAATGTTTGTCATGGCTTCCCCCACTCCCTTGCTCACTGCAAAGGCAAGTGTAGTTTCTAGGGATGATGCTTTTGTGCATGCATCAACCATTTGGGCTATGGTTGGCTCAGGATCCTGAGGTAATGCTCTTAAAATCTTTTTTGTTTCTGCGTTAGCATTTGTCATTGCCATTTTGCGTATTGATTAGTCTCTGGCTTGTTCATTGTCAATTTGTATCTCGATAGCTTCACACAGTGGATCTACAAATTTTATGAATTATTCATCCACTCCCTGCACAATGGCAGAGAAATTCTGCAAAGGGCTGCTCCCATCTTGGATTCTCAGCAAAGCAGATTTGCCAGCAGCTTTTACATCATTTAAGATTTCAGCAGGGAGTTCTGCTTGTACTGCAGGCTTAGAATATTCACCCTCCCCTGCCAATGCCTCTAAAATGTCATTCTCTTCGCAAATCTCTGCTAGGTTGTTGTGTTTTTTAATCAAAGGTTTAAGTCATTTTTTCCGGTGCACCTCCCACAGCAGAAACTCAGTGGGAGAGAGCAAGGCAGTTGCTAAGTATCTTAAATCATGGGTCAGAGTATGTCCTCCAAAAGTTAATTTTTGTACATTCTTAAACTAAGGTGACTGTCTCCCATAATCTTTTGCAGCTCGTCTCAGCTCTTTTAACTCTGTGTATGGTATAGATTCCCACCACGCTTGGTCATTGGCGACATAGACAACCGGTGCGGCTAACAAATCTAAATCTCTCACTAACTCCAGGTCTCCATCCCTTACTGCTTCTTCCCAGATCCTGCCCCAGTTCTCACATGGCTGGAGGTTTTTGCCAGGGCTGCTTCCATCCTCATCCTCACCGGAGGATGAAGCAGAGCAATCCAGCGCGTGGATTTTTTCTTTGGCTGTCGGGGACCGGTGGCTGGAATTTTTGCCGACCAAGGTGACTGCCTTCCCGTCACGGGCACCGTGGGAAAGGGAAGGAGTGGGAAGGGGCAGGTTCTGGTGACGCACAATCTGTCCCTTCCCCCGAGGTGTGGCCCAATGACGAACGGCTAGATCCACCCCTTGGGGTGTGACTATCTGAAGAAACCGAGCTGCCCCCGAAGGCTTTCCCAGTAACACAGCAGAGAGGGGAAGGGCAGAGGGGGCAAATCCCGACAATGCGAGTGAAGGGGGGGAACCCGACGCAGGGAAGGAGCACACAACTGGAAAAGCCTCAGAGGTGGTGACTGGGACTGAGGACAAAACTGGAAAAGACAAGCCATCATTTTGCACCTTTAAATCAGGGAGGGCGACCACGTGGTCGCCTCCATTTTGTGACCCCAAATCAGGACAACTATTAACATTGCAACAGGAATCCAAACCGGATTCAGGGGATTTAGGAGTGAGGAAAAGGGCAGAATCCGAACTGAGATGGCCAGTCTCAGCTGGACGAGGGGTTTGAGCCAGGCAGGAGCCAGCAGGGAGCAGGTTACCACCCAGCGCCAGCTTAGGGCAAGATCTGAGTCCTGTCTGGTCCTTGGGGAAAGAGGGATTAGGATCGGAAGGGGAGGAACATAGGGAAGGCGAACTAGTGTTCTTAACTCTTTCCTTCCTTTTCACAAACTCATATATGGCATCGAAAACAGGGTAAAACTTTGCCACTCCAAAGTCCCTCAACACTTGCCATTGATAAATGCAACGCCCCACCTTTCCCCAAAAGACAACTGATAACACTTCCTCTCTACCAGCATTTGGAAAATGCATGAACAACAAATTAACAAAGGCTTTCAGCTCTCTCTTCTTAACAGAAATATTTTCTAACAAAAGGGATGCTCTAATTTGGGTATAAAACTCCTTCTCAGTGGGAGAAAGTTTGTTTCCCATTGTTCTCAGCACTTAAATTGCTCTTTTCTGAGGTAAAACACAAAACAGAAAGTAAAAAACACATGCGCAGTGCTCACCCCCACCCCCCCAGGATAACATGCAGCACCCTGCTGCAAACTCACCACACCGGAGCAATAGTAACACGCTGCTTGCGGAAAGTCCTCAGAAAAGGCTGGTGAAGCACAGTGATCCATCGGTTTGTGGAAGACCTGCTCTCTCAAGTCACTGTGGAAATTCACAAACGTCCAGTTGTCACTGCAGCCTCGGGGAGATGGCTTCCTTTAACGAAAGCTTCACTCCCAAAGGGTTGGCTTGGAACGGCGCTTATTTCCCAAAAATCGCTTCTCGCAGAATTTCAGTTTTCAGGAGACGCTCTCCAGGACAAAGGAGACAGAGTCCAGAGTCCCTGTTCCAGGGCGCCAACTGCCGGGGTCAGGATTTTGACCCACTGAACCCTGGCTAGATGTTTCTCTTCACCAGATAGAAGGAGGGCAGCTCGAGTCCTGGATAATTTCAACTAATTTATTGCAGGGGATAGGAAGGAGGATAGGAAAACATGGAGGGTAGGCTGAGGGACAGACAGTGAGTTGAAGGGACAGCAGGGATGGATAACAACCAGCAGAAGGACACTAGGGCGAGTGCGAGATCTCTGGGGAAAGTTACAGTTTTTGGGCACAGCTACATGCAGGGGGATGGGAGGGGGAAAGTTTTCACAGGAGTAACTAATGAAAGATACAACGGGTAGAGGATGAGTGGGATGGGAAAGGGAGTACAGCATTTGAACCATGGGAAAGGAATGAATTTTCCCTGACTTAGACAATGGTGCTTTCCCAGGGCATTCCTGAGATAGTTTTTTCACCCCTGACCCCCACACAACGTACCCTTAAGTATCTGTTAAGAATCATTCCAATTGTTCTATTTGCAACTTTATTAAGGTTACTAGGTGTGGCTTTGTATATTCAGCACCAGTCATATCTTACCAGTTAATAAAATCAAACTACACAACATACAACAAGTTACCACCCACACACACTGGAATGACTTTAACCCTTGTAAAACAATGTAACATCAGCATCTAATCAAAATTGTAAAAGAGATTCAAAAGAATGGGTGGAGATCTCTAGTAACTGTCCATCACTATGTAACAGAAATAAACAGAGTCCTGCAAAGAGTAAAACAAGACACAAGTTCATAACTGGTGGAATGCACTATCTGGATGATCACCAACTGCAATGGGATCATGAATACTTTATGTCACCCCATTATACTTTAGTAATCTTAGTTACTGTATATAGTTTTATTAATTTTAGTTACTATAAGTTTAATGATGTCTATTTTAAGACATACATGGAATTGGAGGACATCGAGACGTGTGGCCATTTTAACTTCACACTTTAGAACTCATGGAACCATGCTGAAGGAGAACTGTCATGATAGTAGGTCAGAATTTAGATCAGGGCCCCTGTAGTAAAAGAATTTACAATATTCTAAGAAAAGGGTGAACTGAAATGGAGGTTTTGGGGCATTCACTTCAGGTAGCAATATGAATTAAGCATTTAAAATTTAACTTGTAGAATTAGGTGATGAATTTTAAACTTTTACTCTGCCATGGTACAAAGAGCATAGGAAATGCAAATTTCTGAAGCTTCTTGCGATGAAGAAAAATACCAGGAGAAGACCCGAGAATGCAAGAAGCCTAGACTAAGGAGCTCCTCTCTCTCCAAGCTGATCCAAACCAACAGACGTACACAGATAAGCACCAAGGGACCACAGTGCACGCACAAAGGAGAAAAGTTCGAAAGATCAGTCATGAGGAAGACCACAGCCTTCGGCCTCAGAGACCACCAAAGACCCCAGTGTGACCACCACAGGAAACAACGCGTGCCCAGAAGGGCGTGGATCTCATCGCCATGTGAGGGGAGGACAGGCGGGGCCAGGGGTTGAATATGCACGAAGAGATTGTGTAATGCATTGCATATGGAACATGTTTGTGAACAAAGATGTGGCTCGGACCAGGGCTTGGGGCACAAGTTTTCACAAGAGCCATCTCACTTGTGCCAGGCCCTGACACGCATACCCACTTCATAACTACATCAGGTTGTGGAGTGTCACTACAGGACATGAAATAAAACAACGCAGACACGCATCTCTCCAAGGTAAAAAAGAGGGCAGTTGAATTTCTGATTCCAACATTTACAGATTTCCAAAAGTGACAGTGGATTGGAGGGTGAAAGTGCCACCTCTCCAATGACACTGGACAAACCAACAGTCCATCAAATTTCTCCTCCTGCAGAAAAGAATGCATAACAATACGTTATTTGCATAAAGTGTGTGAGAAAGTTTGTTACAAGAATGTAAACATCAGAAGGCTTAGAAGAACTTGTCCTAGGGTGAGGTGATGATGCTTGCATCCCCAGTCCTGTGTTCTGTTAATGCAGGATATTACGTACTGTGCCTTCACGACAGGCCCTGAAGAGCAAGGTTTGTTTTGGTTTGTTATCAGCCTGCTCCCCCACGGCTGGCAGGACAGACAGACGGCGCAGTACATAGTGCAGCTTTTGCTTTTTGCTTTGCTTTCTGTTGCTTGCTTTGCTCTTGCTTCTGCTGTGCTCCCGCTTTGCTTTTGCTTTTTGGCTTCTGCTTTTTAGTTAGTTTAGCTAAGCAGTCCAGATTTTTCCCTGGACTGTTTTTCATTTCCCTTTTTGGAGCCACTCACACCTGCTCCGGACTGGGACCTGGGAAACACTGAGAGTTTGCATCCTGTGGCTGCAGCAGCTATCCGCAGTGCCAGAGGGAGTGACAACAGAGCCACCACTGCCAGGAAAGACTTTCTGAATTTGTCATCCTTTTCAGATCAGTGAAAGCATTGTCATCTGGTATTGTTCATTTTGTGTGCTGGGGGTGTTTTGCCTGTCAAATAAACAGGTTCTTTCCACTTCTCTCCAAGGAATCCTTCCCGAACCACCGGGGGGAAGGGGCCATGTGGGGTTGCTTTCTGGGGGGGGGGCCCTTTGGAGGTTTTCTCCCAGACTGACCCTAATCCAGGACAGAACATTAAAAACCAGGGTGACAGTGGAGTCTATTTATTCTTCATATGGCTTCACTGTGACCAGCGGTGGGGCCCCGAGGGGATGGGGCAGCCCATGCTGAGCGTCCCTGGGCTGAGGGACATTTCCTTCCGTGGGATCATCTGGGCCCAGACCTCCTCCAGTGCCATGGCCAGGAAAAGAGGGAAACCATCAAGAGTATCTCCAGGGACACAGCCTGACCAGCAATGTCAGCAGGCAAAACAAAGCTCCTCCCTAATTAACACACACTTGATAGGACCCAATTGATGGGCCATCACCAATGCAGGGTGCTGCACAGGGTCTGCTGCTCTCAGCCAGGGCCAGAAGGAAGGGAAGGGAAGGGAAGGGAAGGGAAGGGAAGGGAAGGGAAGGGAAGGGAAGGGAAGGGAAGGGAAGGGAAGGGAAGGGAAGGGAAGGGAAGGGAAGGGAAGGGAAGGGAAGGGAAGGGAAGGGAAGGGAAGGGAAGGGAAGGGAAGGGAAGGGAAGGGAAGGGAAGGGAAGGGAAGGGAAGGGAAGGGAAGGGAAGGGAAGGGAAGGGAAGGGAAGGGAAGGGAAGGGAAGGGAAGGGAAGGGAAGGGAAGGGAAGGGAAGGGAAGGGAAGGGAAGGGAAGGGAAGGGAAGGGAAGGGAAGGGAAGGGAAGGGAAGGGAAGGGAAGGGAAGGGAAGGGAAGGGAAGGGAAGGGAAGGGAAGGGAAGGGAAAACTACCATGCAAAACTATAAATGCTAAAGAAAACTGCAAAATAAAGGAAAATCCAACACAAATAATGTTTTAGAGAAAGCCAGAGTTAACACTTTTTCAAAATATCACCCATTTTCCAGGAAGACCCAATAAACTGGTGTTTTTTAAGCCCAGACAGCCAGTTTTGGTGTGACAGCTATGAGAAGTGCCTGGAATCCCACACTCAAGGTGCAGTTCTGTGGGAAATGGATTTGTAAAGACTTCTCAAAACCTGATAGAAAGTTCACATAGTCTTGTACATCTGTATGTAAACACTGAGATAAGGTGTGTTGGTTTAGGAAGGCTCTAGAATAGAGATGACATTGTTGGGAGAGAGACTGAACAAGAAATAACTTTTAATAAGTTTCATAAGTTTAATAAGTTTCAAAATATGCCCTTGTGAAAAGACTAGATACTTTAGAGAATTAGAACTGTGAAAGATGGATTGTAGTAGGATCACCTGAGGTAAAAATATAGGTGATTGGTGTTAGAAGCATTGTGTTGTAAAAGCTAATAGGCTGAAAAGTGTTTACAAGCATTTTAATTGATGAAATACGGCTTCCTAAGACATCACACCTTAACTCAGTGTTTGCACAGAGATGTACAAGACTGTGTGAGCTTTCTGCCAGGTTTTGAGAATTCTTTACGAATCCATTTCCCACACAGTTCTTGTCTTGTTTTTGCAGTGGAGCAAGAGATAAGCCGGGGCTTAGATCTGACCTAAAGCTTGGGCTTAGGCTGACCTAGGTGAGGCGTGAGGGCAGAGGGAGATGAGAGGTGGCCTGGCTGGAAAAGAACACTGGTACACACAGCATGGAGCCAGGCATGGCTGTGGGGAAGGTCAGAAGGGAAAAGAAATAAAAATAATTACCAGCAGAAATGTGATGGGACGGGAGAGAAAAAAACTTCAGGTTTTTGGCAATTCTGGTGCCTGAGGGTGAAGCTGTCAGTGCACCTCAAGATCTGTGCACAGCCAGGACAGAGCTGCTTTGAGGTTCAGCTGTGAAATACTGTGTGGTGTGCCAGAGTTAACTGGGGAACGGAGGGACAGGGATTTCAGGGAACAAGTACCTGCTCTTTAGGGAGAAGAGCTGAGAGACTGCACCTTAAACCTTCATTTCTCCTTAGTGTGTGTGCAGGGTGATGTGCTGTTCTGTGCACATCTGTGCTGTTCTGTCTTATGGGAACTAACACCCTGTTTGCTGTTGGTTTGGAGATTTCATACTGTTCCACCCCCACCCGTCAGAACATTTCATTACATCTCTCAGGCAATAGAAAGGACTTTTTGATTATTAGGTAAGTCATTATATTATTAGATATGTTTTTGAATATATGGGCAGAGCTGTCATTTTATAAGTCTGTCAGATGGCAGAAAACAACAGAGAATAAGGGGAAAAACATCAATTCCTACCTCCATATAGCTCATATTGCTAAACTAGTTATCCCCCACTTGTAACTGGGAATTTAGAAGTGTGAGTATTGCTAAAAAAAGCCTTGGCACTGCTTACAGCAAACTTCAGGGGCCATTTGAAAGCTGTGGGCAATCCAGGACATCCTACACTGGAAATTTGGACAGATATCCCAAAAAGCCTTGGGCTTAACACCACGTTCTGCATTTCCAGTCTGCACTCACTGCTGGAGAATGGATATTTGCAGAGCCTGAGCTACAGTGTCTTTGTAAGTTAAGCAATAAATAAAAATTTAATTCATAATCTTGGTGTATTCTTCAACTCAGAATTAAAATTTTCATGTCTTTTCCACTTGTAGATCTACTTCTACCACAGTCAGTGATGTTATATCACTGCAGAAAGACATCTCTTACAATTGTATTTTACAAGGCAACTGAGTGCCAGTGTCACTATGCAGAGTCCCTTGGCAATTGTAGAGACATCTCCTCCAGAATATGGAAATATTCACTTGTGCATGTGCATTTTCCTGGAAGCTTATCCCCTAGAACTTTTAAATTAATGCTCTATTCTGATCACCAGGTGTGCAATTTGGCAATGTCCTGTTGTATACATTGAGTGCGAAGGCACACAAGAGAAAATGTGACTCCCCATCCTGTGAAGAAGTTTTCTGTATGTGAGACCTGAGTTAGTTTACACTGACTCAGGGGCAGAACAGAATCCTGTCAGAAGGTGACACAGAATGGATTCTGCAGGGTAGAGCCATTTCCAAAAGATCTGCTCCACATCTTCTCCATACTAAGACTCTGATAGCCGTACATTGCAACACATCTCTCACCACAAGAAGCACTATTTCATTCCAGAAACATTCCATCCCGCACTAAAGGATGGCACTGAGAAACTTCACTGACTGTCCATCTAAATTTCTCTTCTTCCACTGTTTTACATGATGGTTTTGGTCTCCTTAATGCCATCTCACAGATTTAGACAAGAATTCTTTTACTCACTAAGAAGTCAAATAAGGGGCTAATTTTTTGCAGGCAGTGCATAAACATACACTGGAAACATACACTGGACCAGATATTCCTATCAAAAGCAGATAAACATGAATAAATCCTAGATCAAACAAGGGATTCAGGGTACTTGCGGTTCAGTTGTTTTGGTTTAACTATCACCTTGTCTACAGGAACAAATCAGCTGTGAATACTAAAAGTTCTTAGCAGAGATTTTTTTTTCTGGGCCTGTGCAATGCTCTAAATTTATTTTTGTCCCTTACCACAATATTTCCTGTAAGTTGACCAGACTGTATCACAGAAACTCCAGGCAGAAAATTGATGAACATCAAAAATCCATGGCTAAAGCCTCTCCCTCAGCTCTGGAGCCACCACACATGCTGTTGATACAGCCTTTTGTGCGGAAGGGGCATGGTACCACCACAGTGATGTTTCCACAACCAAGGTGCAGATGTGAGATGAATGGCCAAGATGAATCCAAAGATGAAGGAGTGCCTCAAGAGTAAAGTAAACTGCAAATCACCAGGAAAAGAAAGAAAAAATACCCAGGTATGTTCATGCACAGGCACGCACACTGATATTTCTCAAGGTGGACTGGTTTGATAAAAATTATGACCTTTTTTCCTCTACCCTATTTTATTTTCCAGTACTAAAAATATTGCAAGTGCCTGAGGTGTAAGTCAGAGCAAGCCTCCATTATCACTGCAGAGACTTGGCAACTTTGCTCATTAGGCTTCCTAGGATCTGACTGAGTGACCTTGTTTGGTGGGAAGGCACAGATGGAGTCTGTCAGTAAATCTTGTTCATGTAGCAAGTATTCCTGCTGCTAGATGAGGTTTGCACCTTGTACTAGTGTTTCTAGCCCCAGTAAACAACCACTGTTCCCTCCTCCCAATGTCAGCCCCTTATTTCATGCCACCAGGTACTCTAGCACTTCTTTTTACTGTCAATTACCAAAAAGAAAGAGAACATCTCGCTGTGAGTGTAGGATGATCTTTCTCTCAAAGGCAGTCGTGCCCCTCACTTCTAGAGAAGCTGATGTTTGCTTTTACATTTGGTTGTGTTACCTGATAGACCCTAAGGCTTTCTTCTGCTGTGAGTCTGTTCCTGAGCTTGAGAAATAATTCTGTGATAGGAATGCAGTTTTTTACTAAAGTCATACTCACACAGTTTACAATACAATATAAATAACTAATATATAAGTAATAAATAAAAGGTTTATCTATGAGCCAATTTTAAGTGGTCTAAAATTTCAGGATGTAGCCTATTTAGTTTCAGTGAGAAAATAAAAAGCTGCTTTTAAAGTTCATTCAGCTTCTAAAGGGCAATGCTAAAAATGTGACACCACCTTGGTTCAGTGAATGCCTTTGGGTAAAAGAAGAGGGATACAAGAGTAACTGAAATATTTAAGTAAAATTCAGTGTTGTGACCCTGAACACCAGAACAAAATTCACATTGTATAAGCCATATTTCTAAGTGCAATAAACCATATCTATAAGTGATATTTTCTAAGTGTTTTGCACTGCTGAAGTACAGTGGCAAAGCTGAGAGTGGTTAGGGACTCCCATTTTTCAGTTCTGCCTTCAGATTTATTTACTAAGTTCCCCATCCAAAAGCAGATGTGAAGACATCATTCCAAAGCAACAGCTTTGCATATTTTGAAATGATATTCCATCCTGCTTTGCAGATGAAAGAATCAAGCTTGACATCAGAAACTGGGATGGATTTCTAGTGTCTCTTCCCTGACCACTTGGTTCTACAGGCTAGTTCAGGGCTCCCGCACAAAGAATTCTGAGCCTGAATCCAAGGAAAAGCAGCTTTCTGCTGCCTGTGCCTGTCCCTGCAGGAGGGGCTGCTGCAGGGTGCTCTGCAGCACCTGGTGACTTGGATTGCTGAGAAGGAAGGAAGAGAACAGACAGAAGCCACCACATGGCTTTTACTGCTGCCTTTCCACCCCTCATCCCTCTTCTAAAAGCCAGCAAGGCTCTGCAATGGAAAGCCAGCACTGCTCACAGCCCTACTGAGGCTTATAGTGCCTGCTTGTTTGTTTTTAAACACGATAATTTATCTTATCCCATGGGTGTTTCTGCCAAGTTCTTGTTGCTTCCAAGGTTCCAACACTTTATTAGTTAAAACTCCTCTGTGCTGCTCGCTCCTGTAGGGATTATGAAAAGAAATTAAATTTAGGGCACCAAAGATCATCAGAGGCAGAGGAATAAAACCTCCCTGCAAGCTTAATTACAACAAGAAGATGGGCTGATAACAGATAATATTTTGCTAACTAGGCACCAAAGGTAAGAGAAGGTAGGCCTGCAGAAAAGGACACACTATTACTATTTAAAAATGCATAATATTACAATATAATTATTATATTATATTATATTACATATTATTATTATTAAAATATTTAAGTTGCATAGAAGGTGATGTCCAGGTACTGATACAACAGGAATGGGAAAGGCTTCTCAGGGTCTGATGGGAAAGAAATGAGCAGAGTTTGTTAAACAGAAAAATGGGACAGAGGAAGATGTTCTAGGCAGAAATGTGCTGGAAATATTTTGAAGCAGAGTCCTGGCAAAGTGTTTTCAACGTTGTTGTTAGTAAGGTTTGAATAACACTGGTGTATCTTGACCTTGGCTTCGGGCTTTCAAGCAAGTGAAATTATGTGCTGGTATGATCCATGACTTCAGAGAGGTGTCCCTTTCCAGTGCCTGTGCTAAGGGGTAAAAAGTCACCCAATCTGTGTTGCTTGCTCCTTTGAAACTACTCAGTAGTGTAAGAGATAACTACATCTGTTTTCAGACAATAAAACTTGATATAATTCCTTGGGGAAAATCCTCCCTCAGTGTGTGCATGTAGATCATCTGCACATTTCACAGGAAATATATGCTGGTCAGCATAAGTTCTGTAAATTTAATAATAATAATTAAAAATGTAGGCAAATCTATTTTAGCTCTGCCTTTTCCTCAGTGAGGACTAATTGGGATTTGCATGTTATGAATACTTTTTAATGATGTGAGCTGATATTTGTGCCAATTTTGCACGCTGGAGTTCACAATCAGATTGATTCTTTCTGAGATTGGTAGGTCAGGATTGTCAAGCCCTTCCTTCCACTTGTCCTTGTTCACTGGAGCTATTTTCTTGTGAGAGTGGCTCTGTATTGCAGGGATCAGAGCATTCCATGCCCTGCACTACCATTTCTGCAGGTGCCTGCAGCAATGAAGGAGCAAGCCTTGGCAATTCTCCCTGGTAAGAGTCTGTTCTCATGGTTAAATGACACAGCCATGGAAGTGGAGCCTCAGATTGCTCCTGCATCTCTGCAGACACACTTGCAGAGAAAATATTCTGGTCCTAGGAAAACACCATTCCCTTCAGCTGACAGGCTCTGCAATGAAAGCCTGGGGTAGCTGGAAGAAGTGAAATTCAGATTGCCTTCATTTTATCAAAATATTTATCAAAATAAAACTACTTTTTTTTCCCCTGCAGAAAATTCATAAGATGTTTCCATTGCTAGTTGATTTTACCCAATTCATCCTAAACCATCCAGATTTTTTGGTGAGGTGTTGTTTTTCGTTACATGCAAATGCAATTTTCCCTGAATAAAAATTCTCTATTTGTACTGTACTATTATTGTTGGGTTTTTTACCTAACTTGCTCAATTTAGAAATGGAAACAATCAGCAATGAATAAACTATTCTCAGACAAAAAAACCAAGCCAAAACAAAACAAACAAAAAAAACCAAAAAAAAACCAAACACAACAACAAAAAAAAAACCCAAAAAAACTAATGCAAGAGCTGTACCTTTTATCTCTATGTTGAGTTTCTCTATTGAGCTATACTTGACAAATACTTGAATTACTGAGGTGTTGGTTTCCAAAAACACCAAAACAAATTTGCCACTGATTATGGTCACCTGGAATTGTCCTGGAGCAACATTTTGCTTCACAAGGCTGGATTTGCTGCTAACTGTACAAACTTATTTCCTGATTATTTGTTGAAATAACTGTGCTTCTTTCTGTAAATTGGGATTAGGACTAGTTTATTTCACATCACTAATGGGTAGCTCACAAAATAGCCATTAAATGTTTTCAGAAAATTAAAAATACTGAAGGGGAAATAAAAATTTATCACTACATCATTAATTTAACCATAATTCTTTACCTTCCTACAGGCCACTGTCAACACCTTTCAAGCAAGCTCTGAGAGCAAAGTCAATGAGTTGTGTTTTGGAAGGTTTCTGATTTCATTTAAATCCATGCAAATCCAGTGTAATGCCATTCAAGTGTATTAATAATAGAAAACTTTCCACTGAAAGTAGTTTTATATGTGGGAAAAATACTATTTATTTTTTACAAAACTAGTCATCCTTTAAAAAAGCCCAGCCAAAGAAAAACAATGGTCTGATTTTCATGGGAAATTTTAACAAAAAGTGATGTAATATTACTTCTCTGTATTCTCATATGGTATATAAAATAATCCTACAGGAATCTGGAGCTTTTTAATGACTGGCAACAGCTCCAATGTCCTTGATATGTGTCATGGCATGGATTATTGCTCAAATCAATGCATAGCAATTTCCAGTCAAGGGAAACAACTGTCCATTGGCTTGTTCTGATACATTTTCAGAGTATCCCTACAGCCTCCCATGGATGTGCAGCTGCTCAGTTACAGCTTAATTGCATGAGCCCCGTAGGGTGACACCCAAGGAGTGCTCGTGGTAGGTGGTGACATTCAGAACAAAGCAAAAAAGCAAATTCAGTGAAGACTGCAGTTCACACAGGAAGGGAAAGCAGACCATGTGAAAAGAAAGATGTCATCCATCATACAGTTGTCACACATGTTCTTGTTTACAAATCTCTAGGATGTGTGTGTGGCCCTAAAATGCCCACTCTGCCCATCAACTTATCTGAAGACACACAAAAACACTGTTCATTTCTTATCTACAGGAGAAAGAATAAACCAGAAGAAAAGAAAACAACCAGTATCTTTCTCACCAAAGCTCCTGGAGAATCTCCTTGTTAAAACCAAGCAAACACCTTTCAGCAAGGCTAGTGTGCTAGACAGCATCACGAGCCACTGGGGAAATTGGAAGGCACCTTCAATCTTCTGGATATTCCAGATTTGGGAATATCTACTGCAACAGAAACTGGCCAAAAGCAGAAATTTTATGGCAGGTATTCAGACCTCACCATATGCTACCAAATACACCCGGTCCAGGGAATAATCCTTTTTGTCACACATAATTGCATTGTGGAGTTACAGGAAATTGGTTGGACAGAATTTCTACCCAGCTCCCAGCTCTCTCTCCTATGATGCTTCAAATCAGGTTTAATTATTCCTTTTTTTTTTTTTTTCCCTGGCAGGATGTTGTGATGGTTTTATGCCAAAAGGTTTGAAGAAAGCTCATTTTTAATGCAGCATTTATGGCATGGCTTTAGGTATTTTACTGCTTACTTGAAACAATATTTGGACATTTTGTTATCCACTTTGGAAAACTATTTTATATACATTTCACACTACATCCATCTTAAGGAATGTCTTAAAGAAATTACTGTAACTTAAGGAGCCAACAAACAATAGATATATAAATGATGTCTGCATAAATAAGACAATGGAGAGCTAAGAAAATAATTCCATCAGTCTGTATCATCTTTTTCCAGACCAATGTTTTAAAAGAGCAGCACCTTTTTCTTTGTGACAAGGCTTTTCTCCATGCCTAATAGGATTCTTCTATGTCCTAGGAGTAACCCATGCAATGTGAAGAAACAGGTGAAAGATAAAAAGATAATATAATGAAAGTCATAGACTGACAGGGAAAGAAAGAGTCTGTAAAGCAGAGTTGTCATATTACTATAATTTCTGTCACTGATCTAATACAGAACATGTTTCTTCAAAATATTCACCACATTTTCAGTACATGAGCCAGTCCTTTTTTCTTAGGAAATGTGTTTATTGCTTGTGTAGTTACTAAGATTCAAGCACACACTTCAGATGCTTTCCTAAGTGAGATTACAGTAGGAAACAGTAGATTCTAGAGATCTTGCTTCAAGTGTTTCCACTTCTAATTATACCTCCACTCCCTCTCTTCAGAAACCATTATTATTCAGTAATAAATTCCTCCAGAGATTTCTTGGAGGGTTTTTAAGGATAAATGCTATAGAAGGGCAGATGTGTGCCATGTCAGCTGGCTGTAAAAGCATTGCTGCCAGGAACTGAAGTTTAGAACAAGAACTGCATCCTCACATATCACAGGAGAAGACAACGTTTTTGGTATCTGGGCAAGTTCATTTTAAAACTGAGGAAGCTGTTTATGTAAAAAGCACTAAAATACTATAACTGACCACAAAACACACTTGCTCAAATTAAACATTCTGAGCCAGCTTCAGATTTAAACAAAATTTCCAACTATTGCTCTATGGAATATGACAAACTCAGTGGTGCTGACCACTTCCAGTCACGTAAGTGGTGTGGGAAAAACAGAAGGGATCACCCCACACCCTACCATTGCAAACTCTTCCAACTTTTTAAAATAGAAATGATAATGTGTCTTATCTATCTCCTTCTCATTCTGCAGCTAAACCACTTTGATGATCTTACATGTTTTGGCCTCTTTTCTCCTTGCTTGCAGTGTGGAAGAATGGGGATATGTGGCTTCTTTGGGGCATGCAAAGAGCTGACAGAAATGTTTCCTCTCCAGCTTGACCTTATTCCTAGGAATATTCTGTTCCACATCACCTGAGGGACAAGCTGAGTGTCTCTGAGCCCCCAGGGTTTCTGTCTCCTATCAAGCACTGAGAGCACAGCTGAAATTCTGGAGCACAGGCAGCACCAGACACCCCCACACTGCAGTTTGAGTGCTGCTGCACTTTCCTTGGGCAGGATTTGGTACCACAAGAGTGCAGAGTCTGGAAGAGAGACCTGAAGTGCTCACAGCAGGCTGCATTGCTAAACAGCCACTCACATGCCACGAGCCACTGTCTTGTGTTTCCAGTTAGCTGAAATTACAATTCCTGTGCCTGGAACACAAAGGTCTTCAGCACAAGGACAGCAGAACAATCTCACCATGTTCTGGTGGGCTTTCTACAAACCACTTGGCAGTAGCTTTATTCCTTCCAGTGCAAATGTTCAGGTTAATCCCAGCAAGCATGAGCTTTGAATACCTGCTCTGGGAGTCCATACTACCCATGGAGAAAAGGATTTCTAGTTAAAATTGCACTGTGGGCAGGACACACTGGATTCCCCTCCCTCTGTGCATGGGCTAGAGGAGATGTGGTTTGAACACTTCCAATTCTGGAAACTTACTTAGGGTCCTCAGTCAGAAATCATAAAGCCAGTCCTGAATGCTGCTATTGAAAATAAAATAAAATAAAATAAAATAAAATAAAATAAAATAAAATAAAATAAAATAAAATAAAATAAAATAAAATAAAATAAAATAAAATAAAATAAAATAAAATAAAATAAAATAAAATAAAATAAAATAAAATAAAAATCAGTCTGCATGTACATGCTGAAACAAAAGTTTGCAGTTCTGTCCAGTGACAGAGAACCATGAGAACTGTTATATCAGTTGCATTTGGACAAAGCAGAGGAACACTCCTTCCTAGTGATAGAGAAGACATTTATAGCCTCCATCTGCTGCTGAACACACAAGCCAGGCTTTCAGCCTTTTGCTCTCTGTAGGGAGCTGGTACAAGTCAGTCACCTTGGACTGAGACAGAGCAAAGGTCTCCAAGTCTGGAATCCTTTCCAGCACCCTTCAGGGACCAGCACTGAGCCAGCCAGGAGTTAACACACAGTGCTTCCAGCATGTTTGCCATTCCAGGAATCCCTTTTCTTTTGCATGAACACCCATAAACATCCACACCTGTACAGTCTGGCTCTGACATACCCATTCAGCACTCTGCCTCGTGTTTCCCCAGCCTCTCCCTCAGCTTTTGTGGGCAAAGCACCCTGTGCACCCAGGCGTTCTGCAGAGCCACACTCTGAGCCTGCTGAGCCTGTCAAAACAACTCTGTTGTTGTGGTAGCCAAGAATATGGGGTTTTTTTCTCCACTCTCACTCACTTCATAATATATTGACAGCTGACCTCATTCCTCCATGGCATTTTTAAAATGCATTTATTGTGCTGCAATGTGAAAAATTAGAGAAACCCTCTATTACAGAAGAAATTCACATATTGTAATATTTACTTATAATAATTAGTCTCAAGGTGTTCTGAAAGATACAACCAAAGGAATAGAATGAGAGTCCATGAAGACAACAAATGAGTGTGCTGCAAAACATATGCTTGTGATATTTATCATGCTCTTCATGCATGAAAGGGAAATAAAGGCCTTCTACATCAACCATTTCTGTTACTGTTCCTTTTTTAAAATTTGTTTTCCTCTGGCCAGTGGTTTCAGTTTGGTTAGGATAAAAAGAAACAGAAAAAGAAAGGAAGAGAAAGAAGAGAAGGAAGAGAAGGAAGAAGGAGCTTCTGTTTCTTAATAATTCAATTTTTTTTACTGAGGAGTCCATAGCATTTTCTAGACCAAGGTGACACACACTTTGAATTGTATAAGCAATAAAAACCCTGTGGACAAAGGCAACTTAAGAGTTGTAAAAATACTTGAATATGAGAAACTGGAGTGTACCCTTGTTATAATTTATTGATTTGAATAGAGATTTGTGTTTCAAAATGGCCATTCCACTAGCCAAAGTTCTGATCTGACTGCTAACCAAAGCACACAGAACAAGCCACAGTAAGATGACCTTTTGCTTTGTACTTTGGTGGGTTTTGAGCTTATCCAATTGACATTGATCACAAAGAGGCCCCAATTAAGTATAGTTATATCATCTACACAGACTTGGAAAATCTTGTAACTACTGTCTGGTACTAAGAACAGTAAAGACATGAGAGGTTTTGCCACTCTGCTAGACTTGTCCCGTGTGAGTCAGATGGTTTGGTGTGGAGCAGGGTGGCACCTCCACAGACAAGGGGCGTGAGTCAGCCCCTGTGAATGCCCTTGTGGGGCACAGCTGGGAGGGACATTGGCCCAAAGTGGCTTCCCAGGGAGCTCCAGCTGCTCTTCCCTCCAAGCTCAGCAGCAGGATTTCAAGCCTGAGAGCTGTCCTGAGCTGCTCTTTGTGGCCAGGTTTGTTTGTGTGAGGTGGGGCACAGCCGGGCTGCTGATTTCACCAAGTCAGCTTCTTTTCCATCTGTCTCTTGGGGCTGCCCCGCTGCTCTCTCTTGTCTTTCATGCTTCACAGAGGGATGTTTTGGCTATTAAGCCAAAGGCTGGCTCAAAAACTGTGCCTTTCTGTGGAGCATGAAAAGCAGCAGGGAAGAGCAAAGCACCTATGGCTCCTGGGGAAAAGCTGGCAGGGGCTGAGAAGCCAAATCCTCTGTACACTGAAGTTAAATATCTCAGATGGAGTGAAAGGACAGATGGAGCCAGACAGAAAAGCAGTGCCAATGTTGTATAGCACTGAAGTTTAGAAAAGTGATACAAAATTCAGCAAGAATGTGACCAATGTGACTGGAGACATCAAGGGAGGGACAACATTTGAAATCTACATCCTCAGTCAAACCAGATGGTGTGAGTATCTTGAAGCCAGTATAAATCTGAATTCTTCTACATTGTAACTTCCTAAGGTGTATCATACCATGCAAATGTCCTCAGGAATTGAATTGTGATCACATATAGACTGAAAAAAAAAAAGAATTATTTTCTCACACCTTGTACTGTTCCACAGGAATCAGCAATAATGTGTTACACAAAGAAAAAAAGGAGAGTACACATCTCAGCCGACACCTCGTCCTCCATTTTAATTGTAACAGCCTCCCAGAAGATTTTTTGCTCTTTAAAACTCATCTTTTCATGCAATTCACCACACACTCTTCATTATAGCTCTCACCACTCTCTTCTTCAACAGCTTCCTAAACACTTAATAATCCTGACTCTTGACATTTAAGAATCTGTTTTGCTTCAGAAAAATGCCAAATCCACCATACTAATCTCCATCTTAACCACCTCACTGCTCCCTCTCCCACTTATGCTCCAGATGGGCCCAGGAAAATTTTCTCAATGATTTTTATTTTTCCTTTTTAAGCTTCCTTATTAAAAAATAACAACAACAACAACAACAACAACAAAAAAAAAAAAACCAAAAAAACAAAACAAAACAAAAAAAACAACAAAAAAACCCCCAAAAAACCCCAACCAAACCCCCCCACAAAAACCCGAACAAACAAACAAAAAAACCCCAAAAAAAACAACCAAACAACCCCACCCAACCAATTTTTATACGAAAATCTCAAATTTTCTCCCAATTTTCAAGTCCCAAACAGTGCATGCCAGATACTATTTCTTAGAACTGCATTAAGTGTTCACTGTCACACAGCTATTCTCCAAAGCTGCTGTTCACCTCCTTCTCAACCTTCTACAAGTCTGGGTTTTTCCACAGTGTCCTCATTATTATCTGAATTTCTGAGGCACTGTGATCCTCCTCCAGCACAGTGCTGAGAGGAAAAGGAAAGGCCAGTGCAGCTGTTCCAGTCTCCTCCCACCCCATTCCCCTGCTGATATTCACACCTTCCTCTCTTCACAAAGGAGACTTTCCAGTCTGGTTTTTTCCAAAACATCATCAGATGGTTGCTTGTGAATACAGGAGGACCCTGTGGAAAATCCTATGGGATACACTGCAGTAACAGTTTTGTTTGTTCTGGGATTTTGGAAGCTTTCCCTTGCCACACAGGAGTTTTTGGTCCATTACAAACACAGTTATGAGGAATATGTGTGAGACTGAAGCTGCCAGAGGTCAGGCAGACTTGTCTCCTGAGTTTCAGACAGAAGGAATCAAGACAGGGACAGAATTATGAATCATCACCTTGCAAGAAGTTTTGGGTTCAATCCATGCCTCAATCCAATCTCTGACCCATTGAACTTCTATTTTCAAACAATAAATCCCCATGACCTACTTCACCACTCTTGCAACCTGCCCAGTAAATCAGGGCAAAATAATAACAGGGAAAAAAAGTGAAAAATGTTACCTCTCAACACTCTCAGCTATTAAGCTGCCTACTACTGAAACTAACACCCAGTCAGGTTGCTAGTAATGCTAAATTATTAGATTTATCTACATTCTCATGCCTACACTTACAACTAATAATACGTGTTTGTATAAATATAATTTCACACACAGACACTCTATATAAGTACAATAAACATACTCAGAAGGCGTTTTGTGCACTGGTTGGAACAAAATATTGAGGTGTGTCAGAGTCAATAGACAGAGGAGGGGGAGCTGTGTTTTATGTTGAGGAAGGATTTGTTCTTCTTTTGTTCCTGTTTATTGTGGGAGCAGTTATTTTTTGTTAGTTCACTTTGATCCTCCATGAAATCAAGTGAAACTTGTGAAAATGAAAACAAAGAATTCTCTACAAGTTTGAACACATTTGGTTGCTTGTGCTTCATTGGCCAAACCAAGTAGTTTTTAATTTTGCTGGTGTTTGCAGGCTTATTTCTATATTCATGTTTTGAAAATACAATTACAAAACCCAATTCACTGGCTGTGAACATTTCATCAAAATTTTGGTTTTCAGAAGCACTTAATCCATGCCTAGAACTTAAAGGTCTCCAGTAGGAATGTGAAGGATCAGGATTTAAATTACCAAAAAGTAAAACCCAAACTAGGTACCAATAGCACATTGCCAACATTAAATTTTTCACATCTCCCCTTTTAACCAATTTTGTTTTGATACATTGTGGATGAATAAAAGCAGTATTGTGTTTTTTGCAGAGGCTGCTTTCTACTGGACATACACATGGGGAAAATGCAAATGATATTTCCCTCATTCATTTTTGAATCACTGTGAATTACACAACTGAACTTTCCGTATTCCAAACATAAACAGACTAAAACGAGCCAAACAATCTCTTTTGGGATGCTCCTCCTCTTTATGAGCTGGTTTTACAGATATACAGGCAGTGTGGTGCTGAGACAGCCACTGGAGGTTTAGGAAACGTTTAGCCAAAAAGTTGAAGAAGGAGAAGCCAAACATCAACTGGCATTTAACTGAAATGTTACAAGGAGATAAGGTTCCATAAAAGAACATTGTTCTGCACTTATCATTATCCTCCAGCCTAGAAAAACTAGTAAAAGATACATTAGCATCTAAGGAAGAAAAAGTATTTTTAATTTCCCATTCTCCCTGAAAAAACTAAAATAAAAATCCCTTGCTACTGATAGCTGGAATTGTGATGTAAAAATTGAGAATAGAAACTGCTGAGAAAGCTTATGAGTACCCCTCTAAATACCTGTAAGCCCCAACTATCAGTGTGCAGTTGGAGGGAAAATTTCCCCCACTCTACCCAGCGCTGTATTGCTCATACTTTACCATATTCATTAATAAATTGATTGCTGCTTGAATATTGGCCTAGTCAAGCTTCTCATTTATAACACCTGTGATAAACAAAACCCTCCCCCACCATGGAATCCACAATTTGGTTATAAACTTCCTTCTCCCTAGCAGACAGTCTCACTGTACCCCATTGCACCCCGGTCGGGTCCGTCCTGGCCACGAGAAAACTCAGACTGAGACTATTTGCTAGGTTCTTTTCCATCCATCTCCCAGGTCAAACAAAAACACCCAAGAATCACCAGCCAGAGGAGTTTTTAATGTTGTGCACTGTGCCTCCCCTAATCCCCGGGAGTCACCCCCACTCAATTTTAAGGTACCCCAGTCCGGTCCGTCCCAGCCACCGGAATACTCACGAAACCCAAGATTCTTGGAAACGAAAATCTCGGAGGTAGTCCTTGAACCAGAAAACTCCTCTCACGTCTGGAATGGAGGGGGTTGACTTTCCCGGGAGCTGCAGCAAGCAGAAAGTGTGCGAATTCACCGGCAGCGCTTGACGGAGCACGAACTTCACTTGGCAGCAGCGTCCGTGCACCCTGCAGACAGCTGAGGTGTGCACCAGCGTGCCCCAATCCCTGCAGGCGATCGGGGCAGGCCCAGGAGCGGCCGTGCCCGACCTCTGCCGCCGGCCGGCAGGGTCACGCTTCGGCTGCTGAAACGCGGGCTCAGCCTCTGAGATTCATTGTAAAGGAAATAAGGAACGAGCCAGTGCTGGCTTCTCCGAGCCGCTTTATTTCTGTCCCGCGCCAGGATGGCGCTGCTTGGAATCGGCAGCGTGGCACAGGAGCTGTTCTTTGCTGCGGTGGCAGCAGCGCCGGCGTGAGAAGATGGCGCAGCACTCGCAGGCAGCGGCAGCGAGGCGGGGACAGTCTCTGTCCTCACGGCGGGGACAGTCTCTCTCCTCACGGCAGGGACAGTCTCTCTCCTGGCGGCGGGGACAGTCTCTGTCCTCATGGCAGGGACAGTCTCTCTCCTCACGGCAGGGACAGTCTCTGTCCTGGCGGCGGGGACAGTCTCTGTCCTGGCGGCGGGGACAGTCTCTCTCCTCACGGCGGGGACAGTCTCTCTCCTCACGGCAGTGACAGTCTCTGTCCTCACGGCGGGGACAGTCTCTCTCCTCACGGCGGGGACAGTCTCTCTCCTCACGGCAGGGACAGTCTCTCTCCTCACGGCTGGGACAGTCTCTCTCCTCACGGCGGGGACAGTCTCTCTCCTCACGGCGGGGACAGTCTCTGTCCTCACGGCGGGGACAGTCTCTCTCCTCACGGCGGGGACAGTCTCTCTCCTCACGGCAGGGACAGTCTCTCTCCTCACGGCGAGGACAGTCTCTCTCTTCACGGCGCTGGCAGCAGCGGTGCTCGTGTGGGCGATCCCCTCTCGCCAGGAGCCGTGGCTCACGGGAGGCTCAGCGGTGCCGGCGGCGCGGGCAGGAGCCAGGCAGCCGATGCCCCGCGGGGTGACCTCCTTTCCCGGGCGGAGAGGGGTGCCGGCTGCGGAGGGGGAGCCGGCGGGGCACGGGATCCGGCAGAGCGCGGGAGCCGTGCAGCTGGAAGGGCAGACAGTGGCACAGAGCGGGGAGGCAGAGAAAACAGCGGCTTTTGCGTAAGAGAGAGCGGGAAATCGGGGCGGGGGTTAGGTCAGAAGCTAAGATGGGAAAGGCATAAACCCGTAGCAAAGAGAGAAACCCGGAACTGACAATGAACTTACCAGGCTAGGGGAAAAAAACACTGCAAGTGCCCTGGCTAGACAGGAGGCAAACATAGACTAAACATCTCCAAATTGCTATCCCAACCAGACGGGGAAAGACCAAACATACTCAAACCCAGTGCAAGAGGAGACCAAACAACCTCAAAAAACCCCACTGCCACAGGCAGAGCTCAGCTGCCCTTGGGGGCTGCAGGAACACTCAGGAGCCCAAAGAGCCTCCATGGCTGTGCTGGAGACCAAGGCTGGAGCAGGGAAATGCAGGGCTGCTGCGGGATGGGGAGGGCATTGAATTCCAGCACACACCTCAGCTCTCTGATGATCCCGGCACCATGCTGGGCCCTGTTTCAGACTGGAGCAGAGCAGATGTTGATGGGACAGGAGCCCTGCGGGGCTGTCAGGGACCTGCAGCTTGCAAGGTGCTCTGTTCTCCCTCAGGTGCTCTCGGAGAGATCCAATCCCAGCTGGGCACCTCAGGGCACAAGTGGCACTGCCTGTTCATGGGCACACAACTGATGGCTGCCTGGAAAGGGGCACAGGTTTTAATACTTGCATATTTCATCATATACAAGCAAACCTTTATTACCTGGGTCACTTGAGTACATTTAAGAAATGGCAAAGTTATCCCATCAGGAACAGGAAATTATTTCCTGGATCTACTAGATTCTTCTACTGATGTCAGGAGAAGAAATACTGATCTTCCCCTCTATTTGAGCCACCAACATTCAGTCTAATATTTCATGACCCCCTCCTTCAGGTGTTTCCAGCTCTCCTGGTTAAATGGCCATGTCTAAGGACATCTCTTCAATTGGAGCAGCTGGACCTATGCCCTTCCCCTTCTCCCAGATTTCCTCTTGCAGCTGTTTCCTCCAAACAACTCTCTCAAGAAGACCTTTAGAAGGACTTACTATTATTTTGTCCTTTGAGTTGGCCTCCCTGGAGAAATACCAACAAAAGATTCTCAGAGGCTCAAAAGACCCTTTACTGGGAACTTTAGAAAATTAGAGAAATTTTGGCAAAAGGTTTATTGTGACATTGTAGTGTTATAGTTTGTTAATTTAAGATTTTTCTAATTTTGAGATTTCTTAATTAATGTATTCATGAGTGTGGTGGGTTTTATTGTCACTTGAATATTTATATATTTATTTTGTTGTGAGATAGGATTAGGAGAAAAGTAAAGCAGGCTTAACATTTTAAAAGGTTATAAAGAAAATGTTATTAAAAGTAACAAAAAGAAAAAAGGTAGTAATGTGAAATACAAAGCTATGTTTCATGTCAGGTACATACAGGCAACGTGTATATCTGTGATTGTGATATGTGTGGAAACTGACTGTGGGACATTTATAAAGACAATTCTAATAAATAACTGAGGAAGGAAAGCATGGAAGAAGGCCTTTGAACCTCTCCTTTGTTTACAATTAATCTTTATAAATCTTGATTTAGGAGCATTTGAATTAAAGCTTTAAGGATGTTGCTGTTTGACAGGAACTTTCTGCTTTGAGCTAAAAAGAGTTTTGCAATAATAACCTTTTGAAGTATCATTTTAGAATATTGTTTGTAGTAAGGATCTTTGAAACTATAGCTTTAGAATATATCAAAAGGAAACATGCTTATCTCAACGCATTAACAAAACAGTGAAAAGCAGCTTAACAAAGGAAGATGAACATCTACTCAAGGATTGATAGTTTCCACCAAGGGAAGCTGGATATCACTGTTACGAGATTTGCAATTAAAAGGTGAACGCATCTGGAATCTAGACCTCACCAGCTGAGAGATTTCTTCCTTCTTTCAGAAGACAGACACCACCATCTGGGGATACTCCTTTCTGGGATACATCCTGAGAAAAACTAAATCATAATAGTGTATAGAATTGTGACGTAAAAATTGGGAATGGAAACTGCTGAGAAAACTTATGAGTACCCCTATAAATACTGTAAGCCTCAACTATCAGTGTGCAGTTGCAGGGAAAATTTCCCCCACTGTTACCAAGTGCTGTATTGCTCATACTTTACCATATTAATTAATATATTGATTGCTGCCTGAACATTGGCCTAGTCAAGCTTCTCATTTATAACACAATGAGCCATAATCCCTGCTGGGATGGCATGGGACATGGGTACCAATGCTGTGCCCAGGCCGGCTCTGCTGTGCCCGTGGCAGCGCCAGGGGAGTGCCCTGTGCCTGCCCTGAGCCCAGCAGGAGCCTTTCCTTGGCTGTTGTGTGCCCTGCCTGGGGCAGGAGGGCACTGCCAGAGCAGCTTTGGTGGCCCCGGGCACCCGGCCGGGCTGCAGCCGCTGCAGGGGCTCCTGGGGAATGTTGCAGAGCAAAGCTGAAAGCAAACAACAGTTTCTGGAGGGGATTCTGCCCCTGGGCTGTGCTGGGAGCCCAAGGGCAACAGCCCCAAGTGCTGGAGCTCAGTGTCCCTCGGCCAGGCCGTGTTCCCTGGCTCTGCCCTGTCCCCTGTCCCTCTCCTGTCCCTGTCCCTGTCTCCTGTCCTTGTCCCTCAGCTCTCCCCTGTCCCTGTCCCCTGTCCCTTGGCTCTGTGGGGTCGGAGGTGGCAGCAGGACCTGGGGCAGCCCTGGGGGAGAACAACCCTGAGCCCCAGCTGGGCCAGTTGCCCCAGTTCCCCCAGGGGTGCCCAGGTCACTCCCAGCATGGGCTCTGCGGCTCCCAGTCACACCCAGTATGATCCCAGGAACTTTCAGTTGCATTCAGTACAATCCCAGTATGATCCCAGTCACTCCCAGAATGATCCCAGAATGGTCCCAGGTGTTACCATTCACCCCTAGGATGGTTCCAGCCTCTCCCAGTATGGTTCCAGTCACCCCCAGTATCATCTCAGTCACTCCCAGTACTCTCAGTACAATGCCCTTTGCCCCCACTATCATCCCAGTATGGTTCCAGTTACTCCCAGTACCATCCCAGTGACTCCCAGATAGTCCCAGTATATTATTCCAGTAGCTTCCTTTATGATTGCTCTGTGATTCCAGTCACTCCTGGCCTCTCCCAGTATATCCCAGTTGCCCGCAGCATGCTTCCACACACTCCCAGTTGCTCCCAGTAGCTTCCACAATTCCAGTTGCTCACAGCAATCCCCAGTCAACTCCAGCATGATTCCAGTTACTCCCTGTATATCCCAGTTGCCCCAACATAGTCCCAGCTGTTCTCAGCTTGCTCCTAGTGACTTCCAATATGATCCCAGTATGACCCCAGTCACCCTCAGTGTGGTCCCAGTTGCTCCAGTATGATCCCAGTTGCTCTCAGTTGCCCCTAGCACTGGCCCAGTCATTCCAAGTGTGATCCCATTCTCCCTCAGCATGGTCCCAGTCAAACCAGTCACCCCCAGTATGGTTACAGACACTCCCAGTATATCCCAGTTGCCCTCAGCATACTCATGGTCCTTCCTAGTCACATCCAGCTAACCCAATACAGTTCCAGTTTCCACCAGTATGATCCCAGTCACTCCCAGTATATCCCAGTTGCTGCCACTATGATCCCTGCTGCCCCACTTCTGGTCCTGCTAGGTCCCAGTGTGCTCTGATCCTGCTCCCAGTGGGTCCCAGTCCTGGGTGTGGTGTGTCCCAGTGTATTCTGGTGTGTCCTGGGGTATCTCGGTGTACCCTGCTGTGTCCCAGTGTCCCAGTCCATCCCAGCCTGTCCCAGTCCATCCCAGCCTGTCCCAATCCATCCCTGTCCCAGTCCATCCCAGCCTGTCCCAGTCCATCCCAGCCTGTCCCAGTCCATCCCAGCCTGTCCCAATCCATCCCTGTCCCAGTCCATCCCAGCTTGTCCCAGTCCATCCCAGCCTGTCCCAATCCATCCCAGCCTGTCCCAGTCCATCCCAGCTTGTCCCAGTCCATCCCAGCCTGTCCCAATCCATCCCAGCCTGTCCCAGTCCATGCCTGTCCCAGTCCATCCCTGTCCCAGTCCATCCCAGCCTGTCCCAGTCCATGCCTGTCCCAGTCCATCCCTGTCCCAGTCCATCCCAGCCTGTCCCAGTCCATCCCTGTCCCAGTCCATCCCAGCCTGTCCCAGTCCGTGCCGGTCCCTTCCCAGCCGCCGTTTCCCGGATCCTGCCCCTCCCGCCCCCGGAGCTGCCGCCGGACGCCCCCCAAGGTGCTGCCGGGGCTCGGGGGCTTCGTGTTGGGCTTTGTCTGCTGGGCTGGGGCTCGGCCTCCCCTGCGGGAGAAGGTGAGGGGGGTCCCCGGGGGTCGTGTCCCCCCTCAGAGCGCGTCTGACTCCCCCATGTCCCCCCCATGCCGGCGTCACCCCCTTTTCTCTGCCCAGAGCTCCCGACCCAGCTCCTGCTCCCCCTGGGAGGGGCTTTGGGGACTCCCCCAGGGACCCCCTTGAATCCCCATTTTGGGGCACTGGGACCTCCCTGCATCTCCTTCCCCAGTTCCAGGACCCCCTGCACTCCCTTATCCTGCACCAACACCCCCTGCACCCCCTTTCCCGGGTATCCCCCTCTGCCAGCCCCTGGATTCCCTGTTTCCATGAGCCCTGGGACCCCCGGACCCCCATTCCTGGCTAGCCTGGGGCACCTCACCCCCAGGCCTCCCTTTGCTGGGAAACCCGGGCTGGGCACGGGGCTCTGCAGCTGCTCTGGGATTTGTGATCCCCCAGAGGAAAGGGAGGGAACAGGAGAGAGAGAGACAAGGGGATCGGCAATCAGGGATCGCAGTCCCAGCTCCCAGTTCTGCTCCGCCGGGGCTGGGACCCGCAGCCACAGGAAAAATGGATCCAGGATCCCAGTTGTCTTAGGTTACAAATAGGGGAATTCTATTCCTATCTGTTAGAGGTGGGGCACTGATTGTCTGTTCATTGGGCACTTTTCTTAATCTCTTCCACAACCAATCCCCCCCCACTTTGTCACTTTGTACAAGGGCAGGCAAGGACAGGACAAGGGAGAATGGATCCAAATGGAGACAGATTAGGTTTAGCTAAGGGATTCAGAAAAAAAGACTCTCCTGGAACAGGTTGCCCACAGAAGGCGTGCATGTCCCGTCCCTGACAGTGGTCAAGGCCGGGCTGCACGGAGCTCCAGACAAGCCGGTCTAGTGCAAGGGCTCCCCAGCCACAGCAGCAGGGTTGCAGCCACGGGATTTTTCAGATCCCTTCTAAGCTCAACCATGGCACGACTCCATGATTCTGGGATGCTTCCCCTCCTCATCCTCTGGCAGAAAAAGAAACTTGGCCCCAAGTTCCAGACTGCAGACCGTGTCTTTTGGCAGCCTGCAACTGTCTCAAGAGAGGATGAAAAGAGATGACATTACTGACACGATTTCCCTTTTCGACTTGAAAATTCAATGCTGCACTCCTGTCCACTCAGGCAAAACTGTCAGAAGAGGCAATTCTTCCCCATGAAATGCTTCGTCTCACCCAAAGAAGAAAGAAGCCACAAGACAGCACTCTTCTTTATTGCTCCATTGTTTTCTTTGGTTATTTCACTAACAGGAATGATTTTGGGGTGTGATTTGTTTCTTTCTCTCTTTCGTTCCGCGGGGCACAGCAGCAACAGCAGCAGCACTTCTCTCCATGGGTCTTCCGTTCGACTTTCCACTGGCTCCCCATCTCCTTCTCGCTCTCACACTCGCTCTACTCCCATCCCGTCCCGTCCGTGTCCCGCCTCTCCCGGGCCGGCTCACGCCGCGTCCCGCACGGCGCCCCTCGGCGGGGCCGCCCCGTGCCCGCCGCTGCCTGGCCCGCCGTGCTTCCGCCTCCGCCAGGCTCTCTCCGTCCCGCCCGTGGCGCCGCTGGAGGTGCCGCTCGCTCTGCTGCTGGCGGAGCAGCACGGTCTTTCGGCTCCGCCTGGCGCGGGCTCTGGCCCGGCCCCGGCCGAGGCCCCGGCCCCGAAGGAAGCCCCTGCCGCGGTTCCGCCCGCAGCCGCCCCGCTGCCGCCCGGCTCCCGGCCCGCCGCCGACAGCGCTGCCGGCAGCTTCCCCGCTCCGAGCTCCGCCGCTCGCCAGCTCGGCCGCCGGCCCCGAGCCGCCGCAGCCCGGGGCGGCTCGGCAAGCAGCAGCGCGCCGGGCGCTCGGCTGCCCCGGGCACAAGAGCGAGAGCGCGGTGCCGCCCGCACGGGCGGAGAAGCCTCGCCCAGAGCAGCTCTGCCGGGAGGGCCGCTGCTGGGCAGCGGCGGCTGCGGCAGCGTTTACTCCGGGACCCGGTAAGAGACGGGGCCGGGTCGGAGCGGGGCGGCGGGCGGCGAGCTGAGCCCGCCGCTGGCCTTGGCTCGCAGGCGGCCATCAAGCGAGCGTGCCGGGAGCGCGTCTGGGAGTGGGCGCGGCCGGTGAGGGAGCGGGGCCCGCGGAGGAGCCGGCGGGGCGTGCCGGGCGGGGCTGAGGCGAGGCCCGGCAGGGCGGCAGGCGGAGGGGAGCGAGCGTGGAGAGAGCGGGGCCCGCGCAGCGTGCCGGGCCGGGCAGTGGCGAGCCGCGGCGGGGCCGGGCAGGGGGCCCAAGGTGCGGCGCAGCATCGGCCCCGCTGTCGGTATCGCGGTCCCCCCGCAGCACAAGGGCGCCCTTGTGGCCCTGGAGCTGGCGCTGCTGTGGAAGGTGTGGCGGCCCGGCTTCCGCGGCGTGGTGCGGCTCCTGGGCTGGTTCGAGGTGCCCGACGGCTTGGCGCTGGTCATGGAGCGTGCGGAGCACAGTCAGGAGCTCTGGTACTTGCTGGAGGAGCGGGGCTTCCTGACGGAGCCCGTGGCGCGGGGGCTGCTCCGCCCGGTGCTGGAGGCCGTGCGGCACCGCAGCAGCCGCGGCGTCTGCACCGCGACATCAAGGCCGAGAACGTCCTCGTGGACCTGGGCATGGGCGAGGCGAAGCTCATCGACTTCGGGTGCGGCACGATCCTCCAGGACACGTTCTACACCCGGATGTCAGGTGAGCCCGAAGCCGGGCCCAGCCGGGCAGCGGAGGTTCCCCCCTTTGCTGGCAGAGGGGAAACAGGGAGGGAGGGAGGGAGAATCCTTCTTCAGCCAGCTGCAGCCCAGTTGCTTTTTGGCAGGGCAGGGGCTGGCTGTTGTGGAACGGGAGCTGGCTGGGAGGGAGGGAGGGAGCAGCATGGGCCTGATGAGCTGCGCCCGTGTCCCATAGGAATGCCGGAGTACAGCCCAGCGGAGTGGATCCTCTTTGGCTGCTCCCATGGCCAGCCAGCCACCATCTGGTCCCTGGGCATCCTGGTGTACGAGCTGTGCTGTGGGCACCTTCCTTTCCACAGCAGATGTGGAAAGGCCATTGGATCCACACCATCCAAAAGACCTGGTTTTCCCGTGCCTCTCCCTGGCTAGAGGCAGGGCCCCTTTAGCCGTGGTTATTCTTTCTTTCCTGGGCATTCATACTAGAGGTACCTTTTAAGGGGATCTGACAGATCATACCCAGCAGCTTGGTCATAGCAGGAGGCTACCTTCACCTTACTGGAACTCCCTCGATTAGTGTTTCCTTCCTTGAGTTTTCCCTCCTTGTGCTGCTAAGACAGAAGTGGGTTTCCCATCCCACGTTCCCATGCCTTCCCCATGGTCACTCAGGAAGAAGCACAGGTCAGCTCGTGGGATGTACTCTCACAGTAGCTGGGGGACGTTGGGCTCTGACTTTGGGGCCTGTGACTTGCACTAGTGCTGCATTTATCTTACCTCCTGCCTCATCTCCCTCATTTCCTCTTTAAATTCTTTTCTGAGGTCCTTAACCACAGCACAGACTGCATCAGGCCTGCATGGGGCCATTGATCACACTCTCATTATTTCTAAGCTTGTTGGTGGCAGAGCCCACTGTGTCTCGGTTGGTATGGGCATTAATGGTTGCAGTGAAGGTGGTGTATTGAGATGGCCCCAGATTTGCCAGACTCCACAGCATTTGGGTGCTCTGATTTCATCTTCGATCTCCTTGGTTCTACAGGGGCGACTGCTGCTGGCTGTGGCTGCCCTTGCAGTTCAGCTGGAACCTGGATGGTTGTAATGTCTGTGGGTTTCACTCCTGCACCGTCAGACTCTTCCTCTTTGACGCAGGGGGAGGGTTTCTCACCAGCTGGGGATGTGTGTGTGCTCCTTCAGCATCTGGCCACCTCCTTGTTTGGGGAAGGGTTTTCTTTTCTGTTCTTCCTTTTCACCTGTAGAATTTCTTGCCAGTGAGTTGCTAATGGCTGGTGATTGCTGGGTGCTTCAGACAAGGGAGAGCTCTGTTTCTTTGGGAGTTTTCCCTGGGGAAGCAGGAGGAGGGCCAGAGCTACGGTGGGATTTGGGCTGGGGGAAGGGGCTGGGTGCAGCTCCTAGCCCTGTCTTGGCTTTGGAGGAGCACTGTGGGAGCCACTGCTCTTGGGGAAAGGAATTCCACTGCTGCTGCAGGAGCCCAGACCAGAGCTGCTTCCTCTGCCGTGGGGTGAGCCTCTGCTGGTGACAACAGCCACTGAACTGGGACCTTATTAACACCCACCTCAATAAAGGAGACACCAATCCCCTTCTGCTCGGGTGCCTGGGATCCTGAGCTCGGCTCTCCCTGCCCTGCTGGGAGCCCCTCACCCCTGCCTGTTAGCTGTACTTAGCCGAAGCAGGAGGCCCGAGGCATCATCTTACAAGGGTAACAAGGCTCTTCTTTTATAGGGCTTTACCTATATGCAACATTGACATACAATTCTTTCAGTCTTAAAGAATAATCTTAAATTTCATTCACGTGAATTTTGACCTCTGTAATATTTGTGTATGATAGATTTGAGTTAACTCTGTTCTGAATCATGTCTTCATAGAATCATAGACTCATGGAATCACTAAGGTTGGGAAAGGTCTGTGAGACCATGGAGTCCCAGCAGTGCTCGATGCCCAGCTTGTCCCCAGCCCAGAGCCCTGAGTGCCACCTGCAGGCCTTCCTGGGACAGCTGCAGGGATGGGCACTGCAAAGCTCCCTGGGCAGCCCCTGCCAAGGCCAGAGCAGCATTTCCCTGGGGAAATTCCTCCTGGTGTCACTTCCATCTCCTTGATGTCATCCTCCACATCTACTTCCATGTCCTCAACCTGCTCTTCCACGTCCACCTCCATCATCTCTTCCTCATTCAGCACCATGTCCACTTCCATCGCCACCACAGTGTCTCTGTTAGTCTGCAAGAGACAGCACAATGTCACAGTGGGGTTCCTGTCCCACACCATCCATTCCCACATGGCTGCAGCCTGCTCAAGCAGGCTGCCTCCTCCCTGGAATGGCACAGTACCTCCACTGGCGCAGCAGTGCTCATCCTGCTGGGGTTGGTGCTCCAGAGCAGGCAGCGGGAAAAGCCCAGGCAGCAGCAGCAACAGCTGAGTGCTGACGGGCAGAGCGCAGAGCGAGCGCCAACTGAGCGCTGGCAGCAGGCAGAGTGTCTGCTGTGGTGGTTTCCAGGTGCTGGACGTTCCACCTGGAACACTGTGGGAGCTGTGATGTCACAGAAGTTTCAGGGCCGCTCCACACTGGGAGGTGGGCGTGGTGGAATGATGAAATCCTTGAATGGTTTGGCTAGGAAGGGACCCTAAAGATCATCTGGTTGCAAGCTGAGCAGCCTCCCAGCACAGCAGGTTGCTGCGGCCCCTGTCCAAGCTGGCCTTGGATGTTGGTGGGCATGGGGTATGCACAGCCTCTCTGCGCTGGTCCCTGTGTCAGGGACAAGCACCCTGACAGGAAAGAACTTCTTGCCATCATGGAATGGATTCCAGCTCTTGCAGTTTCATCCCATTCCCCCTTGTTCTGTGACTTCAGTTGCTGACAAAGAGTCCTCTCCCACTTCCCTGTGGGTCAGGCTGTTCCTGCAGTGTCACACATGTGGCTGAAGCTACAGCCAGGAGAGAGAGAAGCCAAGCTGGCAGAGAGAGGAAATGGGGAAAGTGACATGAGAGATGAGAGGAGAAGGAAAAAGTAGAGACATGCAAGGCATTGGGTTGGGTGATTTGTGGCATTCCTGCCTTTTATTAGAGGCCAGGTTCTCTGGTGCACTCAATGACTGTGTGATTGCGGCGTGTCCACAGTGAGCCCGTGTGAGCGAGCTGCACTCCCAGAGGCCGGAGCACACTTGCTTCAAGTGCTGATGAATGAGGCCAGAGATGGGTCTTTGTGTGGAACTCCAAACGCTGTGCATTGCCATGAAGAGGGTCCAGGGCCAGAGAGAAAATGAGGCTGGGGTCTGAGGGTTTCATTCGGGGGGGAGAAGGGGTGAAGCCAGGACCAGCAGGGGAGAAGAGAGAGGAGAACATTCTCTGGAGAGTAGATATAAGGAAAAAATGGCAGTTGAAGTGGGTGATAGCAACAAAACCTGCAGACTGCAAGAGGCTGCAAGTGGCCATGGGTGAGAGCCTTGCATTCAGAGGGGTTTCTCTGTTTCACCTTGGTCCCCTTTGCCCTAAGGTATCACAGTTGCAATGAGAGGCCCCTGGGCCTCCACAAGTGCCCCCTTTTTGTTTTCAAGAATGAAGGCTTCTGCCATGGACTTTTGCAAGCGTTGAGCAAAACTGGATAGAATAACCAAGACAATGAATACCAGAAACAAAGCCCACAAAACAGTCTTGACTAAATCACAGAATCACAGAATCATGAGTTTGGAAGAGACCCCTAAGATCATCAAGTCCAACCTATGCCCTAACATCTCAACTAGACTATAGCACCAAGTGGCATGTCCAGTCTTTTTTTAAACACATCCAGTGATGGTGATTCCACCACCTCCCTGGGAAGACAGTTCCAGTGCTTTATTATTCTTTCAGTGAAAATTTTTTTCCTAATATCTAACCTATACCTTCCCTGACGTAGCTTGAGACTGTGTCCCCTTGTTCTGTCAGTTGCTGCCCGGTGGAAGAGACCGACCCCCACCTGTCTACAACCTCCCTTCAGGAAGTTGTAGAGAGCAATAAGGTCACCTCTAAGCCTCCTCTTCTCCAGGCTAAACAACCCCAGCTCCCTCAAATGTTCCTCGTAGGGCTTGTTTTCCAAGCCCCTCACCAGCCTCGTTGCTCTCCTCTGGACACGCTCAAGTATCTCAATATCCTTCCTAAATTGAGGGGCCCAGAACTGGACACAGTACTCAAGATGTGGCCTCACCAGTGCCGAGTACAGGGGGAGAATGACCTCCCTGCTCCTGCTGCTCACACAAGTCCTAATGCAGGCCAGGATGCCGTTGGCCTTCTTGGCCACCAAGGCACATTGCTGGCTCATATCCAATCGGCTGTCAACCAGCACCCCCAGGTCCCTTTCTGCCTGAACACTATCCAGCCACACCGTCCCCAGCCTGTAACGCTGTAGGGGATTTTTGTGGCCAAAATGCAGAACACGGCACTTAGACTTATTAGACTTCATATTGTTGGACGTAAAGATGAAAGCCAGCCTTTCATGCCCCAGTCTTTCAACAGTCCAGTGAGCCAGTCGTTGTTGCCTTTTGTCTGGATCTTATTGATTTGATCTGTGAGCAGCTGGCCGCTCTGGTATACTGAGTCCCTATGTGAGAAGAGGTTGACATGCGTGGCCATGGGCAAGAAATTGTGGCTTGGCTGTGGAACCACCCATGTGAAGGCATGCGGCATAGTTAGGAGCATCCAGCTTCCTGCTGCAGTGGCAACAAAGGACAGCATCCTTTGACTTTAGCTAATTTAGTAGTGGGTGGAGGCTTGGGTGGCCTGAAAGTAAAGAGATAGGGAGATTGCAATGTGAAACTGAAATTCTGGTCCCACTACACTTTCTCTTCTGTAAGGCAAGGGTTTGAAGTCAGCTTATTAGAAGAATCAAATATCAAGGCTAGAATACAGTTTTTCCAATTGTTAAGCGGGATATCGCAGTTAGTGGTGTCTGAGCTCTCTTGGTGTTGGTGTGTGTGGTCCACACTGCTTAGGAGATCTTCTTCTGTCCTTCTTCTTCTTTTGCAGGCTGCTGCTGTCTATCTTAGGCTTTTGTTCTGTTTTTCTGATGGTGGCTGTGGTGTTTGCCTGGCCATTGGCAGAAGAGTTTTATGTTTTTTGCTGGGATGCGTCTTGGGCCTGCTGCTGTAGAGACACAAGCATATCCTCCCTCCCAAGTAATGAATGGGAAAGGGCCCATAATTTCTTTGGATTCAGGGTCTTTGATCAACACAGGTGGCTTTTCTTTTTATTGGGCTGCCAATTAAATATAAAATGCCTGATGACTGGGGGAGTTGTTCAAAAAGTTGAGCACATCAAGGGCCTTGGCCAGGCTCTCAATGGGAGATACTATGTGGACTCCCTGTCTCTGTTGATCAGGGATCCTTTGGATGGAAGAGTGGGCCCTCTGGACGATGGACTGTCCTGTGGCAGAGTGTGGTATGGCTGTGACATGTTTTGTAGCCCACTGGTCAGAAAATGGTTGGAATCAGTGGGAGGTATAAGCAGGACCATGATCAGTTTTAATTTCCTGTGGAACAGGGGAGGTGGAAAAGGCTAAAAAGTAACGTTTTATAGCATCTTTTGATTTTTCAGCAGCATGGGCGGGGGCAGAAACCGCAGCGTTGTCGGTGTGGATTGAGACGGGGATGTATTTTAGTCTCCCAAAAGGGGCTTGGTGTGTGATGTGTGATTGCCCGATCTGGAGGCATCTTGGATTGAGTCCTCTTGGATTGAGTGCAGCTCTGACAGAAGCAAAGGCACGTTGCTGACAATTTGGGCAGGTGGCTGCCATGAATCTTGCCTGATCTTGGGTAATTTTAAAGATGCTGAGCGGTGCAGGAATGTTTTGATGGTAGAAGTGGTGGCGGATCCTAGCCTGGTCAGAAAGATTCCGTAGGGAGGTTTGGAGAAGCATTGCTGAGGCATCTGCTCTAGCATTGCCTACTATAAATGCAGGAAGGGTGGTATGAGGCCTTGTGTGCATGATATAGCGTGGGTGTTGTCTGTGGGACAGAAGAGAAATGAAAGGGGAAAGCAAATGCTCTAGTTGGGGTTAGAAATGTCTTTGAAAATGGAATTTTCGGCCCGCTGCACTAGGTCATAGACATGTGCCGAATCAGTGATCAAAGGAAGAGGTTCTTTGAAAGTGGAGAAGGTCCTAAGGACTGCAGTCAATTCAGCAATTTGGGCAGGGTGAGGATCCCCTGGCTTGGCTTTTGTCTCTTGAGCAATGCGGGCCCAGGGCAGTGCAGAGCAGGGTGGGAAGCAGAGCCCGGAGCCTTTGGAGGCTGCAAGCCTTAAACATCAGCCCCTGCAGCAGCCCAGATGCAGGTGCCACAGTTGCCAAGGCTGTCAAGGCCTTGAGAGCGGGCAGGTGGATTTTGCATCCCTGTGGGCTGATGGCGGCTCTGGAGCCAGGAGTGGCTGTGGCTGCAGCAGGAAGGGTGGCTGAAAGTTTCCTGCCTTGCTTTGGTGGCATGGCTGCAGGGGCCAGTGCAGCGAGAGCCCCCTCTGTGCTGGTGACAGCTCAGCTCTTGGGGACGCGGCTGTGCCCCAGCCCAGGAGCAGCAGCAGTGGCCAGCGGCAGCAGTGGTGTCAGTGGGACCCCCTGTGCACAGGGAGCCCCAGCCGCGGGGTGGCCGTGGCAGCAGCCCCAGGGAGCTCCAGCCCCGGGATCCCGGAACAAGTGGAAATCCCAACTGTGCAAACGCTGCCTGTGCCTCTTGGGTTTTCTTTGGTTGAGGGGATTTCGAGGTACGTTAGAAGTCTCTTTTTCTCTAACTTAGCTGTCGAAGGAAGAGTTGAGAAGTATGTGCTTCACTCTCTTAAGGTTGATTTTTATATTTTGTCTAAAACATTTTTTTGCTGGCCTGCTGAGGTTTGTTCAGCAGGTCAGCTTAAGGTACTCTTTTTGCCTCTTGGGTTGGTGTTATCTTTTATATTAAAACCTGACTATACTATGTTTACAAGAATGTTTTAATAGCTATTACTTAAGTTAGATAGTGACTTTCTACTTGAAACCAATATGTGAATGGTAATATCGTCTTTCATATGGATGCTAGCGAGAAGAAAGAGGAAGGACTGGGTACACCCAAATTTTTCTATCTATGTAGATAATACCAAACTCTTTCGTACAAGGTTCAAAACCTCTGTCTACAGTGCTCTAAATGTTTTCCGTTCATTTTGTGATTACTATTACTAGACTATCTAAATTGTTGTGACTTTTAATTCTTGACATAAAGGTGGTAACATGCTTTATGGGTTAAATTCAAAGGCCCAGGGGTCTTTGGCTACATGCCAGGGTCTCTGAACCCCCTGCCAGGGATTTAAAGCCCCCTGGCTGGGGCTGGAATCATTTAGGATGGTCAGGGGGAGGTCCGGGGTTCTGACAGTGCCCAAAGGAATGAGAAAGAGAAGTGAAGTTTTATAAAGAATCATTATTTATTTGCTGAACATCGGCAAACACGAGGATTTACAGAACACATTTCATTACAACAATCCTCATAACAACAACAACAACAATCTACTGCACATATTTCCATGGGATCCTATGGAGTAACAATCTTCAAAACATATTTACAAAGAACTACTAACCTAAGAACATATTTACAAAAATATCCTAACTTTTCAAACATATATACACCGCCGTAATATCTACAGCCATCATCTGCATCAGTCCTGGAAGGAAGAAAGAAGCAAAGCTGGAGTCAGCTGCCAGCACTGGGCCCAGCTGGGCCCCAGGAGCTGGGACAGGGCTGGCAGGGCTGGTGTGGCCCCAGGCAAGTGCAGGGCAGGCCAGGGCTGGTGCTTGTGGCAGCACAATCCAGGCCCCCTGCGGGCAGCGTGTCCCTGAGCGGGGCCATCCAGCCCAGCCCCAGCCTGGCGCCAGGGCAGCCACTGTGTCTGTGGGCAGGGCATGGGGAGCATCTGCCTGTCTTACTTGTGGGGCTCCATCTTCATCCAAGGACCATGGGCTCCTCCTCATCCTTCTCATCCACTTCCATCTCCTCGATGTCATCCTCCTCATCAACTTCCATCTCCTCAACCTGGTCTTCCACGTCCACCTCCATCATCTCTTCCTCATTCAGCACCATGTCCACTTCCATCGCAACCACAGTGTCTCTGTTAGTCTGCAAGAGACAGCAGAATGTCACAGTGGGGTTCCTGTCCCACACCATCCATTCCCACATGGCTGCAGCCTGCTCAAGCAGGCTGCCTCCTCCCTGGAATGGCACAGTACCTCCACTGGCGCAGCAGTGCTCATCCTGCTGGGATTGGTGCTCCAGAGCAGGCAGCAGGAAAAGGCCAGGCAGCAGCAGCAACAGCTGAGTGCTGACGGGCAGAGTGCAGAGCGAGCGCCAACTGAGCGCTGGCAGCAGGCAGAGTGTCTGCTGTGGTGGTTTCCAGGTGCTGGACGTTCCACCTGGAACGCTGTGGGAGCTGTGATGTCACAGAAGTTTCAGGGCCGCTCCACACTGGGAGATGGGCATGGTGGAATGATGAAATCCTTGAATGGTTTGGCCTGGAAGGGACCCTAAGGATCATCTGGTTCCAAGCTGAGCAGCCTCCCAGCACAGCAGGTTGCTGCGGCCCCTGTCCAAGCTGGCCTTGGATGTTGGCGGGCATGGGGTATGCACAGCCTCTCTGCGCTGGTCCCTGTGTCAGGGACAAGCACCCTGACAGGAAAGAACTTCTTGCCATCATGGAATGGATTCCAGCTCTTGCAGTTTCATCCCATTCCCCCTTGTTCTGTCACTTCAGTTGCTGACAAAGAGTCCTCTCCCACTTCCCTGTGGGTCAGGCTGTTCCTGCAGTGTCACACATGTGGCTGAAGCTGCAGCCAGGAGAGAGAGAAGCCAAGCTGGCAGAGAGAGGAAATGGGGAAAGTGACATGAGAGATGAGAGGAGAAGGAAAAAGTAGAGACATGCAAGGCATTGGGTTGGGTGGGCTGCGGGATTCCTGCCTTTTATTAGAGGCCAGGTTCTCTGGTGCACTCAATGACTGTGTGATTGCGGCGTGTCCACAGTGAGCCCGTGTGAGCGAGCTGCACTCCCAGAGGCCGGAGCACACTTGCTTCAAGTGCTGATGAATGAGGCCAGAGATGGGTCTTTGTGTGGAACTCCAAACGCTGTGCATTGCCATGAAGAGGGTCCAGGGCCAGAGAGAAAATGAGGCTGGGGTCTGAGGGTTTCATTCGGGGGGGAGAAGGGGTGAAGCCAGGACCAGCAGGGGAGAAGAGAGAGGAGAACATTCTCTGGAGAGTAGATATAAGGAAAAAATGGCAGTTGAAGTGGGTGATAGCAACAAAACCTGCGGATTGCAAGAGGCTGCAAGTGGCCATGGGTGAGAGCCTTGCATTCAGAGGGGTTTCTCTGTTTCACCTTGGTCCCCTTTGCCCTAAGGTATTACAGTTGCAATGAGAGGCCCCTGGGCCTCCACAAGTGCCCCCTTTTTGTTTTCAAGAATGAAGGCTTCTGCCATGGACTTTTGCAAGCGTTGAGCAAAACTGGATAGAATAACCAAGACAATGAATACAAGAAACAAAGCCCACAAAACAGTCTTGACTAAATCACAGAATCACAGAATCATGAGTTTGGAAGAGACCCCTAAGATCATCAAGTCCAACCTATGCCCTAACATCTCAACTAGACTATAGCACCAAGTGGCATGTCCAGTCTTTTTTTAAACACATCCAGTGATGGTGATTCCACCACCTCCCTGGGAAGACAGTTCCAGTGCTTTATTATTCTTTCAGTGAAAATTTTTTTCCTAATATCTAACCTATACCTTCCCTGACGTAGCTTGAGACTGTGTCCCCTTGTTCTGTCAGTTGCTGCCCGGTGGAAGAGACCGACCCCCACCTGTCTACAACCTCCCTTCAGGAAGTTGTAGAGAGCAATAAGGTCACCTCTAAGCCTCCTCTTCTCCAGGCTAAACAACCCCAGCTCCCTCAAATGTTCCTCGTAGGGCTTGTTTTCCAAGCCCCTCACCAGCCTCGTTGCTCTCCTCTGGACACGCTCAAGTATCTCAATATCCTTCCTAAATTGAGGGGCCCAGAACTGGACACAGTACTCAAGATGTGGCCTCACCAGTGCCGAGTACAGGGGGAGAATGACCTCCCTGCTCCTGCTGCTCACACAAGTCCTAATGCAGGCCAGGATGCCGTTGGCCTTCTTGGCCACCAAGGCACATTGCTGGCTCATATCCAATCGGCTGTCAACCAGCACCCCCAGGTCCCTTTCTGCCTGAACACTATCCAGCCACACCGTCCCCAGCCTGTAACACTGTAGGGGATTTGTGTGGCCAAAATGCAGAACACGGCACTTAGACTTATTAGACTTCATATTGTTGGACGTAAAGATGAAAGCCAGCCTTTCATGCCCCAGTCTTTCAACAGTCCAGTGAGCCAGTCGTTGTTGCCTTTTGTCTGGATCTTATTGATTTGATCTGTGAGCAGCTGGCCGCTCTGGTATACTGAGTCCCTATGTGAGAAGAGGTTGACATGCGTGGCCATGGGCAAGAAATTGTGGCTTGGCTGTGGAACCACCCATGCGAAGGCATGCGGCATAGTTAGGAGCATCCAGCTTCCTGCTGCAGTGGCAACAAAGGACAGCATCCTTTGACTTTAGCTAATTTAGTAGTGGGTGGAGGCTTGGGTGGCCTGAAAGTAAAGAGATAGGGAGATTGCAATGTGAAACTGAAATTCTGGTCCCACTAAACTTTCTCTTCTGTAAGGCAAGGGTTTGAAGTCAGCTTATTAGAAGAATCAAATATCAAGGCTAGAATACAGTTTTTCCAATTGTTAAGCGGGATATCGCAGTTAGTGGTGTCTGAGCTCTCTTGGTGTTGGTGTGTGTGGTCCACACTGCTTAGGAGATCTTCTTCTGTCCTTCTTCTTCTTTTGCAGGCTGCTGCTGTCTATCTTAGGCTTTTGTTCTGTTTTTCTGATGGTGGCTGTGGTGTTTGCCTGGCCATTGGCAGAAGAGTTTTATGTTTTTTGCTGGGATGCGTCTTGGGCCTGCTGCTGTAGAGACACAAGCATATCCTCCCTCCCAAGTAATGAATGGGAAAGGGCCCATAATTTGTTTGGATTCAGGGTCTTTGATCAACACAGGTGGCTTTTCTTTTTATTGGGCTGCCAATTAAATATAAAATGCCTGGTGACTGGGGGAGTTGTTCAAAAAGTTGAGCACATCAAGGGCCTTGGCCAGGCTCTCAATGGGAGATAATATGTGGACTCCCTGTCTCTGTTGATCAAGAATCCTTTGGATGGAAGAGTGGGCCCTCTGGACTATGGACTGTCCTGTGGCAGAGTGTGGTATGGCTGTGACATGTTTTGTAGCCCACTGGTCAGAAAACGGTTGGAATCAGTGGGAGGTATAAGCAGGACCATGATCAGTTTTAATTTCCTGTGGAACAGGGGAGGTGGAAAAGGCTAAAAAGTAACGTTTTATAGCATCTTTTGATTTTTCAGCAGCATGGGCAGGGGCAGAAACCGCAGCGTTGTCGGTGTGGATTGAGACGGGGATGTATTTTAGTCTCCCAAAAGGGGCTTGGTGTGTGATGTGTGATTGCCCGATCTGGAGAGTCTTTAGTCCTCTTGGATTGAGTGCAGCTCTGACAGAAGCAAAGGCACGTTGCTGACTATTTGGGCAGGTGGCTGCCATGAATCTTGCCTGATCTTGGGTAATTTTAAAGATGCTGAGCGGTGCAGGAATGTTTTGATGGTAGAAGTGGTGGCGGATCCTAGCCTGGTCAGAAAGATTCCGTAGGGAGGTTTGGAGAAGCATTGCTGAGGCATCTGCTCTAGCATTGCCTACTATAAATGCAGGAAGGGTGGTATGAGACCTTGTGTGCATGATATAGTGTGGGTGTTGTCTGTGGGACAGAAGAGAAATGAAAGGGGAAAGCAAATGCTCTAGTTGGGGTTAGAAATGTCTTTGAAAATGGAATTTTCGGCCCGCTGCACTAGGTCATAGACATGTGCCGAATCAGTGATCAAAGGAAGAGGTTCTTTGAAAGTGGAGAAGGTCCTAAGGACTGCAGTCAATTCAGCAATTTGGGCAGGGTGAGGATCCCCTGGCTTGGCTTTTGTCTCTTGAGCAATGCGGGCCCAGGGCAGTGCAGAGCAGGGTGGGAAGCAGAGCCCGGAGCCTTTGGAGGCTGCAAGCCTTAAACATCAGCCCCTGCAGCAGCCCAGATGCAGGTGCCACAGTTGCCAAGGCTGTCAAGGCCTTGAGAGCGGGCAGGTGGATTTTGCATCCCTGTGGGCTGATGGCGGCTCTGGAGCCAGGAGTGGCTGTGGCTGCAGCAGGAAGGGTGGCTGAAAGTTTCCTGCCTTGCTTTGGTGGCATGGCTGCAGGGGCCAGTGCAGCGAGAGCCCCCTCTGTGCTGGTGACAGCTCAGCTCTTGGGGACGCGGCTGTGCCCCAGCCCAGGAGCAGCAGCAGTGGCCAGCGGCAGCAGTGGTGTCAGTGGGACCCCCTGTGCACAGGGACCCCCAGCCGCGGGGTGGCCGTGGCAGCAGCCCCAGGGAGCTCCAGCCCCGGGATCCCGGAACAAGTGGAAATCCCAACTGTGCAAACGCTGCCTGTGCCCAAAGGAATGACAAAGAGAAGTGAGGTTTTAAAAAGAAGCCGTATTTATTTGCCAAAGATTGCCAAACTCTAGGATTTACAGAACACCTTTCATTACAACAATCCTTATAACAACAACAACAATAACAATCTACAGGATTTATTTACATGGGATCCTATGGACTAACAATCTTCAAAACATATTTACAGAGAACTACTAACCTAAGAACATATTTACAAAAATATCCTAACTTTTCAAACATATATACACAGGCGTAATAGGTACGGCCATCATCTCCAGCAGTCCTGGAAGGAAGAGAGAAGAAAAGCTGGAGTCTGCTGCCAGCCCTGGGCCCAGCTGGGCTGGGAGCTGGGCCACAGGAGCTGGGACAGGACTGGCAGGGCTGGTGTGGCCCCAGGCAAGTGCAGGGCAGGCCAGGGCTGGTGCTTGTGGCAGCACAATCCAGGCCCCCTGCGGGCAGCGTGTCCCTGAGCGGGGCCATCCAGCCCAGCCCCAGCCTGGCGTCAGGGCAGCCACTGTGTCTGTGGGCAGGGCATGGGGAGCATCTGCCTGTCTTACTTGTGGGGCTCCATCTTCATCCAAGGACCATGGGCTCCTCCTCATCCTTCTCATCCACTTCCATCTCCTCGATGTCATCCTCCTCATCAACTTCCATCTCCTCAACCTGGTCTTCCACATCCACCTGCATCCTTTCTTCCTCATTCATCACCATGTCCACTTGCATCTCCTCCACAGTGTCTCTGTTAGTCTGCAAGAGACAGCGCAATGTCACAGTGGGGTTCCTGTCCCACACCATCCATTGCCACGTGGCTGCAGCCTGCTCAAGCAGGCTGCCCCCTCCCTGGAATGGCACAGTACCTCCACTGGCGCAGCAGTGCTCATCCTGCTGGGATTGGTGCTCCAGAGCAGGCAGCAGGAAAAGGCCAGGCAGCAGCAGCAACAGCTGAGTGCTGACGGGCAGAGCGCAGAGCGAGCGCCAACTGAGCGCTGGCAGCAGGCAGAGTGTCTGCTGTGGTGGTTTCCAGGTGCTGGACGTTCCACCTGGAACACTGTGGGAGCTGTGATGTCACAGAAGTTTCAGGGCCGCTCCACACTGGGAGGTGGGCGTGGTGGAATGATGAAATCCTTGAATGGTTTGGCTTGGAAGGGACCCTAAAGATCATCTGGTTGCAAGCTGAGCAGCCTCCCAGCACAGCAGGTTGCTGCGGCCCCTATCCAAGCTGGCCTTGGATGTTGATGGGCATGGGGTATGCACAGCCTCTCTGCGCTGGTCCCTGTGTCAGGGACAAGCACCCTGACAGGAAAGAACTTCTTGCCATCATGGAATGGATTCCAGCTCTTGCAGTTTCATCCCATTCCCCCTTGTTCTGTCACTTCAGTTGCTGACAAAGAGTCCTCTCCCACTTCCCTGTGGGTCAGGCTGTTCCTGCAGTGTCACACATGTGGCTGAAGCTGCAGCCAGGAGAGAGAGAAGCCAAGCTGGCAGAGAGAGGAAATGGGGAAAGTGACATGAGAGATGAGAGAAGAAGGAAAAAGTAGAGACATGCAAGGCATTGGGTTGGGTGATTTGTGGCATTCATGCCTTTTATTAGAGGCCAGGTTCTCTGGTGCACTCAATGACTGTGTGATTGCGGCGTGTCCACAGTGAGCCCGTGTGAGCGAGCTGCACTCCCAGAGGCCGGAGCACACTTGCTTCAAGTGCTGATGAATGAGGCCAGAGATGGGTCTTTGTGTGGAACTCCAAACGCTGTGCATTGCCATGAAGAGGGTCCAGGGCCAGAGAGAAAATGAGGCTGGGGAATGAGGGTTTTATATTGGAGGGCGAAGGGGCGAAGGAGGGGAGAAGAGAGGGAAGAACATTATCTGGAGAGTCGATATAAGGAAAAAATGGCAGTTGAAGTGGGTGATAGCAACAAAACCTGCAGATTGCAAGAGGCTGCAAGTGGCCGTGGGTGAGAGCCTTGTATTCAGAGGGGTTTCTCTGTTTCACCTTGGTCCCCTTTGCCCTAAGGTATTACAGTTCAATGGCAGGCCCCTGGGTCTCCACAACTGCCCCCTTTTTGTTTTCAGGAATGAAGGCTTCTGCCATGGACTTCTGCATGCGTTGAGCAAAATTGGATAGAATAACCAAGACAATGAATACCAGAAACAAAGCCCACAAAACAGTCTTGACTAAAGGTGAAAGCCAGCCTTTCGTGTCCCAGTCTTTCAAAAGTCCAGTGAGCCAGTCGTTGTTGTCTTTCGTCTGGATCTTGTTGACTTGATCTGTGAGCAGCTGGACGCTCTGGTATACTGAGTCCTTATGTGAGAAGAGGTTGACAAGCGTGGCCATGGGCAAGAAATTGTGGCTTGGCTGTGGAACCAGCCAGCTGAAGGCATGTGGCATAGTGAGGAGCATCCAGCTTCCTGCTGCAGTGGCAACAAAAGACAGCATCCTTTGACTTTAGCTAATTTAGTAGTGGGTGGAGGCTTGGGTGGCCTGAAAGTAAAGAGATAGGGAGATTGCAATGTGAACCTTAAATTCTGGTCCCACTAAACTTTCTCTTCTGTAAGGCAAGGGTTTGAAGTCAGCTTATTAGAAGAATCCAATATCAAGGCTAGAATACAGTTTTTAGAAAAGTTAAGCGATATATCCCGGATAGTGGTGTCTGAGCTCTCTTGGTGTTGGTCTGTGTGGTCCACACTGCTTAGGAGATCTTCTTCTGTCCTTCTTCTTCTTCTTTTGCAGGCTGCTGCTGTCTCTCTTAGGCTTTCATTCTGTTCTTCTGAAGGTGGCCCTGGTGTTTGCCTGGCCATTGGCAGAAGGGTTTGATGTTTTTTGCTGGGATCCATCTTGGGCGTGCTGCTGTAGAGACACAAGCATATCCTCTCCCCCAAGTAATGAATGGGAAAGGGCCCATAATTTGTTTGGATTCAGGGTCTTTGATCAAGACAGGTGGCTTTTCTTTTCACTGGCCTGCAGTGACATGAAATGCAAAAATGCCTGATGACTGGGGGAGTTGGCTCCATAAATGAGGTGTTGAAAAAGTTGAGCACATCAAGGGCCTTGGCCAGGCTCTCAATGGGAGATACTATGTGGACTCCCTGTCTCTGTTGATCAAGGATCCTTTGGATGGAAGAGTGGGCCCTCTGGACTATGGACTGTCCTGTGGCAGAGTGTGGTATGGCTGTGACATGTTTTGTAGCCCACTGGTCAGAAAACGGTTGGAATCAGTGGGAGGTATTAGCAGGACCATGATCAGTTTTAATTTCCTGTGGAACAGGGAAGGTGGAAAAGGCTAAAAAGGAACGTTTTATAGCATCTTTTGATTTCTCACCAGCATGGGCAAAGGCGAAAACCGCAGCGTTGTCGGTGTGGATTGAGACGGGGATGTATTTTAGTCTCCCAAAAGGGGCTTGGTGTGTGATGTGAGATTGCCCGATCTGGAGAGTCTTTAGTCCTCTTGGATTGAGTGCAGCTCTGACAGAAGCAAAGGCACGTTGCTGACAATTTGGGCAGGTGTTTGCCATGGATCTTGGGTAATTTTAAAGATGCTGAGCGGTGCAGGAATGTTTTGATGGTGGAAGTGGTGGCGGATCCTAGCCTGTTCAAAAACATTCCGTGGGGAAGTTTGGACAACCCTTGCTGGGGCATCTGCTCTAACATTGCCTACTATGAACCCAGGAAGGGTGGTATGAGGCCTTGTGTGCATGATATAGCGTGGGTGTTGTCTGTGGGACAAAAGAGAAATGAATGCTGAAAGCAAATGCTCTAGTTGGGGTTAGAAATGTCTTTGAAAATGGAATTTTCAGCCCGCTGCACTAGGCCATAGACATGTGCCGAATCAGTGATCAAACGAATAGGTTCTCTGAAAGTGGAGAAGGTCCTAAGGACTGCAGTCAATTCAGCAATTTGGGCAGGGTGAGGATCCCCTGGCTTGGCTTTTGTCTCTTGAGCAACGCGGAGGCAGGGCAGTGCAGAGCAGGGTGGGAAGCAGAGCCCGGAGCCTTTGGAGGCTGCAAGCCTTAAACATCAGCCCCTGCAGCAGCCCAGATGCAGGTGCCACAGTTGCCAAGGCTGTCAAGGCCTTGAGAGCGGGCAGGTGGATTTTGCATCCCTGTGGGCTGATGGCGGCTCTGGAGCCAGGAGTGGCTGTGGCTGCAGCAGGAAGGGTGGCTGAAAGTTTCCTGCCTTGCTTTGGTGGCATGGCTGCAGGGGCCAGTGCAGTGAGAGCCCCCTCTGTGCTGGTGACAGCTCAGCTCTTGGGGACGCGGCTGTGCCCCAGCCCAGGAGCAGCAGCAGTGGCCAGCGGCAGCAGTGGTGTCAGTGGGACCCCCTGTGCACAGGGACCCCCAGCCGCGGGGTGGCCGTGGCAGCAGCCCCAGGGAGCTCCAGCCCCGGGATCCCGGAACAAGTGGAAATCCCAACTGTGCAAACGCTGCCTGTGCCTCTTGGGTTTTCTTTGGTTGAGGGGATTTCGAAGTATGTTAGAAGTCTCTTTTTCTAACTTAGCTGTCGAAGGAAGAGTTGAGAAGTATGTGCTTCACGCTCTTAAGGTTGATTTTTATGTTTTGTCTAAAACATTTTTTGTCTGGCCTGCTGAGGTTTGTTCGGCAGGTCAGCTCAAGGCACTCTTTTTGCCTCTCGGGTTGGTGTTATCTTTTATATTAAAAAGTGCGTATACTATGTTTACAAGAATGTTTTAATACCTATTACTTAAGTTAGATAGTGACTTTCTACTTGAAACCAATTTGTGGATGCTAACATCATCTTTCATATGGATGCTAGGGAGAAGAAAGAGGAAGGACAGGGTACGCCCAAATTTTTCTATCTTAGAACCTCTGACTTCTATGTAGACAATTCCAAACTCTTTCGTACAAGGTTCAAAACCTCTGTCTACAGTGCTCTAAATGTTTTCCGTTCACTTTGTGATTACTATTACTAGACTATCTAAATTGTTGTGACTTTTAATTCTTGACATAAAGGTGGTAACATGCTTTATGGGTTAAATTCAAAGGCCCAGGGGTCTTTGGCTACATGCCAGGGTCTCTGAACCCCCTGCCAGGGATTTAAAGCCCCCTGGCTGGGGCTGGAATCATTTAGGATGGTCAGGGGGAGGTCCGGGGTTCTGACAGTGCCCAAAGGAATGAGAAAGAGAAGTGAAGTTTTATAAAGAAGCAGTATTTATTTGGCGAAGATCGGCAAACACGAGGATTTACAGAACACCTTCCATTACAATAATCCTTATAACAACAACAACAACAACAATCTACAGCAGATATTTCCGTGGGATCCTATGGAGTAACAATCTTCAAAACATATTTACAGAGAACTACTAACCTAAGAACATATTTACAAAAATATCCTAACTTTTCAAACATATATACACCGCCGTAATATCTACAGCCATCATCTGCATCAGTCCTGGAAGGAAGAAAGAAGCAAAGCTGGAGTCAGCTGCCAGCACTGGGCCCAGCTGGGCTGGGAGCTGGGCCACAGGAGCTGGGACAGGACTGGCAGGGCTGGTGTGGCCCCAGGCAAGTGCAGGGCAGGCCAGGGCTGGTGCTTGTGGCAGCACAATCCAGGCCCCCTGCGGGCAGCGTGTCCCTGAGCGGGGCCATCCAGCCCAGCCCCAGCCTGGCGTCAGGGCAGCCACTGTGTCTGTGGGCAGGGCATGGGGAGCATCTGCCTGTCTTACTTGTGGGGCTCCATCTTCATCCAAGGACCATGGGCTCCTCCTCATGCTCCTCGTCCACTTCCATCTGCTCGATGTCATCCTCCACATCTACTTCCATGTCCTCAACCTGCTCTTCCACGTCCACCTCCATCACTTCTTCCTCATCCAGCACCATGTCCACTTGCATCTCCTCCACAGTGTCTCTGTTAGTCTGCAAGAGACAGCACAATCTCACAGTGGGGTTCCTGTCCCACACCATCCATTCCTACATGGCTGCAGCCTGCTCAAGCAGGCTGCCCCCTCCCTGGAATGGCACAGTACCTCCACTGGTGCAGCAGTGCTCATCCTGCCAGAGCAGGCAGCAGGAAAAGGCCAGGCAGCAGCAGCAACAGCTGAGTGCTGACGGGCAGAGCGCAGAGCGAGCGCCAACTGAGCGCTGGCAGCAGGCAGAGTGTCTGCTGTGGTGGTTTCCAGGTGCTGGACGTTCCACCTGGAACACTGTGGGAGCTGTGATGTCACAGAAGTTTCAGGGCCGCTCCACACTGGGAGATGGGCATGGTGGAATGATGAAATCCTTGAATGGTTTGGCTAGGAAGGGACCCTAAAGATCATCTGGTTGCAAGCTGAGCAGCCTCCCAGCACAGCAGGTTGCTGCGGCCCCTGTCCAAGCTGGCCTTGGATGTTGATGGGCATGGGGCATGCACAGCCTCTCTGCGCTGGTCCCTGTGTCAGGGACAAGCACCCTGACAGGAAAGAACTTCTTGCCATCATGGAATGGATTCCAGCTCTTGCAGTTTCATCCCATTCCCCCTTGTTCTGTCACTTCAGTTGCTGACAAAGAGTCCTCTCCCACTTCCCTGTAGGTCAGGATGTTCCTGCAGTGTCACACATGTGGCTGAAGCTGCAGCCAGGAGAGAGAGAAGCCAAGCTGGCAGAGAGAGGAAATGGGGAAAGTGACATGAGAGATGAGAGAAGAAGGAAAAAGTAGAGACATGCAAGGCATTGGGTTGGGTGATTTGTGGCATTCATGCCTTTTATTAGAGGCCAGGTTCTCTGGTGCACTCAATGACTGTGTGATTGCGGCGTGTCCACAGTGAGCCCGTGTGAGCGAGCTGCACTCCCAGAGGCCGGAGCACACTTGCTTCAAGTGCGGATGAATGAGGCCAGAGACGGGTCTTTGTGTGGAACTCCAAACGCTGTGCATTGCCATGAAGAGTGTTGTCCTGGGTTGACTATATGATGCTTTTATCCCCAATCGTCTTGTTCTGTTTACGCTGAATAATATGTTTTACACCTTTAAGACTCTCTTCCAGACAGTGAGGACGGGAGGGAAGAAGCGCACAGTTTGTTTTCAGACTGCTCTCACTCCTCCACATTCCTGCTCCTGGACTGTGTTGTCTGCGGATGGACAGACAGCCGGACAGAGCTCCTTTTTTCCCTTTTTCTTTTTTTTAGTTAGTTTTAGCTGGCTGAGGCAAAGAAGTTCTCCAGATTGTGATTTTTTTCCTTTTTTCTTGGACCTGTTCAAGCCTGCTCTGGACTGAACACCCAGAAGAGCACCGGCAGCTCCACCTGTAGCCCCTGGCCAGGCCTAGGCCGCGGCGTTTCCAGCACCAGAGACTGATCAGAGACTGAGTGAGCCAAGCTGCAACCAGGAGAGAGGACTGTTCTGAGTTTGCTTTCCTTGGATCAGTGAAAAGTTTTGTTGTTTAATATTGTTTGGTTTCTATTGTTTAATAAACAGGTTTCTTTCCACTTTTCTCCAAAGAAATATTTTCTCCTGAACCGGTTGGAGGGTGGAGGGGCAATTGGATCTGCTTTTGTAGAGAAGCCCCTTTGGGAGTTATCTCCCAAACTTGCCCTAAACCAAGACAAATACAGCTAGTGGCGCCCAACGCGTGGCTTGAGAAAGTGGAAAAAAACCCTTTATTGATTGTAGGTTTGTTGTGCTTGGTGTGTAGTAGGTTAAAGTACCCAGTAGCCATGTTATTTGAATTTGTAATGTCTCTTGGGGAGGCCTTTATGTGGCTCTGGTCTCTAGACCTTTTTGAGGTTTCAATACTTTTCTGGTCACTAGGATTATTGTCCCTATCACGTAGTTTTTGCGGTAAAGGGGCATGGATTAGATTAGCTATTGTGTTAGCCTTGGTGATAATGATTTATAAGGCGTTTACAAAAATACTGGCGTCTGTTTACGATATGTATGGTTTATGGTTTCTTCGTCTTACCCTGCATCCCAGTTCTAGCAGTATGTTTTGGGAATTTATTAGTAATTGCACCCAGCTGGTTAGAGGAGGAGCATGGAATGAGGCTTTCCAGCCTTTCCTTTCCTTCTTCTCCTTTGAATCTGTTATGTCACTTGTAGAGAATGTTCAGTTTCCCCTGAATATTAAAGAGACCATCTTTCTGGCATTTAATCTAGTAGGCTTCCTCTATATGGTCTGCAGCTTCTCTAGAATGAGGGCTGAGATGTCTAGAAGAGCTGATGAGACCCCTGACCCAGAAGTAGACCCACGTGTGGAGAATCCTGAGTGGGGTGGAGAATGGGAAAATATGAGCCAAATCCTGAAAGAATTCTCTGACCCTATAGTCTGGGACTTTCCCCATGAACAAATTCAGAACCCAGCTGAAGTGGGGAAATATCTGAAAGAGAAGTATCTCAATGATAGCCCTAAGGAGAAAAGGATCATTGCAGTGAGCTGGGCCCTAGCATATGCTTATCGTACACTGCTAGATACTCTAGGGCAGCAGACCGAGGAACGGGGGCAGGGAGATACATCAAGAGCTATCCCAATCGCTCAAGTTGCAACCAACACCCCAAGCTCAAAACCAGCAGCTAAACCACATAGTGAACCTAAGCCAGTGGTTAAACCAAACAATAAGCCTCAACCAATAGCTGTTGCTACTAGCACTAAAAGTAAGAAGTGCACAGACAAGACCGATCGACCAATAGATGATAATGATGATGATGCAAAAGAAAGACCCTCAACATTTCCTAACATAAAATCAGGAGTCAAAGCAACTAACACAAAATCAGAAGCCAATATTAAGTCCTTCTCCCTAAAAGACCTGCGTGGCCTAAGGAAGGATTACACCCGACGATCTGATAAATCCATAATTAGCTGGTTAGTCTGTCTTTAAAATGCTGCAAGCGAAGCTACAATTCTGAATAACACAGAAGCGAAGCATTTGAGATCCCTGTCACATGATCCTGTCATTGACCAAAGCATGATGAGGGGGGCTAACCCTCACAGCCTCTGGGTACGGGTCTTAAACAGTGTAGCGCAAAGATACCTGTGTGCCGATGATCTCTACATGCAGCAAACACAGTAAAAAACCATAGAACAAAAGATTCAACGCTTGAAAAAAATAACAATAAGAGAAATTATATTCTCAGATGACATAACAACTAAAAATCCAGACTTAGTACCATGCACATCTGTGATGTGGCGAAAACTAGTACAACTTGAACCACATGAATATGCATCTGCTCTAGCTATCATAAAGCGAGATAACACGGATGAGACTGTGCTTGACATGGCAAAGAAACTCCGAGCTTATGCAGATGCTGTGCATAGCCCCACACATGCCAGAATCGCAGCGGTGGAAACACGTCTGTAGAGATTAGAAGATAAGATAAAAAAGAATCATAAGAAGCTTAGAAAAGAGATTAAAGAAAACCTTCTCCAAATCTCAGCAGTACAGATCAGAGGTTCTAGTACCCAACGCAGACGTTCCCCAGATGGAGAAAGAAAGTACACCCCACGAGCTGAGCTGTGGTTCTTTCTGCGTAATTGTAGAGAAAACATGAAGCTATAAGATGAAAAATCCACCGCTGCTCTGGCCCGAAAAGTACGTGAATTAAAAGAAGACAAAGCTCAGAGAAGAAGTTCCACCACAAGGAAAGCAGCTCCAGTTACCCATAGCCAAACTGCCAGGTATGATAATAATAATGACATGTCTAATCCCCTTGAAAAAACCTCTAAGACATATGCCCAAAGAAAGAAAGATAACCAAGCTTAGAGGAGCCCTGCCGCTAGCCAAGTAGAAGCTAAAAAAAATCGTGTTTTCTGGACATTATAGATTCGTTGGCCTGGCACATCAGAACCACAAAAGTATAAAGCTTTAGTCAACACTGGTGCACAGTGTACCATAATTCCATCAAGACACGTAGGGACAGAATCCGTTTCTATCGCTGGTGTGACAGGGAGATCACAAGACTTCACTTTAGTAGAAGCTGATGTGAGCTTGACTGAGAATGAGTAGAGGAAACATCCTATTGTGACTGGCCCAAAAGCCCCATGTATCCTGGGCATAGATTATCTGTGAAGTAGGTATTTCAAAGACCCAAAAGGACTGAAGTAAGCATTTAAGATAGCAACTATAGTAACAGAGGGCGTCCAGCAATTGAATACCTTGCCTAGACTGTCTGAAAATCCATCTACAATAAAGCTTCTAAAGAGAAAAGAACAACAAGTACCAATTGCCACTTCCACAGTACATCATCGACAATATAAAACCACTCGAGATGCTGTAATTCCCATCCATAAGATGATGCGAGAGCTAGAGAGCCAAAGAATAGTCAACAAAACCCACTCACCCTTCAACAGCCCCATCTAGCCTGTGCATAAATCTAAAAGAGAATAGAGACTGACGGTTAACTACCGTGCATTAAATAAAGTGAGTCCACCACTGAGCGCTGCTGTACCAGACATATTAGAGCTCCAGTATGAGCTTGAGTCCAAAGCAGCGAAGTAGTATGCCACTATCAATATTGCCAATACATTTTTCTCCATTCCGCTGACAGCAGAATGCAAGCCTCAGTTTGCCTTCACCTAGAGAGATGTGCAGTACACTTGAAACCGACTGCCCCAGGAGTAGAAGCACAGTCCTACCATCTGCCATAGACTGATCCAAAGTACACTAGAAAAAGGTAAAACTCCAGAACATCTGCAGTATATTGATGACATCATTATATAGGGGAAGACAGCAGCAGAAGTGTTTGAGAAAAGAGAGAAAATTATCCAAATTCTCCTGAAAGCCGGCTTTACCATCAAGAAGAGCAAAGTCAAAAGACCTGCTCAAGAAATCCAGTTTCTAAGAGTAAAGTAGCAAGACGAACAGCGTCAGATTCCCACTGATGTCATCAACAAGATAACAGCAATGTCTCCACCATCCAACAAGAAGGAAACACAAGCTTTCCTAAGTGCCATAGGTTTTTAGAAAATGCACATTCCTGAATATAGTCAAATCGTGAGCCCTCTCTATCTAGTCACCCATAAAAAGAACACTTTCCACTAGAGCCCTGAACAGCAACAAGCCTTCGTCCAAATTAAGCAAAAAATCGCTCATGCAGTAACCCTTAGCCCAGTCAAAACAAGACCAGATGTGAAAAATGTGCTCTATTCTACAGCCGGGAACCATGGTTTGTCCTAGAACTTGTAGCAGAAAGTGCCTGAAGAGACTCGAAGCCGACCACTGGGATTTTAGAGTCGAAACTACAGAAAGTCTGAAGCCAACTATACTCCAACAGAGAAAGAAATTTTAGCAACCTATAAAAGAGTCCAAACTGCCTCAGAAGTAATAAACACCGAAGCACAACTCCTCCTGGCACCCCGACTACCAGTACTGGGGTGGATGTTCAAAGCAAAAGTTCCCTCTACCCACCATGCCACCAGTGCTACATAAAATAAGTAGATTGCTCTCATAACACAGCGTGCCCGTATTAGAAAGCTGAATCGCCCTGAAATTCTAGAAATAATTACAAACTAGCCAGAAAGTAAAAACTTCAGTCTCACTGATAAAGAAGAACAAGAAATGACACATGCTGAAGAAGCTCCTCCATATAACCAACTGCCAGCGGAAGAAACACAATATGCTCTTTTTACTGATGGTTCCTGTCGCATGGTAGGAATGAATCGGAAGTGGAAAGCAGCCGTATGGAGCCCCACACGACAGGTTGCAGAGGCCACTGAAGGAGAAGATGGATCAAGCCAACTTGCTGAACTCAAAGCTGTTCAACTGGCCTTGGACATTGCTGAAAGAGAGAAGTGGCCAAAGCTCTACCTCTACACTGATTCATGGATGGTAGCCAACACTCTGTGGGGATGGCTGGAGAGGTGGAAAGAGGCTAATTGGTAGCGTAGAGGAAAACCAGTTTGGGCTGTTGAAGAGTGGAAAGACATCGCTACCAGGGTAGGGAGGCTACCTGTGAAGGTCCGCCATGTAGATGCCCATGTCCTCAAGAGTAGAGCTAATGAGGAGCACAAGAACAATGAGCAGGTAGACCAGGCTGCAAAGATAGGGGTGTCCAAGACAAACCTAGATTGGGAGCATAAGGGAGAGTTATTCCTAGCTCGATGGGCCCATGATGCCTCAGGTCATCAGGGTAGAGATGCCACCTATAAGAGGGCACGAGACCGAGGAGTGGATTTAACCATAGACAGTATTTCTCAAGTTATCCACAACTGTGAGACGTGTGCTGCCGTCAAACAGGCCAAGCGGATGAAGCCCCTATGGTATGGTGGGCGGTGGTCCAAGTACAAGTATGGGGAGGCCTGGCAGATTGACTACATCACACTGCCCCACACACACCAAGGCAAGCGCTACGTGCTCACAATGGTAGAAGCCACCACAGGATGGTTGGAGACCTACCCTGTGCCTCATGCTACTGCCCAGAACACCATCCTGTGCCTGGAAAAGCAAGTCCTGTGGAGACATGGTACCCCTGAGAGGACTGAGTCAGACAACAGGACTCATTTCAAGAACAGCCTTATCAGCACCTGGGCCAGAGAACATGGCATTGAGTGGGTGTACCATAACCCCTACCATGCACCAGCTGCGGGAAAAGTGGAAAGGTACAATGGGCTGCTAAAAACCACCTTAAAAGCCTTAGGTGGGGGATCTTTCAAAAATTTGGAGCAGCATTTGGCAAAGGCCACCTGGTTAGTTAATACCCGAGGCTCTACTAACTGAGTGGGCCCTGCCCAATCTGAGCCTTTGCATAGAGTAGATGGAGACAAAGTCCCAGTGGTACATGTCAGGGGTTTGTTAGGGAAGACAGTTTGGATCAATCCTACCTTGAGTACAGACAAACCCATTTGCGGAGTTGTTTTTGCTCAGGGACCAGGTTGCACATGGTGGATAATGCAAAAAGATGGAAGAACAGGATGTGTACCTCAGGGAGATCTGATTGTTGGGTGAGAACTATGTATAAATATCACTGTTTGCTGAATGTTACCACCATTGTCTGTGTATAGCTGTATATTAGATGTATAATATATGTGTTTGTAGAGTAAGAATATATATTAGTTTTAGTAGTAAGCCGATGATATGGGGATAAGGGGTGGAATGTCCTGGGTTGACTATATGATGCTTTTATCCCCAATCGTCTTGTTCTGTTTATACTGAATAATATGTTTTACACCTTTAAGACTCTCTTCCAGACAGTGAAGAGGGGAGGGAAGAAGCGCACAGTTTGTTTTCAGACTGCTCTCACTCCTCCACATTCCTGCTCCTGGACTGTGTTTTCTGCGGATGGACAGACAGCCGGACAGAGCTCCTTTTTCCCTATTTTCTTGCTTTTAGTTAGTTTTACCTAGCTGAAGCAAAGAAGTTCCCTGGACTGTGATTTTTTCCTTTTTTCTTGGACCTGTTCAAGCCTGCTCTGCACTGAACACCCAGAAGAGCACCAGCAGCTCCACCTGTAGCCCCCCTGTCTGGGCCTGGGCAGCAGCATTTCCAGCACCAGAGAGACTGATCAAAGACTGAGTGAGCCGAGCTGCAACCCAGGGAGGTGGCTGTTCTGAGTTTGCTTGTTTTTTTGGATCAGTGAAAAGTTTTGTTGTTTAATATTGTTTGGGTTCTATTGTTTAATAAACAGGTTTCTTTCCACTTTTTCTCCAAGGAGATATTTTCTCCCAAACTGGTTGGAGGGTGGAGGGGCAATTGAATCTGCTTTTGTAGAGAAGCCCCTTTGGGGGTTATCTCCCAAATTTTCCCTAAACCAGGACAAAGTCCAAGGGACAAATTTGTGCCAATGAACTTCACACCTTGAACTAGGAGGATCAATTCTTGTTGTGCTCAGCAGAGTCTGGGGACAGAGAGGGTTTCCAAAGGAAATCTTGGTCCGTGTGGGGCTGAGGCTCCCTCCAGGCTGGCTCCAGCCCCTCAGGGTGCCCACAGCCCAGTGCCCCCTCCTTAGCCCTGGGGCTGCCCAGGGAAGAGCCATGGCTGAAGCTCTGCAGGAGCACACAGGCTCAGCCCTGCTCCAACATGGGATTCATGGGCCAGGGCACGCTGGGCTTTGCCCCTACAGCTCCCAAGTGTGTCCAGAGAAACTGCAAGGAGAGGCTCACCTCTGTCAGTGGGACCCCTCTGTGCACAGGGACCCCCACTCCTGGGGAGGCTGTGCCAGGGACCTCCAGCCCTGGGAACCTGGAGCAAGTGGAAAGCACAACTTGTCAAAATGCTGCCTGTGCCTGAAGCAAATGCAAGGAGAACTGAGATGTGAAAAATAAAATTTGTTTATTACAGAAGAACAGAAGCAAAAATACAGAAGATATTTACATTCTAAGAATGTTTGTAACAACAACAATCGATAGAACATATATAGAGAAAAACCTACCTAGCAAAACTATGTGAAATGTATTTACAGAAGTCCAAAATAGCCCTAAAATCTATATTCTAAAAAACAACAACAAAGTGTAAAACATATATACAAAAGGGTGGTGCCTCTGTCGGTGATGTCCATCGCACCTGGAAGAAAAGCAAATGGCACGGTCACTCCAGTCAGGCACAGAGGGCTCTTGCATGTGCCCCCAGGCTGGCACATGCTTACCCAGCAGCAGGACTCTGCTACCAGAACTGAGCCTGGCTGGGTCTGGCATGGAGCTTGTGTGGAGCAAAGCAGGCACAGGACGGGCTGTGGATGGCCACCAGAATCCAGTGGCCTGGCTACAATGTCCCTGAGCAGGGAGCACCCAGCCCAGCCCCAGCCTGGCAGCAGGAGACCCACTCTGCCTGTCCTGCTGCTGGCATTGCTCTTCATGCCAAGATCATGGCCGCTTCCTCACCTTCTTAATCAATATCCATGTCCTCAATGGACTCTTCCATATCCACATCCATCTCTTCGTCCTCATGCACATCCACGTCCATCTCTTCTTCATCATCCTCATCCACATCCATCTCTTCCTCTCCAGGGTCTTCTCCGTCTATTTCCATCTCCTCCTCCATATCAATCTTGGTATCTACCTCCATCTCCTCCTCTCTGTCTGGGACAGCCTGCAGAGGTAGCAAAAGCTCAGAGCGGGTCCCTGTCCCACTCCATGCCCACAGAGCTCCAGCCCACCCGGGCAGGTGGGGGGTGTCCACCTCCATGGAATGGCACCATACCTTCCTCAGAAGAAAGGGGAGCATCCTGCAGGGCTGGATGATGAAATCCAGGCACTCAGGAGCTGTCAGGAATGATCGAGGTGATCGGGGTATCGGGGGGATAAGAAGAGTGAAAGGCGAGGGCAGGAGCAAGGTGCAGAGCGTGTCAACACAGCGGCCAAGGGTTGTGTTGTGCCCTTTGCTGGGCGCTGGACGTTCCAGCTGGAGCGTGGGCTGTGACATCACAGTTCCCAGGCTCCATCTGAAGTGGACAGTGGAGACCATGGAATGATGGAGTCCCTGAACGGTTGGGCTTGCAAGGGAGCCTGAAGAACAACATCTTGTTCCCAGCTGAGCAGTCTTCCCCCAGAGCATGCTGCTGAGAGCCCTGTTGCCAAGGATGGGACATGCACAGCCTCTCTGCACAGCCTGGGCCAGTGCCCCACCACCCCCAGTGGAAAAGAGCAGCTTCCTTAGATGCAGCTTCCATCAACCTGCTGCAGTTGAAAGCCATCCCCCCTTGTCCTGTCAGCACAGGCCCTGCTGAACACTCTGTCCCCTTCTTTCCTGCGGGACCCTTCCAGTCCTGCAGAGCCGCAGTGAGGCTGCCCAGTGTCTCCTCTCTCCAGGCTGAGCATCCCCAGCCCCACTTGCCCAGCAGTCAGTCACATCAGGGCCAGTCAAGGCTGAAGGGTAGCAAATAGCATCAGGAACTGAGAGATGCAAGCTTTAGACCCAGGTGTCCTGGCTTGTAAAATAAGCATGTATTCTATTTTTGCCATCTGTTGGGGGTTAGGCAGTTTTTCTTATCTCTTTCAAGAACAATGACACTGCCTGGAAGATAATGTCCTGCTAATGGGCTATTGAATTACTCACTGTGGCTGGTAAGATTAGTTACATCATCCCATTGGGAGATGCTCCACCCAGAGGGAGGAGCCAAGCATCCCTGCCACCATAAAACAAGCATTTCTGAGACCACAGACAGCCTTCTTCGCTGGATTTCCCAGAGGAATCAGGAACCAAGGCCCAGCTGCTCCTTCGCCGCATTTTCAGAAAGGATCTACACCCTTCTGCAGATGGCCGCTCCAGGAGGAGCAGCCACCATCTGGCTGGACTACTATCAACACCCTGACTTCTCAGGGTGTCAGGTTTTTCTCACTCTGCCAGTGGTTTTTTGCTTGTGCTAAATTACATTGTTATTTAGGGTTTTTTTTCTTCCTAGTAAAAAACTGTTATTCCCATTCCCATATCTTTGCCTGAGAGCCCTTTTAATTCTGAAATTGTGATAATTCGGAAGGAGGGGGTTTACCTTTTCCATTTCACAGGAGGCTTTTGCCTTCCTTCACAGACTCCTGTCTTTTCAAACCAAGACAGATTTTGGCGCCTGAACAGGGGCTCGAGGGCATTGAGAAAAAAAAAAAAAGGGATTAACAGTTCTTAGGTAGTTTAATTTTTAAGTACCACCATGTGGTCTAGTTTTCCCTGGTTTGGGTGGCATGTGGTCGCAAGTGTATTCTTCCCATTTACAGGCCCTTATCTAAATATGGGTCCTATAACTAAAGCCACTGTGTCTGTTATCAAGTTTGTCCTCTGGGTGAAGGATTCATGGATCTTTAATTTCCTCTGGATGGCAGGTACATGGATTCAGAGCTATCACACACTAACTGCATGTTTTTGGAGTTACTTTAATAATGGTACCTACTGTGTAGAAATGACACGGGGGGAAACTTTCTCCCAACCTTTTAACCATCTTTTTGGGTCTGCTCCACCAGTTTTCGAAGGGTTAAGATCCACTCTAAGTGCTAATGATATCATACAATGGATGGTGTTGCTGATATGCCTGTTATGTTTAGCACTCAGAGATAAGAGAAGATTAACCTGGATAACTACCCTGACACCTACACCAGAGACTAGGGATGCTGCTGCAGAGCCTGACACTACCCCAGAGACTGGAGATGCTGCTGCTCCAGAGCCTGACCCTGCCCCACAGCCTGCCTCAGAAACGAACCACCCAGATTGGGTGAGGGTGCTGGTTAAGGAGATGCAGGAGATGCAAGAGATGCTGAAGGAGTGCATTTCACCAGCTGGTGAGAAGCCCGCCTTTTGCCTTGAAGAGGGACAGTCTAATAGTACAGCTGTGGAACCCACAAATGTTACAACTGTCCAGGCTCCAGCTGAACCACAAAGGCAGTCACAGCCAGCAGCAGTTGCCCCGGTAGAAACAAGGAGGTCTGAGATGAAAGCAGAGCACCCAGATAGAGATAGGAATGGAGGAACCTCACAACCCACAGGGGAGCCAGGAGTTGCGATCATCACCGAGTCCCTGACGTACGAAAGTCTCCGTAATCTGCACAAAGACATTGTGCGACGAGGGCGTGAGGCTTATACTACCTGGCTACTCCGGGTCTGGGACCCTATGGGTACAGGCGTGCAGCTGGACGGTGGTGAGGCAAGGAACTTGGGACCCTTAACCCAGGACTCAGGTATGAATCAGATTTTTGTAAGGGAGCCAGGATCCCTTTCTCTCTGGGAGCGGCTTTTAATGAGTGTCAGAGAGAGGTTTGTCCACAGGGAGAGAATGCAGGAGCACCACCATAGAATGCGTTGGAAGACCCTGGAGGAAGGGATCCAACAGTTAAGGGAAGTGGCAGTATTAGAGGTACTCTTTGGGAGGGATGGACAACATAATAATGACCCCGACAAGGTCAGGTGCACAGGGCAAATGCTGTGGAGTCTGGCAAATCTGGGGCCATCTCAGTACACCACTTTCATTGCAACAATTGATGCTGACACTAACCGAGAGACAGTGGGCTCTGTTGCCAACAAACTTAGGAATTATGAGAGTATGATTAATGGCCCAATGCAGGCTCATATCTCAGCTGTGATTAAGGAGTTCAAAGAAGAGATGAGGGAGGAAATGAGGAAGGTTAATGCAGCACCCGTATGAGTCACAGGCCCCAAAGTCAGAGCCCAACATTCCCCAGCTAGAGAGAGAGGGTACACCCCAAGGGCTAATCTGTGGTTCTTCCTGCGTGACCACGGGGAAGACATGGGGAGGTGGGATGGGAAACCCACTTCTGTCCTGGCAGCACGGGTCTGTCAACTCAAGGAGGGAAACTCTAACCAGGGGAGTTCCACCAAGGTGAAGGTAGCCTCAACCTCCCATGACCAAGGTTTTGGGTACGATCTGTCAGATCCCCTTGAAGGGACCTCTAGTATGTATACCCAGGAGAGGAATAATAACCAGTGTTAGAGGGGCCCTGCCTCTAGCCAGGGAGAGGCACGGGAAAACCGGATCTTCTGGACAGTGTGGATCTGATGGCCTGGCACATCAGAGCCACAAAAATACGATGCCCTAGTTGATACTGGTGCGCAGTGTACCCTGATACCATCGGGACATGTGGGGGCAGAGCCTGTTTCTATTGCTGGTGTGACAGGGGGATCACAGCAATTGACCCTGGTGGAAGCCAAGGTGAGCCTGACTGGGAAGGAGTGGCAGAAACATCCTATAGTGACTGGCCCAGAGGCCCCGTGTATTCTGGGCATAGACTTCCTCCGGAACGGCTATTACAAAGACCCAAAGGGACTCAGGTGGGCTTTTGGCATAGCTGCTGTAGAGGCAGGGGACATTAAGCAATTGAACACCTTGCCTGGACTGTCAGAAAACCCGTCTGCAGTAGGACTCCTGAGGGTGGAAGAGCAACTCGTGCCAATTGCGACCTCGACAGTGCACCGCCGGCAGTATCGGACGGATCGAGATGCCGTGATCCCCATCCACAGAATGATTCGTGAGCTGGAGAGCCAAGGGGTGGTCAGCAAAACCCACTCACCATTCAACAGCCCCATCTGGCCTGTGCGCAAATCTGACGGAGAATGGAGATTGACTGTGGACTATCGTGCCTTGAATGAAGTGACTCCACCGCTGAGCGCCGCTGTACCGGATATGCTGGAACTCCAGTACGAGCTGGAGTCCAAGGCAGCGAAGTGGTATGCCACTATTGATATTGCTAATGCGTTTTTCTCCATTCCTCTGGCAGCAGAATGCAGGCCTCAGTTTGCTTTCACCTGGAGGGGCGTGCAGTACACCTGGAACCGACTGCCCCAGGGGTGGAAACACAGTCCCACTATCTGCCATGGACTGATCCAGACTGCACTAGAAAAGGGTGAGGCTCCAGAACACCTGCAGTACATCGATGACATCATTGTGTGGGGGAACACAGCGGCAGAAGTGTTTGAGAAAGGTAAGAGGATCATCCAGATACTGCTAGAATCTGGCTTTGCCATCAAGAAGAGCAAAGTCAAGGGACCTGCCCGAGAAATCCAGTTCCTGGGAGTGAAATGGCAAGACGGACGGCGCCAGATTCCCACTGAGGTCATCAACAAGATCACCGCTATGTCCCCACCAACCAGCAAGAAGGAAACACAAGCTTTCCTAGGTGCCATAGGTTTTTGGAGGATGCACATTCCCGAGTATAGCCAGATTGTGAGCCCTCTTTACCTGGTTACCCGCAAAAAGAACGATTTCCACTGGGGCCCTGAGCAGCAACAAGCCTTCGCCCAGATCAAGCAGGAGATCGCTCATGCTGTAGCCCTTGGCCCAGTCAGAACGGGACCAGAAGTCAAAAATGTGCTCTACTCTGCAGCCGGGAACAATGGTTTGTTCCTGGAGCCTTTGGCAGAAGGTGCCTGGTGAGACTCGAGGTCGACCATTGGGATTCTGGAGCCGAAGTTTCAAAGGGTCCGAAGCCAACTACACCCCAACAGAGAAGGAAATCTTGGCTGCCTATGAAGGAGTTCAAGCCGCCTCAGAGGTGATTGGCACGGAAGCACAACTCCTCCTGGCAGCCCGACTACCAGTGCTGGGGTGGATGTTCAAAGGAAAGGTTCCTACTACCCACCACGCCACCGACGCCACATGGAGCAAATGGATTGCCCTCATCACCCAGCGCGCCCGTATTGGAAACCTGAATCGCCCTGGGATTTTAGAGATAATTACGAACTGGCCAGAAGGTGAAAACTTTAGTCTCACTGACAATGAGGAGCAGGTACAAGCGACAAGAGCTGAAGAAGCTCCACCCTATAACCAACTACCAGCAGAGGAAACACGTTACGCTCTTTTCACTGACGGTTCTTGTCGCATCGTAGGGATGAACCGGAAGTGGAAAGCAGCCGTATGGAGCCCCACACGACAGGTTGCACAAGCTACCGAAGGAGAAGGTGGATCGATCCAACTTGCTGAACTCAAGGCCGTTCAGCTGGCCCTGGACATTGCTGAAAGGGAGAGGTGGCCAAAGCTCTACCTTTATACTGATTCATGGATGGTAGCCAATGCTCTATGGGGCTGGCTGGGAAGGTGGAGAAAAGCCAACTGGCAACGTAAAGGAAAACCGATCTGGGCTGCTGATATATGGAAAGACATTGCCTCTTGGGTGGAGAAACTAACGGTGAAAGTCCGTCATGTAGATGCCCATGTCCCCAAAAGTCGGGCTAATGAGGAACACCGAAACAACGAGCAGGTAGATCAGGCAGCGAGAATAGAAGTGTCAAAGATAGACTTAGATTGGCACCATAAGGGGGAGTTGTTCCTGGCTCGATGGGCTCACGATGCCTCGGGTCATCAGGGCAGAGATGCCACCTACAAGTGGGCACGAGACCGAGGGGTGGATCTAACCATGGACAGTATTTCTCAGGTTATCCACGACTGTGAGACATGTGCTGCCATCAAACAGGCCAAGCGGGTGAAGCCCCTGTGGTATGGGGGGCGGTGGTCCAAGTACAAGTATGGGGAGGCCTGGCAGATTGACTACATCACACTGCCCCAGACATGCCAAGGCAAGCGCTACGTGCTGACCATGGTGGAAGCCACCACTGGATGGCTAGAGACCTACCCTGTACCTCATGCCACTGCCCGGAACACCATCTTAGGCCTGGAAAAGCAAGTGCTATGGAGACATGGCACACCTGAAAGGATTGAATCTGACAACGGCACCCATTTCAAGAACGGCCTTATCAACACCTGGGCCAGAGAACATGGTATCGAATGGATATATCATATCCCCTATCATGCTCCAGCTGCTGGCAAAGTTGAATGGTGCAACGGACTCCTTAAGACTACCCTGAAGGCACTTGGTGGGGGAACATTTAGAATCTGGGAAAATAACCTGGCAAAAGCAACCTGGATGGTCAACACCCGAGGGTCCATCAATCGAGCTGGCCCTGCCCAGTCTGAACCCTTGCACACAATAGATGGAGATAAAGTCCCTGTGGTACATATGAAGGGTATTTTAGGGAAAACTGTCTGGATTAATCCCACCTCAGGCAGAGACAAACCCATCCGTGGGATTGTTTTTGCTCAAGGACCTGGTTACACTTGGTGGGTAATGCAGAAAGATGGGGAAACCCGTTGTGTACCACAGGGAAACCTGGTCTTAAGTGAGAACTGAGTATAAGATTTCATTGTGACACAGATGGAAATAGAATAAGGGGTGGATAATGTCCTGGCTTGTAAAATAAGCATGTATTCTATTTTTGCCATCTGTTGGGGGTTAGGCAGTTTTTCTTATCTCTTTCAAGAACAATGACACTGCCAGGAAGCTAATCTCCTGCTAATGGGCTATTGAATTACTCACTGTGGCTGGTAAGATTAGTTACATCATCCCATTGGGAGATGCTCCACCCAGAGGGAGGAGCCAAGCATCCCTGCCACCATAAAACAAGCATTTCTGAGACCACAGACAGCCTTCTTCGCTGGATTTCCCAGAGGAATCAGGAACCAAGGCCCAGCTGCTCCTTCGCCGCATTTTCAGAAAGGATCTACACCCTTCTGCAGATGGCCGCTCCAGGAGGAGCAGCCACCATCTGGCTGGACTACTATCAACACCCTGACTTCTCAGGGTGTCAGGTTTTTCTCACTCTGCCAGTGGTTTTTTGCTTGTGCTAAATTACATTGTTATTTAGGTTTTTTTCTTCCTAGTAAAAAACTGTTATTCCCATATTTTTGCCTGAGAGCCCTTTTAATTCTGAAATTGTGATAATTCGGAAGGAGGGGGTTTACCTTTTCCATTTCACAGAAGGCTTTTTGCCTTCCTTCACAGACTCCTGTCTTTTCAAACCAAGACATATGGTCAGTTTCCATGGCAACCATAACCAGCCCCCTGTTGCTATGGTCAGTTTCCATGACAACCATCCCCAGCCCCCTGTTGCTATGGTCACTTTCCATGGCAACCATCCCTAGTCCACTGTTACTATGGTCAGATTCCATGGCAACCATCATCAGCTACCGTTGCTATGGTCAGTTTCCATGGCAGACATCACCAGCCACCTGTTACTATGGTCAGTTTCTATGGCTACCATCACTAGTCCCCTGTAGCTATGGTCACTATCCATGGCAACCATCACCACCCCCCAGTTGCTATGGTCAGTTTCCATAGCAATCATCCCCACCCCCCTGTTGCTATGGTCAGTTTCCATGGCAACCATTCCCAGCACCCCGTTGCTATGGTCAGTTTCCATGGCAGCCATCCCCAGCCCACAGTTTCTATGGTCAGTTTCCATGGCAACCACCCCCAGCTCCCGTTTCTATGGTCGGTTTCCATGGAAACCATCCCCAGCCCCCTGTTGCTATGGTCCGTTTCCATGGCAACCATCGCCACCCCCCGTTGCTATTGTCGGTTTCCATGGCTACCATCACCAGCCCCTTCTTGCTATGGATGTTTTCCATACCAACCATCCCCAGCCTCTCGTTGCTATGGTCGGTTTCCATGACAACCATCCTCAGCCCACTGTTGCTGTGGTCAGTATCCATGGCAACCATCCCTAGCTCCCTGTTGCTATGATCAATTTCCAAGGAAAATGTCTCCAGCCCTCCGTTGCTATTGTCGGTTTCCATGGCAACAATCGTGAGCCCCCTGTTGCTATGGTCAATTTCCATGGCAACCATCTACACCCCGCAGTTGCTATGGTCTATTTCCATGGCAGCCATCCCCAGCCCACTGTTGCTATGGTCAGTTTCCATGGTAACCATCAACACCCCCCAGCTGCGATGGTCAGTTTCCATGGCAACAACCCCAGCCCCCTGTTGATATGGTCGGTTTCCACAGCAACCATCAACACCCCCCAGTTGCTGTGATCAATTTCCATGGCAACAACCCCAGCCCACTCTTACTATGGTCAGTTTCCACGGCAATTATCACCAGCCCCCCGTTGCTATGGCCAGTTTCCATGACAACCATCCCCAGCACCTTGTTACTATGCCAGGTTCCATGGCAACCATCAGCAGCCCCCCGTTGCTATGGTCAGTTTCCATGGCAACCATCCCCAGCCCCCAGTTGCCATAGTCACTTTCCATGGCAAACATTCCCAGCCCCTTGTTCCTATGGTCAGTTTCCATGGCAACCAACCCCAGCCCCCTGTTGCTATGGTCAGTTTCCATGGCAAACATTACCAGCCCCCTGTTGCTATGGTCAGTTTCCATGGCAACCATCCCCAACCCATTGTTGCTATGTCAGGTTCCATGGCAACTATCACAGCCCCCGTTGCAATGGTCAGTTTCCATGGCAACCATCAGCAGCACACTGTTGCTATGATCAGTTTCCGTGGCAACCATCCCCAGCCCCCGGTTGCCATGGTCACTTTCCATGGCAACCATCACCAGCCCCTTGTTGCTATGATCAGTTTCCATAGACACCATCCCCAGCCCCCCTTGCTATGGTCGGTTTCCATGGCAGCCATCCCCACCCCATGTTGCTATGGTCAGTTTCCATGACAACCATCCCCACCTCCGGTTGCTATGGTCAGTTTCCATAGCAACCATCCCCCCCATTGCTATGGTCCGTTTCCATCGCAACCATCACCAGCATGCCTGTTGCTGTGCTCGGTTTCCATGGCAACCATACCCAGCACCCCGTTGCTATGGTCAGTTTCCATGGTAACCATCCCGCAGCCCACTGTTGCTATGGTCACTTTCCATGGTAACCATCCCCCGCCCCTTGTTGCTATGATCAGTTTCCATGGCAGCCATCCCCAGCCCACTATTGCTACGGTTAGTTTCCATGGCAGCCATCCCCAGCCCACTGTGGCTATGGTTAGTTTCCATGGCAACTATCACCATCCCCCTGTTTCTATGGTCGGTGTCCATGGCAGCCATCCCCAACCCCCTGTTGCTATGGTCAGTTTCCATGGCAACCATCCCCAGCCCCATGTTGCTATGGTCAGTTTCCACGGCAATCACCACCAGACACCTGTTGCTATGGTCAGTTTCCATAGCAATCATCCCCACCCCCCTGTTGCTATGGTCAGTTTCCATGGCAACCATTCCCAGCACCCCGTTGCTATGGTCAGTTTCCATGGCAGCCATCCCCAGCCCACTGTTTCTATGGTCAGTTTCCATGGCAACCATCCCCAGCTCCCGTTTCTATGGTTGGTTTCCATGGAAACCATCCCCAGCCCCCTGTTGCTATGGTCCGTTTCCATGGCAACCATCGCCACCCCCCGTTGCTATTGTCGGTTTCCATGGCTACCATCACCAGCCCCTCGTTGCTATGGTCGGTTTCCATGACAACCATCCTCAGCCCACTGTTGCTGTGGTCAGTATCCATGGCAACCATCCCTAGCTCCCTGTTGCTATGGTCAGTTTCCAAGGAAAACGTCTCCAGCCCTCCGTTGCTATGGTCGGTTTCCATGGCAACAATCTACACCCCGCAGTTGCTATGGTCTATTTGCATGGCAGCCATCCCCAGCCCCCTGTTGCTATGGTCAGCTTCCATGGTAACCATCAACACCCCCCAGCTGCGATGGTCAGTTTCCATGGCAACAACCCCAGCCCCCTGTTGATATGGTCGGTTTCCACAGCAACCATCAACACCCCCCAGTTGCTGTGATCAATTTCCACGGCAACAACCCCAGCCCACTCTTACTATGGTCAGTTTCCACGGCAATTATCACCAGCCCCCCGTTGCTATGGCCAGTTTCCATGACAACCATCCCCAGCACCTTGTTACTATGCCAGATTCCATGGCAACCATCAGCAGCCCCCCGTTGCTATGGTCAGTTTCCATGGCAACCATCCCCAGCCCCCAGTTGCCATAGTCACTTTCCATGGCAACCATTCCCAGCCCCTTGTTCCTATGGTCAGGTTCCATGGCAACTATCACAGCCCCCGTTGCAATGGTCAGTTTCCATGGCAACCATCAGCAGCACACTGTTGCTATGATCAGTTTCCGTGGCAACCATCCCCAGCCCCCGGTTGCCATGGTCACTTTCCATGGCAACCATCACCAGTCCCTTTTTGCTATGATCAGTTTCCATAGACACCATCCCCAGCCCCCCTTGCTATTGTCGGTTTCCATGGCAGCCATCCCCACCCCATGTTGCTATGGTCAGTTTCCATGACAACCATCCCCACCTCCGGTTGCTATGGTCAGTTTCCATAGCAACCATCCCCCCTGTTGCTATGGTCAGTTTCCATCGCAACCATCACCAGCATGCCTGTTGCTATGCTCGGTTTCCATGGCAACCATACCCAGCACCCCGTTGCTATGGTCAGTTTCCATGGTAACCACCCGCGGCCCACTGTTGCTATGGTCACTTTCCATGGTAACCATCCCCCGCCCCTTGTTGCTATGATCAGTTTCCATGGCAGCCATCCCCAGCCCACTGTTGCTACGGTTAGTTTCCATGGCAGCCATCCCCAGCCCACTGTGGCTATGGTTAGTTTCCATGGCAACTATCACCATCCCCCTGTTTCTATGGTCGGTATCCATGGCAGCCATCCCCAACCCCCTGTTGCTATGGTCAGTTTCCATGGCAACCATCCCCAGCTCCCGTTTCTATGGTCGGTTTCCATGGAAACCATCCCCAGCCCCCTGTTGCTATGGTCCGTTTCCATGGCAACCATCGCCACCCCCCGTTGCTATTGTCGGTTTCCATGGCTACCATCACCAGGCCCTTCTTGCTATGGGTAGTTTCCATACCAACCATCCCCAGCCTCTCGTTGCTATGGTCGGTTTCCATGACAACCATCCTCAGCCCACTGTTGCTATGGTCAGTATCCATGGCAACCATCCCTAGCTCCCTGTTGCTATGGTCAGTTTCCAAGGAAAACGTCTCCAGCCCTCCGTTGCGATGGTCAGTTTCCATGGCAACCATCACCAGCCCCCTGTTGATATGGTCGGTTTCCACGGCAACCATCAACACTCCCCAGTTGCTGTGATCAATTCCATGGCAACAACCCCAGCCCACTCTTGCTGTGGCCAGTTTCCACGGCAATTATCACCAGCCCCCAGTTGCTATGGCCACTTTCCATGGCAACAATCCCCAGCCCCTTGTTACTATGTCAGGATCCATGGCAACCATCCCCAGTCCCCCGTTGCTATGGTCAGTATCCATGGTAACCATCCGCAGCCCACTGTTGCTATGGTCACTTTCCATGGCAACCATCACCAGACCCCAGTTGCTATGGTCTGTTTCCATTGCAACCATCAACACCCCCCCAGTTGCTATGATCAATTTCCATGGCAAGCACCCCCAGCCCCCTCTTGTTGTGGACAGTTTCCATGGCAATCAACCCCACACCCATGTAGCTATGGTCAGTTTCCACGGCAACCATCCCCGGCCCCCTGTTGGTATGGTAAATATCAATGGTAGACATCACCAGCCGCCCGTTGGTATGGTCAGTTGCCATGGCAACCATCATCAGCCCGCCATTGCTATGGTCAGTTTCCATGGCAGCCATCCCCAGCCCCCCGTTGCTATGTCAGGTTTCCAGGGCAGCCATCACCAGCCCCCTGTTGCTATGGTCAGTTTCCAAGGAAAACATCACCAGCCCCCTGTTGCTATGGTCAGTTTCCATGGCAACCACCCCAGCCCCCTGTTGCTATGGTCGGTTTGCAATGAAAACATCACCAGCCCCCTGTTGCTATGGTCAGTTTCCATGGCAACCACCCCAGCCCCCTCTTGCTATGGTCAGTTTCTATGGCAACCATCACAACTCCCCTATTGCTATGGTCTATTTCCATGGAAACCATCACCAGACCCCAGTTCCTGTGGTCAATATCCATGGCAGCGACCCCCAGTCCGCTGTTGCTATGGTCAATTTCCATGGCAACTATCACCAGCCCCTTGCTGCTATGGTCGGTATCCATGGCAACCAACCCCAGCCCCCTGTTGCTATGGTCAGTTTCCATGGCAAACATTACCAGCCCACTGTTGCTATGGTCAGTTTCCAAGGAAAACATCACCAGCCCCCTGTTGCTATGCACGGTTTCCATGGCAGCCATCACCAGCCCCATGTTGCTATGGTCAGTTTCCATGGCAATCATCACCAGACACCTGTTGCTATGGTCAGCTTCCATAGCAATCATCCCCACCCCCCTATTGCTATGGTCGCTTTCCATGGGTACCATCACCAGACCCCTGTTGCTATGATTAGTTTCCACGGCAACCATCACCAGCCCCCTGTTGATATGGTCCGTTTCCATGGCAACCATCAACACACCCCAGTTGCTATGATCATGGCAACAACCCCCAGCCCACTCTTGCTGTGGTCAGCTTCCACGGCAATTATTACCCGCCCCCTCTTGCTATGGCCAGTTTCCATGACAACCGTCCCCAGCCCCTTGTTACTATGCCAGGTTCCATGGCAACCATCAGCAGCCCCCCGTTGCTATGGTCAGTTTCCATGGCAACCATCCCCAGCCCCTAGTTGCTATGGTCAGTTTCCATGGCAAACATTACCAGCCCCTAGTTGCTATGGTCAGTTTCCATGGCAACCATCCCCAACCCATTGTTGCTATGTCAGGTTCCATGGCAACTATCACAGCCCCCGTTGCAATGGTCAGTATCCATGGCAACCATCTGCAGCACACTGTTGCTATGGTCAGTTTCCGTGGCAACCATCCCCAGCCCCCGGTTGCCATGGTCACTTTCCCTGGCAACCATCACCAGCCCCTTGTTGCTATGATCAGTTTCCATAGACACCATCCCCAGCCCCCCTTGCTATTGTCGGTTTCCATGGCAGCCATCCCCACCCCATGTTTCTATGGTCAGTTTCCATGACAACCATCCCCACCTCTGGTTGCTGTGGTCGCTTTCCATGGCTACCATCACCAGACCCCTGTTGCTATGGTCAGTTTCCATGGCAACCATCACCAGCCCCCTGTTGCTATGGTCAGTTCCCAAGGAAAACATCACTAGGCCCCTCTTGCTATGGTCAGTTTCCAAGGCAACTATCCCCAGCTGCCTGTTGCTATGATTAGTTTCCACGGCAACCATCACCAGCCCCCTGTTGGTATGGTCCGTTTCCATGGCAACCATCAACACACCCCAGTTGCTATGATCAATTTACATGGCAACAACCCCCAGCCCACTCTTGCTGTGGTCAGCTTCCACGGCAATTATTACCAGCCCCCTGTTGCTATGGCCAGTTTCCATGGCAACCATCCCCAGCCCCTTGTTACTATGCCAGGTTCCATGGCAATCATCCCCAGCCCCCTGTTGCTATGGTCAGTTTCCATGGACACCATCCCCAGCCCCCCGTTGCTATGGTCGGTTTCCATGGCAGCCATCACCAGCCCCATGTTGATATGGTCAGTTTCCACGGCAATCATCACCTGACACCTGTTGCTCTGGTCAGTTTCCATAGCAACCATTCACCAGCCCGCCCGGTGCTATGGTCAGTTTCCACGGACACCATCCCTCCGCCCGTTGCACTGGTCAGTTTCCATGGCAACCATCACCAGCCCGCCTGTTGCTATGGTCAGTTTCCATGGCAACCATCCCCAGCTCCCCGTTGCTATGATCAGTTTCCATGGCAACCATCCCCAGCCCCTATTGCTATGGTCAGTTTCCATGGCAACCATCACCAGCCTCCTGTTGCTATGGTCAGTATCCATGGCAGCGACCCCCAGCCCCCGGTTGGTATGGTCGATTTCCATGGCAACTATCACCAGCCCCCTGTTGCTATGGTCTGTTTCCATGGCAACCATCAAGGCCCCCCAGTTGGTATGATCAATTTCCACGGCAACCACCCCCAGCCCCCTCTTGTTGTGGTCAGTTTCCATGGCAACCAACCCCATACCCCTGTTGCTAAGGTCGGTTTCCATGGCAGCCATCACCAGCCCCCCGTTGCTATGGTAAATTTCCATGGAAACCATCCCTAGCCCCCTGTTGCAATGGTCGGTTTCCATCGCAGCCATACCCAGCCCATTGATTCTGTGGTCGGTTTCCATGGCAACCATCCCCAGCTCCCCATTCCTATGGTCCGTTTCCACGTCGACCACCATTAGTACCCCGTTGCCATGGTAAATCTCCATGGCAACCATCCCCAGCCCACTGATGCTATGGTCAGTTTCTATGGCAGACATCAAAAGCCCCTTGTTCCTATGGTCCGTTTCCTTGGCAGCGATCCACAGCCCCCCGTTGCTATGGTCAGTTTCCATGGCAATCATCCCCAGCCCCCTGTTGTTATGGTCTGTTTCCGTGGCTACCATCACCAGCCCCCTGTTGCTATGATCGGTTACCATGGTAACCATCACCAGCCCCCTGTTGCTATGGTCAGTTTCCAAGGAAAACGTCTCCAGCCCCCTGTTGCTATGGTCAGTTTCCATGGCAACCATCCCCAGCCTCTTGTTGCTATGGTCGGTTTCCATGGCAACCATCGCCAGCCCGCCGTTGCTATGGTCAGTATCCGTGGCAACCATCCCTAGCTCCCTGTTGCTATGGTCAGTTTTCCAGGAAAACATCACCAGCTCCCTGTTCCTATGGTCAGTTTTCAGAGCAACCATCACCAGCCCCCTGTTGATATGGTCGGTTTCCACGGCAACCATCCCCAGCAGCCCGTTGCTATGGTCAGTTTTCATGGCACACATCACCAGCCCACAGTTGCTATGGTCAGTTTCCATAGCAACCATCACCAGCCCCGCGTTGCTATGGTCGGTTTCCATGGCAAGCATCCCAAGCTCCCCGTTGCTATGATCAGTTTCCATGGCAGCCATCCCTAGCCCCCTCTTGCTATGGTCAGTTTCCAAGGAAAACATCACCAGCCCCTTCTTGCTATGGTCAGTTTCCATGGCAACCATCCCCAGCACCCTGTTGCTATGGTCAGATCCCAAGGAAAACATCACTAGCCCCCTCTTGCTATGGTCAATTTCCATGGCGAACATCCCCAGCCCCACGTTGCTGTGGTCAGTTTCCACGGCAACCATCACCAGCCCCCTCTTGCTATGGTCCGTTTCCATGGCAACCATCAACACCCCCCAGTTGCTATGATCAATTTACATGGCCACAACCCCCAGCCCCCTCTTGTGGTGGTCAGATTCCATGGCAATCATCCCCAGCCCCCTCTTGCTATGGTCAGTTTCCAAGGAAAACATCTCCAGCCCCCTGTTGCAATGGACAGTTTTCATATCAACCATCACCAGCCCCCTCTTGCTATTGTCTGTTTCCATGGCTACCATCCCCAGCCCCCCGTAGCTATGGTCAGTTTCCACGGCAGCCATCACCAGACCACTGATGCTCTGGTCAGCTTCCATGGCTACCATCCCCACCTCCCCGTTTCTATGGTCAGTTTCCACGTCGACCACCATTAGTACCCCGTTGCTATGGTAAATCTCCATGGTAACCATCCCCAGCCCACTGTTGCTATGGTCAGTTTGCATGGCAGCCATCAAAAGCCCCTTGTTCCTATGGTCAGTTTCCTTGGCAGCGATCCACAGCCCCCTGTTGCTATGGTCAGTTTCCATGGCAATCATCCCCAGCCCCCTGTTGTTATGGTCGGATTCCGTGGCTACCATCACCAGCCCCCTCTTGCTATGATCGATTTCCATGGTAACCATCACCAGCCCCCTGTTGCTATGGTCAGTTTCCAAGGAAAACGTCTCCAGCCCCCTGTTGCTATGGTCAGTTCTCATGGCAACCATCCCCAGCCTCTTGTTGCTATGGTCGGTTTCCATGACAACCATCCCCAGCCCGCCTTTGCTATGGTCAGCTTTCATGGCAGACATCACCGGCATACTGTTGCTATGGCAAGTATCCATGGCAACCATCCCTAGCTCCCTGTGCCTATGGTCAGTTTTCCAGGAAAACATCACCAGCCCCCTGTTGCTATGGCCAGTTTTCAGACCAACCATCGCCAGCACCCCATTGCTATGGTCAGTTTTCATGGCAAACATCACCAGCCCACTGTTGCTATGGTCAGTTTTCATGGCAGCCATCCCCAGCCCCCTCTTGCTATGGTCAGTTTCCAAGGAAAACGTCACCAGCCCCCAGTTGCTATGGTCAATTTCCACGGCAACAATCAGCAGCCACCTGTTGCTATGGTCAGTTTTCATAGCAACCATCACCAGCCCCCTGATGCTATGGCCAGTTTCCATGGCAATCATCACCAGCCCGCCAGTTGCTATGCTCAGTTTCCATGGCAACCATCACCATTCCCCGTTGCTATGGTCAGTTTCCATGGTAACCATCCGCAGCCCACTGTTGCTATGGTCACTTTCCATGGCAACCATCCCCCGCCCCTTGTTGCTATGATCAGTTTCCATGGCAGCCATCCCCAGCCCCCTGTTGCTATGGTCACTTTCCATGGCAACCATCGCCACCCCCCGATTCTATGGTCGGTTTCCATGGAAACCATCCCCAGCCCCCTGTTGCTATGGTCGGTTTTCATGGCAACCATCCCCAGCCCCCCGTTGCTATGGTCGGTTTTCACGTCAGTCATCACCAGACCACTGTTGCTATGGTCAGTTTCCATGGCAACCATCCCCAGCTCCCCATTGCTATGGTCGGTTTCCATGGCAGCCATCACCAGCCCCATGTTGCTACGGTCGGTTTCCATGGCAACCATTCCCAGCCCCCCGTTCCTATGGTCAGTTTCCACGGCGACCACCATTAGTACCCCGTTGCTATGGTAAATCTCCATGGCAGCCATCCCCAGCCCACTGTTGCTATGGTCAATTTCCATGGCAGCCATCCCCAGCCCACTGTTGCTATGGTCAATTTCCATGGCAACCATCACCCGCCCCCTCTTGCTATGGTCAGTTTCCAAGGAAACCATCTCCAGCCCCCTGTTGCAATGGACAGTTTTCATATCAAACATCACCAGCCCCCTGTTGCTATTGTCTGTTTCCATGGCAACCATCCACAGCACCCAGTTGCTATGGTCAGTTTCCAAGGCAGCCATCACCAGACCACTGATGCTCTGGTCAGTTTCCATGGCAACCATCCCCAGCACCCCATTGCTATGGTCAGTTTCCATGGCAGCCATCAAAAGCCCCTTGTTCCTATGGTCAGTTTCCTTGGCAGCGATCCACAGCCCCCCGTTGCTATGGCCAGTTTCCATGGCAACCATCCCCAGCCCCTTGTTACTATGCCAGGTTCCATGGCAACCATCACCAGCCCCCCGTTGCTATGGTCAGTTTCCATGGCAACCATCCCCAGCCCCCAGTTGCCATAGTCACTTTCCATGGCAACCATTCCCAGCCTCTTGTTCCTATGGCCCGTTTCCATGGTAACCATCCCCAGCCCCCTATTGCTATGGTCAGTTTCCAAGGAAAACATCACCAGCCCCCTGGTGCTATGCTCAGTTTCCATGGCAACCATCCCCAGCCCCCTGTTGCTATGGTCGGTTTTCATGGCAACCATCCCCAGCCCCCCGTTGCTATGGTCGGTTTTCACGTCAGTCATCACCAGACCACTGTTGCTATGGTCAGTTTCCATGGCAACCATCCCCAGCTCCCCATTGCTATGGTCGGTTTCCATGGCAGCCATCACCAGCCCCATGTTGCTACGGTCGGTTTCCATGGCAACCATTCCCAGCCCCCCGTTCCTATGGTCAGTTTCCACGGCGACCACCATTAGTACCCCGTTGCTATGGTAAATCTCCATGGCAGCCATCCCCAGCCCACTGTTGCTATGGTCAATTTCCATGGCAGCCATCCCCAGCCCACTGTTGCTATGGTCAATTTCCATGGCAACCATCACCCGCCCCCTCTTGCTATGGTCAGTTTCCAAGGAAACCATCTCCAGCCCCCTGTTGCAATGGACAGTTTTCATATCAAACATCACCAGCCCCCTGTTGCTATTGTCTGTTTCCATGGCAACCATCCACAGCACCCAGTTGCTATGGTCAGTTTCCAAGGCAGCCATCACCAGACCACTGATGCTCTGGTCAGTTTCCATGGCAACCATCCCCAGCACCCCATTGCTATGGTCAGTTTCCATGGCAGCCATCAAAAGCCCCTTGTTCCTATGGTCAGTTTCCTTGGCAGCGATCCACAGCCCCCCGTTGCTATGGCCAGTTTCCATGGCAACCATCCCCAGCCCCTTGTTACTATGCCAGGTTCCATGGCAACCATCACCAGCCCCCCGTTGCTATGGTCAGTTTCCATGGCAACCATCCCCAGCCCCCAGTTGCCATAGTCACTTTCCATGGCAACCATTCCCAGCCTCTTGTTCCTATGGCCCGTTTCCATGGTAACCATCCCCAGCCCCCTATTGCTATGGTCAGTTTCCAAGGAAAACATCACCAGCCCCCTGGTGCTATGCTCAGTTTCCATGGCAACCATCCCCAGCCCCCTGTTGCTATGGTCGGTTTTCATGGCAACCATCCCCAGCCCCCCGTTGCTATGGTCGGTTTTCACGTCAGTCATCACCAGACCACTGTTGCTATGGTCAGTTTCCATGGCAACCATCCCCAGCTCCCCATTGCTATGGTCGGTTTCCATGGCAGCCATCACCAGCCCCATGTTGCTACGGTCGGTTTCCATGGCAACCATTCCCAGCCCCCCGTTCCTATGGTCAGTTTCCACGGCGACCACCATTAGTACCCCGTTGCTATGGTAAATCTCCATGGCAGCCATCCCCAGCCCACTGTTGCTATGGTCAATTTCCATGGCAGCCATCCCCAGCCCACTGTTGCTATGGTCAATTTCCATGGCAACCATCACCCGCCCCCTCTTGCTATGGTCAGTTTCCAAGGAAACCATCTCCAGCCCCCTGTTGCAATGGACAGTTTTCATATCAAACATCACCAGCCCCCTGTTGCTATTGTCTGTTTCCATGGCAACCATCCACAGCACCCAGTTGCTATGGTCAGTTTCCAAGGCAGCCATCACCAGACCACTGATGCTCTGGTCAGTTTCCATGGCAACCATCCCCAGCACCCCATTGCTATGGTCAGTTTCCATGGCAGCCATCAAAAGCCCCTTGTTCCTATGGTCAGTTTCCTTGGCAGCGATCCACAGCCCCCCGTTGCTATGGCCAGTTTCCATGGCAACCATCCCCAGCCCCTTGTTACTATGCCAGGTTCCATGGCAACCATCACCAGCCCCCCGTTGCTATGGTCAGTTTCCATGGCAACCATCCCCAGCCCCCAGTTGCCATAGTCACTTTCCATGGCAACCATTCCCAGCCTCTTGTTCCTATGGTCCGTTTCCATGGTAACCATCCCCAGCCCCCTATTGCTATGGTCAGTTTCCAAGGAAAACATCACCAGCCCCCTGGTGCTATGCTCAGTTTCCATGGCAACCATCCCCAGCACCCCGTTGCTATGGCCAGTTTCCATGGTAACCATCCGCAGCCCACTGTGGCTATGGTCACTTTCCATGGCAACCATGCCCCGCCCCTTGTTGCTATGGTCAGTTTCCATGGCAGCCATCCCGAGCCCACTGTTGCTATGGTCAGTTTCCATGGCAACCATCCCCAGCTCCCGATTCTATGGTCGGTTTCCATGGCAACCATCACCAGCCCCCTGTTGCTATGGTCCGTTTCCATGGCAACCATCGCCACCCCCCGTTGCTATTGTCGGTTTCCATGGCTACCATCACCAGCCCCTTCTTGCTATGGATAGTTTCCATACCAACCATCCCCAGCCTCTCGTTGCTATGGTCGGTTTCCATGACAACCATCCTCAGCCCATTGTTGCTATGGTCAGTATCCATGGCAACCATCTACACCCCGCAGTTGCTATGGTCTATTTCCATGGCAGCCATCCCCAGACCACTGTTGCTATGGTCAGTTTCCATGGCAGCCATCACCAGCCCCCTGTTGCTATGGTCAGTTTCCACGGCAGCCATCCCCAGCGCTTTGTTGCAATGGTCGGTTTCCATGGCAACCATCACCAGACCCCCATTGCTGTGATCAGTATCCATGGCAGCGACCCCCAGCCCCCTGTTGCTATGGCCAGTTTCCAGGGAAAACATCTCCAGCCCCCTGTTGCAATGGACAGTTTCCACAGCAATCATCACCAGACACCTGTTGCTATGGTCAGTTTCCATCGCAAACATCACCAGCCTCTTGTTGCTGTGGTCGGTTTCCATGACAACCATCCCCAGCCCGCCGTTGCTATGGTCAGTATCCGTGGCAACCATCCCTAGCTCCCTGTTGCTATGGTCAGTTTTCCAGGAAAACATCACCAGCTCCCTGTTCCTATGGTCAGTTTTCAGAGCAACCATCACCAGCCCCCTGTTGATATGGTCGGTTTCCACGGCAACCATCCCCAGCAGCCCGTTGCTATGGTCAGTTTTCATGGCACACATCACCAGCCCACAGTTGCTATGGTCAGTTTCCATAGCAACCATCACCAGCCCCGCGTTGCTATGGTCGGTTTCCATGGCAAGCATCCCAAGCTCCCCGTTGCTATGATCAGTTTCCATGGCAGCCATCCCTAGCCCCCTCTTGCTATGGTCAGTTTCCAAGGAAAACATCACCAGCCCCTTCTTGCTATGGTCAGTTTCCATGGCAACCATCCCCAGCACCCTGTTGCTATGGTCAGATCCCAAGGAAAACATCACTAGCCCCCTCTTGCTATGGTCAATTTCCATGGCGAACATCCCCAGCCCCACGTTGCTGTGGTCAGTTTCCACGGCCACCATCACCAGCCTCCTCTTGCTATGGTCCGTTTCCATGGCAACCATCAACACCCCCCAGTTGCTATGATCAATTTACATGGCCACAACACCCAGCCCCCTCTTGTGGTGGTCAGATTCCATGGCAATCATCTCCAGCCCCCTGTTGCTATGGTCAGTTTCCAGGGAAAACATCTCCAGCCCCCTGTTGAAATGGACAGTTTTCATATCAACCATCACCAGCCCCCTCTTGCTATTGTCTGTTTCCATGGCTACCATCCCCAGCCCCCCGTAGCTATGGTCAGTTTCCACGGCAGCCATCACCAGACCACTGATGCTCTGGTCAGCTTCCATGGCTACCATCCCCACCTCCCCGTTGCTATGGTCAGTTTCCACGTCGACCACCATTAGTACCCCGTTGCTATGGTAAATCTCCATGGTAACCATCCCCAGCCCACTGTTGCTATGGTCAGTTTGCATGGCAGCCATCAAAAGCCCCTTGTTCCTATGGTCAGTTTCCTTGGCAGCGATCCACAGCCCCCTGTTGCTATGGTAAATTTCCATGGCAATCATCCCCAGCCCCCTGTTGCTATGGTCAGTTTCCATGGACACCATCCCCAGCCCCCCGTTGCTATGGTCGGTTTCCATGGCAGCCATCACCAGCCCCATGTTGATATGGTCAGTTTCCACGGCAATCATCACCTGACACCTGTTGCTATGGTCAGTTTCCATAGCAACCATCCCCCCGCCCGTTGCTCTGGTCAGTTTCCATCGCAACCATTCACCAGCCCGTCCGGTGCTATGGTCAGTTTCCATGGACACCATCCCTCCGCCCGTCGCTCTGGTCAGTTTCCATGGCAACCATCACCAGCCCGCCTATTGCTATGGTCAGTTTCCATGGCAACCATCCCCAGCTCCCCGTTGCTATGATCAGTTTCCATGGCAACCATCCCCAGCCCCTATTGCTATGGTCAGTTTCCATGGCAGCGACCCCCAGCCCCCGGTTGCTATGGTCTATTTCCATGGCAACTATCACCAGCCCCCAGTTGCTATGGTCTGTTTCCATGGCAACCATCAAGGCCCCCCAGTTGGTATGATCAATTTCCACGGCAACCACCCCCAGCCCCCTCTTGTTGTGGTCAGTTTCCATGGCAACCAACCCCATACCTCTGTTGCTAAGGTCGGTTTCCATGGCAGCCATCACCAGCACCCCGTTGCTATGGTAAATTTCCATGGAAACCATCCCTAGCCCCCTGTTGCAATGGTCGGTTTCCAGGGCAGCCATCACCAGCCCCCAGTTGCTATGGTCAGTTTCCATGGTAACCATCCCCAGCCCCCTATTGCTATGGTCAGTTTCCAAGGAAAACATCACCAGCCCCCTGGTGCTATGCTCAGTTTCCATGGCAACCATCCCCAGCACCCCGTTGCTATGGCCAGTTTCCATGGTAACCATCCGCAGCCCACTGTGGCTATGGTCACTTTCCATGGCAACCATGCCCCGCCCCTTGTTGCTATGGTCAGTTTCCATGGCAGCCATCCCGAGCCCACTGTTGCTATGGTCAGTTTCCATGGCAACCATCCCCAGCTCCCGATTCTATGGTCGGTTTCCATGGCAACCATCACCAGCCCCCTGTTGCTATGGTCCGTTTCCATGGCAACCATCGCCACCCCCCGTTGCTATTGTCGGTTTCCATGGCTACCATCACCAGCCCCTTCTTGCTATGGATAGTTTCCATACCAACCATCCCCAGCCTCTCGTTGCTATGGTCGGTTTCCATGACAACCATCCTCAGCCCATTGTTGCTATGGTCAGTATCCATGGCAACCATCTACACCCCGCAGTTGCTATGGTCTATTTCCATGGCAGCCATCCCCAGACCACTGTTGCTATGGTCAGTTTCCATGGCAGCCATCACCAGCCCCCTGTTGCTATGGTCAGTTTCCACGGCAGCCATCCCCAGCGCTTTGTTGCAATGGTCGGTTTCCATGGCAACCATCACCAGACCCCCATTGCTGTGATCAGTATCCATGGCAGCGACCCCCAGCCCCCTGTTGCTATGGCCAGTTTCCAGGGAAAACATCTCCAGCCCCCTGTTGCAATGGACAGTTTCCACAGCAATCATCACCAGACACCTGTTGCTATGGTCAGTTTCCATCGCAAACATCACCAGCCTCTTGTTGCTGTGGTCGGTTTCCATGACAACCATCCCCAGCCCGCCGTTGCTATGGTCAGTATCCGTGGCAACCATCCCTAGCTCCCTGTTGCTATGGTCAGTTTTCCAGGAAAACATCACCAGCTCCCTGTTCCTATGGTCAGTTTTCAGAGCAACCATCACCAGCCCCCTGTTGATATGGTCGGTTTCCACGGCAACCATCCCCAGCAGCCCGTTGCTATGGTCAGTTTTCATGGCACACATCACCAGCCCACAGTTGCTATGGTCAGTTTCCATAGCAACCATCACCAGCCCCGCGTTGCTATGGTCGGTTTCCATGGCAAGCATCCCAAGCTCCCCGTTGCTATGATCAGTTTCCATGGCAGCCATCCCTAGCCCCCTCTTGCTATGGTCAGTTTCCAAGGAAAACATCACCAGCCCCTTCTTGCTATGGTCAGTTTCCATGGCAACCATCCCCAGCACCCTGTTGCTATGGTCAGATCCCAAGGAAAACATCACTAGCCCCCTCTTGCTATGGTCAATTTCCATGGCGAACATCCCCAGCCCCACGTTGCTGTGGTCAGTTTCCACGGCCACCATCACCAGCCTCCTCTTGCTATGGTCCGTTTCCATGGCAACCATCAACACCCCCCAGTTGCTATGATCAATTTACATGGCCACAACACCCAGCCCCCTCTTGTGGTGGTCAGATTCCATGGCAATCATCTCCAGCCCCCTGTTGCTATGGTCAGTTTCCAGGGAAAACATCTCCAGCCCCCTGTTGCAATGGACAGTTTTCATATCAACCATCACCAGCCCCCTCTTGCTATTGTCTGTTTCCATGGCTACCATCCCCAGCCCCCCGTAGCTATGGTCAGTTTCCACGGCAGCCATCACCAGACCACTGATGCTCTGGTCAGCTTCCATGGCTACCATCCCCACCTCCCCGTTGCTATGGTCAGTTTCCACGTCGACCACCATTAGTACCCCGTTGCTATGGTAAATCTCCATGGTAACCATCCCCAGCCCACTGTTGCTATGGTCAGTTTGCATGGCAGCCATCAAAAGCCCCTTGTTCCTATGGTCAGTTTCCTTGGCAGCGATCCACAGCCCCCTGTTGCTATGGTAAATTTCCATGGCAATCATCCCCAGCCCCCTGTTGCTATGGTCAGTTTCCATGGACACCATCCCCAGCCCCCCGTTGCTATGGTCGGTTTCCATGGCAGCCATCACCAGCCCCATGTTGATATGGTCAGTTTCCACGGCAATCATCACCTGACACCTGTTGCTATGGTCAGTTTCCATAGCAACCATCCCCCCGCCCGTTGCTCTGGTCAGTTTCCATCGCAACCATTCACCAGCCCGTCCGGTGCTATGGTCAGTTTCCATGGACACCATCCCTCCGCCCGTCGCTCTGGTCAGTTTCCATGGCAACCATCACCAGCCCGCCTATTGCTATGGTCAGTTTCCATGGCAACCATCCCCAGCTCCCCGTTGCTATGATCAGTTTCCATGGCAACCATCCCCAGCCCCTATTGCTATGGTCAGTTTCCATGGCAGCGACCCCCAGCCCCCGGTTGCTATGGTCTATTTCCATGGCAACTATCACCAGCCCCCAGTTGCTATGGTCTGTTTCCATGGCAACCATCAAGGCCCCCCAGTTGGTATGATCAATTTCCACGGCAACCACCCCCAGCCCCCTCTTGTTGTGGTCAGTTTCCATGGCAACCAACCCCATACCTCTGTTGCTAAGGTCGGTTTCCATGGCAGCCATCACCAGCACCCCGTTGCTATGGTAAATTTCCATGGAAACCATCCCTAGCCCCCTGTTGCAATGGTCGGTTTCCAGGGCAGCCATCACCAGCCCCCAGTTGCTATGGTCAGTTTCCGTGGCAACCATCCCCAACCCCCTGTTGCAATGGTCATTTTTCATAGCAACCATACCCAGCCCCCTATTGCTATGGTCGGTTTCTAAAGCTACCATCTCCAGCCCCCTGTTGCTATGGTCGGTTTCCCTGGCAACCATCAGCAGCTCCAATTACTATGGTCGTTTTCCATGGCAGCCATCACCAGCCACCTGTTGCTATGGTCGGTTTCCAAGGAAAACGTCACCAGACCCCTGTTGCTATGGTCAGATTTCATGGCAACCATCCCCAGCCTCTTGTTGCTATGTCAGGTTCCATGGCAACCATCCCCAGCCCCCCGTTGCTATGGTTAGTTTCCATGGCAGCCATCCCCAGCCCCTAGTTTCTATGGTCGGTTTCCAAGGCAACCATCCCCAGTCCCCTGTTGCTATGGTCGCTTTCCATGGCAACCATCCCCAGCCCCCCGTTGCTATGGTCGGTATACAAGGAAAACATCACCAGACCCCTGTTGCTATGGTCAGTTTCCATGGCAACCATCCCCAGCTCCCCGTTGCTATGGTCAGTTTCCATCGCAGCCATACCCAGCCCATTGATTCTGTGGTCGGTTTCCATGGCAACCATCCCCAGCTCCCCATTCCTATGGTCAGTTTCCACGTCGACCACCATTAGTACCCCGTTGCCATGGTAAATCTCCATGGCAACCGTCCCCAGCCCACTGATGCTATGGTCAGTTTCTATGGCAGACATCAAAAGCCCCTTGTTCCTATGGTCCGTTTCCTTGGCAGCGATCCACAGCCCCCCGTTGCTATGGTCAGTTTCCATGGCAATCATCCCCAGCCCCCTGTTGTTATGGTCTGTTTCCGTGGCTACCATCACCAGCCCCCTGTTGCTATGATCGGTTACCATGGTAAACATCACCAGCCCCCTGTTGCTATGGTCAGTTTCGAAGGAAAACGTCTCCAGCCCCCTGTTGCTATGGTCAGTTTCCATGGCAACCATCCCCAGCCTCTTGTTGCTGTGGTCGGTTTCCATGACAACCATCCCCAGCCCGCCGTTGCTATGGTCAGTATCCGTGGCAACCATCCCTAGCTCCCTGTTGCTATGGTCAGTTTTCCAGGAAAACATCACCAGCTCCCTGTTCCTATGGTCAGTTTTCAGAGCAACCATCACCAGCCCCCTGTTGATATGGTCGGTTTCCACGGCAACCATCCCCAGCAGCCCGTTGCTATGGTCAGTTTTCATGGCACACATCACCAGCCCACAGTTGCTATGGTCAGTTTCCATAGCAACCATCACCAGCCCCGCGTTGCTATGGTCGGTTTCCATGGCAAGCATCCCAAGCTCCCCGTTGCTATGATCAGTTTCCATGGCAGCCATCCCTAGCCCCCTCTTGCTATGGTCAGTTTCCAAGGAAAACATCACCAGCCCCTTCTTGCTATGGTCAGTTTCCATGGCAACCATCCCCAGCACCCTGTTGCTATGGTCAGATCCCAAGGAAAACATCACTAGCCCCCTCTTGCTATGGTCAATTTCCATGGCAAACATCCCCAGCCCCCCGTTGCTGTGGTCAGTTTCCACGGCAACCATCACCAGCCCCCTCTTGCTATGGTCCGTTTCCATGGCAACCATCAACACCCCCCAGTTGCTATGATCAATTTACATGGCCACAACCCCCAGCCCCCTCTTGTGGTGGTCAGATTCCATGGCAATCATCCCCAGCCCCCTCTTGCTATGGTCAGTTTCCAAGGAAAACATCTCCAGCCCCCTGTTGCAATGGACAGTTTTCATATCAACCATCACCAGCCCCCTCTTGCTATTGTCTGTTTCCATGGCTACCATCCCCAGCCCCCCGTAGCTATGGTCAGTTTCCACGGCAGCCATCACCAGACCACTGATGCTCTGGTCAGCTTCCATGGCAACCATCCCCACCTCCCCGTTGCTATGGTCAGTTTCCACGTCGACCACCATTAGTACCCCGTTGCTATGGTAAATCTCCATGGTAACCATCCCCAGCCCACTGTTGCTATGGTCAGTTTGCATGGCAGCCATCAAAAGCCCCTTGTTCCTATGGTCAGTTTCCTTGGCAGCGATCCACAGCCCCCTGTTGCTATGGTAAATTTCCATGGCAATCATCCCCAGCCCCCTGTTGTTATGGTCAGATTCCATGGACACCATCCCCAGCCCCCCGTTGCTATGGTCGGTTTCCATGGCAGCCATCACCAGCCCCATGTTGATATGGTCAGTTTCCACGGCAATCATCACCTGACACCTGTTGCTATGGTCAGTTTCCATAGCAACCATCCCCCCGCCCGTTGCTCTGGTCAGTTTCCATCGCAACCATTCACCAGCCCGTCCGGTGCTATGGTCAGTTTCCATGGACACCATCCCTCCGCCCGTCGCTCTGGTCAGTTTCCATGGCAACCATCACCAGCCCGCCTATTGCTATGGTCAGTTTCCATGGCAACCATCCCCAGCTCCCCGTTGCTATGATCAGTTTCCATGGCAACCATCCCCAGCCCCTATTGCTATGGTCAGTTTCCATGGCAACCATCACCAGCCTCCTGTTGCTATGGTCAGTATCCATGGCAGCGACCCCCAGCCCCCGGTTGCTATGGTCTATTTCCATGGCAACTATCACCAGCCCCCAGTTGCTATGGTCTGTTTCCATGGCAACCATCAAGGCCCCCCAGTTGGTATGATCAATTTCCACGGCAACCACCCCCAGCCCCCTCTTGTTGTGGTCAGTTTCCATGGCAACCAACCCCATACCTCTGTTGCTAAGGTCGGTTTCCATGGCAGCCATCACCAGCACCCCGTTGCTATGGTAAATTTCCATGGAAACCATCCCTAGCCCCCTGTTGCAATGGTCGGTTTCCAGGGCAGCCATCACCAGCCCCCAGTTGCTATGGTCAGTTTCCGTGGCAACCATCCCCAACCCCCTGTTGCAATGGTCATTTTTCATAGCAACCATACCCAGCCCCCTATTGCTATGGTCGGTTTCTAAAGCTACCATCTCCAGCCCCCTGTTGCTATGGTCGGTTTCCCTGGCAACCATCAGCAGCTCCAATTACTATGGTCGTTTTCCATGGCAGCCATCACCAGCCACCTGTTGCTATGGTCGGTTTCCAAGGAAAACGTCACCAGACCCCTGTTGCTATGGTCAGATTTCATGGCAACCATCCCCAGCCTCTTGTTGCTATGTCAGGTTCCATGGCAACCATCCCCAGCCCCCCGTTGCTATGGTTAGTTTCCATGGCAGCCATCCCCAGCCCCTAGTTTCTATGGTCGGTTTCCAAGGCAACCATCCCCAGTCCCCTGTTGCTATGGTCAGTTTCAAAGGAAAACATCTCCAGCCCCCTGTTGCAATGGTCAGTTTTCATAGCAACCATCACCAGCCCCCTGATGCTATGGCCAGTTTCCATGGCAATCATCACCAGCCCGCCAGTTGCTATGCTCAGTTTCCATGGCAACCATCACCATTCCCCGTTGCTATGGTCAGTTTCCATGGTAACCATCCGCAGCCCACTGTTGCTATGGTCACTTTCCATGGCAACCATCCCCCGCCCCTTGTTGCTATGATCAGTTTCCATGGCAGCCATCCCCAGCCCCCTGTTGCTATGGTCACTTTCCATGGCAACTATCGCCACCCCCCGTTTCTATGGTCGGTTTCCATGGAAACCATCCCCAGCCCCCCGTTGCTATGGTCGGTTTTCATGGCAACCATCCCCAGCCCCCCGTTGCTATGGTCGGTTTTCACGTCAGTCATCACCAGACCACTGTTGCTACGGTCAGTTTCCATGGCAACCATCCCCAGCTCCCCATTGCTATGGTCGGTTTCCATGGCAGCCATCACCAGCCCCATGTTGCTACGGTCGGTTTCCATGGCAACCATTCCCAGCCCCCCGTTCCTATGGTCAGTTTCCACGGCGACCACCATTAGTACCCCGTTGCTATGGTAAATCTCCATGGCAACCATCCCCAGCCCCTATTGCTATGGTCAGTTTCCATGGCAACCATCACCAGCCTCCTGTTGCTATGGTCAGTATCCATGGCAGCGACCCCCAGCCCCCGGTTGGTATGGTCGATTTCCATGGCAACTATCACCAGCCCCCTGTTGCTATGGTCTGTTTCCATGGCAACCATCAAGGCCCCCCAGTTGGTATGATCAATTTCCACGGCAACCACCCCCAGCCCCCTCTTGTTGTGGTGAGTTTCCATGGCAACCAACCCCATACCCCTGTTGCTAAGGTCGGTTTCCATGGCAGCCATCACCAGCCCCCCGTTGCTATGGTAAATTTCCATGGAAACCATCCCTAGCCCCCTGTTGCAATGGTCGGTTTCCATCGCAGCCATACCCAGCCCATTGATTCTGTGGTCGGTTTCCATGGCAACCATCCCCAGCTCCCCATTCCTATGGTCCGTTTCCACGTCGACCACCATTAGTACCCCGTTGCCATGGTAAATCTCCATGGCAACCATCCCCAGCCCACTGATGCTATGGTCAGTTTCTATGGCAGACATCAAAAGCCCCTTGTTCCTATGGTCCGTTTCCTTGGCAGCGATCCACAGCCCCCCATTGCTATGGTCAGTTTCCATGGCAATCATCCCCAGCCCCCTGTTGTTATGGTCTGTTTCCGTGGCTACCATCACCAGCCCCCTGTTGCTATGATCGGTTACCATGGTAAACATCACCAGCCCCCTGTTGCTATGGTCAGTTTCGAAGGAAAACGTCTCCACCCCCCTGTTGCTATGGTCAGTTTCCATGGCAACCATCCCCAGCCTCTTGTTGCTGTGGTCGGTTTCCATGACAACCATCCCCAGCCCGCCGTTGCTATGGTCAGTATCCGTGGCAACCATCCCTAGCTCCCTGTTGCTATGGTCAGTTTTCCAGGAAAACATCACCAGCTCCCTGTTCCTATGGTCAGTTTTCAGAGCAACCATCACCAGCCCCCTGTTGATATGGTCGGTTTCCACGGCAACCATCCCCAGCAGCCCGTTGCTATGGTCAGTTTTCATGGCACACATCACCAGCCCACAGTTGCTATGGTCAGTTTCCATAGCAACCATCACCAGCCCCGCGTTGCTATGGTCGGTTTCCATGGCAAGCATCCCAAGCTCCCCGTTGCTATGATCAGTTTCCATGGCAGCCATCCCTAGCCCCCTCTTGCTATGGTCAGTTTCCAAGGAAAACATCACCAGCCCCTTCTTGCTATGGTCAGTTTCCATGGCAACCATCCCCAGCACCCTGTTGCTATGGTCAGATCCCAAGGAAAACATCACTAGCCCCCTCTTGCTATGGTCAATTTCCATGGCGAACATCCCCAGCCCCACGTTGCTGTGGTCAGTTTCCACGGCCACCATCACCAGCCCCCTCTTGCTATGGTCCGTTTCCATGGCAACCATCAACACCCCCCAGTTGCTATGATCAATTTACATGGCCACAACACCCAGCCCCCTCTTGTGGTGGTCAGATTCCATGGCAATCATCTCCAGCCCCCTGTTGCTATGGTCAGTTTCCAGGGAAAACATCTCCAGCCCCCTGTTGCAATGGACAGTTTTCATATCAACCATCACCAGCCCCCTCTTGCTATTGTCTGTTTCCATGGCTACCATCCCCAGCCCCCCGTAGCTATGGTCAGTTTCCACGGCAGCCATCACCAGACCACTGATGCTCTGGTCAGCTTCCATGGCTACCATCCCCACCTCCCCGTTGCTATGGTCAGTTTCCACGTCGACCACCATTAGTACCCCGTTGCTATGGTAAATCTCCATGGTAACCATCCCCAGCCCACTGTTGCTATGGTCAGTTTGCATGGCAGCCATCAAAAGCCCCTTGTTCCTATGGTCAGTTTCCTTGGCAGCGATCCACAGCCCCCTGTTGCTATGGTAAATTTCCATGGCAATCATCCCCAGCCCCCTGTTGCTATGGTCAGTTTCCATGGACACCATCCCCAGCCCCCCGTTGCTATGGTCGGTTTCCATGGCAGCCATCACCAGCCCCATGTTGATATGGTCAGTTTCCACGGCAATCATCACCTGACACCTGTTGCTATGGTCAGTTTCCATAGCAACCATCCCCCCGCCCGTTGCTCTGGTCAGTTTCCATCGCAACCATTCACCAGCCCGTCCGGTGCTATGGTCAGTTTCCATGGACACCATCCCTCCGCCCGTCGCTCTGGTCAGTTTCCATGGCAACCATCACCAGCCCGCCTATTGCTATGGTCAGTTTCCATGGCAACCATCCCCAGCTCCCCGTTGCTATGATCAGTTTCCATGGCAACCATCCCCAGCCCCTATTGCTATGGTCAGTTTCCATGGCAACCATCACCAGCCTCCTGTTGCTATGGTCAGTATCCATGGCAGCGACCCCCAGCCCCCGGTTGCTATGGTCTATTTCCATGGCAACTATCACCAGCCCCCAGTTGCTATGGTCTGTTTCCATGGCAACCATCAAGGCCCCCCAGTTGGTATGATCAATTTCCACGGCAACCACCCCCAGCCCCCTCTTGTTGTGGTCAGTTTCCATGGCAACCAACCCCATACCTCTGTTGCTAAGGTCGGTTTCCATGGCAGCCATCACCAGCACCCCGTTGCTATGGTAAATTTCCATGGAAACCATCCCTAGCCCCCTGTTGCAATGGTCGCTTTCCAGGGCAGCCATCACCAGCCCCCAGTTGCTATGGTCAGTTTCCGTGGCAACCATCCCCAACCCCCTGTTGCAATGGTCATTTTTCATAGCAACCATACCCAGCCCCCTATTGCTATGGTCGGTTTCTAAAGCTACCATCTCCAGCCCCCTGTTGCTATGGTCGGTTTCCCTGGCAACCATCAGCAGCTCCAATTACTATGGTCGTTTTCCATGGCAGCCATCACCAGCCACCTGTTGCTATGGTCGGTTTCCAAGGAAAACGTCACCAGACCCCTGTTGCTATGGTCAGATTTCATGGCAACCATCCCCAGCCTCTTGTTGCTATGTCAGGTTCCATGGCAACCATCCCCAGCCCCCCGTTGCTATGGTTAGTTTCCATTGCAGCCATCCCCAGCCCCTAGTTTCTATGGTCGGTTTCCAAGGCAACCATCCCCAGTCCCCTGTTGCTATGGTCGCTTTCCATGGCAACCATCCCCAGCCCCCCGTTGCTATGGTCGGTATACAAGGAAAACATCACCAGACCCCTGTTGCTATGGTCAGTTTCCATGGCAACCATCCCCAGCTCCCCGTTGCTATGGTCAGTTTCCATCGCAGCCATACCCAGCCCATTGATTCTGTGGTCGGTTTCCATGGCAACCATCCCCAGCTCCCCATTCCTATGGTCAGTTTCCACGTCGACCACCATTAGTACCCCGTTGCCATGGTAAATCTCCATGGCAACCGTCCCCAGCCCACTGATGCTATGGTCAGTTTCTATGGCAGACATCAAAAGCCCCTTGTTCCTATGGTCCGTTTCCTTGGCAGCGATCCACAGCCCCCCGTTGCTATGGTCAGTTTCCATGGCAATCATCCCCAGCCCCCTGTTGTTATGGTCTGTTTCCGTGGCTACCATCACCAGCCCCCTGTTGCTATGATCGGTTACCATGGTAAACATCACCAGCCCCCTGTTGCTATGGTCAGTTTCGAAGGAAAACGTCTCCAGCCCCCTGTTGCTATGGTCAGTTTCCATGGCAACCATCCCCAGCCTCTTGTTGCTGTGGTCGGTTTCCATGACAACCATCCCCAGCCCGCCGTTGCTATGGTCAGTATCCGTGGCAACCATCCCTAGCTCCCTGTTGCTATGGTCAGTTTTCCAGGAAAACATCACCAGCTCCCTGTTCCTATGGTCAGTTTTCAGAGCAACCATCACCAGCCCCCTGTTGATATGGTCGGTTTCCACGGCAACCATCCCCAGCAGCCCGTTGCTATGGTCAGTTTTCATGGCACACATCACCAGCCCACAGTTGCTATGGTCAGTTTCCATAGCAACCATCACCAGCCCCGCGTTGCTATGGTCGGTTTCCATGGCAAGCATCCCAAGCTCCCCGTTGCTATGATCAGTTTCCATGGCAGCCATCCCTAGCCCCCTCTTGCTATGGTCAGTTTCCAAGGAAAACATCACCAGCCCCTTCTTGCTATGGTCAGTTTCCATGGCAACCATCCCCAGCACCCTGTTGCTATGGTCAGATCCCAAGGAAAACATCACTAGCCCCCTCTTGCTATGGTCAATTTCCATGGCGAACATCCCCAGCCCCCCGTTGCTGTGGTCAGTTTCCACGGCAACCATCACCAGCCCCCTCTTGCTATGGTCCGTTTCCATGGCAACCATCAACACCCCCCAGTTGCTATGATCAATTTACATGGCCACAACCCCCAGCCCCCTCTTGTGGTGGTCAGATTCCATGGCAATCATCCCCAGCCCCCTCTTGCTATGGTCAGTTTCCAAGGAAAACATCTCCAGCCCCCTGTTGCAATGGACAGTTTTCATATCAACCATCACCAGCCCCCTCTTGCTATTGTCTGTTTCCATGGCTACCATCCCCAGCCCCCCGTAGCTATGGTCAGTTTCCACGGCAGCCATCACCAGACCACTGATGCTCTGGTCAGCTTCCATGGCAACCATCCCCACCTCCCCGTTGCTATGGTCAGTTTCCACGTCGACCACCATTAGTACCCCGTTGCTATGGTAAATCTCCATGGTAACCATCCCCAGCCCACTGTTGCTATGGTCAGTTTGCATGGCAGCCATCAAAAGCCCCTTGTTCCTATGGTCAGTTTCCTTGGCAGCGATCCACAGCCCCCTGTTGCTATGGTAAATTTCCATGGCAATCATCCCCAGCCCCCTGTTGTTATGGTCGGTTTCCGTGGCTACCATCACCAGCCCCCTCTTGCTATGATCGATTTCCATGGTAACCATCACCAGCCCCCTGTTGCTATGGTCAGTTTCCAAGGAAAACGTCTCCAGCCCCCTGTTGCTATGGTCAGTTTTCATGGCAACCATCCCCAGCCCGCCTTTGCTATGGTCAGCTTTCATGGCAGACATCACCGGCATACTGTTGCTATGGCAAGTATCCATGGCAACCATCCCTAGCGCCCTGTGCCTATGGTCAGTTTTCCAGGAAAACATCACCAGCCCCCTGTTGCTATGGTCAATTTCCACGGCAACAATCAGCAGCCACCTGTTGCTATGGTCACTTCCCAATGAAAACATCACTAGCCCCCTCTTGCTATGGTCAGTTTCCATGGCAACCATCCCCAGCCGCCTGTTGCTAAGATTAAATTCCACGGCAACCATCACCAGCCCCCTGTTGATATGGTCCGTTTCCATGGCAAGCATCAACACCCCCCAGTTGCTATGATCAATTTACATGGCAACAATCCCCAGCCCACTCTTGCTATGGTCAGTTTCAAAGGAAAACATCTCCAGCCCCCTGTTGCAATGGTCAGTTTTCATAGCAACCATCACCAGCCCCCTGATGCTATGGCCAGTTTCCATGGCAACCATTCCCAGCCCCTTCTTACTATGCCAGGTTCCATGGCAACCATCACCAGCCCCCCGTTGCTATGGTCAGTTTCCATGGCTACCATCCCCAGCCCCCAGTTGCCATAGTCACTTTCCATGGCAACCATTCCCAGCCCCTTGTTCCTATGGTCAGTTTCCATGGCAACCATCCCCACCTGCCTGTTGCTATGGTCCGTTTCCAAGGAAAACATCACCAGCTCCCTGCTGCTATGCTCGATTTCCATGGCAGCCATCACCAGCCCCATGTTGCTATGGTCAGTTTCCCCGACAATCATCACCAGACACCTGTTGCTATGGTCAGTTTCCATAGCAATCATCCCCACCCCCCAGATGCTATGGTCAGTTTCCATGGCAACCATCACCATTCCCCGTTGCTATGGTCAGTTTCCATGGTAACCATCCGCAGCCCACTGTTGCTATGGTCACTTTCCATGGCAACCATCCCCCGCCCCTTGTTGCTATGATCAGTTTCCATGGCAGCCATCCCCAGCCCCCTGTTGCTATGGTCACTTTCCATGGCAACCATCACCAGCCCCCTGTTGCTATGGTCAGTTTCCAAGGAAAACGTCTCCAGCCCCCTGTTGCTATGGTCAGTTCTCATGGCAACCATCCCCAGCCTCTTGTTGCTATGGTCGGTTTCCATGACAACCATCCCCAGCCCGCCTTTGCTATGGTCAGCTTTCATGGCAGACATCACCGGCATACTGTTGCTATGGCAAGTATCCATGGCAACCATCCCTAGCTCCCTGTGCCTATGGTCAGTTTTCCAGGAAAACATCACCAGCCCCCTGTTGCTATGGTCAGTTTTCAGACCAACCATCGCCAGCACCCCATTGCTATGGTCAGTTTTCATGGCAAACATCACCAGCCCACTGTTGCTATGGTCAGTTTTCATGGCAGCCATCCCCAGCCCCCTCCTGCTATGGTCAGTTTCCAAGGAAAACGTCACCAGCCCCCAGTTGCTATGGTCAATTTCCACGGCAACAATCAGCAGCCACCTGTTGCTATGGTCACTTCCCAATGAAAACATCACTAGCCCCCTCTTGCTATGGTCAGTTTCCATGGCAACCATCCCCAGCCGCCTGTTGCTATGATTAATTTCCACGGCAACCATCACCAGCCCCCTGTTGATACGGTCCGTTTCCATGGCAAGCATCACCACCCCCCAGTTGCTATGATCAATTTACATGGCAACAATCCCCAGCCCACTCTTGCTATGGTCAGTTTCAAAGGAAAACATCTCCAGCCCCCTGTTGCAATGGTCAGTTTTCATAGCAACCATCACCAGCCCCCTGATGCTATGGCCAGTTTCCATGGCAATCATCACCAGCCCGCCAGTTGCTATGCTCAGTTTCCATGGCAACCATCACCATTCCCCGTTGCTATGGTCAGTTTCCATGGTAACCATCCGCAGCCCACTGTTGCTATGGTCACTTTCCATGGCAACCATCCCCCGCCCCTTGTTGCTATGATCAGTTTCCATGGCAGCCATCCCCAGCCCCCTGTTGCTATGGTCACTTTCCATGGCAACCATCGCCACCCCCCGTTTCTATGGTCGGTTTCCATGGAAACCATCCCCAGCCCCCTGTTGCTATGGTCGGTTTTCATGGCAACCATCCCCAGCCCCCCGTTGCTATGGTCGGTTTTCACGTCAGTCATCACCAGACCACTGTTGCTATGGTCAGTTTCCATGGCAACCATCCCCAGCTCCCCATTGCTATGGTCGGTTTCCATGGCAGCCATCACCAGCCCCATGTTGCTACGGTCGGTTTCCATGGCAACCATTCCCAGCCCCCCGTTCCTATGGTCAGTTTCCACGGCGACCATCACCAGCCTCCTGTTGCTATGGTCAGTATCCATGGCAGCGACCCCCAGCCCCCGGTTGGTATGGTCGATTTCCATGGCAACTATCACCAGCCCCCTGTTGCTATGGTCTGTTTCCATGGCAACCATCAAGGCCCCCCAGTTGGTATGATCAATTTCCACGGCAACCACCCCCAGCCCCCTCTTGTTGTGGTCAGTTTCCATGGCAACCAACCCCATACCCCTGTTGCTAAGGTCGGTTTCCATGGCAGCCATCACCAGCCCCCCGTTGCTATGGTAAATTTCCATGGACACCATCCGTAGCCCCCTGTTGCAATGGTCGGTTTCCATCGCAGCCATACCCAGCCCATTGATTCTGTGGTCGGTTTCCATGGCAACCATCCCCAGCTCCCCATTCCTATGGTCCGTTTCCACGTCGACCACCATTAGTACCCCGTTGCCATGGTAAATCTCCATGGCAACCATCCCCAGCCCACTGATGCTATGGTCAGTTTCTATGGCAGACATCAAAAGCCCCTTGTTCCTATGGTCCGTTTCCTTGGCAGCGATCCACAGCCCCCCGTTGCTATGGTCAGTTTCCATGGCAATCATCCCCAGCCCCCTGTTGTTATGGTCTGTTTCCGTGGCTACCATCACCAGCCCCCTGTTGCTATGATCGGTTACCATGGTAACCATCACCAGCCCCCTGTTGCTATGGTCAGTTTCGAAGGAAAACGTCTCCAGCCCCCTGTTGCTATGGTCAGTTTCCATGGCAACCATCCCCAGCCTCTTGTTGCTATGGTCGGTTTCCATGGCAACCATCGCCAGCCCGCCGTTGCTATGGTCAGTATCCGTGGCAACCATCCCTAGCTCCCTGTGCCTATGGTCAGTTTTCCAGGAAAACATCACCAGCTCCCTGTTCCTATGGTCAGTTTTCAGAGCAACCATCACCAGCCCCCTGTTGATATGGTCGGTTTCCACGGCAACCATCCCCAGCAGCCCGTTGCTATGGTCAGTTTTCATGGCACACATCACCAGCCCACAGTTGCTATGGTCAGTTTCCATAGCAACCATCACCAGCCCCGCGTTGCTATGGTCGGTTTCCATGGCAAGCATCCCAAGCTCCCCGTTGCTATGATCAGTTTCCATGGCAGCCATCCCTAGCCCCCTCTTGCTATGGTCAGTTTCCAAGGAAAACATCACCAGCCCCTTCTTGCTATGGTCAGTTTCCATGGCAACCATCCCCAGCACCCTGTTGCTATGGTCAGATCCCAAGGAAAACATCACTAGCCCCCTCTTGCTATGGTCAATTTCCATGGCGAACATCCCCAGCCCCACGTTGCTGTGGTCAGTTTCCACGGCAACCATCACCAGCCCCCTCTTGCTATGGTCCGTTTCCATGGCAACCATCAACACCCCCCAGTTGCTATGATCAATTTACATGGCCACAACACCCAGCCCCCTCTTGTGGTGGTCAGATTCCATGGCAATCATCTCCAGCCCCCTCTTGCTATGGTCAGTTTCCAGGGAAAACATCTCCAGCCCCCTGTTGCAATGGACAGTTTTCATATCAACCATCACCAGCCCCCTCTTGCTATTGTCTGTTTCCATGGCTACCATCCCCAGCCCCCCGTAGCTATGGTCAGTTTCCACGGCAGCCATCACCAGACCACTGATGCTCTGGTCAGCTTCCATGGCTACCATCCCCACCTCCCCGTTTCTATGGTCAGTTTCCACGTCGACCACCATTAGTACCCCGTTGCTATGGTAAATCTCCATGGTAACCATCCCCAGCCCACTGTTGCTATGGTCAGTTTGCATGGCAGCCATCAAAAGCCCCTTGTTCCTATGGTCAGTTTCCTTGGCAGCGATCCACAGCCCCCTGTTGCTATGGTCAGTTTCCATGGCAATCATCCCCAGCCCCCTGTTGTTATGGTCGGTTTCCGTGGCTACCATCACCAGCCCCCTCTTGCTATGATCGATTTCCATGGTAACCATCACCAGCCCCCTGTTGTTATGGTCGGTTTCCGTGGCTACCATCACCAGCCCCCTCTTGCTATGATCGATTTCCATGGTAACCATCACCAGCCCCCTGTTGCTATGGTCAGTTTCCAAGGAAAACGTCTCCAGCCCCCTGTTGCTATGGTCAGTTCTCATGGCAACCATCCCCAGCCTCTTGTTGCTATGGTCGGTTTCCATGACAACCATCCCCAGCCCGCCTTTGCTATGGTCAGCTTTCATGGCAGACATCACCGGCATACTGTTGCTATGGCAAGTATCCATGGCAACCATCCCTAGCTCCCTGTGCCTATGGTCAGTTTTCCAGGAAAACATCACCAGCCCCCTGTTGCTATGGTCAGTTTTCAGACCAACCGTCGCCAGCACCCCATTGCTATGGTCAGTTTTCATGGCAAACATCACCAGCCCACTGTTGCTATGGTCAGTTTTCATGGCAGCCATCCCCAGCCCCCTCTTGCTATGGTCAGTTTCCAAGGAAAACGTCACCAGCCCCCAGTTGCTATGGTCAATTTCCACGGCAACAATCAGCAGCCACCTGTTGCTATGGTCACTTCCCAATGAAAACATCACTAGCCCCCTCTTGCTATGGTCAGTTTCCATGGCAACCATCCCCAGCCGCCTGTTGCTATGACTAATTTCCACGGCAACCATCACCAGCCCCCTGCTGATATGGTCCGTTTCCATGGCAAGCATCAACACCCCCCAGTTGCTATGATCAATTTACATGGCAAGAATCCCCAGCCCACTCTTGCTATGGTCAGTTTCAAAGGAAAACATCTCCAGCCCCCTGTTGCAATGGTCAGTTTTCATAGCAACCATCACCAGCCCCCTGATGCTATGGCCAGTTTCCATGGCAATCATCACCAGCCCGCCAGTTGCTATGCTCAGTTTCCATGGCAACCATCACCATTCCCCGTTGCTATGGTCAGTTTCCATGGTAACCATCTGCAGCCCACTGTTGCTATGGTCACTTTCCATGGCAACCATCCCCCGCCCCTTGTTGCTATGATCAGTTTCCATGGCAGCCATCCCCAGCCCCCTGTTGCTATGGTCAGTTTCCAAGGAAAACATCACCAGCCCCCTGGTGCTATGCTCAGTTTCCATGGCAACCATCCCCAGCCCCCTGTTGCTATGGTCGGTTTTCATGGCAACCATCCCCAGCCCCCCGTTGCTATGGTCGGTTTTCACGTCAGTCATCACCAGACCACTGTTGCTATGGTCAGTTTCCATGGCAAGCATCCCCAGCTCCCCATTGCTATGGTCGGTTTCCATGGCAGCCATCACCAGCCCCATGTTGCTACGGTCGGTTTCCATGGCAACCATTCCCAGCCCCCCGTTCCTATGGTCAGTTTCCACGGCGACCACCATTAGTACCCCGTTGCTATGGTAAATCTCCATGGCAGCCATCCCCAGCCCACTGTTGCTATGGTCAATTTCCATGGCAGCCATCCCCAGCCCACTGTTGCTATGGTCAATTTCCATGGCAACCATCACCCGCCCCCTCTTGCTATGGTCAGTTTCCAAGGAAACCATCTCCAGCCCCCTGTTGCAATGGACAGTTTTCATATCAAACATCACCAGCCCCCTGTTGCTATTGTCTGTTTCCATGGCAACCATCCACAGCACCCAGTTGCTATGGTCAGTTTCCAAGGCAGCCATCACCAGACCACTGATGCTCTGGTCAGTTTCCATGGCAACCATCCCCAGCACCCCATTGCTATGGTCAGTTTCCATGGCAGCCATCAAAAGCCCCTTGTTCCTATGGTCAGTTTCCTTGGCAGCGATCCACAGCCCCCCGTTGCTATGGCCAGTTTCCATGGCAACCATCCCCAGCCCCTTGTTACTATGCCAGGTTCCATGGCAACCATCACCAGCCCCCCGTTGCTATGGTCAGTTTCCATGGCAACCATCCCCAGCCCCCAGTTGCCATAGTCACTTTCCATGGCAACCATTCCCAGCCTCTTGTTCCTATGGCCCGTTTCCATGGTAACCATCCCCAGCCCCCTATTGCTATGGTCAGTTTCCAAGGAAAACATCACCAGCCCCCTGGTGCTATGCTCAGTTTCCATGGCAACCATCCCCAGCCCCCTGTTGCTATGGTCGGTTTTCATGGCAACCATCCCCAGCCCCCCGTTGCTATGGTCGGTTTTCACGTCAGTCATCACCAGACCACTGTTGCTATGGTCAGTTTCCATGGCAACCATCCCCAGCTCCCCATTGCTATGGTCGGTTTCCATGGCAGCCATCACCAGCCCCATGTTGCTACGGTCGGTTTCCATGGCAACCATTCCCAGCCCCCCGTTCCTATGGTCAGTTTCCACGGCGACCACCATTAGTACCCCGTTGCTATGGTAAATCTCCATGGCAGCCATCCCCAGCCCACAGTTGCTATGGTCAATTTCCATGGCAGCCATCCCCAGCCCACTGTTGCTATGGTCAATTTCCATGGCAACCATCACCCGCCCCCCTCTTGCTATGGTCAGTTTCCAAGGAAACCATCTCCAGCCCCCTGTTGCAATGGACAGTTTTCATATCAAACATCACCAGCCCCCTGTTGCTATTGTCTGTTTCCATGGCAACCATCCACAGCACCCAGTTGCTATGGTCAGTTTCCAAGGCAGCCATCACCAGACCACTGATGCTCTGGTCAGTTTCCATGGCAACCATCCCCAGCACCCCATTGCTATGGTCAGTTTCCATGGCAGCCATCAAAAGCCCCTTGTTCCTATGGTCAGTTTCCTTGGCAGCGATCCACAGCCCCCCGTTGCTATGGCCAGTTTCCATGGCAACCATCCCCAGCCCCTTGTTACTATGCCAGGTTCCATGGCAACCATCACCAGCCCCCCGTTGCTATGGTCAGTTTCCATGGCAACCATCCCCAGCCCCCAGTTGCCATAGTCACTTTCCATGGCAACCATTCCCAGCCTCTTGTTCCTATGGTCCGTTTCCATGGTAACCATCCCCAGGGCCCTATTGCTATGGTCAGTTTCCAAGGAAAACATCACCAGCCCCCTGGTGCTATGCTCAGTTTCCATGGCAACCATCCCCAGCACCCCGTTGCTATGGCCAGTTTCCATGGTAACCATCCGCAGCCCACTGTGGCTATGGTCACTTTCCATGGCAACCATGCCCCGCCCCTTGTTGCTATGGTCAGTTTCCATGGCAGCCATCCCCAGCCCACTGTTGCTATGGTCAGTTTCCATGGCAACCATCCCCAGCTCCCGATTCTATGGTCGGTTTCCATGGCAACCATCACCAGCCCCCTGTTGCTATGGTCTGTTTCCATGGCAACCATCGCCACCCCCCCGTTGCTATTGTCGGTTTCCATGGCTACCATCACCAGCCCCTTCTTGCTATGGATAGTTTCCATACCAACCATCCCCAGCCTCTCGTTGCTATGGTCGGTTTCCATGACAACCATCCTCAGCCCATTGTTGCTATGGTCAGTATCCATGGCAACCATCTACACCCCGCAGTTGCTATGGTCTATTTCCATGGCAACCATCACCAGACCCCCATTGCTGTGATCAGTATCCATGGCAGCGACCCCCAGCCCCCTGTTGCTATGGCCAGTTTCCATGACAACCACCCCCACCCCCTGTTGCTATGGTCAGTTTCCACAGCAATCATCACCAGACACCTGTTGCTATGGTCAGTTTCCATCGCAAACATCACCAGCCCGCCTATTGCTATGCACAGTTTCCATGGCAACCATCCCCAGCCCCCCGTTGCTATGGACAGTTTCATGGCAACCATCACCAGCCCTTCGTTGCTATGGTCAGTTTCCATAGCAAACATCCCCGGCCGCAGTTCCTATGGTCATTTTCCATGGCAACCATCAACACCCCCCAGTTGCTATGATCAATTTCCATGGCAACCACCCCCAGCCCCCTCTTGTTGTGGTCAGATTCCATGGCAATCATCCCCAGCCCCCTGTTGCTATGGTCAGTTTCCATGGACACCATCCCCAGCCCCCCGTTGCTATGGTCGGTTTCCATGGCAGCCATCACCAGCCCCATATTGATATGGTCAGTTTCCACGGCAATCATCACCTGACACCTGTTGCTATGGTCAGTTTCCATAGCAACCATCCCCCCGCCCGTTGCTCTGGTCAGTTTCCATCGCAACCATTCACCAGCCCGCCCGGTGCTATGGTCAGTTTCCATGGACACCATCCCTCCGCCCGTCGCTCTGGTCAGTTTCCATGGCAACCATCACCAGCCCGCCTATTGCTATGGTCAGTTTCCATGGCAACCATCCCCAGCTCCCCGTTGCTATGATCAGTTTCCATGGCAACCATCCCCAGCCCCTATTGCTATGGTCAGTTTCCATGGCAACCATCACCAGCCTCCTGTTGCTATGGTCAGTATCCATGGCAGCGACCCCCAGCCCCCGGTTGCTATGGTCTATTTCCATGGCAACTATCACCAGCCCCCAGTTGCTGTGGTCTGTTTCCATGGCAACCATCAAGGCCCCCCAGTTGGTATGATCAATTTCCACGGCAACCACCCCCAGCCCCCTCTTGTTGTGGTCAGTTTCCATGGCAACCAGCCCCATACCCCTGTTGCTAAGGTCGGTTTCCATGGCAGCCATCACCAGCACCCCGTTGCTATGGTAAATTTCCATGGAAACCATCCCTAGCCCCCTGTTGCAATGGTCGGTTTCCAGGGCAGCCATCACCAGCCCCCAGTTGCTATGGTCAGTTTCCGTGGCAACCATCCCCAACCCCCTGTTGCAATGGTCATTTTTCATAGCAACCATACCCAGCCCCCTATTGCTATGGTCGGTTTCTAAAGCTACCATCTCCAGCCCCCTGTTGCTATGGTCGGTTTCCCTGGCAACCATCAGCAGCTCCAATTACTATGGTCGTTTTCCATGGCAGCCATCACCAGCCACCTGTTGCTATGGTCGGTTTCCAAGGAAAACGTCACCAGACCCCTGTTGCTATGGTCAGATTTCATGGCAACCATCCCCAGCCTCTTGTTGCTATGTCAGGTTCCATGGCAACCATCAACAGCCCCCAGTTGCGATGGTCAGTTTCCATGGCAACCATCACCAGCCCCCTGTTGATATGGTCGGTTTCCACGGCAACCATCAACACTCCCCAGTTGCTGTGATCAATTCCATGGCAACAACCCCAGCCCACTCTTGCTGTGGCCAGTTTCCACGGCAATTATCACCAGCCCCCAGTTGCTATGGCCAGTTTCCATGGCAACAATCCAAAGCCCCTTGTTACTATGTCAGGATCCATGGCAACCATCCCCAGTCCCCCGTTGCTATGGTCAGTATCCATGGTAACCATCCGCAGCCCACTGTTGCTATGGTCACTTTCCATGGCAACCATCACCAGACCCCAGTTGCTATGGTCTGTTTCCATTGCAACCATCAACACCCCCCCAGTTGCTATGATCAATTTCCATGGCAAGCACCCCCAGCCCCCTCTTGTTGTGGACAGTTTCCATGGCAATCAACCCCACACCCATGTAGCTATGGTCAGTTTCCACGGCAACCATCCCCGGCCCCCTGTTGGTATGGTAAATATCAATGGTAGACATCACCAGCCGCCCGTTGCTATGGTCAGTTGCCATGGCAACCATCATCAGCCCGCCATTGCTATGGTCAGTTTCCATGGCAGCCATCCCCAGCCCCCCGTTGCTATGTCAGGTTTCCAGGGCAGCCATCACCAGCCCCCTGTTGCTATGGTCAGTTTCCAAGGAAAACATCACCAGCCCCCTGTTGCTATGGTCAGTTTCCATGGCAACCACCCCAGCCCCCTGTTGCTATGGTCGGTTTGCAAGGAAAACATCACCAGCCCCCGGTTGCTATGGTCAGTTTCCATGGCAACCACCCCCAGCCCCCTCTTGCTATGGTCAGTTTCTATGGCAACCATCACAACTCCCCTATTGCTATGGTCTATTTCCATGGAAACCATCACCAGACCCCAGTTCCTGTGGTCAATATCCATGGCAGCGACCCCCAGTCCGCTGTTGCTATGGTCAATTTCCATGGCAACTATCACCAGCCCCTTGCTGCTATGGTCGGTATCCATGGCAACCAACCCCAGCCCCCTGTTGCTATGGTCAGTTTCCATGGCAAACATTACCAGCCCACTGTTGCTATGGTCAGTTTCCAAGGAAAACATCACCAGCCCCCTGTTGCTATGCACGGTTTCCATGGCAGCCATCACCAGCCCCATGTTGCTATGGTCAGTTTCCATGGCAATCATCACCAGACACCTGTTGCTATGGTCAGCTTCCATAGCAATCATCCCCACCCCCCTATTGCTATGGTCACTTTCCATGGGTACCATCACCAGACCCCTGTTGCTATGATTAGTTTCCACGGCAACCATCACCAGCCCCCTGTTGATATGGTCCGTTTCCATGGCAACCATCAACACACCCCAGTTGCTGTGATCATGGCAACAACCCCCAGCCCACTCTTGCTGTGGTCAGCTTCCACGGCAATTATTACCAGCCCCCTCTTGCTATGGCCAGTTTCCATGACAACCATCCCCAGCCCCTTGTTACTATGCCAGGTTCCATGGCAACCATCACCAGCCCCCCGTTGCTATGGTCAGTTTCCATGGCAACCATCCCCAGCCCCTAGTTGCTATGGTCAGTTTCCACGGCAATCATCACCTGACACCTGTTGCTCTGGTCAGTTTCCATAGCAACCATTCACCAGCCCGCCCGGTGCTATGGTCAGTTTCCACGGACACCATCCCTCCGCCCGTTGCACTGGTCAGTTTCCATGGCAACCATCACCAGCCCGCCTGTTGCTATGGTCAGTTTCCATGGCAACCATCCCCAGCTCCCCGTTGCTATGATCAGTTTCCATGGCAACCATCCCCAGCCCCTATTGCTATGGTCAGTTTCCATGGCAACCATCACCAGCCTCCTGTTGCTATGGTCAGTATCCATGGCAGCGACCCCCAGCCCCCGGTTGGTATGGTCGATTTCCATGGCAACTATCACCAGCCCCCAGTTGCTATGGTCTGTTTCCATGGCAACCATCAAGGCCCCCCATTTGGTATGATCAATTTCCACGGCAACCACCCCCAGCCCCCTCTTGTTGTGGTCAGTTTCCATGGCAACCAACCCCATACCCCTGTTGCTAAGGTCGGTTTCCATGGCAGCCATCACCAGCCCCCCGTTGCTATGGTAAATTTCCATGGAAACCATCCCTAGCCCCCTGTTGCAATGGTCGGTTTCCATCGCAGCCATACCCAGCCCATTGATTCTGTGGTCGGTTTCCATGGCAACCATCCCCAGCTCCCCATTCCTATGGTCCGTTTCCACGTCGACCACCATTAGTACCCCGTTGCCATGGTAAATCTCCATGGCAACCATCCCCAGCCCACTGATGCTATGGTCAGTTTCTATGGCAGACATCAAAAGCCCCTTGTTCCTATGGTCCGTTTCCTTGGCAGCGATCCACAGCCCCCCGTTGCTATGGTCAGTTTCCATGGCAATCATCCCCAGCCCCCTGTTGTTATGGTCTGTTTCCGTGGCTACCATCACCAGCCCCCTGTTGCTATGATCGGTTACCATGGTAACCATCACCAGCCCCCTGTTGCTATGGTCAGTTTCCAAGGAAAACGTCTCCAGCCCCCTGTTGCTATGGTCAGTTTCCATGGCAACCATCCCCAGCCTCTTGTTGCTATGGTCGGTTTCCATGGCAACCATCGCCAGCCCGCCGTTGCTATGGTCAGTATCCGTGGCAACCATCCCTAGCTCCCTGTTGCTATGGTCAGTTTTCCAGGAAAACATCACCAGCTCCCTGTTCCTATGGTCAGTTTTCAGAGCAACCATCACCAGCCCCCTGTTGATATGGTCGGTTTCCACGGCAACCATCCCCAGCAGCCCGTTGCTATGGTCAGTTTTCATGGCACACATCACCAGCCCACAGTTGCTATGGTCAGTTTCCATAGCAACCATCACCAGCCCCGCGTTGCTATGGTCGGTTTCCATGGCAAGCATCCCAAGCTCCCCGTTGCTATGATCAGTTTCCATGGCAGCCATCCCTAGCCCCCTCTTGCTATGGTCAGTTTCCAAGGAAAACATCACCAGCCCCTTCTTGCTATGGTCAGTTTCCATGGCAACCATCCCCAGCACCCTGTTGCTATGGTCAGATCCCAAGGAAAACATCACTAGCCCCCTCTTGCTATGGTCAATTTCCATGGCGAACATCCCCAGCCCCACGTTGCTGTGGTCAGTTTCCACGGCAACCATCACCAGCCCCCTCTTGCTATGGTCCGTTTCCATGGCAACCATCAACACCCCCCAGTTGCTATGATCAATTTACATGGCCACAACCCCCAGCCCCCTCTTGTGGTGGTCAGATTCCATGGCAATCATCCCCAGCCCCCTCTTGCTATGGTCAGTTTCCAAGGAAAACATCTCCAGCCCCCTGTTGCAATGGACAGTTTTCATATCAACCATCACCAGCCCCCTCTTGCTATTGTCTGTTTCCATGGCTACCATCCCCAGCCCCCCGTAGCTATGGTCAGTTTCCACGGCAGCCATCACCAGACCACTGATGCTCTGGTCAGCTTCCATGACTACCATCCCCACCTCCCCGTTTCTATGGTCAGTTTCCACGTCGACCACCATTAGTACCCCGTTGCTATGGTAAATCTCCATGGTAACCATCCCCAGCCCACTGTTGCTATGGTCAGTTTGCATGGCAGCCATCAAAAGCCCCTTGTTCCTATGGTCAGTTTCCTTGGCAGCGATCCACAGCCCCCTGTTGCTATGGTCAGTTTCCATGGCAATCATCCCCAGCCCCCTGTTGTTATGGTCGGTTTCCGTGGCTACCATCACCAGCCCCCTCTTGCTATGATCGATTTCCATGGTAACCATCACCAGCCCCCTGTTGCTATGGTCAGTTTCCAAGGAAAACGTCTCCAGCCCCCTGTTGCTATGGTCAGTTCTCATGGCAACCATCCCCAGCCTCTTGTTGCTATGGTCGGTTTCCATGACAACCATCCCCAGCCCGCCTTTGCTATGGTCAGCTTTCATGGCAGACATCACCGGCATACTGTTGCTATGGCAAGTATCCATGGCAACCATCCCTAGCTCCCTGTGCCTATGGTCAGTTTTCCAGGAAAACATCACCAGCCCCCTGTTGCTATGGTCAGTTTCCATGGCAACCATCACCAGCCTCCTGTTGCTATGGTCAGTATCCATGGCAGCGACCCCCAGCCCCCGGTTGCTATGGTCTATTTCCATGGCAACTATCACCAGCCCCCAGTTGCTATGGTCTGTTTCCATGGCAACCATCCCCAACCCCCTGTTGCAATGGTCATTTTTCATAGCAACCATACCCAGCCCCCTATTGCTATGGTCGGTTTCTAAAGCTACCATCTCCAGCCCCCTGTTGCTATGGTCGGTTTCCCTGGCAACCATCAGCAGCTCCAATTACTATGGTCGTTTTCCATGGCAGCCATCACCAGCCACCTGTTGCTATGGTCGGTTTCCAAGGAAAACGTCACCAGACCCCTGTTGCTATGGTCAGATTTCATGGCAACCATCCCCAGCCTCTTGTTGCTATGTCAGGTTCCATGGCAACCATCAACAGCCCCCAGTTGCGATGGTCAGTTTCCATGGCAACCATCACCAGCCCCCTGTTGATATGGTCGGTTTCCACGGCAACCATCAACACTCCCCAGTTGCTGTGATCAATTCCATGGCAACAACCCCAGCCCACTCTTGCTGTGGCCAGTTTCCACGGCAATTATCACCAGCCCCCAGTTGCTATGGCCAGTTTCCATGGCAACAATCCCCAGCCCCTTGTTACTATGTCAGGATCCATGGCAACCATCCCCAGTCCCCCGTTGCTATGGTCAGTATCCATGGTAACCATCCGCAGCCCACTGTTGCTATGGTCACTTTCCATGGCAACCATCACCAGACCCCAGTTGCTATGGTCTGTTTCCATTGCAACCATCAACACCCCCCCAGTTGCTATGATCAATTTCCATGGCAAGCACCCCCAGCCCCCTCTTGTTGTGGACAGTTTCCATGGCAATCAACCCCACACCCATGTAGCTATGGTCAGTTTCCACGGCAACCATCCCCGGCCCCCTGTTGGTATGGTAAATATCAATGGTAGACATCACCAGCCGCCCGTTGCTATGGTCAGTTGCCATGGCAACCATCATCAGCCCGCCATTGCTATGGTCAGTTTCCATGGCAGCCATCCCCAGCCCCCCGTTGCTATGTCAGGTTTCCAGGGCAGCCATCACCAGCCCCCTGTTGCTATGGTCAGTTTCCAAGGAAAACATCACCAGCCCCCTGTTGCTATGGTCAGTTTCCATGGCAACCACCCCAGCCCCCTGTTGCTATGGTCGGTTTGCAAGGAAAACATCACCAGCCCCCTGTTGCTATGGTCAGTTTCCATGGCAACCACCCCCAGCCCCCTCTTGCTATGGTCAGTTTCTATGGCAACCATCACAACTCCCCTATTGCTATGGTCTATTTCCATGGAAACCATCACCAGACCCCAGTTCCTGTGGTCAATATCCATGGCAGCGACCCCCAGTCCGCTGTTGCTATGGTCAATTTCCATGGCAACTATCACCAGCCCCTTGCTGCTATGGTCGGTATCCATGGCAACCAACCCCAGCCCCCTGTTGCTATGGTCAGTTTCCATGGCAAACATTACCAGCCCACTGTTGCTATGGTCAGTTTCCAAGGAAAACATCACCAGCCCCCTGTTGCTATGCACGGTTTCCATGGCAGCCATCACCAGCCCCATGTTGCTATGGTCAGTTTCCATGGCAATCATCACCAGACACCTGTTGCTATGGTCAGCTTCCATAGCAATCATCCCCACCCCCCTATTGCTATGGTCGCTTTCCATGGGTACCATCACCAGACCCCTGTTGCTATGATTAGTTTCCACGGCAACCATCACCAGCCCCCTGTTGATATGGTCCGTTTCCATGGCAACCATCAACACACCCCAGTTGCTATGATCATGGCAACAACCCCCAGCCCACTCTTGCTGTGGTCAGCTTCCACGGCAATTATTACCAGCCCCCTCTTGCTATGGCCAGTTTCCATGACAACCATCCCCAGCCCCTTGTTACTATGCCAGGTTCCATGGCAACCATCAGCAGCCCCCCGTTGCTATGGTCAGTTTCCATGGCAACCATCCCCAGCCCCTAGTTGCTATGGTCAGTTTCCATGGCAAACATTACCAGCCCCTAGTTGCTATGGTCAGTTTCCATGGCAACCATCCCCAACCCATTGTTGCTATGTCAGGTTCCATGGCAACTATCACAGCCCCCGTTGCAATGGTCAGTATCCATGGCAACCATCCGCAGCACACTGTTGCTATGGTCAGTTTCCGTGGCAACCATCCCCAGCCCCCGGTTGCCATGGTCACTTTCCCTGGCAACCATCACCAGCCCCTTGTTGCTATGATCAGTTTCCATAGACACCATCCCCAGCCCCCCTTGCTATGGTCGGTTTCCATGGCAGCCATCCCCACCCCATGTTTCTATGGTCAGTTTCCATGACAACCATCCCCACCTCTGGTTGCTGTGGTCGCTTTCCATGGCTACCATCACCAGACCCCTGTTGCTATGGTCAGTTTCCATGGCAACCATCACCAGCCCCCTGTTGCTATGGTCAGTTCCCAAGGAAAACATCACTAGGCCCCTCTTGCTATGGTCAGTTTCCAAGGCAACTATCCCCAGCTGCCTGTTGCTATGATTAGTTTCCACGGCAACCATCACCAGCCCCCTGTTGGTATGGTCCGTTTCCATGGCAACCATCAACACACCCCAGTTGCTATGATCAATTTACATGGCAACAATCCCCAGCCCACTCTTGCTGTGGTCAGCTTCCACGGCAATTATTACCAGCCCCCTGTTGCTATGGCCAGTTTCCATGGCAACCATCCCCAGCCCCCTGTTGCTATGGTCAGTTTCCATGGACACCATCCCCAGCCCCCCGTTGCTATGGTCGGTTTCCATGGCCGCCATCACCAGCCCCATGTTGATATGGTCAGTTTCCACGGCAATCATCACCTGACACCTGTTGCTCTGGTCAGTTTCCATAGCAACCATTCACCAGCCCGCCCGGTGCTATGGTCAGTTTCCACGGACACCATCCCTCCGCCCGTTGCACTGGTCAGTTTCCATGGCAACCATCACCAGCCCGCCTGTTGCTATGGTCAGTTTCCATGGCAACCATCCCCAGCTCCCCGTTGCTATGATCAGTTTCCATGGCAACCATCCCCAGCCCCTATTGCTATGGTCAGTTTCCATGGCAACCATCACCAGCCTCCTGTTGCTATGGTCAGTATCCATGGCAGCGACCCCCAGCCCCCGGTTGGTATGGTCGATTTCCATGGCAACTATCACCAGCCCCCAGTTGCTATGGTCTGTTTCCATGGCAACCATCAAGGCCCCCCATTTGGTATGATCAATTTCCACGGCAACCACCCCCAGCCCCCTCTTGTTGTGGTCAGTTTCCATGGCAACCAACCCCATACCCCTGTTGCTAAGGTCGGTTTCCATGGCAGCCATCACCAGCCCCCCGTTGCTATGGTAAATTTCCATGGAAACCATCCCTAGCCCCCTGTTGCAATGGTCGGTTTCCATCGCAGCCATACCCAGCCCATTGATTCTGTGGTCGGTTTCCATGGCAACCATCCCCAGCTCCCCATTCCTATGGTCCGTTTCCACGTCGACCACCATTAGTACCCCGTTGCCATGGTAAATCTCCATGGCAACCATCCCCAGCCCACTGATGCTATGGTCAGTTTCTATGGCAGACATCAAAAGCCCCTTGTTCCTATGGTCCGTTTCCTTGGCAGCGATCCACAGCCCCCCGTTGCTATGGTCAGTTTCCATGGCAACCATCCCCAGCCTCCAGTTGCCATAGTCACTTTCCATGGCAACCATTCCCAGCCTCTTGTTCCTATGGCCCGTTTCCATGGTAACCATCCCCAGCCCCCTATTGCTATGGTCAGTTTCCAAGGAAAACATCACCAGCCCCCTGGTGCTATGCTCAGTTTCCATGGCAACCATCCCCAGCCCCCTGTTGCTATGGTCGGTTTTCATGGCAACCATCCCCAGCCCCCCGTTGCTATGGTCGGTTTTCACGTCAGTCATCACCAGACCACTGTTGCTATGGTCAGTTTCCATGGCAACCATCCCCAGCTCCCCATTGCTATGGTCGGTTTCCATGGCAGCCATCACCAGCCCCATGTTGCTACGGTCGGTTTCCATGGCAACCATTCCCAGCCCCCCGTTCCTATGGTCAGTTTCCACGGCGACCACCATTAGTACCCCCGTTGCTATGGTAAATCTCCATGGCAGCCATCCCCAGCCCACAGTTGCTATGGTCAATTTCCATGGCAGCCATCCCCAGCCCACTGTTGCTATGGTCAATTTCCATGGCAACCATCACCCGCCCCCCTCTTGCTATGGTCAGTTTCCAAGGAAACCATCTCCAGCCCCCTGTTGCAATGGACAGTTTTCATATCAAACATCACCAGCCCCCTGTTGCTATTGTCTGTTTCCATGGCAACCATCCACAGCACCCAGTTGCTATGGTCAGTTTCCAAGGCAGCCATCACCAGACCACTGATGCTCTGGTCAGTTTCCATGGCAACCATCCCCAGCACCCCATTGCTATGGTCAGTTTCCATGGCAGCCATCAAAAGCCCCTTGTTCCTATGGTCAGTTTCCTTGGCAGCGATCCACAGCCCCCCGTTGCTATGGCCAGTTTCCATGGCAACCATCCCCAGCCCCTTGTTACTATGCCAGGTTCCATGGCAACCATCACCAGCCCCCCGTTGCTATGGTCAGTTTCCATGGCAACCATCCCCAGCCCCCAGTTGCCATAGTCACTTTCCATGGCAACCATTCCCAGCCTCTTGTTCCTATGGTCCGTTTCCATGGTAACCATCCCCAGGGCCCTATTGCTATGGTCAGTTTCCAAGGAAAACATCACCAGCCCCCTGGTGCTATGCTCAGTTTCCATGGCAACCATCCCCAGCACCCCGTTGCTATGGCCAGTTTCCATGGTAACCATCCGCAGCCCACTGTGGCTATGGTCACTTTCCATGGCAACCATGCCCCGCCCCTTGTTGCTATGGTCAGTTTCCATGGCAGCCATCCCCAGCCCACTGTTGCTATGGTCAGTTTCCATGGCAACCATCCCCAGCTCCCGATTCTATGGTCGGTTTCCATGGCAACCATCACCAGCCCCCTGTTGCTATGGTCTGTTTCCATGGCAACCATCGCCACCCCCCGTTGCTATTGTCGGTTTCCATGGCTACCATCACCAGCCCCTTCTTGCTATGGATAGTTTCCATACCAACCATCCCCAGCCTCTCGTTGCTATGGTCGGTTTCCATGACAACCATCCTCAGCCCATTGTTGCTATGGTCAGTATCCATGGCAACCATCTACACCCCGCAGTTGCTATGGTCTATTTCCATGGCAACCATCACCAGACCCCCATTGCTGTGATCAGTATCCATGGCAGCGACCCCCAGCCCCCTGTTGCTATGGCCAGTTTCCATGACAACCACCCCCACCCCCTGTTGCTATGGTCATTTTCCACAGCAATCATCACCAGACACCTGTTGCTATGGTCAGTTTCCATCGCAAACATCACCAGCCCGCCTATTGCTATGCACAGTTTCCATGGCAACCATCCCCAGCCCCCCGTTGCTATGGACAGTTTCATGGCAACCATCACCAGCCCTTCGTTGCTATGGTCAGTTTCCATAGCAAACATCCCCGGCCGCAGTTCCTATGGTCATTTTCCATGGCAACCATCAACACCCCCCAGTTGCTATGATCAATTTCCATGGCAACCACCCCCAGCCCCCTCTTGTTGTGGTCAGATTCCATGGCAATCATCCCCAGCCCCCTGTTGCTATGGTCAGTTTCCATGGACACCATCCCCAGCCCCCCGTTGCTATGGTCGGTTTCCATGGCAGCCATCACCAGCCCCATATTGATATGGTCAGTTTCCACGGCAATCATCACCTGACACCTGTTGCTATGGTCAGTTTCCATAGCAACCATCCCCCCGCGCGTTGCTCTGGTCAGTTTCCATCGCAACCATTCACCAGCCCGCCCGGTGCTATGGTCAGTTTCCATGGACACCATCCCTCCGCCCGTCGCTCTGGTCAGTTTCCATGGCAACCATCACCAGCCCGCCTATTGCTATGGTCAGTTTCCATGGCAACCATCCCCAGCTCCCCGTTGCTATGATCAGTTTCCATGGCAGCGACCCCCAGCCCCCGGTTGCTATGGTCTATTTCCATGGCAACTATCACCAGCCCCCAGTTGCTGTGGTCTGTTTCCATGGCAACCATCAAGGCCCCCCAGTTGGTATGATCAATTTCCACGGCAACCACCCCCAGCCCCCTCTTGTTGTGGTCAGTTTCCATGGCAACCAGCCCCATACCCCTGTTGCTAAGGTCGGTTTCCATGGCAGCCATCACCAGCACCCCGTTGCTATGGTAAATTTCCATGGAAACCATCCCTAGCCCCCTGTTGCAATGGTCGGTTTCCAGGGCAGCCATCACCAGCCCCCAGTTGCTATGGTCAGTTTCCGTGGCAACCATCCCCAACCCCCTGTTGCAATGGTCATTTTTCATAGCAACCATACCCAGCCCCCTATTGCTATGGTCGGTTTCTAAAGCTACCATCTCCAGCCCCCTGTTGCTATGGTCGGTTTCCCTGGCAACCATCAGCAGCTCCAATTACTATGGTCGTTTTCCATGGCAGCCATCACCAGCCACCTGTTGCTATGGTCGGTTTCCAAGGAAAACGTCACCAGACCCCTGTTGCTATGGTCAGATTTCATGGCAACCATCCCCAGCCTCTTGTTGCTATGTCAGGTTCCATGGCAACCATCAACAGCCCCCAGTTGCGATGGTCAGTTTCCATGGCAACCATCACCAGCCCCCTGTTGATATGGTCGGTTTCCACGGCAACCATCAACACTCCCCAGTTGCTGTGATCAATTCCATGGCAACAACCCCAGCCCACTCTTGCTGTGGCCAGTTTCCACGGCAATTATCACCAGCCCCCAGTTGCTATGGCCAGTTTCCATGGCAACAATCCAAAGCCCCTTGTTACTATGTCAGGATCCATGGCAACCATCCCCAGTCCCCCGTTGCTATGGTCAGTATCCATGGTAACCATCCGCAGCCCACTGTTGCTATGGTCACTTTCCATGGCAACCATCACCAGACCCCAGTTGCTATGGTCTGTTTCCATTGCAACCATCAACACCCCCCCAGTTGCTATGATCAATTTCCATGGCAAGCACCCCCAGCCCCCTCTTGTTGTGGACAGTTTCCATGGCAATCAACCCCACACCCATGTAGCTATGGTCAGTTTCCACGGCAACCATCCCCGGCCCCCTGTTGGTATGGTAAATATCAATGGTAGACATCACCAGCCGCCCGTTGCTATGGTCAGTTGCCATGGCAACCATCATCAGCCCGCCATTGCTATGGTCAGTTTCCATGGCAGCCATCCCCAGCCCCCCGTTGCTATGTCAGGTTTCCAGGGCAGCCATCACCAGCCCCCTGTTGCTATGGTCAGTTTCCAAGGAAAACATCACCAGCCCCCTGTTGCTATGGTCAGTTTCCATGGCAACCACCCCAGCCCCCTGTTGCTATGGTCGGTTTGCAAGGAAAACATCACCAGCCCCCGGTTGCTATGGTCAGTTTCCATGGCAACCACCCCCAGCCCCCTCTTGCTATGGTCAGTTTCTATGGCAACCATCACAACTCCCCTATTGCTATGGTCTATTTCCATGGAAACCATCACCAGACCCCAGTTCCTGTGGTCAATATCCATGGCAGCGACCCCCAGTCCGCTGTTGCTATGGTCAATTTCCATGGCAACTATCACCAGCCCCTTGCTGCTATGGTCGGTATCCATGGCAACCAACCCCAGCCCCCTGTTGCTATGGTCAGTTTCCATGGCAAACATTACCAGCCCACTGTTGCTATGGTCAGTTTCCAAGGAAAACATCACCAGCCCCCTGTTGCTATGCACGGTTTCCATGGCAGCCATCACCAGCCCCATGTTGCTATGGTCAGTTTCCATGGCAATCATCACCAGACACCTGTTGCTATGGTCAGCTTCCATAGCAATCATCCCCACCCCCCTATTGCTATGGTCACTTTCCATGGGTACCATCACCAGACCCCTGTTGCTATGATTAGTTTCCACGGCAACCATCACCAGCCCCCTGTTGATATGGTCCGTTTCCATGGCAACCATCAACACACCCCAGTTGCTGTGATCATGGCAACAACCCCCAGCCCACTCTTGCTGTGGTCAGCTTCCACAGCAATTATTACCAGCCCCCTCTTGCTATGGCCAGTTTCCATGACAACCATCCCCAGCCCCTTGTTACTATGCCAGGTTCCATGGCAACCATCACCAGCCCCCCGTTGCTATGGTCAGTTTCCATGGCAACCATCCCCAGCCCCTAGTTGCTATGGTCAGTTTCCACGGCAATCATCACCTGACACCTGTTGCTCTGGTCAGTTTCCATAGCAACCATTCACCAGCCCGCCCGGTGCTATGGTCAGTTTCCACGGACACCATCCCTCCGCCCGTTGCTATGATCAGTTTCCATGGCAACCATCCCCAGCCCGCCTGTTGCTATGGTCAGTTTCCATGGCAACCATCACCAGCCTCCTGTTGCTATGGTCAGTATCCATGGCAGCGACCCCCAGCCCCCGGTTGGTATGGTCGATTTCCATGGCAACTATCACCAGCCCCCAGTTGCTATGGTCTGTTTCCATGGCAACCATCAAGGCCCCCCATTTGGTATGATCAATTTCCACGGCAACCACCCCCAGCCCCCTCTTGTTGTGGTCAGTTTCCATGGCAACCAACCCCATACCCCTGTTGCTAAGGTCGGTTTCCATGGCAGCCATCACCAGCCCCCCGTTGCTATGGTAAATTTCCATGGAAACCATCCCTAGCCCCCTGTTGCAATGGTCGGTTTCCATCGCAGCCATACCCAGCCCATTGATTCTGTGGTCGGTTTCCATGGCAACCATCCCCAGCTCCCCATTCCTATGGTCCGTTTCCACGTCGACCACCATTAGTACCCCGTTGCCATGGTAAATCTCCATGGCAACCATCCCCAGCCCACTGATGCTATGGTCAGTTTCTATGGCAGACATCAAAAGCCCCTTGTTCCTATGGTCCGTTTCCTTGGCAGCGATCCACAGCCCCCCGTTGCTATGGTCAGTTTCCATGGCAATCATCCCCAGCCCCCTGTTGTTATGGTCTGTTTCCGTGGCTACCATCACCAGCCCCCTGTTGCTATGATCGGTTACCATGGTAACCATCACCAGCCCCCTGTTGCTATGGTCAGTTTCCAAGGAAAACGTCTCCAGCCCCCTGTTGCTATGGTCAGTTTCCATGGCAACCATCCCCAGCCTCTTGTTGCTATGGTCGGTTTCCATGGCAACCATCGCCAGCCCGCCGTTGCTATGGTCAGTATCCGTGGCAACCATCCCTAGCTCCCTGTTGCTATGGTCAGTTTTCCAGGAAAACATCACCAGCTCCCTGTTCCTATGGTCAGTTTTCAGAGCAACCATCACCAGCCCCCTGTTGATATGGTCGGTTTCCACGGCAACCATCCCCAGCAGCCCGTTGCTATGGTCAGTTTTCATGGCACACATCACCAGCCCACAGTTGCTATGGTCAGTTTCCATAGCAACCATCACCAGCCCCGCGTTGCTATGGTCGGTTTCCATGGCAAGCATCCCAAGCTCCCCGTTGCTATGATCAGTTTCCATGGCAGCCATCCCTAGCCCCCTCTTGCTATGGTCAGTTTCCAAGGAAAACATCACCAGCCCCTTCTTGCTATGGTCAGTTTCCATGGCAACCATCCCCAGCACCCTGTTGCTATGGTCAGATCCCAAGGAAAACATCACTAGCCCCCTCTTGCTATGGTCAATTTCCATGGCGAACATCCCCAGCCCCACGTTGCTGTGGTCAGTTTCCACGGCAACCATCACCAGCCCCCTCTTGCTATGGTCCGTTTCCATGGCAACCATCAACACCCCCCAGTTGCTATGATCAATTTACATGGCCACAACCCCCAGCCCCCTCTTGTGGTGGTCAGATTCCATGGCAATCATCCCCAGCCCCCTCTTGCTATGGTCAGTTTCCAAGGAAAACATCTCCAGCCCCCTGTTGCAATGGACAGTTTTCATATCAACCATCACCAGCCCCCTCTTGCTATTGTCTGTTTCCATGGCTACCATCCCCAGCCCCCCGTAGCTATGGTCAGTTTCCACGGCAGCCATCACCAGACCACTGATGCTCTGGTCAGCTTCCATGACTACCATCCCCACCTCCCCGTTTCTATGGTCAGTTTCCACGTCGACCACCATTAGTACCCCGTTGCTATGGTAAATCTCCATGGTAACCATCCCCAGCCCACTGTTGCTATGGTCAGTTTGCATGGCAGCCATCAAAAGCCCCTTGTTCCTATGGTCAGTTTCCTTGGCAGCGATCCACAGCCCCCTGTTGCTATGGTCAGTTTCCATGGCAATCATCCCCAGCCCCCTGTTGTTATGGTCGGTTTCCGTGGCTACCATCACCAGCCCCCTCTTGCTATGATCGATTTCCATGGTAACCATCACCAGCCCCCTGTTGCTATGGTCAGTTTCCAAGGAAAACGTCTCCAGCCCCCTGTTGCTATGGTCAGTTCTCATGGCAACCATCCCCAGCCTCTTGTTGCTATGGTCGGTTTCCATGACAACCATCCCCAGCCCGCCTTTGCTATGGTCAGCTTTCATGGCAGACATCACCGGCATACTGTTGCTATGGCAAGTATCCATGGCAACCATCCCTAGCTCCCTGTGCCTATGGTCAGTTTTCCAGGAAAACATCACCAGCCCCCTGTTGCTATGGTCAGTTTCCATGGCAACCATCACCAGCCTCCTGTTGCTATGGTCAGTATCCATGGCAGCGACCCCCAGCCCCCGGTTGCTATGGTCTATTTCCATGGCAACTATCACCAGCCCCCAGTTGCTATGGTCTGTTTCCATGGCAACCATCCCCAACCCCCTGTTGCAATGGTCATTTTTCATAGCAACCATACCCAGCCCCCTATTGCTATGGTCGGTTTCTAAAGCTACCATCTCCAGCCCCCTGTTGCTATGGTCGGTTTCCCTGGCAACCATCAGCAGCTCCAATTACTATGGTCGTTTTCCATGGCAGCCATCACCAGCCACCTGTTGCTATGGTCGGTTTCCAAGGAAAACGTCACCAGACCCCTGTTGCTATGGTCAGATTTCATGGCAACCATCCCCAGCCTCTTGTTGCTATGTCAGGTTCCATGGCAACCATCAACAGCCCCCAGTTGCGATGGTCAGTTTCCATGGCAACCATCACCAGCCCCCTGTTGATATGGTCGGTTTCCACGGCAACCATCAACACTCCCCAGTTGCTGTGATCAATTCCATGGCAACAACCCCAGCCCACTCTTGCTGTGGCCAGTTTCCACGGCAATTATCACCAGCCCCCAGTTGCTATGGCCAGTTTCCATGGCAACAATCCCCAGCCCCTTGTTACTATGTCAGGATCCATGGCAACCATCCCCAGTCCCCCGTTGCTATGGTCAGTATCCATGGTAACCATCCGCAGCCCACTGTTGCTATGGTCACTTTCCATGGCAACCATCACCAGACCCCAGTTGCTATGGTCTGTTTCCATTGCAACCATCAACACCCCCCCAGTTGCTATGATCAATTTCCATGGCAAGCACCCCCAGCCCCCTCTTGTTGTGGACAGTTTCCATGGCAATCAACCCCACACCCATGTAGCTATGGTCAGTTTCCACGGCAACCATCCCCGGCCCCCTGTTGGTATGGTAAATATCAATGGTAGACATCACCAGCCGCCCGTTGCTATGGTCAGTTGCCATGGCAACCATCATCAGCCCGCCATTGCTATGGTCAGTTTCCATGGCAGCCATCCCCAGCCCCCCGTTGCTATGTCAGGTTTCCAGGGCAGCCATCACCAGCCCCCTGTTGCTATGGTCAGTTTCCAAGGAAAACATCACCAGCCCCCTGTTGCTATGGTCAGTTTCCATGGCAACCACCCCAGCCCCCTGTTGCTATGGTCGGTTTGCAAGGAAAACATCACCAGCCCCCTGTTGCTATGGTCAGTTTCCATGGCAACCACCCCCAGCCCCCTCTTGCTATGGTCAGTTTCTATGGCAACCATCACAACTCCCCTATTGCTATGGTCTATTTCCATGGAAACCATCACCAGACCCCAGTTCCTGTGGTCAATATCCATGGCAGCGACCCCCAGTCCGCTGTTGCTATGGTCAATTTCCATGGCAACTATCACCAGCCCCTTGCTGCTATGGTCGGTATCCATGGCAACCAACCCCAGCCCCCTGTTGCTATGGTCAGTTTCCATGGCAAACATTACCAGCCCACTGTTGCTATGGTCAGTTTCCAAGGAAAACATCACCAGCCCCCTGTTGCTATGCACGGTTTCCATGGCAGCCATCACCAGCCCCATGTTGCTATGGTCAGTTTCCATGGCAATCATCACCAGACACCTGTTGCTATGGTCAGCTTCCATAGCAATCATCCCCACCCCCCTATTGCTATGGTCGCTTTCCATGGGTACCATCACCAGACCCCTGTTGCTATGATTAGTTTCCACGGCAACCATCACCAGCCCCCTGTTGATATGGTCCGTTTCCATGGCAACCATCAACACACCCCAGTTGCTATGATCATGGCAACAACCCCCAGCCCACTCTTGCTGTGGTCAGCTTCCACGGCAATTATTACCAGCCCCCTCTTGCTATGGCCAGTTTCCATGACAACCATCCCCAGCCCCTTGTTACTATGCCAGGTTCCATGGCAACCATCAGCAGCCCCCCGTTGCTATGGTCAGTTTCCATGGCAACCATCCCCAGCCCCTAGTTGCTATGGTCAGTTTCCATGGCAAACATTACCAGCCCCTAGTTGCTATGGTCAGTTTCCATGGCAACCATCCCCAACCCATTGTTGCTATGTCAGGTTCCATGGCAACTATCACAGCCCCCGTTGCAATGGTCAGTATCCATGGCAACCATCCGCAGCACACTGTTGCTATGGTCAGTTTCCGTGGCAACCATCCCCAGCCCCCGGTTGCCATGGTCACTTTCCCTGGCAACCATCACCAGCCCCTTGTTGCTATGATCAGTTTCCATAGACACCATCCCCAGCCCCCCTTGCTATGGTCGGTTTCCATGGCAGCCATCCCCACCCCATGTTTCTATGGTCAGTTTCCATGACAACCATCCCCACCTCTGGTTGCTGTGGTCGCTTTCCATGGCTACCATCACCAGACCCCTGTTGCTATGGTCAGTTTCCATGGCAACCATCACCAGCCCCCTGTTGCTATGGTCAGTTCCCAAGGAAAACATCACTAGGCCCCTCTTGCTATGGTCAGTTTCCAAGGCAACTATCCCCAGCTGCCTGTTGCTATGATTAGTTTACACGGCAACCATCACCAGCCCCCTGTTGGTATGGTCCGTTTCCATGGCAACCATCAACACACCCCAGTTGCTATGATCAATTTACATGGCAACAATCCCCAGCCCACTCTTGCTGTGGTCAGCTTCCACGGCAATTATTACCAGCCCCCTGTTGCTATGGCCAGTTTCCATGGCAACCATCCCCAGCCCCCTGTTGCTATGGTCAGTTTCCATGGACACCATCCCCAGCCCCCCGTTGCTATGGTCGGTTTCCATGGCCGCCATCACCAGCCCCATGTTGATATGGTCAGTTTCCACGGCAATCATCACCTGACACCTGTTGCTCTGGTCAGTTTCCATAGCAACCATTCACCAGCCCGCCCGGTGCTATGGTCAGTTTCCACGGACACCATCCCTCCGCCCGTTGCACTGGTCAGTTTCCATGGCAACCATCACCAGCCCGCCTGTTGCTATGGTCAGTTTCCATGGCAACCATCCCCAGCTCCCCGTTGCTATGATCAGTTTCCATGGCAACCATCCCCAGCCCCTATTGCTATGGTCAGTTTCCATGGCAACCATCACCAGCCTCCTGTTGCTATGGTCAGTATCCATGGCAGCGACCCCCAGCCCCCGGTTGGTATGGTCGATTTCCATGGCAACTATCACCAGCCCCCAGTTGCTATGGTCTGTTTCCATGGCAACCATCAAGGCCCCCCAGTTGGTATGATCAATTTCCACGGCAACCACCCCCAGCCCCCTCTTGTTGTGGTCAGTTTCCATGGCAACCAACCCCATACCCCTGTTGCTAAGGTCGGTTTCCATGGCAGCCATCACCAGCCCCCCGTTGCTATGGTAAATTTCCATGGAAACCATCCCTAGCCCCCTGTTGCAATGGTCGGTTTCCATCGCAGCCATACCCAGCCCATTGATTCTGTGGTCGGTTTCCATGGCAACCATCCCCAGCTCCCCATTCCTATGGTCCGTTTCCACGTCGACCACCATTAGTACCCCGTTGCCATGGTAAATCTCCATGGCAACCATCCCCAGCCCACTGATGCTATGGTCAGTTTCTATGGCAGACATCAAAAGCCCCTTGTTCCTATGGTCCGTTTCCTTGGCAGCGATCCACAGCCCCCCGTTGCTATGGTCAGTTTCCATGGCAATCATCCCCAGCCCCCTGTTGTTATGGTCTGTTTCCGTGGCTACCATCACCAGCCCCCTGTTGCTATGATCGGTTACCATGGTAACCATCACCAGCCCCCTGTTGCTATGGTCAGTTTCGAAGGAAAACGTCTCCAGCCCCCTGTTGCTATGATTAATTTCCACGGCAACCATCACCAGCCCCCTGTTGATATGGTCCGTTTCCATGGCAAGCATCAACACCCCCCAGTTGCTATGATCAATTTACATGGCAACAATCCCCAGCCCACTCTTGCTATGGTCAGTTTCAAAGGAAAACATCTCCAGCCCCCTGTTGCAATGGTCAGTTTTCATAGCAACCATCACCAGCCCCCTGATGCTATGGCCAGTTTCCATGGCAATCATCACCAGCCCGCCAGTTGCTATGCTCAGTTTCCATGGCAACCATCACCATTCCCCGTTGCTATGGTCAGTTTCCATGGTAACCATCCGCATCCCACTGTTGCTATGGTCACTTTCCATGGCAACCATCCCCCGCCCCTTGTTGCTATGATCAGTTTCCATGGCAGCCATCCCCAGCCCCCTGTTGCTATGGTCAGTTTCCAAGGAAAACATCACCAGCCCCCTGGTGCTATGCTCAGTTTCCATGGCAACCATCCCCAGCCCCCTGTTGCTATGGTCGGTTTTCATGGCAACCATCCCCAGCCCCCCGTTGCTATGGTCGGTTTTCACGTCAGTCATCACCAGACCACTGTTGCTATGGTCAGTTTCCATGGCAAGCATCCCCAGCTCCCCATTGCTATGGTCGGTTTCCATGGCAGCCATCACCAGCCCCATGTTGCTACGGTCGGTTTCCATGGCAACCATTCCCAGCCCCCCGTTCCTATGGTCAGTTTCCACGGCGACCACCATTAGTACCCCGTTGCTATGGTAAATCTCCATGGCAGCCATCCCCAGCCCACTGTTGCTATGGTCAATTTCCATGGCAGCCATCCCCAGCCCACTGTTGCTATGGTCAATTTCCATGGCAACCATCACCCGCCCCCTCTTGCTATGGTCAGTTTCCAAGGAAACCATCTCCAGCCCCCTGTTGCAATGGACAGTTTTCATATCAAACATCACCAGCCCCCTGTTGCTATTGTCTGTTTCCATGGCAACCATCCACAGCACCCAGTTGCTATGGTCAGTTTCCAAGGCAGCCATCACCAGACCACTGATGCTCTGGTCAGTTTCCATGGCAACCATCCCCAGCACCCCATTGCTATGGTCAGTTTCCATGGCAGCCATCAAAAGCCCCTTGTTCCTATGGTCAGTTTCCTTGGCAGCGATCCACAGCCCCCCGTTGCTATGGCCAGTTTCCATGGCAACCATCCCCAGCCCCTTGTTACTATGCCAGGTTCCATGGCAACCATCACCAGCCCCCCGTTGCTATGGTCAGTTTCCATGGCAACCATCCCCAGCCCCCAGTTGCCATAGTCACTTTCCATGGCAACCATTCCCAGCCTCTTGTTCCTATGGCCCGTTTCCATGGTAACCATCCCCAGCCCCCTATTGCTATGGTCAGTTTCCAAGGAAAACATCACCAGCCCCCTGGTGCTATGCTCAGTTTCCATGGCAACCATCCCCAGCCCCCTGTTGCTATGGTCGGTTTTCATGGCAACCATCCCCAGCCCCCCGTTGCTATGGTCGGTTTTCACGTCAGTCATCACCAGACCACTGTTGCTATGGTCAGTTTCCATGGCAACCATCCCCAGCTCCCCATTGCTATGGTCGGTTTCCATGGCAGCCATCACCAGCCCCATGTTGCTACGGTCGGTTTCCATGGCAACCATTCCCAGCCCCCCGTTCCTATGGTCAGTTTCCACGGCGACCACCATTAGTACCCCGTTGCTATGGTAAATCTCCATGGCAGCCATCCCCAGCCCACAGTTGCTATGGTCAATTTCCATGGCAGCCATCCCCAGCCCACTGTTGCTATGGTCAATTTCCATGGCAACCATCACCCGCCCCCCTCTTGCTATGGTCAGTTTCCAAGGAAACCATCTCCAGCCCCCTGTTGCAATGGACAGTTTTCATATCAAACATCACCAGCCCCCTGTTGCTATTGTCTGTTTCCATGGCAACCATCCACAGCACCCAGTTGCTATGGTCAGTTTCCAAGGCAGCCATCACCAGACCACTGATGCTCTGGTCAGTTTCCATGGCAACCATCCCCAGCACCCCATTGCTATGGTCAGTTTCCATGGCAGCCATCAAAAGCCCCTTGTTCCTATGGTCAGTTTCCTTGGCAGCGATCCACAGCCCCCCGTTGCTATGGTCAGTTTCCATGGCAACCATCCCCAGCCCCTTGTTACTATGCCAGGTTCCATGGCAACCATCACCAGCCCCCCGTTGCTATGGTCAGTTTCCATGGCAACCATCCCCAGCCCCCAGTTGCCATAGTCACTTTCCATGGCAACCATTCCCAGCCTCTTGTTCCTATGGTCCGTTTCCATGGTAACCATCCCCAGGGCCCTATTGCTATGGTCAGTTTCCAAGGAAAACATCACCAGCCCCCTGGTGCTATGCTCAGTTTCCATGGCAACCATCCCCAGCACCCCGTTGCTATGGCCAGTTTCCATGGTAACCATCCGCAGCCCACTGTGGCTATGGTCACTTTCCATGGCAACCATGCCCCGCCCCTTGTTGCTATGGTCAGTTTCCATGGCAGCCATCCCCAGCCCACTGTTGCTATGGTCAGTTTCCATGGCAACCATCCCCAGCTCCCGATTCTATGGTCGGTTTCCATGGCAACCATCACCAGCCCCCTGTTGCTATGGTCTGTTTCCATGGCAACCATCGCCACCCCCCGTTGCTATTGTCGGTTTCCATGGCTACCATCACCAGCCCCTTCTTGCTATGGATAGTTTCCATACCAACCATCCCCAGCCTCTCGTTGCTATGGTCGGTTTCCATGACAACCATCCTCAGCCCATTGTTGCTATGGTCAGTATCCATGGCAACCATCTACACCCCGCAGTTGCTATGGTCTATTTCCATGGCAACCATCACCAGACCCCCATTGCTGTGATCAGTATCCATGGCAGCGACCCCCAGCCCCCTGTTGCTATGGCCAGTTTCCATGACAACCACCCCCACCCCCTGTTGCTATGGTCAGTTTCCACAGCAATCATCACCAGACACCTGTTGCTATGGTCAGTTTCCATCGCAAACATCACCAGCCCGCCTATTGCTATGCACAGTTTCCATGGCAACCATCCCCAGCCCCCCGTTGCTATGGACAGTTTCATGGCAACCATCACCAGCCCTTCGTTGCTATGGTCAGTTTCCATAGCAAACATCCCCGGCCGCAGTTCCTATGGTCATTTTCCATGGCAACCATCAACACCCCCCATTTGCTATGATCAATTTCCATGGCAACCACCCCCAGCCCCCTCTTGTTGTGGTCAGATTCCATGGCAATCATCCCCAGCCCCCTGTTGCTATGGTCAGTTTCCATGGACACCATCCCCAGCCCCCCGTTGCTATGGTCGGTTTCCATGGCAGCCATCACCAGCCCCATATTGATATGGTCAGTTTCCACGGCAATCATCACCTGACACCTGTTGCTATGGTCAGTTTCCATAGCAACCATCCCCCCGCCCGTTGCTCTGGTCAGTTTCCATCGCAACCATTCACCAGCCCGCCCGGTGCTATGGTCAGTTTCCATGGACACCATCCCTCCGCCCGTCGCTCTGGTCAGTTTCCATGGCAACCATCACCAGCCCGCCTATTGCTATGGTCAGTTTCCATGGCAACCATCCCCAGCTCCCCGTTGCTATGATCAGTTTCCATGGCAACCATCCCCAGCCCCTATTGCTATGGTCAGTTTCCATGGCAACCATCACCAGCCTCCTGTTGCTATGGTCAGTATCCATGGCAGCGACCCCCAGCCCCCGGTTGCTATGGTCTATTTCCATGGCAACTATCACCAGCCCCCAGTTGCTGTGGTCTGTTTCCATGGCAACCATCAAGGCCCCCCAGTTGGTATGATCAATTTCCACGGCAACCACCCCCAGCCCCCTCTTGTTGTGGTCAGTTTCCATGGCAACCAGCCCCATACCCCTGTTGCTAAGGTCGGTTTCCATGGCAGCCATCACCAGCACCCCGTTGCTATGGTAAATTTCCATGGAAACCATCCCTAGCCCCCTGTTGCAATGGTCGGTTTCCAGGGCAGCCATCACCAGCCCCCAGTTGCTATGGTCAGTTTCCGTGGCAACCATCCCCAACCCCCTGTTGCAATGGTCATTTTTCATAGCAACCATACCCAGCCCCCTATTGCTATGGTCGGTTTCTAAAGCTACCATCTCCAGCCCCCTGTTGCTATGGTCGGTTTCCCTGGCAACCATCAGCAGCTCCAATTACTATGGTCGTTTTCCATGGCAGCCATCACCAGCCACCTGTTGCTATGGTCGGTTTCCAAGGAAAACGTCACCAGACCCCTGTTGCTATGGTCAGATTTCATGGCAACCATCCCCAGCCTCTTGTTGCTATGTCAGGTTCCATGGCAACCATCAACAGCCCCCAGTTGCGATGGTCAGTTTCCATGGCAACCATCACCAGCCCCCTGTTGATATGGTCGGTTTCCACGGCAACCATCAACACTCCCCAGTTGCTGTGATCAATTCCATGGCAACAACCCCAGCCCACTCTTGCTGTGGCCAGTTTCCACGGCAATTATCACCAGCCCCCAGTTGCTATGGCCAGTTTCCATGGCAACAATCCAAAGCCCCTTGTTACTATGTCAGGATCCATGGCAACCATCCCCAGTCCCCCGTTGCTATGGTCAGTATCCATGGTAACCATCCGCAGCCCACTGTTGCTATGGTCACTTTCCATGGCAACCATCACCAGACCCCAGTTGCTATGGTCTGTTTCCATTGCAACCATCAACACCCCCCCAGTTGCTATGATCAATTTCCATGGCAAGCACCCCCAGCCCCCTCTTGTTGTGGACAGTTTCCATGGCAATCAACCCCACACCCATGTAGCTATGGTCAGTTTCCACGGCAACCATCCCCGGCCCCCTGTTGGTATGGTAAATATCAATGGTAGACATCACCAGCCGCCCGTTGCTATGGTCAGTTGCCATGGCAACCATCATCAGCCCGCCATTGCTATGGTCAGTTTCCATGGCAGACATCAAAAGCCCCCCGTTGCTATGTCAGGTTTCCAGGGCAGCCATCACCAGCCCCCTGTTGCTATGGTCAGTTTCCAAGGAAAACATCACCAGCCCCCTGTTGCTATGGTCAGTTTCCATGGCAACCACCCCAGCCCCCTGTTGCTATGGTCGGTTTGCAAGGAAAACATCACCAGCCCCCGGTTGCTATGGTCAGTTTCCATGGCAACCACCCCCAGCCCCCTCTTGCTATGGTCAGTTTCTATGGCAACCATCACAACTCCCCTATTGCTATGGTCTATTTCCATGGAAACCATCACCAGACCCCAGTTCCTGTGGTCAATATCCATGGCAGCGACCCCCAGTCCGCTGTTGCTATGGTCAATTTCCATGGCAACTATCACCAGCCCCTTGCTGCTATGGTCGGTATCCATGGCAACCAACCCCAGCCCCCTGTTGCTATGGTCAGTTTCCATGGCAAACATTACCAGCCCACTGTTGCTATGGTCAGTTTCCAAGGAAAACATCACCAGCCCCCTGTTGCTATGCACGGTTTCCATGGCAGCCATCACCAGCCCCATGTTGCTATGGTCAGTTTCCATGGCAATCATCACCAGACACCTGTTGCTATGGTCAGCTTCCATAGCAATCATCCCCACCCCCCTATTGCTATGGTCACTTTCCATGGGTACCATCACCAGACCCCTGTTGCTATGATTAGTTTCCACGGCAACCATCACCAGCCCCCTGTTGATATGGTCCGTTTCCATGGCAACCATCAACACACCCCAGTTGCTGTGATCATGGCAACAACCCCCAGCCCACTCTTGCTGTGGTCAGCTTCCACGGCAATTATTACCAGCCCCCTCTTGCTATGGCCAGTTTCCATGACAACCATCCCCAGCCCCTTGTTACTATGCCAGGTTCCATGGCAACCATCACCAGCCCCCCGTTGCTATGGTCAGTTTCCATGGCAACCATCCCCAGCCCCTAGTTGCTATGGTCAGTTTCCACGGCAATCATCACCTGACACCTGTTGCTCTGGTCAGTTTCCATAGCAACCATTCACCAGCCCGCCCGGTGCTATGGTCAGTTTCCACGGACACCATCCCTCCGCCCGTTGCACTGGTCAGTTTCCATGGCAACCATCACCAGCCCGCCTGTTGCTATGGTCAGTTTCCATGGCAACCATCCCCAGCTCCCCGTTGCTATGATCAGTTTCCATGGCAACCATCCCCAGCCCCTATTGCTATGGTCAGTTTCCATGGCAACCATCACCAGCCTCCTGTTGCTATGGTCAGTATCCATGGCAGCGACCCCCAGCCCCCGGTTGGTATGGTCGATTTCCATGGCAACTATCACCAGCCCCCAGTTGCTATGGTCTGTTTCCATGGCAACCATCAAGGCCCCCCATTTGGTATGATCAATTTCCACGGCAACCACCCCCAGCCCCCTCTTGTTGTGGTCAGTTTCCATGGCAACCAACCCCATACCCCTGTTGCTAAGGTCGGTTTCCATGGCAGCCATCACCAGCCCCCCGTTGCTATGGTAAATTTCCATGGAAACCATCCCTAGCCCCCTGTTGCAATGGTCGGTTTCCATCGCAGCCATACCCAGCCCATTGATTCTGTGGTCGGTTTCCATGGCAACCATCCCCAGCTCCCCATTCCTATGGTCCGTTTCCACGTCGACCACCATTAGTACCCCGTTGCCATGGTAAATCTCCATGGCAACCATCCCCAGCCCACTGATGCTATGGTCAGTTTCTATGGCAGACATCAAAAGCCCCTTGTTCCTATGGTCCGTTTCCTTGGCAGCGATCCACAGCCCCCCGTTGCTATGGTCAGTTTCCATGGCAATCATCCCCAGCCCCCTGTTGTTATGGTCTGTTTCCGTGGCTACCATCACCAGCCCCCTGTTGCTATGATCGGTTACCATGGTAACCATCACCAGCCCCCTGTTGCTATGGTCAGTTTCGAAGGAAAACGTCTCCAGCCCCCTGTTGCTATGGTCAGTTTCCATGGCAACCATCCCCAGCCTCTTGTTGCTATGGTCGGTTTCCATGGCAACCATCGCCAGCCCGCCGTTGCTATGGTCAGTATCCGTGGCAACCATCCCTAGCTCCCTGTTGCTATGGTCAGTTTTCAGAGCAACCATCACCAGCCCCCTGTTGATATGGTCGGTTTCCACGGCAACCATCCCCAGCAGCCCGTTGCTATGGTCAGTTTTCATGGCACACATCACCAGCCCACAGTTGCTATGGTCAGTTTCCATAGCAACCATCACCAGCCCCGCGTTGCTATGGTCGGTTTCCATGGCAAGCATCCCAAGCTCCCCGTTGCTATGATCAGTTTCCATGGCAGCCATCCCTAGCCCCCTCTTGCTATGGTCAGTTTCCAAGGAAAACATCACCAGCCCCTTCTTGCTATGGTCAGTTTCCATGGCAACCATCCCCAGCACCCTGTTGCTATGGTCAGATCCCAAGGAAAACATCACTAGCCCCCTCTTGCTATGGTCAATTTCCATGGCGAACATCCCCAGCCCCACGTTGCTGTGGTCAGTTTCCACGGCAACCATCACCAGCCCCCTCTTGCTATGGTCCGTTTCCATGGCAACCATCAACACCCCCCAGTTGCTATGATCAATTTACATGGCCACAACCCCCAGCCCCCTCTTGTGGTGGTCAGATTCCATGGCAATCATCCCCAGCCCCCTCTTGCTATGGTCAGTTTCCAAGGAAAACATCTCCAGCCCCCTGTTGCAATGGACAGTTTTCATATCAACCATCACCAGCCCCCTCTTGCTATTGTCTGTTTCCATGGCTACCATCCCCAGCCCCCCGTAGCTATGGTCAGTTTCCACGGCAGCCATCACCAGACCACTGATGCTCTGGTCAGCTTCCATGACTACCATCCCCACCTCCCCGTTTCTATGGTCAGTTTCCACGTCGACCACCATTAGTACCCCGTTGCTATGGTAAATCTCCATGGTAACCATCCCCAGCCCACTGTTGCTATGGTCAGTTTGCATGGCAGCCATCAAAAGCCCCTTGTTCCTATGGTCAGTTTCCTTGGCAGCGATCCACAGCCCCCTGTTGCTATGGTCAGTTTCCATGGCAATCATCCCCAGCCCCCTGTTGTTATGGTCGGTTTCCGTGGCTACCATCACCAGCCCCCTCTTGCTATGATCGATTTCCATGGTAACCATCACCAGCCCCCTGTTGCTATGGTCAGTTTCCAAGGAAAACGTCTCCAGCCCCCTGTTGCTATGGTCAGTTCTCATGGCAACCATCCCCAGCCTCTTGTTGCTATGGTCGGTTTCCATGACAACCATCCCCAGCCCGCCTTTGCTATGGTCAGCTTTCATGGCAGACATCACCGGCATACTGTTGCTATGGCAAGTATCCATGGCAACCATCCCTAGCTCCCTGTGCCTATGGTCAGTTTTCCAGGAAAACATCACCAGCCCCCTGTTGCTATGGTCAGTTTCCATGGCAACCATCACCAGCCTCCTGTTGCTATGGTCAGTATCCATGGCAGCGACCCCCAGCCCCCGGTTGCTATGGTCTATTTCCATGGCAACTATCACCAGCCCCCAGTTGCTATGGTCTGTTTCCATGGCAACCATCCCCAACCCCCTGTTGCAATGGTCATTTTTCATAGCAACCATACCCAGCCCCCTATTGCTATGGTCGGTTTCTAAAGCTACCATCTCCAGCCCCCTGTTGCTATGGTCGGTTTCCCTGGCAACCATCAGCAGCTCCAATTACTATGGTCGTTTTCCATGGCAGCCATCACCAGCCACCTGTTGCTATGGTCGGTTTCCAAGGAAAACGTCACCAGACCCCTGTTGCTATGGTCAGATTTCATGGCAACCATCCCCAGCCTCTTGTTGCTATGTCAGGTTCCATGGCAACCATCAACAGCCCCCAGTTGCGATGGTCAGTTTCCATGGCAACCATCACCAGCCCCCTGTTGATATGGTCGGTTTCCACGGCAACCATCAACACTCCCCAGTTGCTGTGATCAATTCCATGGCAACAACCCCAGCCCACTCTTGCTGTGGCCAGTTTCCACGGCAATTATCACCAGCCCCCAGTTGCTATGGCCAGTTTCCATGGCAACAATCCCCAGCCCCTTGTTACTATGTCAGGATCCATGGCAACCATCCCCAGTCCCCCGTTGCTATGGTCAGTATCCATGGTAACCATCCGCAGCCCACTGTTGCTATGGTCACTTTCCATGGCAACCATCACCAGACCCCAGTTGCTATGGTCTGTTTCCATTGCAACCATCAACACCCCCCCAGTTGCTATGATCAATTTCCATGGCAAGCACCCCCAGCCCCCTCTTGTTGTGGACAGTTTCCATGGCAATCAACCCCACACCCATGTAGCTATGGTCAGTTTCCACGGCAACCATCCCCGGCCCCCTGTTGGTATGGTAAATATCAATGGTAGACATCACCAGCCGCCCGTTGCTATGGTCAGTTGCCATGGCAACCATCATCAGCCCGCCATTGCTATGGTCAGTTTCCATGGCAGCCATCCCCAGCCCCCCGTTGCTATGTCAGGTTTCCAGGGCAGCCATCACCAGCCCCCTGTTGCTATGGTCAGTTTCCAAGGAAAACATCACCAGCCCCCTGTTGCTATGGTCAGTTTCCATGGCAACCACCCCAGCCCCCTCTTGCTATGGTCAGTTTCTATGGCAACCATCACAACTCCCCTATTGCTATGGTCTATTTCCATGGAAACCATCACCAGACCCCAGTTCCTGTGGTCAATATCCATGGCAGCGACCCCCAGTCCGCTGTTGCTATGGTCAATTTCCATGGCAACTATCACCAGCCCCTTGCTGCTATGGTCGGTATCCATGGCAACCAACCCCAGCCCCCTGTTGCTATGGTCAGTTTCCATGGCAAACATTACCAGCCCACTGTTGCTATGGTCAGTTTCCAAGGAAAACATCACCAGCCCCCTGTTGCTATGCACGGTTTCCATGGCAGCCATCACCAGCCCCATGTTGCTATGGTCAGTTTCCATGGCAATCATCACCAGACACCTGTTGCTATGGTCAGCTTCCATAGCAATCATCCCCACCCCCCTATTGCTATGGTCGCTTTCCATGGGTACCATCACCAGACCCCTGTTGCTATGATTAGTTTCCACGGCAACCATCACCAGCCCCCTGTTGATATGGTCCGTTTCCATGGCAACCATCAACACACCCCAGTTGCTATGATCATGGCAACAACCCCCAGCCCACTCTTGCTGTGGTCAGCTTCCACGGCAATTATTACCAGCCCCCTCTTGCTATGGCCAGTTTCCATGACAACCATCCCCAGCCCCTTGTTACTATGCCAGGTTCCATGGCAACCATCAGCAGCCCCCCGTTGCTATGGTCAGTTTCCATGGCAACCATCCCCAGCCCCTAGTTGCTATGGTCAGTTTCCATGGCAAACATTACCAGCCCCTAGTTGCTATGGTCAGTTTCCATGGCAACCATCCCCAACCCATTGTTGCTATGTCAGGTTCCATGGCAACTATCACAGCCCCCGTTGCAATGGTCAGTATCCATGGCAACCATCCGCAGCACACTGTTGCTATGGTCAGTTTCCGTGGCAACCATCCCCAGCCCCCGGTTGCCATGGTCACTTTCCCTGGCAACCATCACCAGCCCCTTGTTGCTATGATCAGTTTCCATAGACACCATCCCCAGCCCCCCTTGCTATGGTCGGTTTCCATGGCAGCCATCCCCACCCCATGTTTCTATGGTCAGTTTCCATGACAACCATCCCCACCTCTGGTTGCTGTGGTCGCTTTCCATGGCTACCATCACCAGACCCCTGTTGCTATGGTCAGTTTCCATGGCAACCATCACCAGCCCCCTGTTGCTATGGTCAGTTCCCAAGGAAAACATCACTAGGCCCCTCTTGCTATGGTCAGTTTCCAAGGCACCTATCCCCAGCTGCCTGTTGCTATGATTAGTTTACACGGCAACCATCACCAGCCCCCTGTTGGTATGGTCCGTTTCCATGGCAACCATCAACACACCCCAGTTGCTATGATCAATTTACATGGCAACAATCCCCAGCCCACTCTTGCTGTGGTCAGCTTCCACGGCAATTATTACCAGCCCCCTGTTGCTATGGCCAGTTTCCATGGCAACCATCCCCAGCCCCTTGTTACTATGCCAGGTTCCATGGCAATCATCCCCAGCCCCCTGTTGCTATGGTCAGTTTCCATGGACACCATCCCCAGCCCCCCGTTGCTATGGTCGGTTTCCATGGCAGCCATCACCAGCCCCATGTTGATATGGTCAGTTTCCACGGCAATCATCACCTGACACCTGTTGCTCTGGTCAGTTTCCATAGCAACCATTCACCAGCCCGCCCGGTGCTATGGTCAGTTTCCACGGACACCATCCCTCCGCCCGTTGCACTGGTCAGTTTCCATGGCAACCATCACCAGCCCGCCTGTTGCTATGGTCAGTTTCCATGGCAACCATCCCCAGCTCCCCGTTGCTATGATCAGTTTCCATGGCAACCATCCCCAGCCCCTATTGCTATGGTCAGTTTCCATGGCAACCATCACCAGCCTCCTGTTGCTATGGTCAGTATCCATGGCAGCGACCCCCAGCCCCCGGTTGGTATGGTCGATTTCCATGGCAACTATCACCAGCCCCCTGTTGCTATGGTCTGTTTCCATGGCAACCATCAAGGCCCCCCAGTTGGTATGATCAATTTCCACGGCAACCACCCCCAGCCCCCTCTTGTTGTGGTCAGTTTCCATGGCAACCAACCCCATACCCCTGTTGCTAAGGTCGGTTTCCATGGCAGCCATCACCAGCCCCCCGTTGCTATGGTAAATTTCCATGGAAACCATCCCTAGCCCCCTGTTGCAATGGTCGGTTTCCATCGCAGCCATACCCAGCCCATTGATTCTGTGGTCGGTTTCCATGGCAACCATCCCCAGCTCCCCATTCCTATGGTCCGTTTCCACGTCGACCACCATTAGTACCCCGTTGCCATGGTAAATCTCCATGGCAACCATCCCCAGCCCACTGATGCTATGGTCAGTTTCTATGGCAGACATCAAAAGCCCCTTGTTCCTATGGTCCGTTTCCTTGGCAGCGATCCACAGCCCCCCGTTGCTATGGTCAGTTTCCATGGCAACCATCCCCAGCCCCCAGTTGCCATAGTCACTTTCCATGGCAACCATTCCCAGCCTCTTGTTCCTATGGCCCGTTTCCATGGTAACCATCCCCAGCCCCCTGTTGCTATGGTCACTTTCCAAGGAAAACATCACCAGCCCCCTGGTGCTATGCTCAGTTTCCATGGCAACCATCCCCAGCCCCCTGTTGCTATGGTCGGTTTTCATGGCAACCATCCCCAGCCCCCCGTTGCTATGGTCGGTTTTCACGTCAGTCATCACCAGACCACTGTTGCTATGGTCAGTTTCCATGGCAACCATCCCCAGCTCCCCATTGCTATGGTCGGTTTCCATGGCAGCCATCACCAGCCCCATGTTGCTACGGTCGGTTTCCATGGCAACCATTCCCAGCCCCCCGTTCCTATGGTCAGTTTCCACGGCGACCACCATTAGTACCCCGTTGCTATGGTAAATCTCCATGGCAGCCATCCCCAGCCCACAGTTGCTATGGTCAATTTCCATGGCAGCCATCCCCAGCCCACTGTTGCTATGGTCAATTTCCATGGCAACCATCACCCGCCCCCCTCTTGCTATGGTCAGTTTCCAAGGAAACCATCTCCAGCCCCCTGTTGCAATGGACAGTTTTCATATCAAACATCACCAGCCCCCTGTTGCTATTGTCTGTTTCCATGGCAACCATCCACAGCACCCAGTTGCTATGGTCAGTTTCCAAGGCAGCCATCACCAGACCACTGATGCTCTGGTCAGTTTCCATGGCAACCATCCCCAGCACCCCATTGCTATGGTCAGTTTCCATGGCAGCCATCAAAAGCCCCTTGTTCCTATGGTCAGTTTCCTTGGCAGCAATCCACAGCCCCCCGTTGCTATGGCCAGTTTCCATGGCAACCATCCCAAGCCCCTTGTTACTATGCCAGGTTCCATGGCAACCATCACCAGCCCCCCGTTGCTATGGTCAGTTTCCATGGCAACCATCCCCAGCCCCCAGTTGCCATAGTCACTTTCCATGGCAACCATTCCCAGCCTCTTGTTCCTATGGTCCGTTTCCATGGTAACCATCCCCAGGGCCCTATTGCTATGGTCAGTTTCCAAGGAAAACATCACCAGCCCCCTGGTGCTATGCTCAGTTTCCATGGCAACCATCCCCAGCACCCCGTTGCTATGGCCAGTTTCCATGGTAACCATCCGCAGCCCACTGTGGCTATGGTCACTTTCCATGGCAACCATGCCCAGCCCCTTGTTGCTATGGTCAGTTTCCATGGCAGCCATCCCCAGCCCACTGTTGCTATGGTCAGTTTCCATGGCAACCATCCCCAGCTCCCGATTCTATTGTCGGTTTCCATGGCAACCATCACCAGCCCCCCGTTGCTATGGTCAGTTTCCATGGCAACCATCCCCAGCCCCCAGTTGCCATAGTCACTTTCCATGGCAACCATTCCCAGCCTCTTGTTCCTATGGTCCGTTTCCATGGTAACCATCCCCAGGGCCCTATTGCTATGGTCAGTTTCCAAGGAAAACATCACCAGCCCCCTGGTGCTATGCTCAGTTTCCATGGCAACCATCCCCAGCACCCCGTTGCTATGGCCAGTTTCCATGGTAACCATCCGCAGCCCACTGTGGCTATGGTCACTTTCCATGGCAACCATGCCCCGCCCCTTGTTGCTATGGTCAGTTTCCATGGCAGCCATCCCCAGCCCACTGTTGCTATGGTCAGTTTCCATGGCAACCATCCCCAGCTCCCGATTCTATGGTCGGTTTCCATGGCAACCATCACCAGCCCCCTGTTGCTATGGTCTGTTTCCATGGCAACCATCGCCACCCCCCGTTGCTATTGTCGGTTTCCATGGCTACCATCACCAGCCCCTTCTTGCTATGGATAGTTTCCATACCAACCATCCCCAGCCTCTCGTTGCTATGGTCGGTTTCCATGACAACCATCCTCAGCCCATTGTTGCTATGGTCAGTATCCATGGCAACCATCTACACCCCGCAGTTGCTATGGTCTATTTCCATGGCAACCATCACCAGACCCCCATTGCTGTGATCAGTATCCATGGCAGCGACCCCCAGCCCCCTGTTGCTATGGCCAGTTTCCATGACAACCACCCCCACCCCCTGTTGCTATGGTCAGTTTCCACAGCAATCATCACCAGACACCTGTTGCTATGGTCAGTTTCCATCGCAAACATCACCAGCCCGCCTATTGCTATGCACAGTTTCCATGGCAACCATCCCCAGCCCCCCGTTGCTATGGACAGTTTCATGGCAACCATCACCAGCCCTTCGTTGCTATGGTCAGTTTCCATAGCAAACATCCCCGGCCGCAGTTCCTATGGTCATTTTCCATGGCAACCATCAACACCCCCCAGTTGCTATGATCAATTTCCATGGCAACCACCCCCAGCCCCCTCTTGTTGTGGTCAGATTCCATGGCAATCATCCCCAGCCCCCTGTTGCTATGGTCAGTTTCCATGGACACCATCCCCAGCCCCCCGTTGCTATGGTCGGTTTCCATGGCAGCCATCACCAGCCCCATATTGATATGGTCAGTTTCCACGGCAATCATCACCTGACACCTGTTGCTATGGTCAGTTTCCATAGCAACCATCCCCCCGCCCGTTGCTCTGGTCAGTTTCCATCGCAACCATTCACCAGCCCGCCCGGTGCTATGGTCAGTTTCCATGGACACCATCCCTCCGCCCGTCGCTCTGGTCAGTTTCCATGGCAACCATCACCAGCCCGCCTATTGCTATGGTCAGTTTCCATGGCAACCATCCCCAGCTCCCCGTTGCTATGATCAGTTTCCATGGCAACCATCCCCAGCCCCTATTGCTATGGTCAGTTTCCATGGCAACCATCACCAGCCTCCTGTTGCTATGGTCAGTATCCATGGCAGCGACCCCCAGCCCCCGGTTGCTATGGTCTATTTCCATGGCAACTATCACCAGCCCCCAGTTCCTGTGGTCTGTTTCCATGGCAACCATCAAGGCCCCCCAGTTGGTATGATCAATTTCCACGGCAACCACCCCCAGCCCCCTCTTGTTGTGGTCAGTTTCCATGGCAACCAGCCCCATACCCCTGTTGCTAAGGTCGGTTTCCATGGCAGCCATCACCAGCACCCCGTTGCTATGGTAAATTTCCATGGAAACCATCCCTAGCCCCCTGTTGCAATGGTCGGTTTCCAGGGCAGCCATCACCAGCCCCCAGTTGCTATGGTCAGTTTCCGTGGCAACCATCCCCAACCCCCTGTTGCAATGGTCATTTTTCATAGCAACCATACCCAGCCCCCTATTGCTATGGTCGGTTTCTAAAGCTACCATCTCCAGCCCCCTGTTGCTATGGTCGGTTTCCCTGGCAACCATCAGCAGCTCCAATTACTATGGTCGTTTTCCATGGCAGCCATCACCAGCCACCTGTTGCTATGGTCGGTTTCCAAGGAAAACGTCACCAGACCCCTGTTGCTATGGTCAGATTTCATGGCAACCATCCCCAGCCTCTTGTTGCTATGTCAGGTTCCATGGCAACCATCAACAGCCCCCAGTTGCGATGGTCAGTTTCCATGGCAACCATCACCAGCCCCCTGTTGATATGGTCGGTTTCCACGGCAACCATCAACACTCCCCAGTTGCTGTGATCAATTCCATGGCAACAACCCCAGCCCACTCTTGCTGTGGCCAGTTTCCACGGCAATTATCACCAGCCCCCAGTTGCTATGGCCAGTTTCCATGGCAACAATCCAAAGCCCCTTGTTACTATGTCAGGATCCATGGCAACCATCCCCAGTCCCCCGTTGCTATGGTCAGTATCCATGGTAACCATCCGCAGCCCACTGTTGCTATGGTCACTTTCCATGGCAACCATCACCAGACCCCAGTTGCTATGGTCTGTTTCCATTGCAACCATCAACACCCCCCCAGTTGCTATGATCAATTTCCATGGCAAGCACCCCCAGCCCCCTCTTGTTGTGGACAGTTTCCATGGCAATCAACCCCACACCCATGTAGCTATGGTCAGTTTCCACGGCAACCATCCCCGGCCCCCTGTTGGTATGGTAAATATCAATGGTAGACATCACCAGCCGCCCGTTGCTATGGTCAGTTGCCATGGCAACCATCATCAGCCCGCCATTGCTATGGTCAGTTTCCATGGCAGACATCAAAAGCCCCCCGTTGCTATGTCAGGTTTCCAGGGCAGCCATCACCAGCCCCCTGTTGCTATGGTCAGTTTCCAAGGAAAACATCACCAGCCCCCTGTTGCTATGGTCAGTTTCCATGGCAACCACCCCAGCCCCCTGTTGCTATGGTCGGTTTGCAAGGAAAACATCACCAGCCCCCGGTTGCTATGGTCAGTTTCCATGGCAACCACCCCCAGCCCCCTCTTGCTATGGTCAGTTTCTATGGCAACCATCACAACTCCCCTATTGCTATGGTCTATTTCCATGGAAACCATCACCAGACCCCAGTTTCTGTGGTCAATATCCATGGCAGCGACCCCCAGTCCGCTGTTGCTATGGTCAATTTCCATGGCAACTATCACCAGCCCCTTGCTGCTATGGTCGGTATCCATGGCAACCAACCCCAGCCCCCTGTTGCTATGGTCAGTTTCCATGGCAAACATTACCAGCCCACTGTTGCTATGGTCAGTTTCCAAGGAAAACATCACCAGCCCCCTGTTGCTATGCACGGTTTCCATGGCAGCCATCACCAGCCCCATGTTGCTATGGTCAGTTTCCATGGCAATCATCACCAGACACCTGTTGCTATGGTCAGCTTCCATAGCAATCATCCCCACCCCCCTATTGCTATGGTCACTTTCCATGGGTACCATCACCAGACCCCTGTTGCTATGATTAGTTTCCACGGCAACCATCACCAGCCCCCTGTTGATATGGTCCGTTTCCATGGCAACCATCAACACACCCCAGTTGCTGTGATCATGGCAACAACCCCCAGCCCACTCTTGCTGTGGTCAGCTTCCACGGCAATTATTACCAGCCCCCTCTTGCTATGGCCAGTTTCCATGACAACCATCCCCAGCCCCTTGTTACTATGCCAGGTTCCATGGCAACCATCACCAGCCCCCCGTTGCTATGGTCAGTTTCCATGGCAACCATCCCCAGCCCCTAGTTGCTATGGTCAGTTTCCACGGCAATCATCACCTGACACCTGTTGCTCTGGTCAGTTTCCATAGCAACCATTCACCAGCCCGCCCGGTGCTATGGTCAGTTTCCACGGACACCATCCCTCCGCCCGTTGCACTGGTCAGTTTCCATGGCAACCATCACCAGCCCGCCTGTTGCTATGGTCAGTTTCCATGGCAACCATCCCCAGCTCCCCGTTGCTATGATCAGTTTCCATGGCAACCATCCCCAGCCCCTATTGCTATGGTCAGTTTCCATGGCAACCATCACCAGCCTCCTGTTGCTATGGTCAGTATCCATGGCAGCGACCCCCAGCCCCCGGTTGGTATGGTCGATTTCCATGGCAACTATCACCAGCCCCCAGTTGCTATGGTCTGTTTCCATGGCAACCATCAAGGCCCCCCATTTGGTATGATCAATTTCCACGGCAACCACCCCCAGCCCCCTCTTGTTGTGGTCAGTTTCCATGGCAACCAACCCCATACCCCTGTTGCTAAGGTCGGTTTCCATGGCAGCCATCACCAGCCCCCCGTTGCTATGGTAAATTTCCATGGAAACCATCCCTAGCCCCCTGTTGCAATGGTCGGTTTCCATCGCAGCCATACCCAGCCCATTGATTCTGTGGTCGGTTTCCATGGCAACCATCCCCAGCTCCCCATTCCTATGGTCCGTTTCCACGTCGACCACCATTAGTACCCCGTTGCCATGGTAAATCTCCATGGCAACCATCCCCAGCCCACTGATGCTATGGTCAGTTTCTATGGCAGACATCAAAAGCCCCTTGTTCCTATGGTCCGTTTCCTTGGCAGCGATCCACAGCCCCCCGTTGCTATGGTCAGTTTCCATGGCAATCATCCCCAGCCCCCTGTTGTTATGGTCTGTTTCCGTGGCTACCATCACCAGCCCCCTGTTGCTATGATCGGTTACCATGGTAACCATCACCAGCCCCCTGTTGCTATGGTCAGTTTCGAAGGAAAACGTCTCCAGCCCCCTGTTGCTATGGTCAGTTTCCATGGCAACCATCCCCAGCCTCTTGTTGCTATGGTCGGTTTCCATGGCAACCATCGCCAGCCCGCCGTTGCTATGGTCAGTATCCGTGGCAACCATCCCTAGCTCCCTGTTGCTATGGTCAGTTTTCAGAGCAACCATCACCAGCCCCCTGTTGATATGGTCGGTTTCCACGGCAACCATCCCCAGCAGCCCGTTGCTATGGTCAGTTTTCATGGCACACATCACCAGCCCACAGTTGCTATGGTCAGTTTCCATAGCAACCATCACCAGCCCCGCGTTGCTATGGTCGGTTTCCATGGCAAGCATCCCAAGCTCCCCGTTGCTATGATCAGTTTCCATGGCAGCCATCCCTAGCCCCCTCTTGCTATGGTCAGTTTCCAAGGAAAACATCACCAGCCCCTTCTTGCTATGGTCAGTTTCCATGGCAACCATCCCCAGCACCCTGTTGCTATGGTCAGATCCCAAGGAAAACATCACTAGCCCCCTCTTGCTATGGTCAATTTCCATGGCGAACATCCCCAGCCCCACGTTGCTGTGGTCAGTTTCCACGGCAACCATCACCAGCCCCCTCTTGCTATGGTCCGTTTCCATGGCAACCATCAACACCCCCCAGTTGCTATGATCAATTTACATGGCCACAACCCCCAGCCCCCTCTTGTGGTGGTCAGATTCCATGGCAATCATCCCCAGCCCCCTCTTGCTATGGTCAGTTTCCAAGGAAAACATCTCCAGCCCCCTGTTGCAATGGACAATTTTCATATCAACCATCACCAGCCCCCTCTTGCTATTGTCTGTTTCCATGGCTACCATCCCCAGCCCCCCGTAGCTATGGTCAGTTTCCACGGCAGCCATCACCAGACCACTGATGCTCTGGTCAGCTTCCATGACTACCATCCCCACCTCCCCGTTTCTATGGTCAGTTTCCACGTCGACCACCATTAGTACCCCGTTGCTATGGTAAATCTCCATGGTAACCATCCCCAGCCCACTGTTGCTATGGTCAGTTTGCATGGCAGCCATCAAAAGCCCCTTGTTCCTATGGTCAGTTTCCTTGGCAGCGATCCACAGCCCCCTGTTGCTATGGTCAGTTTCCATGGCAATCATCCCCAGCCCCCTGTTGTTATGGTCGGTTTCCGTGGCTACCATCACCAGCCCCCTCTTGCTATGATCGATTTCCATGGTAACCATCACCAGCCCCCTGTTGCTATGGTCAGTTTCCAAGGAAAACGTCTCCAGCCCCCTGTTGCTATGGTCAGTTCTCATGGCAACCATCCCCAGCCTCTTGTTGCTATGGTCGGTTTCCATGACAACCATCCCCAGCCCGCCTTTGCTATGGTCAGCTTTCATGGCAGACATCACCGGCATACTGTTGCTATGGCAAGTATCCATGGCAACCATCCCTAGCTCCCTGTGCCTATGGTCAGTTTTCCAGGAAAACATCACCAGCCCCCTGTTGCTATGGTCAGTTTCCATGGCAACCATCACCAGCCTCCTGTTGCTATGGTCAGTATCCATGGCAGCGACCCCCAGCCCCCGGTTGCTATGGTCTATTTCCATGGCAACTATCACCAGCCCCCAGTTGCTATGGTCTGTTTCCATGGCAACCATCCCCAACCCCCGTTGCAATGGTCATTTTTCATAGCAACCATACCCAGCCCCCTATTGCTATGGTCGGTTTCTAAAGCTACCATCTCCAGCCCCCTGTTGCTATGGTCGGTTTCCCTGGCAACCATCAGCAGCTCCAATTACTATGGTCGTTTTCCATGGCAGCCATCACCAGCCACCTGTTGCTATGGTCGGTTTCCAAGGAAAACGTCACCAGACCCCTGTTGCTATGGTCAGATTTCATGGCAACCATCCCCAGCCTCTTGTTGCTATGTCAGGTTCCATGGCAACCATCAACAGCCCCCAGTTGCGATGGTCAGTTTCCATGGCAACCATCACCAGCCCCCTGTTGATATGGTCGGTTTCCACGGCAACCATCAACACTCCCCAGTTGCTGTGATCAATTCCATGGCAACAACCCCAGCCCACTCTTGCTGTGGCCAGTTTCCACGGCAATTATCACCAGCCCCCAGTTGCTATGGCCAGTTTCCATGGCAACAATCCCCAGCCCCTTGTTACTATGTCAGGATCCATGGCAACCATCCCCAGTCCCCCGTTGCTATGGTCAGTATCCATGGTAACCATCCGCAGCCCACTGTTGCTATGGTCACTTTCCATGGCAACCATCACCAGACCCCAGTTGCTATGGTCTGTTTCCATTGCAACCATCAACACCCCCCCAGTTGCTATGATCAATTTCCATGGCAAGCACCCCCAGCCCCCTCTTGTTGTGGACAGTTTCCATGGCAATCAACCCCACACCCATGTAGCTATGGTCAGTTTCCACGGCAACCATCCCCGGCCCCCTGTTGGTATGGTAAATATCAATGGTAGACATCACCAGCCGCCCGTTGCTATGGTCAGTTGCCATGGCAACCATCATCAGCCCGCCATTGCTATGGTCAGTTTCCATGGCAGCCATCCCCAGCCCCCCGTTGCTATGTCAGGTTTCCAGGGCAGCCATCACCAGCCCCCTGTTGCTATGGTCAGTTTCCAAGGAAAACATCACCAGCCCCCTGTTGCTATGGTCAGTTTCCATGGCAACCACCCCAGCCCCCTGTTGCTATGGTCGGTTTGCAAGGAAAACATCACCAGCCCCCTGTTGCTATGGTCAGTTTCCATGGCAACCACCCCCAGCCCCCTCTTGCTATGGTCAGTTTCTATGGCAACCATCACAACTCCCCTATTGCTATGGTCTATTTCCATGGAAACCATCACCAGACCCCAGTTCCTGTGGTCAATATCCATGGCAGCGACCCCCAGTCCGCTGTTGCTATGGTCAATTTCCATGGCAACTATCACCAGCCCCTTGCTGCTATGGTCGGTATCCATGGCAACCAACCCCAGCCCCCTGTTGCTATGGTCAGTTTCCATGGCAAACATTACCAGCCCACTGTTGCTATGGTCAGTTTCCAAGGAAAACATCACCAGCCCCCTGTTGCTATGCACGGTTTCCATGGCAGCCATCACCAGCCCCATGTTGCTATGGTCAGTTTCCATGGCAATCATCACCAGACACCTGTTGCTATGGTCAGCTTCCATAGCAATCATCCCCACCCCCCTATTGCTATGGTCGCTTTCCATGGGTACCATCACCAGACCCCTGTTGCTATGATTAGTTTCCACGGCAACCATCACCAGCCCCCTGTTGATATGGTCCGTTTCCATGGCAACCATCAACACACCCCAGTTGCTATGATCATGGCAACAACCCCCAGCCCACTCTTGCTGTGGTCAGCTTCCACGGCAATTATTACCAGCCCCCTCTTGCTATGGCCAGTTTCCATGACAACCATCCCCAGCCCCTTGTTACTATGCCAGGTTCCATGGCAACCATCAGCAGCCCCCCGTTGCTATGGTCAGTTTCCATGGCAACCATCCCCAGCCCCTAGTTGCTATGGTCAGTTTCCATGGCAAACATTACCAGCCCCTAGTTGCTATGGTCAGTTTCCATGGCAACCATCCCCAACCCATTGTTGCTATGTCAGGTTCCATGGCAACTATCACAGCCCCCGTTGCAATGGTCAGTATCCATGGCAACCATCCGCAGCACACTGTTGCTATGGTCAGTTTCCGTGGCAACCATCCCCAGCCCCCGGTTGCCATGGTCACTTTCCCTGGCAACCATCACCAGCCCCTTGTTGCTATGATCAGTTTCCATAGACACCATCCCCAGCCCCCCTTGCTATGGTCGGTTTCCATGGCAGCCATCCCCACCCCATGTTTCTATGGTCAGTTTCCATGACAACCATCCCCACCTCTGGTTGCTGTGGTCGCTTTCCATGGCTACCATCACCAGACCCCTGTTGCTATGGTCAGTTTCCATGGCAACCATCACCAGCCCCCTGTTGCTATGGTCAGTTCCCAAGGAAAACATCACTAGGCCCCTCTTGCTATGGTCAGTTTCCAAGGCACCTATCCCCAGCTGCCTGTTGCTATGATTAGTTTACACGGCAACCATCACCAGCCCCCTGTTGGTATGGTCCGTTTCCATGGCAACCATCAACACACCCCAGTTGCTATGATCAATTTACATGGCAACAATCCCCAGCCCACTCTTGCTGTGGTCAGCTTCCACGGCAATTATTACCAGCCCCCTGTTGCTATGGCCAGTTTCCATGGCAACCATCCCCAGCCCCTTGTTACTATGCCAGGTTCCATGGCAATCATCCCCAGCCCCCTGTTGCTATGGTCAGTTTCCATGGACACCATCCCCAGCCCCCCGTTGCTATGGTCGGTTTCCATGGCAGCCATCACCAGCCCCATGTTGATATGGTCAGTTTCCACGGCAATCATCACCTGACACCTGTTGCTCTGGTCAGTTTCCATAGCAACCATTCACCAGCCCGCCCGGTGCTATGGTCAGTTTCCACGGACACCATCCCTCCGCCCGTTGCACTGGTCAGTTTCCATGGCAACCATCACCAGCCCGCCTGTTGCTATGGTCAGTTTCCATGGCAACCATCCCCAGCTCCCCGTTGCTATGATCAGTTTCCATGGCAACCATCCCCAGCCCCTATTGCTATGGTCAGTTTCCATGGCAACCATCACCAGCCTCCTGTTGCTATGGTCAGTATCCATGGCAGCGACCCCCAGCCCCCGGTTGGTATGGTCGATTTCCATGGCAACTATCACCAGCCCCCTGTTGCTATGGTCTGTTTCCATGGCAACCATCAAGGCCCCCCAGTTGGTATGATCAATTTCCACGGCAACCACCCCCAGCCCCCTCTTGTTGTGGTCAGTTTCCATGGCAACCAACCCCATACCCCTGTTGCTAAGGTCGGTTTCCATGGCAGCCATCACCAGCCCCCCGTTGCTATGGTAAATTTCCATGGAAACCATCCCTAGCCCCCTGTTGCAATGGTCGGTTTCCATCGCAGCCATACCCAGCCCATTGATTCTGTGGTCGGTTTCCATGGCAACCATCCCCAGCTCCCCATTCCTATGGTCCGTTTCCACGTCGACCACCATTAGTACCCCGTTGCCATGGTAAATCTCCATGGCAACCATCCCCAGCCCACTGATGCTATGGTCAGTTTCTATGGCAGACATCAAAAGCCCCTTGTTCCTATGGTCCGTTTCCTTGGCAGCGATCCACAGCCCCCCGTTGCTATGGTCAGTTTCCATGGCAATCATCCCCAGCCCCCTGTTGTTATGGTCTGTTTCCGTGGCTACCATCACCAGCCCCCTGTTGCTATGATCGGTTACCATGGTAACCATCACCAGCCCCCTGTTGCTATGGTCAGTTTCCAAGGAAAACGTCTCCAGCCCCCTGTTGCTATGGTCAGTTTCCATGGCAACCATCCCCAGCCTCTTGTTGCTATGGTCGGTTTCCATGGCAACCATCGCCAGCCCGCCGTTGCTATGGTCAGTATCCGTGGCAACCATCCCTAGCTCCCTGTTGCTATGGTCAGTTTTCCAGGAAAACATCACCAGCTCCCTGTTCCTATGGTCAGTTTTCAGAGCAACCATCACCAGCCCCCTGTTGATATGGTCGGTTTCCACGGCAACCATCCCCAGCAGCCCGTTGCTATGGTCAGTTTTCATGGCACACATCACCAGCCCACAGTTGCTATGGTCAGTTTCCATAGCAACCATCACCAGCCCCGCGTTGCTATGGTCGGTTTCCATGGCAAGCATCCCAAGCTCCCCGTTGCTATGATCAGTTTCCATGGCAGCCATCCCTAGCCCCCTGATGCTATGGTCAGTTTCCAAGGAAAACATCACCAGCCCCTTCTTGCTATGGTCAGTTTCCATGGCAAACATCCCCAGCCCCACGTTGCTGTGGTCAGTTTCCACGGCAACCATCACCAGCCCCCTCTTGCTATGGTCCGTTTCCATGGCAACCATCAACACCCCCCAGTTGCTATGATCAATTTACATGGCCACAACCCCCAGCCCCCTCTTGTGGTGGTCAGATTCCATGGCAATCATCCCCAGCCCCCTCTTGCTATGGTCAGTTTCCAGGGAAAACATCTCCAGCCCCCTGTTGCAATGGACAGTTTTCATATCAACCATCACCAGCCCCCTCTTGCTATTGTCTGTTTCCATGGCTACCATCCCCAGCCCCCCGTAGCTATGGTCAGTTTCCACGGCAGCCATCACCAGACCACTGATGCTCTGGTCAGCTTCCATGGCTACCATCCCCACCTCCCCGTTTCTATGGTCAGTTTCCACGTCGACCACCATTAGTACCCCGTTGCTATGGTAAATCTCCATGGTAACCATCCCCAGCCCACTGTTGCTATGGTCAGTTTGCATGGCAGCCATCAAAAGCCCCTTGTTCCTATGGTCAGTTTCCTTGGCAGCGATCCACAGCCCCCTGTTGCTATGGTCAGTTTCCATGGCAATCATCCCCAGCCCCCTGTTGTTATGGTCGGTTTCCGTGGCTACCATCACCAGCCCCCTCTTGCTATGATCGATTTCCATGGTAACCATCACCAGCCCCCTGTTGCTATGGTCAGTTTCCAAGGAAAACGTCTCCAGCCCCCTGTTGCTATGGTCAGTTCTCATGGCAACCATCCCCAGCCTCTTGTTGCTATGGTCGGTTTCCATGACAACCATCCCCAGCCCGCCTTTGCTATGGTCAGCTTTCATGGCAGACATCACCGGCATACTGTTGCTATGGCAAGTATCCATGGCAACCATCCCTAGCTCCCTGTGCCTATGGTCAGTTTTCCAGGAAAACATCACCAGCCCCCTGTTGCTATGGTCAGTTTTCAGACCAACCGTCGCCAGCACCCCATTGCTATGGTCAGTTTTCATGGCAAACATCACCAGCCCACTGTTGCTATGGTCAGTTTTCATGGCAGCCATCCCCAGCCCCCTCTTGCTATGGCCAGTTTCCAAGGAAAACGTCACCAGCCCCCAGTTGCTATGGTCAATTTCCACGGCAACAATCAGCAGCCACCTGTTGCTATGGTCACTTCCCAATGAAAACATCACTAGCCCCCTCTTGCTATGGTCAGTTTCCATGGCAACCATCCCCAGCCGCCTGTTGCTATGATTAATTTCCACGGCAACCATCACCAGCCCCCTGTTGATATGGTCCGTTTCCATGGCAAGCATCAACACCCCCCAGTTGCTATGATCAATTTACATGGCAACAATCCCCAGCCCACTCTTGCTATGGTCAGTTTCAAAGGAAAACATCTCCAGCCCCCTGTTGCAATGGTCAGTTTTCATAGCAACCATCACCAGCCCCCTGATGCTATGGCCAGTTTCCATGGCAATCATCACCAGCCCGCCAGTTGCTATGCTCAGTTTCCATGGCAACCATCACCATTCCCCGTTGCTATGGTCAGTTTCCATGGTAACCATCCGCAGCCCACTGTTGCTATGGTCACTTTCCATGGCAACCATCCCCCGCCCCTTGTTGCTATGATCAGTTTCCATGGCAGCCATCCCCAGCCCCCTGTTGCTATGGTCACTTTCCATGGCAACCATCGCCACCCCCCGTTTCTATGGTCGGTTTCCATGGAAACCATCCCCAGCCCCCTGTTGCTATGGTCGGTTTTCATGGCAACCATCCCCAGCCCCCCGTTGCTATGGTCGGTTTTCACGTCAGTCATCACCAGACCACTGTTGCTATGGTCAGTTTCCATGGCAACCATCCCCAGCTCCCCATTGCTATGGTCGGTTTCCATGGCAGCCATCACCAGCCCCATGTTGCTACGGTCGGTTTCCATGGCAACCATTCCCAGCCCCCCGTTCCTATGGTCAGTTTCCACGGCGACCACCATTAGTACCCCGTTGCTATGGTAAATCTCCATGGCAACCATCCCCAGCCCCTATTGCTATGGTCAGTTTCTATGGCAACCATCACCAGCCTCCTGTTGCTATGGTCAGTATCCATGGCAGCGACCCCCAGCCCCCGGTTGGTATGGTCGATTTCCATGGCAACTATCACCAGCCCCCTGTTGCTATGGTCTGTTTCCATGGCAACCATCAAGGCCCCCCAGTTGGTATGATCAATTTCCACGGCAACCACCCCCAGCCCCCTCTTGTTGTGGTCAGTTTCCATGGCAACCAACCCCATACCCCTGTTGCTAAGGTCGGTTTCCATGGCAGCCATCACCAGCCCCCCGTTGCTATGGTAAATTTCCATGGAAACCATCCCTAGCCCCCTGTTGCAATGGTCGGTTTCCATCGCAGCCATACCCAGCCCATTGATTCTGTGGTCGGTTTCCATGGCAACCATCCCCAGCTCCACATTCCTATGGTCCGTTTCCACGTCGACCACCATTAGTACCCCGTTGCCATGGTAAATCTCCATGGCAACCATCCCCAGCCCACTGATGCTATGGTCAGTTTCTATGGCAGACATCAAAAGCCCCTTGTTCCTATGGTCCGTTTCCTTGGCAGCGATCCACAGCCCCCCGTTGCTATGGTCAGTTTCCATGGCAATCATCCCCAGCCCCCTGTTGTTATGGCCTGTTTCCGTGGCTACCATCACCAGCCCCCTGTTGCTATGATCGGTTACCATGGTAACCATCACCAGCCCCCTGTTGCTATGGTCAGTTTCGAAGGAAAACGTCTCCAGCCCCCTGTTGCTATGGTCAGTTTCCATGGCAACCATCCCCAGCCTCTTGTTGCTATGGTCGGTTTCCATGGCAACCATCGCCAGCCCGCCGTTGCTATGGTCAGTATCCGTGGCAACCATCCCTAGCTCCCTGTTGCTATGGTCAGTTTTCCAGGAAAACATCACCAGCTCCCTGTTCCTATGGTCAGTTTTCAGAGCAACCATCACCAGCCCCCTGTTGATATGGTCGGTTTCCACGGCAACCATCCCCAGCAGCCCGTTGCTATGGTCAGTTTTCATGGCACACATCACCAGCCCCGCGTTGCTATGGTCGGTTTCCATGGCAAGCATCCCAAGCTCCCCGCTGCTATGATCAGTTTCCATGGCAGCCATCCCTAGCCCCCTCTTGCTATGGTCAGTTTCCAAGGAAAACATCACCAGCCCCTTCTTGCTATGGTCAGTTTCCATGGCAACCATCCCCAGCACCCTGTTGCTATGGTCAGATCCCAAGGAAAACATCACTAGCCCCCTCTTGCTATGGTCAATTTCCATGGCGAACATCCCCAGCCCCCCGTTGCTGTGGTCAGTTTCCACGGCAACCATCACCAGCCCCCTCTTGCTATGGTCCGTTTCCATGGCAACCATCAACACCCCCCAGTTGCTATGATCAATTTACATGGCCACAACCCCCAGCCCCCTCTTGTGGTGGTCAGATTCCATGGCAATCATCCCCAGCCCCCTCTTGCTATGGTCAGTTTCCAAGGAAAACATCTCCAGCCCCCTGTTGCAATGGACAGTTTTCATATCAACCATCACCAGCCCCCTCTTGCTATTGTCTGTTTCCATGGCTACCATCCCCAGCCCCCCGTAGCTATGGTCAGTTTCCACGGCAGCCATCACCAGACCACTGATGCTCTGGTCAGCTTCCATGGCTACCATCCCCACCTCCCCGTTTCTATGGTCAGTTTCCACGTCGACCACCATTAGTACCCCGTTGCTATGGTAAATCTCCATGGTAACCATCCCCAGCCCACTGTTGCTATGGTCAGTTTGCATGGCAGCCATCAAAAGCCCCTTGTTCCTATGGTCAGTTTCCTTGGCAGCGATCCACAGCCCCCTGTTGCTATGGTCAGTTTCCATGGCAATCATCCCCAGCCCCCTGTTGTTATGGTCGGTTTCCGTGGCTACCATCACCAGCCCCCTCTTGCTATGATCGATTTCCATGGTAACCATCACCAGCCCCCTGTTGCTATGGTCAGTTTCCAAGGAAAACGTCTCCAGCCCCCTGTTGCTATGGTCAGTTCTCATGGCAACCATCCCCAGCCTCTTGTTGCTATGGTCGGTTTCCATGACAACCATCCCCAGCCCGCCTTTGCTATGGTCAGCTTTCATGGCAGACATCACCGGCATACTGTTGCTATGGCAAGTATCCCTGGCAACCATCCCTAGCTCCCTGTGCCTATGGTCAGTTTTCCAGGAAAACATCACCAGCCCCCTGTTGCTATGGTCAGTTTTCAGACCAACCATCGCCAGCACCCCATTGCTATGGTCAGTTTTCATGGCAAACATCACCAGCCCACTGTTGCTATGGTCAGTTTTCATGGCAGCCATCCCCAGCCCCCTCCTGCTATGGTCAGTTTCCAAGGAAAACGTCACCAGCCCCCAGTTGCTATGGTCAATTTCCACGGCAACAATCAGCAGCCACCTGTTGCTATGGTCACTTCCCAATGAAAACATCACTAGCCCCCTCTTGCTATGGTCAGTTTCCATGGCAACCATCCCCAGCCGCCTGTTGCTATGATTAATTTCCACGGCAACCATCACCAGCCCCCTGTTGATACGGTCCGTTTCCATGGCAAGCATCAACACCCCCCAGTTGCTATGATCAATTTACATGGCAACAATCCCCAGCCCACTCTTGCTATGGTCAGTTTCAAAGGAAAACATCTCCAGCCCCCTGTTGCAATGGTCAGTTTTCATAGCAACCATCACCAGCCCCCTGATGCTATGGCCAGTTTCCATGGCAATCATCACCAGCCCGCCAGTTGCTATGCTCAGTTTCCATGGCAACCATCACCATTCCCCGTTGCTATGGTCAGTACCCATGGTAACCATCCGCAGCCCACTGTTGCTATGGTCACTTTCCATGGCAACCATCCCCCGCCCCTTGTTGCTATGATCAGTTTCCATGGCAGCCATCCCCAGCCCCCTGTTGCTATGGTCACTTTCCATGGCAACCATCGCCACCCCCCGTTTCTATGGTCGGTTTCCATGGAAACCATCCCCAGCCCCCTGTTGCTATGGTCGGTTTTCATGGCAACCATCCCCAGCCCCCCGTTGCTATGGTCGGTTTTCACGTCAGTCATCACCAGACCACTGTTGCTATGGTCAGTTTCCATGGCAACCATCCCCAGCTCCCCATTGCTATGGTCGGTTTCCATGGCAGCCATCACCAGCCCCATGTTGCTACGGTCGGTTTCCATGGCAACCATTCCCAGCCCCCCGTTCCTATGGTCAGTTTCCACGGCGACCACCATTAGTACCCCGTTGCTATGGTAAATCTCCATGGCAGCCATCCCCAGCCCACTGTTGCTATGGTCAATTTCCATGGCAACCATCACCCGCCCCCTCTTGCTATGGTCAGTTTCCAAGGAAACCATCTCCAGCCCCCTGTTGCAATGGACAGTTTTCATATCAAACATCACCAGCCCCCTGTTGCTATTGTCTGTTTCCATGGCAACCATCCACAGCACCCAGTTGCTATGGTCAGTTTCCAAGGCAGCCATCACCAGACCACTGATGCTCTGGTCAGTTTCCATGGCAACCATCCCCAGCACCCCATTGCTATGGTCAGTTTCCATGGCAGCCATCAAAAGCCCCTTGTTCCTATGGTCAGTTTCCTTGGCAGCGATCCACAGCCCCCCGTTGCTATGGCCAGTTTCCATGGCAACCATCCCCAGCCCCTTGTTACTATGCCAGGTTCCATGGCAACCATCACCAGCCCCCCGTTGCTATGGTCAGTTTCCATGGCAACCATCCCCAGCCCCCAGTTGCCATAGTCACTTTCCATGGCAACCATTCCCAGCCTCTTGTTCCTATGGTCCGTTTCCATGGTAACCATCCCCAGCCCCCTATTGCTATGGTCAGTTTCCAAGGAAAACATCACCAGCCCGCCGGTGCTATGCTCAGTTTCCATGGCAACCATCCCCAGCACCCCGTTGCTATGGTCAGTTTCCATGGTAACCATCCGCAGCCCACTGTGGCTATGGTCACTTTCCATGGCAACCATGCCCCGCCCCTTGTTGCTATGGTCAGTTTCCATGGCAGCCATCCCCAGCCCACTGTTGCTATGGTCAGTTTCCATGGCAACCATCCCCAGCTCCCGATTCTATGGTCGGTTTCCATGGCAACCATCACCAGCCCCCTGTTGCTATGGTCCGTTTCCATGGCAACCATCGCCACCCCCCGTTGCTATTGTCGGTTTCCATGGCTACCATCACCAGCCCCTTCTTGCTATGGATAGTTTCCATACCAACCATCCCCAGCCTCTCGTTGCTATGGTCGGTTTCCATGACAACCATCCTCAGCCCATTGTTGCTATGGTCAGTATCCATGGCAACCATCTACACCCCGCAGTTGCTATGGTCTATTTCCATGGCAGCCATCCCCAGACCACTGTTGCTATGGTCAGTTTCCATGGCAGCCATCACCAGCCCCCTGTTGCTATGGTCAGTTTCCACGGCAGCCATCCCCAGCGCTTTGTTGCAATGGTCGGTTTCCATGGCAACCATCCCCAGACCCCCATTGCTGTGATCAGTATCCATGGCAGCGACCCCCAGCCCCCTGTTGCTATGGCCAGTTTCCATGACAACCACCCCCACCCCCTGTTGCTATGGTCAGTTTCCACAGCAATCATCACCAGACACCTGTTGCTATGGTCAGTTTCCATCGCAAACATCACCAGCCCGCCTATTGCTATGCACAGTTTCCATGGCAACCATCCCCAGCCCCCCGTTGCTATGGACAGTTTCATGGCAACCATCACCAGCCCTTCGTTGCTATGGTCAGTTTCCATAGCAAACATCCCCGGCCGCAGTTCCTATGGTCAGTTTCCATGGCAACCATCAACACCCCCCAGTTGCTATGATCAATTTCCATGGCAACCACCCCCAGCCCCCTCTTGTTGTGGTCAGATTCCATGGCAATCATCCCCAGCCCCCTGTTGCTATGGTCAGTTTCCATGGACACCATCCCCAGCCCCCCGTTGCTATGGTCGGTTTCCATGGCAGCCATCACCAGCCCCATATTGATATGGTCAGTTTCCACGGCAATCATCACCTGACACCTGTTGCTATGGTCAGTTTCCATAGCAACCATCCCCCCGCCCGTTGCTCTGGTCAGTTTCCATCGCAACCATTCACCAGCCCGCCCGCTGCTATGGTCAGTTTCCATGGACACCATCCCTCCGCCCGTCGCTCTGGTCAGTTTCCATGGCAACCATCACCAGCCCGCCTATTGCTATGGTCAGTTTCCATGGCAACCATCCCCAGCTCCCCGTTGCTATGATCAGTTTCCATGGCAACCATCCCCAGCCCCTATTGCTATGGTCAGTTTCCATGGCAACCATCACCAGCCTCCTGTTGCTATGGTCAGTATCCATGGCAGCGACCCCCAGCCCCCGGTTGGTATGGTCGATTTCCATGGCAACTATCACCAGCCCCCTGTTGCTATGGTCTGTTTCCATGGCAACCATCAAGGCCCCCCAGTTGGTATGATCAATTTCCACGGCAACCACCCCCAGCCCCCTCTTGTTGTGGTCAGTTTCCATGGCAACCAACCCCATACCCCTGTTGCTAAGGTCGGTTTCCATGGCAGCCATCACCAGCACCCCGTTGCTATGGTAAATTTCCATGGAAACCATCCCTAGCCCCCTGTTGCAATGGTCGGTTTCCAGGGCAGCCATCACCAGCCCCCAGTTGCTATGGTCAGTTTCCGTGGCAACCATCCCCAACCCCCTGTTGCAATGGTCATTTTTCATAGCAACCATACCCAGCCCCCTATTGCTATGGTCGGTTTCTAAAGCTACCATCTCCAGCCCCCTGTTGCTATGGTCGGTTTCCCTGGCAACCATCAGCAGCTCCAATTACTATGGTCGTTTTCCATGGCAGCCATCACCAGCCACCTGTTGCTATGGTCGGTTTCCAAGGAAAACGTCACCAGACCCCTGTTGCTATGGTCAGATTTCATGGCAACCATCCCCAGCCTCTTGTTGCTATGTCAGGTTCCATGGCAACCATCAACAGCCCCCAGTTGCGATGGTCAGTTTCCATGGCAACCATCACCAGCCCCCTGTTGATATGGTCGGTTTCCACGGCAACCATCAACACTCCCCAGTTGCTGTGATCAATTCCATGGCAACAACCCCAGCCCACTCTTGCTGTGGCCAGTTTCCACGGCAATTATCACCAGCCCCCAGTTGCTATGGCCAGTTTCCATGGCAACAATCCCCAGCCCCTTGTTACTATGTCAGGATCCATGGCAACCATCCCCAGTCCCCCGTTGCTATGGTCAGTATCCATGGTAACCATCCGCAGCCCCCAGTTGCGATGGTCAGTTTCCATGGCAACCATCACCAGACCCCAGTTGCTATGGTCTGTTTCCATTGCAACCATCAACACCCCCCCAGTTGCTATGATCAATTTCCATGGCAAGCACCCCCAGCCCCCTCTTGTTGTGGACAGTTTCCATGGCAATCAACCCCACACCCATGTAGCTATGGTCAGTTTCCACGGCAACCATCCCCGGCCCCCTGTTGGTATGGTAAATATCAATGGTAGACATCACCAGCCGCCCGTTGCTATGGTCAGTTGCCATGGCAACCATCATCAGCCCGCCATTGCTATGGTCAGTTTCCATGGCAGCCATCCCCAGCCCCCCGTTGCTATGTCAGGTTTCCAGGGCAGCCATCACCAGCCCCCTGTTGCTATGGTCAGTTTCCAAGGAAAACATCACCAGCCCCCTGTTGCTATGGTCAGTTTCCATGGCAACCACCCCAGCCCCCTGTTGCTATGGTCGGTTTGCAAGGAAAACATCACCAGCCCCCTGTTGCTATGGTCAGTTTCCATGGCAACCACCCCCAGCCCCCTCTTGCTATGGTCAGTTTCTATGGCAACCATCACAACTCCCCTATTGCTATGGTCTATTTCCATGGAAACCATCACCAGACCCCAGTTCCTGTGGTCAATATCCATGGCAGCGACCCCCAGTCCGCTGTTGCTATGGTCAATTTCCATGGCAACTATCACCAGCCCCTTGCTGCTATGGTCGGTATCCATGGCAACCAACCCCAGCCCCCTGTTGCTATGGTCAGTTTCCATGGCAAACATTACCAGCCCACTGTTGCTATGGTCAGTTTCCAAGGAAAACATCACCAGCCCCCTGTTGCTATGCACGGTTTCCATGGCAGCCATCACCAGCCCCATGTTGCTATGGTCAGTTTCCATGGCAATCATCACCAGACACCTGTTGCTATGGTCAGCTTCCATAGCAATCATCCCCACCCCCCTATTGCTATGGTCGCTTTCCATGGGTACCATCACCAGACCCCTGTTGCTATGATTAGTTTCCACGGCAACCATCACCAGCCCCCTGTTGATATGGTCCGTTTCCATGGCAACCATCAACACACCCCAGTTGCTATGATCATGGCAACAACCCCCAGCCCACTCTTGCTGTGGTCAGCTTCCACGGCAATTATTACCAGCCCCCTCTTGCTATGGCCAGTTTCCATGACAACCATCCCCAGCCCCTTGTTACTATGCCAGGTTCCATGGCAACCATCAGCAGCCCCCCGTTGCTATGGTCAGTTTCCATGGCAACCATCCCCAGCCCCTAGTTGCTATGGTCAGTTTCCATGGCAAACATTACCAGCCCCTAGTTGCTATGGTCAGTTTCCATGGCAACCATCCCCAACCCATTGTTGCTATGTCAGGTTCCATGGCAACTATCACAGCCCCCGTTGCAATGGTCAGTATCCATGGCAACCATCCGCAGCACACTGTTGCTATGGTCAGTTTCCGTGGCAACCATCCCCAGCCCCCGGTTGCCATGGTCACTTTCCATGGCAACCATCACCAGCCCCTTCTTGCTATGGATAGTTTCCATACCAACCATCCCCAGCCTCTCGTTGCTATGGTCGGTTTCCATGACAACCATCCTCAGCCCATTGTTGCTATGGTCAGTATCCATGGCAACCATCTACACCCCGCAGTTGCTATGGTCTATTTCCATGGCAGCCATCCCCAGACCACTGTTGCTATGGTCAGTTTCCATGGCAGCCATCACCAGCCCCCTGTTGCTATGGTCAGTTTCCACGGCAGCCATCCCCAGCGCTTTGTTGCAATGGTCGGTTTCCATGGCAACCATCACCAGACCCCCATTGCTGTGATCAGTATCCATGGCAGCGACCCCCAGCCCCCTGTTGCTATGGCCAGTTTCCATGACAACCACCCCCACCCCCTGTTGCTATGGTCAGTTTCCACAGCAATCATCACCAGACACCTGTTGCTATGGTCAGTTTCCATCGCAAACATCACCAGCCCGCCTATTGCTATGCACAGTTTCCATGGCAACCATCCCCAGCCCCCCGTTGCTATGGACAGTTTCATGGCAACCATCACCAGCCCTTCGTTGCTATGGTCAGTTTCCATAGCAAACATCCCCGGCCGCAGTTCCTATGGTCAGTTTCCATGGCAACCATCAACACCCCCCAGTTGCTATGATCAATTTCCATGGCAACCACCCCCAGCCCCCTCTTGTTGTGGTCAGATTCCATGGCAATCATCCCCAGCCCCCTGTTGCTATGGTCAGTTTCCATGGACACCATCCCCAGCCCCCCGTTGCTATGGTCGGTTTCCATGGCAGCCATCACCAGCCCCATATTGATATGGTCAGTTTCCACGGCAATCATCACCTGACACCTGTTGCTATGGTCAGTTTCCATAGCAACCATCCCCCCGCCCGTTGCTCTGGTCAGTTTCCATCGCAACCATTCACCAGCCCGCCCGCTGCTATGGTCAGTTTCCATGGACACCATCCCTCCGCCCGTCGCTCTGGTCAGTTTCCATGGCAACCATCACCAGCCCGCCTATTGCTATGGTCAGTTTCCATGGCAACCATCCCCAGCTCCCCGTTGCTATGATCAGTTTCCATGGCAACCATCCCCAGCCCCTATTGCTATGGTCAGTTTCCATGGCAACCATCACCAGCCTCCTGTTGCTATGGTCAGTATCCATGGCAGCGACCCCCAGCCCCCGGTTGCTATGGTCTATTTCCATGGCAACTATCACCAGCCCCCAGTTGCTATGGTCTGTTTCCATGGCAACCATCAAGGCCCCCCAGTTGGTATGATCAATTTCCACGGCAACCACCCCCAGCCCCCTCTTGTTGTGGTCAGTTTCCATGGCAACCAACCCCATACCCCTGTTGCTAAGGTCGGTTTCCATGGCAGCCATCACCAGCACCCCGTTGCTATGGTAAATTTCCATGGAAACCATCCCTAGCCCCCTGTTGCAATGGTCGGTTTCCAGGGCAGCCATCACCAGCCCCCAGTTGCTATGGTCAGTTTCCGTGGCAACCATCCCCAACCCCCTGTTGCAATGGTCATTTTTCATAGCAACCATACCCAGCCCCCTATTGCTATGGTCGGTTTCTAAAGCTACCATCTCCAGCCCCCTGTTGCTATGGTCGGTTTCCCTGGCAACCATCAGCAGCTCCAATTACTATGGTCGTTTTCCATGGCAGCCATCACCAGCCACCTGTTGCTATGGTCGGTTTCCAAGGAAAACGTCACCAGACCCCTGTTGCTATGGTCAGATTTCATGGCAACCATCCCCAGCCTCTTGTTGCTATGTCAGGTTCCATGGCAACCATCAACAGCCCCCAGTTGCGATGGTCAGTTTCCATGGCAACCATCACCAGACCCCAGTTGCTATGGTCTGTTTCCATTGCAACCATCAACACCCCCCCAGTTGCTATGATCAATTTCCATGGCAAGCACCCCCAGCCCCCTCTTGTTGTGGACAGTTTCCATGGCAATCAACCCCACACCCATGTAGCTATGGTCAGTTTCCACGGCAACCATCCCCGGCCCCCTGTTGGTATGGTAAATATCAATGGTAGACATCACCAGCCGCCCGTTGCTATGGTCAGTTGCCATGGCAACCATCATCAGCCCGCCATTGCTATGGTCAGTTTCCATGGCAGCCATCCCCAGCCCCCCGTTGCTATGTCAGGTTTCCAGGGCAGCCATCACCAGCCCCCTGTTGCTATGGTCAGTTTCCAAGGAAAACATCACCAGCCCCCTGTTGCTATGGTCAGTTTCCATGGCAACCACCCCAGCCCCCTGTTGCTATGGTCGGTTTGCAAGGAAAACATCACCAGCCCCCGGTTGCTATGGTCAGTTTCCATGGCAACCACCCCCAGCCCCCTCTTGCTATGGTCAGTTTCTATGGCAACCATCACAACTCCCCTATTGCTATGGTCTATTTCCATGGAAACCATCACCAGACCCCAGTTCCTGTGGTCAATATCCATGGCAGCGACCCCCAGTCCGCTGTTGCTATGGTCAATTTCCATGGCAACTATCACCAGCCCCTTGCTGCTATGGTCGGTATCCATGGCAACCAACCCCAGCCCCCTGTTGCTATGGTCAGTTTCCATGGCAAACATTACCAGCCCACTGTTGCTATGGTCAGTTTCCAAGGAAAACATCACCAGCCCCCTGTTGCTATGCACGGTTTCCATGGCAGCCATCACCAGCCCCATGTTGCTATGGTCAGTTTCCATGGCAATCATCACCAGACACCTGTTGCTATGGTCAGCTTCCATAGCAATCATCCCCACCCCCCTATTGCTATGGTCGCTTTCCATGGGTACCATCACCAGACCCCTGTTGCTATGATTAGTTTCCACGGCAACCATCACCAGCCCCCTGTTGATATGGTCCGTTTCCATGGCAACCATCAACACACCCCAGTTGCTATGATCATGGCAACAACCCCCAGCCCACTCTTGCTGTGGTCAGCTTCCACGGCAATTATTACCAGCCCCCTCTTGCTATGGCCAGTTTCCATGACAACCATCCCCAGCCCCTTGTTACTATGCCAGGTTCCATGGCAACCATCAGCAGCCCCCCGTTGCTATGGTCAGTTTCCATGGCAACCATCCCCAGCCCCTAGTTGCTATGGTCAGTTTCCATGGCAAACATTACCAGCCCCTAGTTGCTATGGTCACTTTCCATGGCAACCATCGCCACCCCCCCGTTTCTATGGTCGGTTTCCATGGAAACCATCCCCAGCCCCCTGTTGCTATGGTCGGTTTTCATGGCAACCATCCCCAGCCCCCCGTTGCTATGGTCGGTTTTCACGTCAGTCATCACCAGACCACTGTTGCTATGGTCAGTTTCCATGGCAACCATCCCCAGCTCCCCATTGCTATGGTCGGTTTCCATGGCAGCCATCACCAGCCCCATGTTGCTACGGTCGGTTTCCATGGCAACCATTCCCAGCCCCCCGTTCCTATGGTCAGTTTCCACGGCGACCACCATTAGTACCCCGTTGCTATGGTAAATCTCCATGGCAGCCATCCCCAGCCCACTGTTGCTATGGTCAATTTCCATGGCAACCATCACCCGCCCCCTCTTGCTATGGTCAGTTTCCAAGGAAACCATCTCCAGCCCCCTGTTGCAATGGACAGTTTTCATATCAAACATCACCAGCCCCCTGTTGCTATTGTCTGTTTCCATGGCAACCATCCACAGCACCCAGTTGCTATGGTCAGTTTCCAAGGCAGCCATCACCAGACCACTGATGCTCTGGTCAGTTTCCATGGCAACCATCCCCAGCACCCCATTGCTATGGTCAGTTTCCATGGCAGCCATCAAAAGCCCCTTGTTCCTATGGTCAGTTTCCTTGGCAGCGATCCACAGCCCCCCGTTGCTATGGCCAGTTTCCATGGCAACCATCCCCAGCCCCTTGTTACTATGCCAGGTTCCATGGCAACCATCACCAGCCCCCCGTTGCTATGGTCAGTTTCCATGGCAACCATCCCCAGCCCCCAGTTGCCATAGTCACTTTCCATGGCAACCATTCCCAGCCTCTTGTTCCTATGGTCCGTTTCCATGGTAACCATCCCCAGCCCCCTATTGCTATGGTCAGTTTCCAAGGAAAACATCACCAGCCCGCCGGTGCTATGCTCAGTTTCCATGGCAACCATCCCCAGCACCCCGTTGCTATGGTCAGTTTCCATGGTAACCATCCGCAGCCCACTGTGGCTATGGTCACTTTCCATGGCAACCATGCCCCGCCCCTTGTTGCTATGGTCAGTTTCCATGGCAGCCATCCCCAGCCCACTGTTGCTATGGTCAGTTTCCATGGCAACCATCCCCAGCTCCCGATTCTATGGTCGGTTTCCATGGCAACCATCACCAGCCCCCTGTTGCTATGGTCCGTTTCCATGGCAACCATCGCCACCCCCCCGTTGCTATTGTCGGTTTCCATGGCTACCATCACCAGCCCCTTCTTGCTATGGATAGTTTCCATACCAACCATCCCCAGCCTCTCGTTGCTATGGTCGGTTTCCATGACAACCATCCTCAGCCCATTGTTGCTATGGTCAGTATCCATGGCAACCATCTACACCCCGCAGTTGCTATGGTCTATTTCCATGGCAGCCATCCCCAGACCACTGTTGCTATGGTCAGTTTCCATGGCAGCCATCACCAGCCCCCTGTTGCTATGGTCAGTTTCCACGGCAGCCATCCCCAGCGCTTTGTTGCAATGGTCGGTTTCCATGGCAACCATCCCCAGACCCCCATTGCTGTGATCAGTATCCATGGCAGCGACCCCCAGCCCCCTGTTGCTATGGCCAGTTTCCATGACAACCACCCCCACCCCCTGTTGCTATGGTCAGTTTCCACAGCAATCATCACCAGACACCTGTTGCTATGGTCAGTTTCCATCGCAAACATCACCAGCCCGCCTATTGCTATGCACAGTTTCCATGGCAACCATCCCCAGCCCCCCGTTGCTATGGACAGTTTCATGGCAACCATCACCAGCCCTTCGTTGCTATGGTCAGTTTCCATAGCAAACATCCCCGGCCGCAGTTCCTATGGTCAGTTTCCATGGCAACCATCAACACCCCCCAGTTGCTATGATCAATTTCCATGGCAACCACCCCCAGCCCCCTCTTGTTGTGGTCAGATTCCATGGCAATCATCCCCAGCCCCCTGTTGCTATGGTCAGTTTCCATGGACACCATCCCCAGCCCCCCGTTGCTATGGTCGGTTTCCATGGCAGCCATCACCAGCCCCATATTGATATGGTCAGTTTCCACGGCAATCATCACCTGACACCTGTTGCTATGGTCAGTTTCCATAGCAACCATCCCCCCGCCCGTTGCTCTGGTCAGTTTCCATCGCAACCATTCACCAGCCCGCCCGCTGCTATGGTCAGTTTCCATGGACACCATCCCTCCGCCCGTCGCTCTGGTCAGTTTCCATGGCAACCATCACCAGCCCGCCTATTGCTATGGTCAGTTTCCATGGCAACCATCCCCAGCTCCCCGTTGCTATGATCAGTTTCCATGGCAACCATCCCCAGCCCCTATTGCTATGGTCAGTTTCCATGGCAACCATCACCAGCCTCCTGTTGCTATGGTCAGTATCCATGGCAGCGACCCCCAGCCCCCGGTTGGTATGGTCGATTTCCATGGCAACTATCACCAGCCCCCTGTTGCTATGGTCTGTTTCCATGGCAACCATCAAGGCCCCCCAGTTGGTATGATCAATTTCCACGGCAACCACCCCCAGCCCCCTCTTGTTGTGGTCAGTTTCCATGGCAACCAACCCCATACCCCTGTTGCTAAGGTCGGTTTCCATGGCAGCCATCACCAGCACCCCGTTGCTATGGTAAATTTCCATGGAAACCATCCCTAGCCCCCTGTTGCAATGGTCGGTTTCCAGGGCAGCCATCACCAGCCCCCAGTTGCTATGGTCAGTTTCCGTGGCAACCATCCCCAACCCCCTGTTGCAATGGTCATTTTTCATAGCAACCATACCCAGCCCCCTATTGCTATGGTCGGTTTCTAAAGCTACCATCTCCAGCCCCCTGTTGCTATGGTCGGTTTCCCTGGCAACCATCAGCAGCTCCAATTACTATGGTCGTTTTCCATGGCAGCCATCACCAGCCACCTGTTGCTATGGTCGGTTTCCAAGGAAAACGTCACCAGACCCCTGTTGCTATGGTCAGATTTCATGGCAACCATCCCCAGCCTCTTGTTGCTATGTCAGGTTCCATGGCAACCATCAACAGCCCCCAGTTGCGATGGTCAGTTTCCATGGCAACCATCACCAGCCCCCTGTTGATATGGTCGGTTTCCACGGCAACCATCAACACTCCCCAGTTGCTGTGATCAATTCCATGGCAACAACCCCAGCCCACTCTTGCTGTGGCCAGTTTCCACGGCAATTATCACCAGCCCCCAGTTGCTATGGCCAGTTTCCATGGCAACAATCCCCAGCCCCTTGTTACTATGTCAGGATCCATGGCAACCATCCCCAGTCCCCCGTTGCTATGGTCAGTATCCATGGTAACCATCCGCAGCCCCCAGTTGCGATGGTCAGTTTCCATGGCAACCATCACCAGACCCCAGTTGCTATGGTCTGTTTCCATTGCAACCATCAACACCCCCCCAGTTGCTATGATCAATTTCCATGGCAAGCACCCCCAGCCCCCTCTTGTTGTGGACAGTTTCCATGGCAATCAACCCCACACCCATGTAGCTATGGTCAGTTTCCACGGCAACCATCCCCGGCCCCCTGTTGGTATGGTAAATATCAATGGTAGACATCACCAGCCGCCCGTTGCTATGGTCAGTTGCCATGGCAACCATCATCAGCCCGCCATTGCTATGGTCAGTTTCCATGGCAGCCATCCCCAGCCCCCCGTTGCTATGTCAGGTTTCCAGGGCAGCCATCACCAGCCCCCTGTTGCTATGGTCAGTTTCCAAGGAAAACATCACCAGCCCCCTGTTGCTATGGTCAGTTTCCATGGCAACCACCCCAGCCCCCTGTTGCTATGGTCGGTTTGCAAGGAAAACATCACCAGCCCCCTGTTGCTATGGTCAGTTTCCATGGCAACCACCCCCAGCCCCCTCTTGCTATGGTCAGTTTCTATGGCAACCATCACAACTCCCCTATTGCTATGGTCTATTTCCATGGAAACCATCACCAGACCCCAGTTCCTGTGGTCAATATCCATGGCAGCGACCCCCAGTCCGCTGTTGCTATGGTCAATTTCCATGGCAACTATCACCAGCCCCTTGCTGCTATGGTCGGTATCCATGGCAACCAACCCCAGCCCCCTGTTGCTATGGTCAGTTTCCATGGCAAACATTACCAGCCCACTGTTGCTATGGTCAGTTTCCAAGGAAAACATCACCAGCCCCCTGTTGCTATGCACGGTTTCCATGGCAGCCATCACCAGCCCCATGTTGCTATGGTCAGTTTCCATGGCAATCATCACCAGACACCTGTTGCTATGGTCAGCTTCCATAGCAATCATCCCCACCCCCCTATTGCTATGGTCGCTTTCCATGGGTACCATCACCAGACCCCTGTTGCTATGATTAGTTTCCACGGCAACCATCACCAGCCCCCTGTTGATATGGTCCGTTTCCATGGCAACCATCAACACACCCCAGTTGCTATGATCATGGCAACAACCCCCAGCCCACTCTTGCTGTGGTCAGCTTCCACGGCAATTATTACCAGCCCCCTCTTGCTATGGCCAGTTTCCATGACAACCATCCCCAGCCCCTTGTTACTATGCCAGGTTCCATGGCAACCATCAGCAGCCCCCCGTTGCTATGGTCAGTTTCCATGGCAACCATCCCCAGCCCCTAGTTGCTATGGTCAGTTTCCATGGCAAACATTACCAGCCCCTAGTTGCTATGGTCAGTTTCCATGGCAACCATCCCCAACCCATTGTTGCTATGTCAGGTTCCATGGCAACTATCACAGCCCCCGTTGCAATGGTCAGTATCCATGGCAACCATCCGCAGCACACTGTTGCTATGGTCAGTTTCCGTGGCAACCATCCCCAGCCCCCGGTTGCCATGGTCACTTTCCATGGCAACCATCACCAGCCCCTTCTTGCTATGGATAGTTTCCATACCAACCATCCCCAGCCTCTCGTTGCTATGGTCGGTTTCCATGACAACCATCCTCAGCCCATTGTTGCTATGGTCAGTATCCATGGCAACCATCTACACCCCGCAGTTGCTATGGTCTATTTCCATGGCAGCCATCCCCAGACCACTGTTGCTATGGTCAGTTTCCATGGCAGCCATCACCAGCCCCCTGTTGCTATGGTCAGTTTCCACGGCAGCCATCCCCAGCGCTTTGTTGCAATGGTCGGTTTCCATGGCAACCATCACCAGACCCCCATTGCTGTGATCAGTATCCATGGCAGCGACCCCCAGCCCCCTGTTGCTATGGCCAGTTTCCATGACAACCACCCCCACCCCCTGTTGCTATGGTCAGTTTCCACAGCAATCATCACCAGACACCTGTTGCTATGGTCAGTTTCCATCGCAAACATCACCAGCCCGCCTATTGCTATGCACAGTTTCCATGGCAACCATCCCCAGCCCCCCGTTGCTATGGACAGTTTCATGGCAACCATCACCAGCCCTTCGTTGCTATGGTCAGTTTCCATAGCAAACATCCCCGGCCGCAGTTCCTATGGTCAGTTTCCATGGCAACCATCAACACCCCCCAGTTGCTATGATCAATTTCCATGGCAACCACCCCCAGCCCCCTCTTGTTGTGGTCAGATTCCATGGCAATCATCCCCAGCCCCCTGTTGCTATGGTCAGTTTCCATGGACACCATCCCCAGCCCCCCGTTGCTATGGTCGGTTTCCATGGCAGCCATCACCAGCCCCATATTGATATGGTCAGTTTCCACGGCAATCATCACCTGACACCTGTTGCTATGGTCAGTTTCCATAGCAACCATCCCCCCGCCCGTTGCTCTGGTCAGTTTCCATCGCAACCATTCACCAGCCCGCCCGCTGCTATGGTCAGTTTCCATGGACACCATCCCTCCGCCCGTCGCTCTGGTCAGTTTCCATGGCAACCATCACCAGCCCGCCTATTGCTATGGTCAGTTTCCATGGCAACCATCCCCAGCTCCCCGTTGCTATGATCAGTTTCCATGGCAACCATCCCCAGCCCCTATTGCTATGGTCAGTTTCCATGGCAACCATCACCAGCCTCCTGTTGCTATGGTCAGTATCCATGGCAGCGACCCCCAGCCCCCGGTTGCTATGGTCTATTTCCATGGCAACTATCACCAGCCCCCAGTTGCTATGGTCTGTTTCCATGGCAACCATCAAGGCCCCCCAGTTGGTATGATCAATTTCCACGGCAACCACCCCCAGCCCCCTCTTGTTGTGGTCAGTTTCCATGGCAACCAACCCCATACCCCTGTTGCTAAGGTCGGTTTCCATGGCAGCCATCACCAGCACCCCGTTGCTATGGTAAATTTCCATGGAAACCATCCCTAGCCCCCTGTTGCAATGGTCGGTTTCCAGGGCAGCCATCACCAGCCCCCAGTTGCTATGGTCAGTTTCCGTGGCAACCATCCCCAACCCCCTGTTGCAATGGTCATTTTTCATAGCAACCATACCCAGCCCCCTATTGCTATGGTCGGTTTCTAAAGCTACCATCTCCAGCCCCCTGTTGCTATGGTCGGTTTCCCTGGCAACCATCAGCAGCTCCAATTACTATGGTCGTTTTCCATGGCAGCCATCACCAGCCACCTGTTGCTATGGTCGGTTTCCAAGGAAAACGTCACCAGACCCCTGTTGCTATGGTCAGATTTCATGGCAACCATCCCCAGCCTCTTGTTGCTATGTCAGGTTCCATGGCAACCATCAACAGCCCCCAGTTGCGATGGTCAGTTTCCATGGCAACCATCACCAGACCCCAGTTGCTATGGTCTGTTTCCATTGCAACCATCAACACCCCCCCAGTTGCTATGATCAATTTCCATGGCAAGCACCCCCAGCCCCCTCTTGTTGTGGACAGTTTCCATGGCAATCAACCCCACACCCATGTAGCTATGGTCAGTTTCCACGGCAACCATCCCCGGCCCCCTGTTGGTATGGTAAATATCAATGGTAGACATCACCAGCCGCCCGTTGCTATGGTCAGTTGCCATGGCAACCATCATCAGCCCGCCATTGCTATGGTCAGTTTCCATGGCAGCCATCCCCAGCCCCCCGTTGCTATGTCAGGTTTCCAGGGCAGCCATCACCAGCCCCCTGTTGCTATGGTCAGTTTCCAAGGAAAACATCACCAGCCCCCTGTTGCTATGGTCAGTTTCCATGGCAACCACCCCAGCCCCCTGTTGCTATGGTCGGTTTGCAAGGAAAACATCACCAGCCCCCGGTTGCTATGGTCAGTTTCCATGGCAACCACCCCCAGCCCCCTCTTGCTATGGTCAGTTTCTATGGCAACCATCACAACTCCCCTATTGCTATGGTCTATTTCCATGGAAACCATCACCAGACCCCAGTTCCTGTGGTCAATATCCATGGCAGCGACCCCCAGTCCGCTGTTGCTATGGTCAATTTCCATGGCAACTATCACCAGCCCCTTGCTGCTATGGTCGGTATCCATGGCAACCAACCCCAGCCCCCTGTTGCTATGGTCAGTTTCCATGGCAAACATTACCAGCCCACTGTTGCTATGGTCAGTTTCCAAGGAAAACATCACCAGCCCCCTGTTGCTATGCACGGTTTCCATGGCAGCCATCACCAGCCCCATGTTGCTATGGTCAGTTTCCATGGCAATCATCACCAGACACCTGTTGCTATGGTCAGCTTCCATAGCAATCATCCCCACCCCCCTATTGCTATGGTCGCTTTCCATGGGTACCATCACCAGACCCCTGTTGCTATGATTAGTTTCCACGGCAACCATCACCAGCCCCCTGTTGATATGGTCCGTTTCCATGGCAACCATCAACACACCCCAGTTGCTATGATCATGGCAACAACCCCCAGCCCACTCTTGCTGTGGTCAGCTTCCACGGCAATTATTACCAGCCCCCTCTTGCTATGGCCAGTTTCCATGACAACCATCCCCAGCCCCTTGTTACTATGCCAGGTTCCATGGCAACCATCAGCAGCCCCCCGTTGCTATGGTCAGTTTCCATGGCAACCATCCCCAGCCCCTAGTTGCTATGGTCAGTTTCCATGGCAAACATTACCAGCCCCTAGTTGCTATGGTCAGTTTCCATGGCAACCATCCCCAACCCATTGTTGCTATGTCAGGTTCCATGGCAACTATCACAGCCCCCGTTGCAATGGTCAGTATCCATGGCAACCATCCGCAGCACACTGTTGCTATGGTCAGTTTCCGTGGCAACCATCCCCAGCCCCCGGTTGCCATGGTCACTTTCCATGGCAACCATCACCAGCCCCTTCTTGCTATGGATAGTTTCCATACCAACCATCCCCAGCCTCTCGTTGCTATGGTCGGTTTCCATGACAACCATCCTCAGCCCATTGTTGCTATGGTCAGTATCCATGGCAACCATCTACACCCCGCAGTTGCTATGGTCTATTTCCATGGCAGCCATCCCCAGACCACTGTTGCTATGGTCAGTTTCCATGGCAGCCATCACCAGCCCCCTGTTGCTATGGTCAGTTTCCACGGCAGCCATCCCCAGCGCTTTGTTGCAATGGTCGGTTTCCATGGCAACCATCCCCAGACCCCCATTGCTGTGATCAGTATCCATGGCAGCGACCCCCAGCCCCCTGTTGCTATGGCCAGTTTCCATGACAACCACCCCCACCCCCTGTTGCTATGGTCAGTTTCCACAGCAATCATCACCAGACACCTGTTGCTATGGTCAGTTTCCATCGCAAACATCACCAGCCCGCCTATTGCTATGCACAGTTTCCATGGCAACCATCCCCAGCCCCCCGTTGCTATGGACAGTTTCATGGCAACCATCACCAGCCCTTCGTTGCTATGGTCAGTTTCCATAGCAAACATCCCCGGCCGCAGTTCCTATGGTCAGTTTCCATGGCAACCATCAACACCCCCCAGTTGCTATGATCAATTTCCATGGCAACCACCCCCAGCCCCCTCTTGTTGTGGTCAGATTCCATGGCAATCATCCCCAGCCCCCTGTTGCTATGGTCAGTTTCCATGGACACCATCCCCAGCCCCCCGTTGCTATGGTCGGTTTCCATGGCAGCCATCACCAGCCCCATATTGATATGGTCAGTTTCCACGGCAATCATCACCTGACACCTGTTGCTATGGTCAGTTTCCATAGCAACCATCCCCCCGCCCGTTGCTCTGGTCAGTTTCCATCGCAACCATTCACCAGCCCGCCCGCTGCTATGGTCAGTTTCCATGGACACCATCCCTCCGCCCGTCGCTCTGGTCAGTTTCCATGGCAACCATCACCAGCCCGCCTATTGCTATGGTCAGTTTCCATGGCAACCATCCCCAGCTCCCCGTTGCTATGATCAGTTTCCATGGCAACCATCCCCAGCCCCTATTGCTATGGTCAGTTTCCATGGCAACCATCACCAGCCTCCTGTTGCTATGGTCAGTATCCATGGCAGCGACCCCCAGCCCCCGGTTGGTATGGTCGATTTCCATGGCAACTATCACCAGCCCCCTGTTGCTATGGTCTGTTTCCATGGCAACCATCAAGGCCCCCCAGTTGGTATGATCAATTTCCACGGCAACCACCCCCAGCCCCCTCTTGTTGTGGTCAGTTTCCATGGCAACCAACCCCATACCCCTGTTGCTAAGGTCGGTTTCCATGGCAGCCATCACCAGCACCCCGTTGCTATGGTAAATTTCCATGGAAACCATCCCTAGCCCCCTGTTGCAATGGTCGGTTTCCAGGGCAGCCATCACCAGCCCCCAGTTGCTATGGTCAGTTTCCGTGGCAACCATCCCCAACCCCCTGTTGCAATGGTCATTTTTCATAGCAACCATACCCAGCCCCCTATTGCTATGGTCGGTTTCTAAAGCTACCATCTCCAGCCCCCTGTTGCTATGGTCGGTTTCCCTGGCAACCATCAGCAGCTCCAATTACTATGGTCGTTTTCCATGGCAGCCATCACCAGCCACCTGTTGCTATGGTCGGTTTCCAAGGAAAACGTCACCAGACCCCTGTTGCTATGGTCAGATTTCATGGCAACCATCCCCAGCCTCTTGTTGCTATGTCAGGTTCCATGGCAACCATCAACAGCCCCCAGTTGCGATGGTCAGTTTCCATGGCAACCATCACCAGCCCCCTGTTGATATGGTCGGTTTCCACGGCAACCATCAACACTCCCCAGTTGCTGTGATCAATTCCATGGCAACAACCCCAGCCCACTCTTGCTGTGGCCAGTTTCCACGGCAATTATCACCAGCCCCCAGTTGCTATGGCCAGTTTCCATGGCAACAATCCCCAGCCCCTTGTTACTATGTCAGGATCCATGGCAACCATCCCCAGTCCCCCGTTGCTATGGTCAGTATCCATGGTAACCATCCGCAGCCCACTGTTGCTATGGTCACTTTCCATGGCAACCATCACCAGACCCCAGTTGCTATGGTCTGTTTCCATTGCAACCATCAACACCCCCCCAGTTGCTATGATCAATTTCCATGGCAAGCACCCCCAGCCCCCTCTTGTTGTGGACAGTTTCCATGGCAATCAACCCCACACCCATGTAGCTATGGTCAGTTTCCACGGCAACCATCCCCGGCCCCCTGTTGGTATGGTAAATATCAATGGTAGACATCACCAGCCTCCCGTTGCTATGGTCAGTTGCCATGGCAACCATCATCAGCCCGCCATTGCTATGGTCAGTTTCCATGGCAGCCATCCCCAGCCCCCCGTTGCTATGTCAGGTTTCCAGGGCAGCCATCACCAGCCCCCTGTTGCTATGGTCAGTTTCCAAGGAAAACATCACCAGCCCCCTGTTGCTATGGTCAGTTTCCATGGCAACCACCCCAGCCCCCTGTTGCTATGGTCGGTTTGCAAGGAAAACATCACCAGCCCCCTGTTGCTATGGTCAGTTTCCATGGCAACCACCCCCAGCCCCCTCTTGCTATGGTCAGTTTCTATGGCAACCATCACAACTCCCCTATTGCTATGGTCTATTTCCATGGAAACCATCACCAGACCCCAGTTCCTGTGGTCAATATCCATGGCAGCGACCCCCAGTCCGCTGTTGCTATGGTCAATTTCCATGGCAACTATCACCAGCCCCTTGCTGCTATGGTCGGTATCCATGGCAACCAACCCCAGCCCCCTGTTGCTATGGTCAGTTTCCATGGCAAACATTACCAGCCCACTGTTGCTATGGTCAGTTTCCAAGGAAAACATCACCAGCCCCCTGTTGCTATGCACGGTTTCCATGGCAGCCATCACCAGCCCCATGTTGCTATGGTCAGTTTCCATGGCAATCATCACCAGACACCTGTTGCTATGGTCAGCTTCCATAGCAATCATCCCCACCCCCCTATTGCTATGGTCGCTTTCCATGGGTACCATCACCAGACCCCTGTTGCTATGATTAGTTTCCACGGCAACCATCACCAGCCCCCTGTTGATATGGTCCGTTTCCATGGCAACCATCAACACACCCCAGTTGCTATGATCATGGCAACAACCCCCAGCCCACTCTTGCTGTGGTCAGCTTCCACGGCAATTATTACCAGCCCCCTCTTGCTATGGCCAGTTTCCATGACAACCATCCCCAGCCCCTTGTTACTATGCCAGGTTCCATGGCAACCATCAGCAGCCCCCCGTTGCTATGGTCAGTTTCCATGGCAACCATCCCCAGCCCCTAGTTGCTATGGTCAGTTTCCATGGCAAACATTACCAGCCCCTAGTTGCTATGGTCAGTTTCCATGGCAACCATCCCCAACCCATTGTTGCTATGTCAGGTTCCATGGCAACTATCACAGCCCCCGTTGCAATGGTCAGTATCCATGGCAACCATCCGCAGCACACTGTTGCTATGGTCAGTTTCCGTGGCAACCATCCCCAGCCCCCGGTTGCCATGGTCACTTTCCATGGCAACCATCACCAGCCCCTTCTTGCTATGGATAGTTTCCATACCAACCATCCCCAGCCTCTCGTTGCTATGGTCGGTTTCCATGACAACCATCCTCAGCCCATTGTTGCTATGGTCAGTATCCATGGCAACCATCTACACCCCGCAGTTGCTATGGTCTATTTCCATGGCAGCCATCCCCAGACCACTGTTGCTATGGTCAGTTTCCATGGCAGCCATCACCAGCCCCCTGTTGCTATGGTCAGTTTCCACGGCAGCCATCCCCAGCGCTTTGTTGCAATGGTCGGTTTCCATGGCAACCATCACCAGACCCCCATTGCTGTGATCAGTATCCATGGCAGCGACCCCCAGCCCCCTGTTGCTATGGCCAGTTTCCATGACAACCACCCCCACCCCCTGTTGCTATGGTCAGTTTCCACAGCAATCATCACCAGACACCTGTTGCTATGGTCAGTTTCCATCGCAAACATCACCAGCCCGCCTATTGCTATGCACAGTTTCCATGGCAACCATCCCCAGCCCCCCGTTGCTATGGACAGTTTCATGGCAACCATCACCAGCCCTTCGTTGCTATGGTCAGTTTCCATAGCAAACATCCCCGGCCGCAGTTCCTATGGTCAGTTTCCATGGCAACCATCAACACCCCCCAGTTGCTATGATCAATTTCCATGGCAACCACCCCCAGCCCCCTCTTGTTGTGGTCAGATTCCATGGCAATCATCCCCAGCCCCCTGTTGCTATGGTCAGTTTCCATGGACACCATCCCCAGCCCCCCGTTGCTATGGTCGGTTTCCATGGCAGCCATCACCAGCCCCATATTGATATGGTCAGTTTCCACGGCAATCATCACCTGACACCTGTTGCTATGGTCAGTTTCCATAGCAACCATCCCCCCGCCCGTTGCTCTGGTCAGTTTCCATCGCAACCATTCACCAGCCCGCCCGCTGCTATGGTCAGTTTCCATGGACACCATCCCTCCGCCCGTCGCTCTGGTCAGTTTCCATGGCAACCATCACCAGCCCGCCTATTGCTATGGTCAGTTTCCATGGCAACCATCCCCAGCTCCCCGTTGCTATGATCAGTTTCCATGGCAACCATCCCCAGCCCCTATTGCTATGGTCAGTTTCCATGGCAACCATCACCAGCCTCCTGTTGCTATGGTCAGTATCCATGGCAGCGACCCCCAGCCCCCGGTTGCTATGGTCTATTTCCATGGCAACTATCACCAGCCCCCAGTTGCTATGGTCTGTTTCCATGGCAACCATCAAGGCCCCCCAGTTGGTATGATCAATTTCCACGGCAACCACCCCCAGCCCCCTCTTGTTGTGGTCAGTTTCCATGGCAACCAACCCCATACCCCTGTTGCTAAGGTCGGTTTCCATGGCAGCCATCACCAGCACCCCGTTGCTATGGTAAATTTCCATGGAAACCATCCCTAGCCCCCTGTTGCAATGGTCGGTTTCCAGGGCAGCCATCACCAGCCCCCAGTTGCTATGGTCAGTTTCCGTGGCAACCATCCCCAACCCCCTGTTGCAATGGTCATTTTTCATAGCAACCATACCCAGCCCCCTATTGCTATGGTCGGTTTCTAAAGCTACCATCTCCAGCCCCCTGTTGCTATGGTCGGTTTCCCTGGCAACCATCAGCAGCTCCAATTACTATGGTCGTTTTCCATGGCAGCCATCACCAGCCACCTGTTGCTATGGTCGGTTTCCAAGGAAAACGTCACCAGACCCCTGTTGCTATGGTCAGATTTCATGGCAACCATCCCCAGCCTCTTGTTGCTATGTCAGGTTCCATGGCAACCATCAACAGCCCCCAGTTGCGATGGTCAGTTTCCATGGCAACCATCACCAGACCCCAGTTGCTATGGTCTGTTTCCATTGCAACCATCAACACCCCCCCAGTTGCTATGATCAATTTCCATGGCAAGCACCCCCAGCCCCCTCTTGTTGTGGACAGTTTCCATGGCAATCAACCCCACACCCATGTAGCTATGGTCAGTTTCCACGGCAACCATCCCCGGCCCCCTGTTGGTATGGTAAATATCAATGGTAGACATCACCAGCCGCCCGTTGGTATGGTCAGTTGCCATGGCAACCATCATCAGCCCGCCATTGCTATGGTCAGTTTCCATGGCAGCCATCCCCAGCCCCCCGTTGCTATGTCAGGTTTCCAGGGCAGCCATCACCAGCCCCCTGTTGCTATGGTCAGTTTCCAAGGAAAACATCACCAGCCCCCTGTTGCTATGGTCAGTTTCCATGGCAACCACCCCAGCCCCCTGTTGCTATGGTCGGTTTGCAAGGAAAACATCACCAGCCCCCGGTTGCTATGGTCAGTTTCCATGGCAACCACCCCCAGCCCCCTCTTGCTATGGTCAGTTTCTATGGCAACCATCACAACTCCCCTATTGCTATGGTCTATTTCCATGGAAACCATCACCAGACCCCAGTTCCTGTGGTCAATATCCATGGCAGCGACCCCCAGTCCGCTGTTGCTATGGTCAATTTCCATGGCAACTATCACCAGCCCCTTGCTGCTATGGTCGGTATCCATGGCAACCAACCCCAGCCCCCCGTTGCTATGTCAGGTTTCCAGGGCAGCCATCACCAGCCCCCTGTTGCTATGGTCAGTTTCCAAGGAAAACATCACCAGCCCCCTGTTGCTATGGTCAGTTTCCATGGCAACCACCCCAGCCCCCTGTTGCTATGGTCGGTTTGCAAGGAAAACATCACCAGCCCCCTGTTGCTATGGTCAGTTTCCATGGCAACCACCCCCAGCCCCCTCTTGCTATGGTCAGTTTCTATGGCAACCATCACAACTCCCCTATTGCTATGGTCTATTTCCATGGAAACCATCACCAGACCCCAGTTCCTGTGGTCAATATCCATGGCAGCGACCCCCAGTCCGCTGTTGCTATGGTCAATTTCCATGGCAACTATCACCAGCCCCTTGCTGCTATGGTCGGTATCCATGGCAACCAACCCCAGCCCCCTGTTGCTATGGTCAGTTTCCATGGCAAACATTACCAGCCCACTGTTGCTATGGTCAGTTTCCAAGGAAAACATCACCAGCCCCCTGTTGCTATGCACGGTTTCCATGGCAGCCATCACCAGCCCCATGTTGCTATGGTCAGTTTCCATGGCAATCATCACCAGACACCTGTTGCTATGGTCAGCTTCCATAGCAATCATCCCCACCCCCCTATTGCTATGGTCGCTTTCCATGGGTACCATCACCAGACCCCTGTTGCTATGATTAGTTTCCACGGCAACCATCACCAGCCCCCTGTTGATATGGTCCGTTTCCATGGCAACCATCAACACACCCCAGTTGCTATGATCATGGCAACAACCCCCAGCCCACTCTTGCTGTGGTCAGCTTCCACGGCAATTATTACCAGCCCCCTCTTGCTATGGCCAGTTTCCATGACAACCATCCCCAGCCCCTTGTTACTATGCCAGGTTCCATGGCAACCATCAGCAGCCCCCCGTTGCTATGGTCAGTTTCCATGGCAACCATCCCCAGCCCCTAGTTGCTATGGTCAGTTTCCATGGCAAACATTACCAGCCCCTAGTTGCTATGGTCAGTTTCCATGGCAACCATCCCCAACCCATTGTTGCTATGTCAGGTTCCATGGCAACTATCACAGCCCCCGTTGCAATGGTCAGTATCCATGGCAACCATCCGCAGCACACTGTTGCTATGGTCAGTTTCCGTGGCAACCATCCCCAGCCCCCGGTTGCCATGGTCACTTTCCATGGCAACCATCACCAGCCCCTTCTTGCTATGGATAGTTTCCATACCAACCATCCCCAGCCTCTCGTTGCTATGGTCGGTTTCCATGACAACCATCCTCAGCCCATTGTTGCTATGGTCAGTATCCATGGCAACCATCTACACCCCGCAGTTGCTATGGTCTATTTCCATGGCAGCCATCCCCAGACCACTGTTGCTATGGTCAGTTTCCATGGCAGCCATCACCAGCCCCCTGTTGCTATGGTCAGTTTCCACGGCAGCCATCCCCAGCGCTTTGTTGCAATGGTCGGTTTCCATGGCAACCATCACCAGACCCCCATTGCTGTGATCAGTATCCATGGCAGCGACCCCCAGCCCCCTGTTGCTATGGCCAGTTTCCATGACAACCACCCCCACCCCCTGTTGCTATGGTCAGTTTCCACAGCAATCATCACCAGACACCTGTTGCTATGGTCAGTTTCCATCGCAAACATCACCAGCCCGCCTATTGCTATGCACAGTTTCCATGGCAACCATCCCCAGCCCCCCGTTGCTATGGACAGTTTCATGGCAACCATCACCAGCCCTTCGTTGCTATGGTCAGTTTCCATAGCAAACATCCCCGGCCGCAGTTCCTATGGTCAGTTTCCATGGCAACCATCAACACCCCCCAGTTGCTATGATCAATTTCCATGGCAACCACCCCCAGCCCCCTCTTGTTGTGGTCAGATTCCATGGCAATCATCCCCAGCCCCCTCTTGCTATGGTCAGTTTCCAAGGAAAACATCTCCAGCCCCCTGTTGCAATGGACAGTTTTCATATCAACCATCACCAGCCCCCTCTTGCTATTGTCTGTTTCCATGGCTACCATCCCCAGCCCCCCGTAGCTATGGTCAGTTTCCACGGCAGCCATCACCAGACCACTGATGCTCTGGTCAGCTTCCATGGCAACCATCCCCACCTCCCCGTTGCTATGCTCAGTTTCCACGTCGACCACCATTAGTACCCCGTTGCTATGGTAAATCTCCATGGTAACCATCCCCAGCCCACTGTTGCTATGGTCAGTTTGCATGGCAGCCATCAAAAGCCCCTTGTTCCTATGGTCAGTTTCCTTGGCAGCGATCCACAGCCCCCTGTTGCTATGGTAAATTTCCATGGCAATCATCCCCAGCCCCCTGTTGTTATGGTCGGTTTCCGTGGCTACCATCACCAGCCCCCTCTTGCTATGATCGATTTCCATGGTAACCATCACCAGCCCCCTGTTGCTATGGTCAGTTTCCGAGGAAAACGTCTCCAGCCCCCTGTTGCTATGGTCAGTTTTCATGGCAACCATCCCCAGCCCGCCTTTGCTATGGTCAGCTTTCATGGCAGACATCACCGGCATACTGTTGCTATGGCAAGTATCCATGGCAACCATCCCTAGCTCCCTGTGCCTATGGTCAGTTTACCAGGAAAACATCACCAGCCCCCTGTTGCTATGGTCAATTTCCACGGCAACAATCAGCAGCCACCTGTTGCTATGGTCACTTCCCAATGAAAACATCACTAGCCCCCTCTTGCTATGGTCAGTTTCCATGGCAACCATCCCCAGCCGCCTGTTGCTAAGATTAAATTCCACGGCAACCATCACCAGCCCCCTGTTGATACGGTCCGTTTCCATGGCAAGCATCAACACCCCCCAGTTGCTATGATCAATTTACATGGCAACAATCCCCAGCCCACTCTTGCTATGGTCAGTTTCAAAGGAAAACATCTCCAGCCCCCTGTTGCAATGGTCAGTTTTCATAGCAACCATCACCAGCCCCCTGATGCTATGGCCAGTTTCCATGGCAACCATTCCCAGCCCCTTCTTACTATGCCAGGTTCCATGGCAACCATCACCAGCCCCCCGTTGCTATGGTCAGTTTCCATGGCTACCATCCCCAGCCCCCAGTTGCCATAGTCACTTTCCATGGCAACCATTCCCAGCCCCTTGTTCCTATGGTCAGTTTCCATGGCAACCATCCCCACCTGCCTGTTGCTATGGTCCGTTTCCAAGGAAAACATCACCAGCTCCCTGCTGCTATGCTCGATTTCCATGGCAGCCATCACCAGCCCCATGTTGCTATGGTCAGTTTCCCCGACAATCATCACCAGACACCTGTTGCTATGGTCAGTTTCCATAGCAATCATCCCCACCCCCCAGATGCTGTGGTCAGTTTACATGGCAACCATCACCATTCCCCGTTGCTATGGTCAGTTTCCATGGTAACCATCCGCAGCCCCCTGTTGCTATGGTCGGTTTTCATGGCAACCATCCCCAGCCCCATGTTGCTATGCACGGTTTCCATGGCAGCCATCACCAGCCCCATGTTGCTATGGTCAGCTTCCATAGCAATCATCCCCACCCCCCTATTGCTATGGTCGCTTTCCATGGGTACCATCACCAGACCCCTGTTGCTATGATTAGTTTCCACGGCAACCATCACCAGCCCCCTGTTGATATGGTCCGTTTCCATGGCAACCATCAACACACCCCAGTTGCTATGATCATGGCAACAACCCCCAGCCCACTCTTGCTGTGGTCAGCTTCCACGGCAATTATTACCAGCCCCCTCTTGCTATGGCCAGTTTCCATGACAACCATCCCCAGCCCCTTGTTACTATGCCAGGTTCCATGGCAACCATCAGCAGCCCCCCGTTGCTATGGTCAGTTTCCATGGCAACCATCCCCAGCCCCTAGTTGCTATGGTCAGTTTCCATGGCAAACATTACCAGCCCCTAGTTGCTATGGTCAGTTTCCATGGCAACCATCCCCAACCCATTGTTGCTATGTCAGGTTCCATGGCAACTATCACAGCCCCCGTTGCAATGGTCAGTATCCATGGCAACCATCCGCAGCACACTGTTGCTATGGTCAGTTTCCGTGGCAACCATCCCCAGCCCCCGGTTGCCATGGTCACTTTCCATGGCAACCATCACCAGCCCCTTCTTGCTATGGATAGTTTCCATACCAACCATCCCCAGCCTCTCGTTGCTATGGTCGGTTTCCATGACAACCATCCTCAGCCCATTGTTGCTATGGTCAGTATCCATGGCAACCATCTACACCCCGCAGTTGCTATGGTCTATTTCCATGGCAGCCATCCCCAGACCACTGTTGCTATGGTCAGTTTCCATGGCAGCCATCACCAGCCCCCTGTTGCTATGGTCAGTTTCCACGGCAGCCATCCCCAGCGCTTTGTTGCAATGGTCGGTTTCCATGGCAACCATCACCAGACCCCCATTGCTGTGATCAGTATCCATGGCAGCGACCCCCAGCCCCCTGTTGCTATGGCCAGTTTCCATGACAACCACCCCCACCCCCTGTTGCTATGGTCAGTTTCCACAGCAATCATCACCAGACACCTGTTGCTATGGTCAGTTTCCATCGCAAACATCACCAGCCCGCCTATTGCTATGCACAGTTTCCATGGCAACCATCCCCAGCCCCCCGTTGCTATGGACAGTTTCATGGCAACCATCACCAGCCCTTCGTTGCTATGGTCAGTTTCCATAGCAAACATCCCCGGCCGCAGTTCCTATGGTCAGTTTCCATGGCAACCATCAACACCCCCCAGTTGCTATGATCAATTTCCATGGCAACCACCCCCAGCCCCCTCTTGTTGTGGTCAGATTCCATGGCAATCATCCCCAGCCCCCTCTTGCTATGGTCAGTTTCCAAGGAAAACATCTCCAGCCCCCTGTTGCAATGGACAGTTTTCATATCAACCATCACCAGCCCCCTCTTGCTATTGTCTGTTTCCATGGCTACCATCCCCAGCCCCCCGTAGCTATGGTCAGTTTCCACGGCAGCCATCACCAGACCACTGATGCTCTGGTCAGCTTCCATGGCAACCATCCCCACCTCCCCGTTGCTATGCTCAGTTTCCACGTCGACCACCATTAGTACCCCGTTGCTATGGTAAATCTCCATGGTAACCATCCCCAGCCCACTGTTGCTATGGTCAGTTTGCATGGCAGCCATCAAAAGCCCCTTGTTCCTATGGTCAGTTTCCTTGGCAGCGATCCACAGCCCCCTGTTGCTATGGTAAATTTCCATGGCAATCATCCCCAGCCCCCTGTTGTTATGGTCGGTTTCCGTGGCTACCATCACCAGCCCCCTCTTGCTATGATCGATTTCCATGGTAACCATCACCAGCCCCCTGTTGCTATGGTCAGTTTCCGAGGAAAACGTCTCCAGCCCCCTGTTGCTATGGTCAGTTTTCATGGCAACCATCCCCAGCCCGCCTTTGCTATGGTCAGCTTTCATGGCAGACATCACCGGCATACTGTTGCTATGGCAAGTATCCATGGCAACCATCCCTAGCTCCCTGTGCCTATGGTCAGTTTTCCAGGAAAACATCACCAGCCCCCTGTTGCTATGGTCAATTTCCACGGCAACAATCAGCAGCCACCTGTTGCTATGGTCACTTCCCAATGAAAACATCACTAGCCCCCTCTTGCTATGGTCAGTTTCCATGGCAACCATCCCCAGCCGCCTGTTGCTAAGATTAAATTCCACGGCAACCATCACCAGCCCCCTGTTGATACGGTCCGTTTCCATGGCAAGCATCAACACCCCCCAGTTGCTATGATCAATTTACATGGCAACAATCCCCAGCCCACTCTTGCTATGGTCAGTTTCAAAGGAAAACATCTCCAGCCCCCTGTTGCAATGGTCAGTTTTCATAGCAACCATCACCAGCCCCCTGATGCTATGGCCAGTTTCCATGGCAACCATTCCCAGCCCCTTCTTACTATGCCAGGTTCCATGGCAACCATCAGCAGCCCCCCGTTGCTATGGTCAGTTTCCATGGCTACCATCCCCAGCCCCCAGTTGCCATAGTCACTTTCCATGGCAACCATTCCCAGCCCCTGGTTCCTATGGTCACTTTCCATGGCAACCATCCCCACCTGCCTGTTGCTATGGTCCGTTTCCAAGGAAAACATCACCAGCTCCCTGCTGCTATGCTCGATTTCCATGGCAGCCATCACCAGCCCCATGTTGCTATGGTCAGTTTCCCCGACAATCATCACCAGACACCTGTTGCTATGGTCAGTTTCCATAGCAATCATCCCCACCCCCCAGATGCTGTGGTCAGTTTACATGGCAACCATCACCATTCCCCGTTGCTATGGTCAGTTTCCATGGTAACCATCCGCAGCCCCCTGTTGCTATGGTCGGTTTTCATGGCAACCATCCCCAGCCCCATGTTGCTATGCACGGTTTCCATGGCAGCCATCACCAGCCCCATGTTGCTATGGTCAGCTTCCATAGCAATCATCCCCACCCCCCTATTGCTATGGTCGCTTTCCATGGGTACCATCACCAGACCCCTGTTGCTATGATTAGTTTCCACGGCAACCATCACCAGCCCCCTGTTGATATGGTCCGTTTCCATGGCAACCATCAACACACCCCAGTTGCTATGATCATGGCAACAACCCCCAGCCCACTCTTGCTGTGGTCAGCTTCCACGGCAATTATTACCAGCCCCCTCTTGCTATGGCCAGTTTCCATGACAACCATCCCCAGCCCCTTGTTACTATGCCAGGTTCCATGGCAACCATCAGCAGCCCCCCGTTGCTATGGTCAGTTTCCATGGCAACCATCCCCAGCCCCTAGTTGCTATGGTCAGTTTCCATGGCAAACATTACCAGCCCCTAGTTGCTATGGTCAGTTTCCATGGCAACCATCCCCAACCCATTGTTGCTATGTCAGGTTCCATGGCAACTATCACAGCCCCCGTTGCAATGGTCAGTATCCATGGCAACCATCCGCAGCACACTGTTGCTATGGTCAGTTTCCGTGGCAACCATCCCCAGCCCCCGGTTGCCATGGTCACTTTCCATGGCAACCATCACCAGCCCCTTCTTGCTATGGATAGTTTCCATACCAACCATCCCCAGCCTCTCGTTGCTATGGTCGGTTTCCATGACAACCATCCTCAGCCCATTGTTGCTATGGTCAGTATCCATGGCAACCATCTACACCCCGCAGTTGCTATGGTCTATTTCCATGGCAGCCATCCCCAGACCACTGTTGCTATGGTCAGTTTCCATGGCAGCCATCACCAGCCCCCTGTTGCTATGGTCAGTTTCCACGGCAGCCATCCCCAGCGCTTTGTTGCAATGGTCGGTTTCCATGGCAACCATCACCAGACCCCCATTGCTGTGATCAGTATCCATGGCAGCGACCCCCAGCCCCCTGTTGCTATGGCCAGTTTCCATGACAACCACCCCCACCCCCTGTTGCTATGGTCAGTTTCCACAGCAATCATCACCAGACACCTGTTGCTATGGTCAGTTTCCATCGCAAACATCACCAGCCCGCCTATTGCTATGCACAGTTTCCATGGCAACCATCCCCAGCCCCCCGTTGCTATGGACAGTTTCATGGCAACCATCACCAGCCCTTCGTTGCTATGGTCAGTTTCCATAGCAAACATCCCCGGCCGCAGTTCCTATGGTCAGTTTCCATGGCAACCATCAACACCCCCCAGTTGCTATGATCAATTTCCATGGCAACCACCCCCAGCCCCCTCTTGTTGTGGTCAGATTCCATGGCAATCATCCCCAGCCCCCTGTTGCTATGGTCAGTTTCCATGGACACCATCCCCAGCCCCCCGTTGCTATGGTCGGTTTCCATGGCAGCCATCACCAGCCCCATGTTGATATGGTCAGTTTCCACGGCAATCATCACCTGACACCTGTTGCTATGGTCAGTTTCCATGGACACCATCCCTCCGCCCGTCGCTCTGGTCAGTTTCCATGGCAACCATCACCAGCCCGCCTATTGCTATGGTCAGTTTCCATGGCAACCATCCCCAGCTCCCCGTTGCTATGATCAGTTTCCATGGCAACCATCCCCAGCCCCTATTGCTATGGTCAGTTTCCATGGCAACCATCACCAGCCTCCTGTTGCTATGGTCAGTATCCATGGCAGCGACCCCCAGCCCCCGGTTGCTATGGTCTATTTCCATGGCAACAATCACCAGCCCCCAGTTGCTATGGTCTGTTTCCATGGCAACCATCAAGGCCCCCCAGTTGGTATGATCAATTTCCACGGCAACCACCCCCAGCCCCCTCTTGTTGTGGTCAGTTTCCATGGCAACCAACCCCATACCCCTGTTGCTAAGGTCGGTTTCCATGGCAGCCATCACCAGCACCCCGTTGCTATGGTAAATTTCCATGGAAACCATCCCTAGCCCCCTGTTGCAATGGTCGGTTTCCAGGGCAGCCATCACCAGCCCCCAGTTGCCATGGTCAGTTTCCGTGGCAACCATCCCCAACCCCCTGTTGCAATGGTCATTTTTCATAGCAACCATACCCAGCCCCCTATTGCTATGGTCGGTTTCTAAAGCTACCATCTCCAGCCCCCTGTTGCTATGGTCGGTTTCCCTGGCAACCATCAGCAGCTCCAATTACTATGGTCGTTTTCCATGGCAGCCATCACCAGCCACCTGTTGCTATGGTCGGTTTCCAAGGAAAACGTCACCAGACCCCTGTTGCTATGGTCAGATTTCATGGCAACCATCCCCAGCCTCTTGTTGCTATGTCAGGTTCCATGGCAACCATCCCCAGCCCCCCGTTGCTATGGTTAGTTTCCATGGCAGCCATCCCCAGCCCCTAGTTTCTATGGTCGGTTTCCAAGGCAACCATCCCCAGTCCCCTGTTGCTATGGTCGCTTTCCATGGCAACCATCCCCAGCCCCCCGTTGCTATGGTCGGTATACAAGGAAAACATCACCAGACCCCTGTTGCTATGGTCAGTTTCCATGGCAACCATCCCCAGCTCCCCGTTGCTATGGTCAGTTTCCATCGCAGCCATACCCAGCCCATTGATTCTGTGATCGGTTTCCATGGCAACCATCCCCAGCTCCCCATTCCTATGGTCAGTTTCCACGTCGACCACCATTAGTACCCCGTTGCCATGGTAAATCTCCATGGCAACCGTCCCCAGCCCACTGATGCTATGGTCAGTTTCTATGGCAGACATCAAAAGCCCCTTGTTCCTATGGTCCGTTTCCTTGGCAGCGATCCACAGCCCCCCGTTGCTATGGTCAGTTTCCATGGCAATCATCCCCAGCCCCCTGTTGTTATGGTCTGTTTCCGTGGCTACCATCACCAGCCCCCTGTTGCTATGATCGGTTACCATGGTAAACATCACCAGCCCCCTGTTGCTATGGTCAGTTTCGAAGGAAAACGTCTCCAGCCCCCTGTTGCTATGGTCAGTTTCCATGGCAACCATCCCCAGCCTCTTGTTGCTATGGTCGGTTTCCATGACAACCATCCCCAGCCCGCCGTTGCTATGGTCAGTATCCGTGGCAACCATCCCTAGCTCCCTGTTGCTATGGTCACTTTTCCAGGAAAACATCACCAGCTCCCTGTTCCTATGGTCAGTTTTCAGAGCAACCATCACCAGCCCCCTGTTGATATGGTCGGTTTCCACGGCAACCATCCCCAGCAGCCCGTTGCTATGGTCAGTTTTCATGGCACACATCACCAGCCCACAGTTGCTATGGTCAGTTTCCATAGCAACCATCACCAGCCCCGCGTTGCTATGGTCGGTTTCCATGGCAAGCATCCCAAGCTCCCCGTTGCTATGATCAGTTTCCATGGCAGCCATCCCTAGCCCCCTCTTGCTATGGTCAGTTTCCAAGGAAAACATCACCAGCCCCTTCTTGCTATGGTCAGTTTCCATGGCAACCATCCCCAGCACCCTGTTGCTATGGTCAGATCCCAAGGAAAACATCACTAGCCCCCTCTTGCTATGGTCAATTTCCATGGCAAACATCCCCAGCCCCCCGTTGCTGTGGTCAGTTTCCACGGCAACCATCACCAGCCCCCTCTTGCTATGGTCCGTTTCCATGGCAACCATCAACACCCCCCAGTTGCTATGATCAATTTACATGGCCACAACCCCCAGCCCCCTCTTGTGGTGGTCAGATTCCATGGCAATCATCCCCAGCCCCCTCTTGCTATGGTCAGTTTCCAAGGAAAACATCTCCAGCCCCCTGTTGCAATGGACAGTTTTCATATCAACCATCACCAGCCCCCTCTTGCTATTGTCTGTTTCCATGGCTACCATCCCCAGCCCCCCGTAGCTATGGTCAGTTTCCACGGCAGCCATCACCAGACCACTGATGCTCTGGTCAGCTTCCATGGCAACCATCCCCACCTCCCCGTTGCTATGGTCAGTTTCCACGTCGACCACCATTAGTACCCCGTTGCTATGGTAAATCTCCATGGTAACCATCCCCAGCCCACTGTTGCTATGGTCAGTTTGCATGGCAGCCATCAAAAGCCCCTTGTTCCTATGGTCAGTTTCCTTGGCAGCGATCCACAGCCCCCTGTTGCTATGGTAAATTTCCATGGCAATCATCCCCAGCCCCCTGTTGTTATGGTCGGTTTCCGTGGCTACCATCACCAGCCCCCTCTTGCTATGATCGATTTCCATGGTAACCATCACCAGCCCCCTGTTGCTATGGTCAGTTTCCAAGGAAAACGTCTCCAGCCCCCTGTTGCTATGGTCAGTTTTCATGGCAACCATCCCCAGCCCGCCTTTGCTATGGTCAGCTTTCATGGCAGACATCACCGGCATACTGTTGCTATGGCAAGTATCCATGGCAACCATCCCTAGCTCCCTGTGCCTATGGTCAGTTTTCCAGGAAAACATCACCAGCCCCCTGTTGCTATGGTCAATTTCCACGGCAACAATCAGCAGCCACCTGTTGCTATGGTCACTTCCCAATGAAAACATCACTAGCCCCCTCTTGCTATGGTCAGTTTCCATGGCAACCATCCCCAGCCGCCTGTTGCTAAGATTAAATTCCACGGCAACCATCACCAGCCCCCTGTTGATACGGTCCGTTTCCATGGTAAGCATCAACACCCCCCAGTTGCTATGATCAATTTACATGGCAACAATCCCCAGCCCACTCTTGCTATGGTCAGTTTCAAAGGAAAACATCTCCAGCCCCCTGTTGCAATGGACAGTTTTCATATCAACCATCACCAGCCCCCTGATGCTATGGCCAGTTTCCATGGCAACCATTCCCAGCCCCTTCTTACTATGCCAGGTTCCATGGCAACCATCACCAGCCCCCCGTTGCTATGGTCAGTTTCCATGGCTACCATCCCCAGCCCCCAGTTGCCATAGTCACTTTCCATGGCAACCATTCCCAGCCCCTTGTTCCTATGGTCAGTTTCCATGGCAACCATCCCCACCTGCCTGTTGCTATGGTCCGTTTCCAAGGAAAACATCACCAGCTCCCTGCTGCTATGCTCGATTTCCATGGCAGCGATCCACAGCCCCATGTTGCTATGGTCAGTTTCCCCGACAATCATCACCAGACACCTGTTGCTATGGTCAGTTTCCATAGCAATCATCCCCACCCCCCAGATGCTATGGTCAGTTTCCATGGCAACCATCACCATTCCCCGTTGCTATGGTCAGTTTCCATGGTAACCATCCGCAGCCCCCTGTTGCTATGGTCGGTTTTCATGGCAACCATCCCCAGCCCCCTGTTGCTATGCACGGTTTCCATGGCAGCCATCACCAGCCCCATGTTGCTATGGTCAGTTTCCATGGCAATCATCACCAGACACCTGTTGCTATGGTCAGCTTCCATAGCAATCATCCCCACCCCCCTATTGCTATGGTCGCTTTCCATGGGTACCATCACCAGACCCCTGTTGCTATGATTAGTTTCCACGGCAACCATCACCAGCCCCCTGTTGATATGGTCCGTTTCCATGGCAACCATCAACACACCCCAGTTGCTATGATCATGGCAACAACCCCCAGCCCACTCTTGCTGTGGTCAGCTTCCACGGCAATTATTACCAGCCCCCTCTTGCTATGGCCAGTTTCCATGACAACCATCCCCAGCCCCTTGTTACTATGCCAGGTTCCATGGCAACCATCAGCAGCCCCCCGTTGCTATGGTCAGTTTCCATGGCAACCATCCCCAGCCCCTAGTTGCTATGGTCAGTTTCCATGGCAAACATTTCCAGCCCCTAGTTGCTATGGTCAGTTTCCATGGCAACCATCCCCAACCCATTGTTGCTACGTCAGGTTCCATGGCAACTATCACAGCCCCCGTTGCAATGGTCAGTATCCATGGCAACCATCCGCAGCACACTGTTGCTATGGTCAGTTTCCGTGGCAACCATCCCCAGCCCCCGGTTGCCATGGTCACTTTCCATGGCAACCATCACCAGCCCCTTCTTGCTATGGATAGTTTCCATACCAACCATCCCCAGCCTCTCGTTGCTATGGTCGGTTTCCATGACAACCATCCTCAGCCCATTGTTGCTATGGTCAGTATCCATGGCAACCATCTACACCCCGCAGTTGCTATGGTCTATTTCCATGGCAGCCATCCCCAGACCACTGTTGCTATGGTCAGTTTCCATGGCAGCCATCACCAGCCCCCTGTTGCTATGGTCAGTTTCCACGGCAGCCATCCCCAGCGCTTTGTTGCAATGGTCGGTTTCCATGGCAACCATCACCAGACCCCCATTGCTGTGATCAGTATCCATGGCAGCGACCCCCAGCCCCCTGTTGCTATGGCCAGTTTCCATGACAACCACCCCCACCCCCTGTTGCTATGGTCAGTTTCCACAGCAATCATCACCAGACACCTGTTGCTATGGTCAGTTTCCATCGCAAACATCACCAGCCCGCCTATTGCTATGCACAGTTTCCATGGCAACCATCCCCAGCCCCCCGTTGCTATGGACAGTTTCATGGCAACCATCACCAGCCCTTCGTTGCTATGGTCAGTTTCCATAGCAAACATCCCCGGCCGCAGTTCCTATGGTCAGTTTCCATGGCAACCATCAACACCCCCCAGTTGCTATGATCAATTTCCATGGCAACCACCCCCAGCCCCCTCTTGTTGTGGTCAGATTCCATGGCAACCATCCCCAGCCCCCCGTTGCTATGGTTAGTTTCCATGGCAGCCATCCCCAGCCCCTAGTTTCTATGGTCGGTTTCCAAGGCAACCATCCCCAGTCCCCTGTTGCTATGGTCGCTTTCCATGGCAACCATCCCCAGCCCCCCGTTGCTATGGTCGGTATACAAGGAAAACATCACCAGACCCCTGTTGCTATGGTCAGTTTCCATGGCAACCATCCCCAGCTCCCCGTTGCTATGGTCAGTTTCCATCGCAGCCATACCCAGCCCATTGATTCTGTGGTCGGTTTCCATGGCAACCATCCCCAGCTCCCCATTCCTATGGTCAGTTTCCACGTCGACCACCATTAGTACCCCGTTGCCATGGTAAATCTCCATGGCAACCGTCCCCAGCCCACTGATGCTATGGTCAGTTTCTATGGCAGACATCAAAAGCCCCTTGTTCCTATGGTCCGTTTCCTTGGCAGCGATCCACAGCCCCCCGTTGCTATGGTCAGTTTCCATGGCAATCATCCCCAGCCCCCTGTTGTTATGGTCTGTTTCCGTGGCTACCATCACCAGCCCCCTGTTGCTATGATCGGTTACCATGGTAAACATCACCAGCCCCCTGTTGCTATGGTCAGTTTCGAAGGAAAACGTCTCCAGCCCCCTGTTGCTATGGTCAGTTTCCATGGCAACCATCCCCAGCCTCTTGTTGCTATGGTCGGTTTCCATGACAACCATCCCCAGCCCGCCGTTGCTATGGTCAGTATCCGTGGCAACCATCCCTAGCTCCCTGTTGCTATGGTCACTTTTCCAGGAAAACATCACCAGCTCCCTGTTCCTATGGTCAGTTTTCAGAGCAACCATCACCAGCCCCCTGTTGATATGGTCGGTTTCCACGGCAACCATCCCCAGCAGCCCGTTGCTATGGTCAGTTTTCATGGCACACATCACCAGCCCACAGTTGCTATGGTCAGTTTCCATAGCAACCATCACCAGCCCCGCGTTGCTATGGTCGGTTTCCATGGCAAGCATCCCAAGCTCCCCGTTGCTATGATCAGTTTCCATGGCAGCCATCCCTAGCCCCCTCTTGCTATGGTCAGTTTCCAAGGAAAACATCACCAGCCCCTTCTTGCTATGGTCAGTTTCCATGGCAACCATCCCCAGCACCCTGTTGCTATGGTCAGATCCCAAGGAAAACATCACTAGCCCCCTCTTGCTATGGTCAATTTCCATGGCAAACATCCCCAGCCCCCCGTTGCTGTGGTCAGTTTCCACGGCAACCATCACCAGCCCCCTCTTGCTATGGTCCGTTTCCATGGCAACCATCAACACCCCCCAGTTGCTATGATCAATTTACATGGCCACAACCCCCAGCCCCCTCTTGTGGTGGTCAGATTCCATGGCAATCATCCCCAGCCCCCTCTTGCTATGGTCAGTTTCCAAGGAAAACATCTCCAGCCCCCTGTTGCAATGGACAGTTTTCATATCAACCATCACCAGCCCCCTCTTGTGGTGGTCATATTCCATGGCAATCATCCCCAGCCCCCTCTTGCTATGGTCAGTTTCCAAGGAAAACATCTCCAGCCCCCTGTTGCAATGGACAGTTTTCATATCAACCATCACCAGCCCCCTCTTGCTATTGTCTGTTTCCATGGCTACCATCCCCAGCCCCCCGTAGCTATGGTCAGTTTCCACGGCAGCCATCACCAGACCACTGATGCTCTGGTCAGCTTCCATGGCAACCATCCCCACCTCCCCGTTGCTATGCTCAGTTTCCACGTCGACCACCATTAGTACCCCGTTGCTATGGTAAATCTCCATGGTAACCATCCCCAGCCCACTGTTGCTATGGTCAGTTTGCATGGCAGCCATCAAAAGCCCCTTGTTCCTATGGTCAGTTTCCTTGGCAGCGATCCACAGCCCCCTGTTGCTATGGTAAATTTCCATGGCAATCATCCCCAGCCCCCTGTTGTTATGGTCGGTTTCCGTGGCTACCATCACCAGCCCCCTCTTGCTATGATCGATTTCCATGGTAACCATCACCAGCCCCCTGTTGCTATGGTCAGTTTTCCAGGAAAACGTCTCCAGCCCCCTGTTGCTATGGTCAGTTTTCATGGCAACCATCACCAGCCCGCCTTTGCTATGGTCAGCTTTCATGGCAGACATCACCGGCATACTGTTGCTATGGCAAGTATCCATGGCAACCATCCCTAGCTCCCTGTGCCTATGGTCAGTTTTCCAGGAAAACATCACCAGCCCCCTGTTGCTATGGTCAATTTCCATGGCAACAATCAGCAGCCACCTGTTGCTATGGTCACTTCCCAATGAAAACATCACTAGCCCCCTCTTGCTATGGTCAGTTTCCATGGCAACCATCCCCAGCCGCCTGTTGCTAAGATTAAATTCCACGGCAACCATCACCAGCCCCCTGTTGATACGGTCCGTTTCCATGGCAAGCATCAACACCCCCCAGTTGCTATGATCAATTTACATGGCAACAATCCCCAGCCCACTCTTGCTATGGTCAGTTTCAAAGGAAAACATCTCCAGCCCCCTGTTGCAATGGTCAGTTTTCATAGCAACCATCACCAGCCCCCTGATGCTATGGCCAGTTTCCATGGCAACCATTCCCAGCCCCTTCTTACTATGCCAGGTTCCATGGCAACCATCACCAGCCCCCCGTTGCTATGGTCAGTTTCCATGGCTACCATCCCCAGCCCCCAGTTGCCATAGTCACTTTCCATGGCAACCATTCCCAGCCCCTTGTTCCTATGGTCAGTTTCCATGGCAACCATCCCCACCTGCCTGTTGCTATGGTCCGTTTCCAAGGAAAACATCACCAGCTCCCTGCTGCTATGCTCGATTTCCATGGCAGCCATCACCAGCCCCATGTTGCTATGGTCAGTTTCCCCGACAATCATCACCAGACACCTGTTGCTATGGTCAGTTTCCATAGCAATCATCCCCACCCCCCAGATGCTATGGTCAGTTTCCATGGCAACCATCACCATTCCCCGTTGCTATGGTCAGTTTCCATGGTAACCATCCGCAGCCCACTATTGCTATGGTCACTTTCCATGGCAACCATCCCCCGCCCCTTGTTGCTATGATCAGTTTCCATGGCAGCCATCCCCAGCCCCCTGTTGCTATGGTCACTTTCCATGGCAACCATCGCCACCCCCCGTTTCTATGGTCGGTTTCCATGGAAACCATCCCCAGCCCCCTGTTGCTATGGTCGGTTTTCATGGCAACCATCCCCAGCCCCCCGTTGCTATGGTCGGTTTTCACGTCAGTCATCACCAGACCACTGTTGCTATGGTCAGTTTCCATGGCAACCATCCCCAGCTCCCCATTGCTATGGTCGGTTTCCATGGCAGCCATCACCAGCCCCATGTTGCTACGGTCGGTTTCCATGGCAACCATTCCCAGCCCCCCGTTCCTATGGTCAGTTTCCACGGCGACCACCATTAGTACCCCGTTGCTATGGTAAATCTCCATGGCAGCCATCCCCAGCCCACTGTTGCTATGGTCAATTTCCATGGCAGCCATCCCCAGCCCACTGTTGCTATGGTCAATTTCCATGGCAACCATCACCCGCCCCCTCTTGCTATGGTCAGTTTCCAAGGAAAACATCTCCAGCCCACTGTTGCAATGGACAGTTTTCATATCAAACATCACCAGCCCCCTGTTGCTATTGTCTGTTTCCATGGCAACCATCCCCAGCACCCAGTTGCTATGGTCAGTTTCCATGGCAGCCATCACCAGACCACTGATGCTCTGGTCAGTTTCCATGGCAACCATCCCCAGCTCCCCGCTGCTATGGACAGTTTCCACGTCGACCACCATTAGTACCCCGTTGCTATGGTAAATCTCCATGGCAACCATCCCCAGCCCACTGTTGCTATGGTCAGTTTCCATGGCAGCCATCAAAAGCCCCTTGTTCCTATGGTCAGTTTCCTAGGCAGCGATCCACAGCCCCCTCGTTGCTATGGTCAGTTTCTATGGCAACCATCCCCAACCCCCAGTTGCTATGGTCAGTTTCTATGGCAACCATCCCCAACCTCCAGTTGCTATGGTCAGTTTCCTTGGCAACCATCCCCAGCACCCCGTTGCTATGGTCAGTTTCTATGGTAACCATCCGCAGCCCACTGTTGCTATGATCACTTTCCATGGCAACCATCCCCAACCCACTGTTGCTATGATCAGTTTCCATGGCAGCCATCCCCAGCCCACTGTTGCTATCGTCAGTTTCCATGGCAACCATCCCCAGCTCCCGATTCTATGGTCGGTTTCCATGGCAACCATCCCCAGCCCCCTGTTGCTATGGTCCGTTTCCATGGCAACCATCCCCACCCCCCGTTGCTATTCTCGGTTTCCATGTCTACCATCACCAGCCCCTCCTTGCTATGGATAGTTTCCATGGTAACCATCCCCAGCCTCTCCTTGCTATGGTCGGTTTCCATGACAACCATCCTCAGCCCACTGTTGCTATGGTCAGTATCCATGGCAACCATCAACACCCCCCAGTTCCGATGGTCAGTTTACATGGCAGCCATCGCCAGCCCCCTGTTGGTATGGTCAGGTTCCATGGCTACCATCACCAAGCCCTTCTTGCTATGGTCAGTTTCCATGGCAAGCATCACCAGCCCCCTGTTGCTATGGTCAGTATCCATGGCAACCATCACCAGCCCCCTGTCTTGTGATCAATTTCCATGGCAACAACCCCAGCCCACTCTTGCTCTGGTCAGTTTCCACGGCAATTATCACTAGCCCCCAGTTGCTATGGCCACTTTCCATGGCAACCATCCCCAGCCCCTTGTTACTATGTCAGGTTCCATGGCAACCATCACCATTCCCCGTTGCTATAGTCAGTTTCCATGGTAACCATCCGCAGCCCACTGTTGCTATGGTCATTTTCCATGGCAACCATCCCCCGTCCCTTGTTGCTATGGTCAGTTTCCATGGCAGCCATCCCCAGACCACTGTTGCTATGGTCAATTTCCATGGCAACCATCACCACCCCCTGTTGCTATGATCAGTTTCCATGGCAACCATCCCCAGCTCCCGTTGCTATGGTCAGTTTCCGTGGCAACCATCCCCAGCCCCCTGTTGCTATGGTCAATTTCTATGGCTACCATCACAAACCCCCTGTTGCAATGGTCAGTTTTCATAGCAACCATACCCAGCCCCCTGTTGCTATGGTCAGTTTCCATGGCAAGCATCACCAGGTCTCGTTACTATGGTCGGTTTCCAAGGAAAACGTCACCAGACCCCTGTTGCTATGGTCAGTTTCCACGGCAGCCATCACCAGCGCCCTGTTGCAATGGTCGGTTTCCATGGCAACCATCCGCAGCACACTGTTGCTATGGTCAGTTTCCATGGCAACCATCACCAGCCCCCGGTTGCCGTGGTCACTTTCCATGGACACCACCCGCAGCCCCCTGTTGCTATGGTCAGTTTCCATGGCAACCATCCCCAACCCACTGTTGCTATGGTCGGTTTCCATGGCAGCCATCACCAGCCCCATGTTGCTATGCTCGGTTTCCATGGCAACCATCCCCAGCTCCCCGTTGCTATGGTCGGTTTCCATGACAACCACCCCCACCCCCTGTTGCTATGGTCAGTTTCCACAGCAATCATCACCAGACAGCTGTTGCTATGGTCAGTTTCCATTGCAACCATCGCAAGCCCGCCTGTTGCTATGGTCAGTTTCCATCCCAACCATCACCAGCCCGCCTTTTGCTATGGTCAGTTTCCATCGCAACCATCACCAGCCCGCCTGTTGCTATGCTCAGTTTCCATGGCCACCATCTCCAGCCCCCCGTTGCTATGGTCGGTTTCCATGGCAACCATCCCCAGACCTTTTTTGCTATGGTCAGTTTCCATAGCAACCATCCCCAGCCCCCAGTTACTATGGTCTGTTTCCATGGCAACCACCCCCAGCCCCATCTGGTTGGGGTCAGATTCCATGGCAATCATCCCCAGCCCCCCGTTGCTATGGTCAGTTTCCATGGACACCATCCCCAGCCCCCCGTTGCTATGGTCAGTTTCCATGGCAATCATCACCAGACACCTGTTGCTATGGTCAGTTTCCATAGTAACCATCCCCCCGCCCGTTGCTATGGTCAGTTTCCATGGCAACCATCCCCTTGCCCGTTGCTATGGTCAGTTTACATCGCAACCATCACCAGCTTGCCGGTTGCCATGGTCAGTTTCCATGGCAACCATCCCCAGCCCTTTGTTGCTATGGTCAGTTTCCATAGCAACCGTACCAGCCCCTATTACTATGGTCAGTTTCCATGGCAACCACCACCAGCCCCCTCTTGTTGTGGTCAGTTTCCATGGCAACAAACCCCATACCCTTGTTGCTATGGTCGGTTTCCATGGCAGCCATCCCCGGCCCCCCGTTGCTATGGTAAATTTCCATGGAAACCATCCCTAGCCCCCTGTTGCAATGGTCGGACTCCAGGGCAGCCATCACCAACCCCCAGTTGCTATGGTCAGTTTCCGTGGCAACCATCCCCTGCCCCCTGTTGCGATGGTCAGTTTCTATGGCTACCATCTCCAGCCCCCTGTTGCAATGGTCGGATTCCAGGGCAGCCATCACCAGCCCCCAGTTGCTATGGTCAGTTTCCGTGGCAGCCATCACCAGCCCCCTGTTGCTATGGTCGGTTTCCAAAGAAAACGTCACCAGACCCCTGTTGCTATGGTCAGATTTCATGGCAACCATCCCCAGCCCAATGTTGGTATGGTGAGTTTCCATGGCAACCATCTTCAGCCCTCCGTTGCTATGCTTAGTTTCCATGGCAGCCATCCCCAGCCCCTAGTTACTATGGTCAGTTTCCATGGCAACCATCCCCAGCCCCCCGTTGCTATGGTCGGTTTCCAAGGAAAACATCACAAGCCCCCTGTTGCTATGCTCAGTTTCCATGGCAACCACGCCCAGCGCCCTCTTGCTATGGTCAGTTTCTATGGCAACCATCACAAATCCCCTATTGCTATGGTCAGTTTCCATGGAAACCATCACCAGCCTCCTGTTGCTATGATCAGTTTCCATGGCAACCATCACCAGCCCCCCGTTGCTGTGATCAATGTCCATGGCAACCATCACCAGCCCCATCTTCCTATGGTCAGTTTCCAAGGAAAACATTTCGAGTCCCCTGTTGCAATGGACAGTTTTTATAGCAACCACCACCAGCCCCATGTTGCTATTGTCAGTTTGCATGGCAACCATCACCAGCCCCCCGTTCCTATGGTCAGTTTCCATCGCAGCCATCCCCAGCCCCTTGTTTCTGTGGTCGGTTTCCATGGCAACCATCCCCAGCCCCCCGTTCCTATGGTCAGTTTTTACAACGACCACAATTAGTACCCCGTTGCTACGGTAAATCTCCATGGCAATCATCCCCAGCCCACTGTTGCTATGGTCAGTTTCCATGGCAGCCATCCCCAGCCCCCCGTTGCTATGGTCAGTTTCCATGGCAACCATCAACACCCCCCAGTTGCGTTGGTCAGTTTCCATGGCAGCCATCGCCAGCCCCCTGTTGCTATGGTCAGTTTCCACGGCAGCCATCACCAGACCACTGATGCTCTGGTCAGTTTCCATGGCAACCATCCCCAGCTCCCCGTTGCTATGGTCAGTTTCCACGTCGACCACCATTAGTACCCAGTTGCTATGGTAAGTCTCCATGGCAACCATCCTCAGCCCACTGTTGCTATGGTCAGTTTGCATGGCAGCCATCAAAAGCCCCTTGTTCCTATGGTCAGTTTCCTTGGCAGAGATCCACAGCCCCCCTTTGCTATGGCCAGTTTCCATGGCAATCATCCCCAGCCCCCTGTTGTTCTTGTCGGTTTCCGTGCTTACCATCACCAGCCCCCTGTTCCTAACGTCAGTTTCCAAGGAAAAGGTCTCCAGCCCCCTGTTGCTATGGTTAGTTTTCATGGCAACCATCCCCAGCCTCTTGTTGTTATGGTCGGTTTCCATGACAACCATCCCCAGCCCGCTGTTGCTATGGTCAGCTTTCATGGCAGACATCACCGCCATACTGTTGCTATGGTCAGTATCCGTGGCAACCATCCCCAGCATCCGGTGCTATGGTCAGTTGTCATAGCAACCATCACCAGCCCCCTGTTGCTATGGTCAGTTTCCATGGCAACCATCCCCAGCACCCCATTGCTAATGTCAGTTTTCATGGGAAATATCACCAGCCCACTGTTGCTATGGTCAGTTTCCATGGCAACCATCCCCAGCCCTGCGTTTCTATGGTCAGTAGCCAAGGAAAACATCACTAGGCCCCTCTTGCTATGGTTAGTTTCCATGGCAACCATCCCCAGCCGCCTGTTGCTATGATTAGTTTCTACTGCAACCATCACCAGCCCCCTGTTGATATGGTCCGTTTCCATGGCAAGCATCAACACCCCCCAGTTGCTATGATCAATTTACATGGCAACTACCCCCAGACCACTCTTGCTGTGGTCAGCTTCCACGGCAATTATTACCAGCCCCCTGTTGCTATGGCCAGTTTCCATGGCAACCATCCCCAGCCCCTTGTTACTATGCCAGGTTCCATGGTAACCATTACCAGCCCCCCGTTGCTATGGTCAGTTTCCATGGCATCCATCCCCAGCCCCCAGTTGCCATAGTCACTTTCCATGGCAATCATTCCCAGCCCCTTGTTCCTATGGTCAGTTTCCATGGCAATTATTACCAGCCCCCTATTGCTATGGTCAGTTTCCAAGGAAAAGATCACCAGCCCCCTGTTGCTATGCTCGGTTCCCATGGCAGCCATCCCCAGCCCCATGTTGCTATGGGTCAGTTTTCACGGCAATCATCACCAGACACCTGTTGCTATGGTCAGTTTCCATAGCAATCATCCCCACCCCCCTGTTGCTATGGTCAGTTTCCATGGCAATCATCACCAGCCCGCCAGTTGCTATGCTCAGTTTCCATGGCAACCATCCCCAGCACCCTGTTGCTATGATCAGTTTCCATGGCAGCCATCCCCAGCCTACTGTTGCTATGGTTAGTTTCCATGGCAACTTTCAACAGCCCCCTGTTTCTATGGTCGGTATCCATGGCAGCCATCCCCAACCCCCTGTTGCTATGGTCAGTTTCCATGGCAACCATCCCCAGCTTCCGTTTCGATGTTCGGTTTCCATGGCTACCATCACCAGCCCTTTCTTGCTATGGATAGTTTCCATGCCAACCATCCCCAGCATCTCGTTGCTATGGTCGGTTTCCATGGCAACCATCCTTAGCCCACTGTTGCTGTGGTCAGTATCCACGGCAACCATCCCTAGCTCCCTATTGCTATGGTCAGTTTCCAAGGAAAACGTCTCCAGCCCTCCGTTGCTATGGTCGGTTTCCATGGCAACAACCGTCAGCCCCCTGTTGCTATGGTCAATTTCCATGGCAACCATCTACACCCCGCAGTTGCTATGGTCTATTTCCATGGCAGCCATCCCCAGCCCACTGTTGCTATGGTCAGTTTCCATGGCAACCATCAACACCCCCCAGTTGCGTTGGTCAGTTTCCATGGCAGCCATCGCCAGCCCCCTGTTGCTATGGTCAGTTTCCACGGCAGCCATCACCAGACCACTGATGCTCTGGTCAGTTTCCATGGCAACCATCCCCAGCTCCCCGTTGCTATGGTCAGTTTCCACGTCGACCACCATTAGTACCCAGTTGCTATGGTAAATCTCCATGGCAACCATCCTCAGCCCACTGTTGCTATGGTCAGTTTGCATGGCAGCCATCAAAAGCCCCTTGTTCCTATGGTCAGTTTCCTTGGCAGAGATCCACAGCCCCCCTTTGCTATGGCCAGTTTCCATGGCAATCATCCCCAGCCCCCTGTTGTTCTTGTCGGTTTCCGTGCTTACCATCACCAGCCCCCTGTTCCTAACGTCAGTTTCCAAGGAAAAGGTCTCCAGCCCCCTGTTGCTATGGTTAGTTTTCATGGCAACCATCCCCAGCCTCTTGTTGTTATGGTCGGTTTCCATGACAACCATCCCCAGCCCGCTGTTGCTATGGTCAGCTTTCATGGCAGACATCACCGCCATACTGTTGCTATGGTCAGTATCCGTGGCAACCATCCCCAGCATCCGGTGCTATGGTCAGTTGTCATAGCAACCATCACCAGCCCCCTGTTGCTATGGTCAGTTTCCATGGCAACCATCCCCTGCACCCCATTGCTAATGTCAGTTTTCATGGGAAATATCACCAGCCCACTGTTGCTATGGTCAGTTTCCATGGCAACCATCCCCAGCCCTGCGTTTCTATGGTCAGTAGCCCAATGAAAACATCACTAGGCCCCTCTTGCTATGGTTAGTTTCCATGGCAACCATCCCCAGCCGCCTGTTGCTATGATTAGTTTCTACTGCAACCATCACCAGCCCCCTGTTGATATGGTCCGTTTCCATGGCAAGCATCAACACCCCCCAGTTGCTATGATCAATTTACATGGCAACTACCCCCAGACCACTCTTGCTGTGGTCAGCTTCCACGGCAATTATTACCAGCCCCCTGTTGCTATGGCCAGTTTCCATGGCAACCATCCCCAGCCCCTTGTTACTATGCCAGGTTCCATGGTAACCATTACCAGCCCCCCGTTGCTATGGTCAGTTTCCATGGCATCCATCCCCAGCCCCCAGTTGCCATAGTCACTTTCCATGGCAATCATTCCCAGCCCCTTGTTCCTATGGTCAGTTTTCATGGCAATTATTACCAGCCCCCTATTGCTATGGTCAGTTTCCAAGGAAAAGATCACCGGCCCCTTGTTGCTATGCTCGGTTTCCATGGCAGCCATCCCCAGCCCCATGTTGCTATGGTCAGTTTTCACGGCAATCATCACCAGACACCTGTTGCTATGGTCAGTTTCCATAGCAATCATCCCCACCCCCCTGTTGCTATGGTCAGTTTCCATGGCAATCATCACCAGCCCGCCAGTTGCTATGCTCAGTTTCCATGGCAACCATCCCCAGCACCCTGTTGCTATGATCAGTTTCCATGGCAGCCATCCCCAGCCTACTGTTGCTATGGTTAGTTTCCATGGCAACTTTCAACAGCCCCCTGTTTCTATGGTCGGTATCCATGGCAGCCATCCCCAACCCCCTGTTGCTATGGTCAGTTTCCATGGCAACCATCCCCAGCTTCCGTTTCGATGTTCGGTTTCCATGGCTACCATCACCAGCCCTTTCTTGCTATGGATAGTTTCCATGCCAACCATCCCCAGCATCTCGTTGCTATGGTCGGTTTCCATGGCAACCATCCTTAGCCCACTGTTGCTGTGGTCAGTATCCACGGCAACCATCCCTAGCTCCCTATTGCTATGGTCAGTTTCCAAGGAAAACGTCTCCAGCCCTCCGTTGCTATGGTCGGTTTCCATGGCAACAACCGTCAGCCCCCTGTTGCTATGGTCAATTTCCATGGCAACCATCTACACCCCGCAGTTGCTATGGTCTATTTCCATGGCAGCCATCCCCAGCCCACTGTTGCTATGGTCAGTTTCCATGGCAACCATCAACACCCCCCAGTTGCGTTGGTCAGTTTCCATGGCAGCCATCGCCAGCCCCCTGTTGCTATGGTCAGTTTCCACGGCAGCCATCACCAGACCACTGATGCTCTGGTCAGTTTCCATGGCAACCATCCCCAGCTCCCCGTTGCTATGGTCAGTTTCCACGTCGACCACCATTAGTACCCAGTTGCTATGGTAAATCTCCATGGCAACCATCCTCAGCCCACTGTTGCTATGGTCAGTTTGCATGGCAGCCATCAAAAGCCCCTTGTTCCTATGGTCAGTTTCCTTGGCAGAGATCCACAGCCCCCCTTTGCTATGGCCAGTTTCCATGGCAATCATCCCCAGCCCCCTGTTGTTCTTGTCGGTTTCCGTGCTTACCATCACCAGCCCCCTGTTCCTAACGTCAGTTGCCAAGGAAAAGGTCTCCAGCCCCCTGTTGCTATGGTTAGTTTTCATGGCAACCATCCCCAGCCTCTTGTTGCTATGGTCGTTTTCCATGACAACCATCCCCAGCCCGCCGTTGCTATGGTCAGCTTTCATGGCAGACATCACCGCCATACTGTTGCTATGGTCAGTATCCGTGGCAAACATCCCCAGCACCCCGTTGCTATGGTCAGTTGTCATAGCAACCATCACCAGCCCCTGTTGCTATGGTCAGTTTCCATGGCAACCATCCCCAGCACCCCATTGCTAATGTCAGTTTTCATGGGAAATATTACCAGCCCACTGTTGCTATGGTCAGTTTCCATGGCAACCATCCCCAGCCCCGCGTTTCTATGGTCAGTTCCCAAGGAAAACATCACTAGGCCCCTCTTGCTATGGTTAGTTTCCATGGCAACCATCCCCAGCCGCCTGTTGCTATGATTAGTTTCTACTGCAACCATCACCAGCCCCCTGTTGATATGGTCCGTTTCCATGGCAAGCATCAACACCCCCCAGTTGCTATGATCAATTTACATGGCAACTACCCCCAGACCACTCTTGCTGTGGTCAGCTTCCACGGCAATTATTACCAGCCCCCTGTTGCTATGGCCAGTTTCCATGGCAACCATCCCCAGCCCCTTGTTACTATGCCAGGTTCCATGGTAACCATTACCAGCCCCCCGTTGCTATGGTCAGTTTCCATGGCAACCATCCCCAGCCCCCAGTTGCCATAGTCACTTTCCATGGCAACCATTCCCAGCCCCTTGTTCCTATGGTCAGTTTCCATGGCAAGCATCCCCAGCCCCCTATTGCTATGGTCAGTTTCCAAGGAAAAGATGACCAGCCCCCTGTTGCTATGCTCGGTTTCCATGGCAGCCATCCCCAGCCCCATGTTGCTATGGTCAGTTTTCACGGCAATCATCACCAGACACCTGTTGCTATGGTCAGTTTCCATAGCAATCATCCCCACCTCCCTGTTGCTATGGTCAGTTTCCATGGCAATCATCACCAGCCCGCCAGTTGCTATGCTCAGTTTCCATGGCAACCATCCCCAGCACCCTGTTGCTATGATCAGTTTCCATGGCAGCCATCCCCAGCCTACTGTTGCTATGGTTAGTTTCCATGGCAACTTTCAACAGCCCCCTGTTTCTATGGTCGGTATCCATGGCAGCCATCCCCAACCCCCTGTTGCTATGGTCAGTTTCCATGGCAACCATCCCCAGCTTCCGTTTCGATGTTCGGTTTCCATGGCTACCATCACCAGCCCTTTCTTGCTATGGATAGTTTCCATGCCAACCATCCCCAGCATCTCGTTGCTATGGTCGGTTTCCATGGCAACCATCCTTAGCCCACTGTTGCTGTGGTCAGTATGCACGGCAACCATCCCTAGCTCCCTATTGCTATGGTCAGTTTCCAAGGAAAACGTCTCCAGCCCTCCGTTGCTATGGTCGGTTTCCATGGCAACAACCGTCAGCCCCCTGTTGCTATGGTCAATTTCCACGGCAACCATCTACACCCCGCACTTGCTATGGTCTATTTCCATGGCAGCCATCCCCAGCCCACTGTTGCTATGGTCAGTTTCCATGGCAACCATCAACACCCCCCAGTTGCGTTGGTCAGTTTCCATGGCAGCCATCGCCAGCCCCCTGTAGCTATGGTCCGTTTCCATGGCTACCATCACCAAGCCCTTCTTGCTATGGTCCATTTCCATGGCAACCATCACCAGCCCCCTGTTGCTATGGTCAGTGTCCATGGCAACCATCACCAGCCCCCTGTTGCTATGGTCAGTGTCCATGGCAACCATCACCAGCCCCTGTTGCTATGATTAGTTTCCATGGCAACCATCCCCAGCCGCCTGTTGATATGGTCGGTTTCCACGGCAACCATCAACACCCCCCAGTTGCTGTGATCAATTTCCATGGCAACAACCCCAGCCCACTCTTGCCATGGTCAGTTTGCACGGCAATTATCACTAGCCCCCAGTTGCTATGGCCAGTTTCCATGGCAACCATCCCCAGCCCCGTGTTACTATGTCAGGTTCCGTGGCAACCGTCCCCAGCCCCCTGTTGCGATGGTCCGTTTCCATGGCAACCATCGCCACCCCCCGTTGCTATTGTCGGTTTCCATGGCTACCATCATCAGCCCCTTCTTGCTTTGGATAGTTTCCATACCAACCATCCCCAGCACTCCGTTGCTATGGTCGGGTTCCATGGCAACAACCGTCAGCCCCCTGTTGCTATGATTAGTTTCCATGGCAACCATCCCCAGCCCCGCGTTGCTATGGTCACTTTCCACAGCTACCATCACCAGCCCCCTGTTTCGATGGTCCGTTTCCATGGCAACCATCAACACCCCCCAGTTGCTATGATCAATTTACATGGCAACCATCCCCAGCCCCTTGTTACTATGCCAGGTTCCATGGTAACCATCACCAGCCCCCCGTTGCTATGGTCAGTTTCCATGGCAACCATCCCCAGCCCCCAGTTGCCATAGTCACTTTCCATGGCAACCATTCCCAGCCCCTTGTTCCTGTGGTCAGTTTCCATGGCAACCATCCCCAGCCCCCTATTGCTATGGTCAGTTTCCAAGGAAAAGATCACCAGCCCCCTGTTGCTATGGTCACTTTCCATGGCAGCCATCACCAGCCCCATGTTGCTATGGTCAGTTTCCAAGGAAAACATCACCAGCCCCCTGTTGCTATGCTCGGTTTCCATGGCAGCCATCACCAGCCCCATGTTGCTATGGTCAGTTTCCAAGGAAAACATCACCAGCCCCCTGTTGCTATGCTCGGTTTCCATGGCAGCCATCACCAGCCCCATGTTGCTATGGTCAGTTTCCACTGCAATCATCACCAGACACCTGTTGCTATGGTCAGTTTCCTTAGCAATCATCCCCACCCCCATGTTGCGATGGTCAGTTTCCATGGCAATCATCACCAGCCCGCCAGTTGCTATGGTCAGTTTCCATGGCAACCATCCCCAGCACCCCGTTGCTATGGTCAGTTTCCATGGTAACCATCCCCAGCCCACTGTTACTATCGTCACTTTCCATGGCAACCATCCCCCGCCCCTTGTTGCTATGATCAGTTTCCATGGCAGCCATCCCCAGCCCACTGTCGCTATGATCAGTTTCCATGGCAACTTTCAACAGCCCCCTGTCTATGGTCGGTATCCATGGCAGCCATCCCCAGCCCCCAGTTGCTATGGTCAGTTTCCATGGCAACCATCCCCAGCTCCCGTTTCAATGGTCGGTTTCCATGGCAACTGTCCCCAGCCCCCGGTTGCGATGGTCCGTTTCCATGGCTACCATCGCCACCCCCCGTTGCTATTGTCGGTTTCCATGGCTACCATCATCAGCCCCTTCCTGCTTTGGATAGTTTCCATACCAACCATCCCCAGCCTCTCGTTGCTGTGGTCGGTTTCCATGGTAACAATGACCAGCCGCCTGTTGCTATGGTCGGTTTCCATGGCAACCATCCCCAGCCCCTTGTTGCTATGGTCAGTTTCCATGGCAACCATCCCCAGCACTCCGTTGCTATGGTCGGGTTCCATGTCAACAAACGTCAGCCCCCTGTTGCTATGATTAGTTTCCATGGCAACCGTCCCCAGCCCCGCGTTGCTGTGGTCAGTTTCCATGGCAAGCATCCCAAGCACCCCGTTGCTATGATCAGTTTCCATGGCAGCCATCCCCAGCCCCCTCTTGCTATGGTCAATTTCCACGGCAACCATCAGCAGCCCCCTGTTGCTATGGTCACTTCCCAAGGAAAACATCACTAGCCCCCTCTTGCTATGGTCAGTTTCCATGGCAACCATCCCCAGCCGCCTGTTGCTATGATTAGTTTCCACGGCAACCATCACCAGCCCCCTGTTGATAAGGTCCGTTTCCATGGCAACCATCAACACCCCCCAGTTGCTATGATCAATTTACATGGCAACTACCCCCAGCCCACTCTTGCTGTGGTCAGCTTCCACGGCAATTATTACCAGCCCCCTGTTGCTATGCTCAGTTTCCATGGCAACCATCCCCAGCCCCTTGTTACTATGCCAGGTTCCATGGTAACCATCACCAGCCCCCCGTTGCTATGGTCAGTTTCCATGGCAACCATCCCCAGCCCCCAGTTGCCATAGTCACTTTCCATGGCAACCATTCCCAGCCCCTTGTTCCTATGGTCAGTTTCCGTGGCAACCATCCCCAGCCCCCTGTTGCTATGGTCAGTTTCCAAGGAAAACATCACCAGCCCCCTGTTACTATGCTCGGTTTCCATGGCAGCCATCACCAGCCCCATGTTGCTATGGTCAGTTTCCACGGCAATCATCACCAGACGGCTGTTGCTATGGTCAGTTTCCATAGCAACCATCCCCACCCCCCTGTTGTTATGGTCAGTTTCCGTCGCAACTATCACGAGCCCGCCAGTTGCTATGGTCGGTTTCCATGGCAACCAGCACCAGCTCCCTTGGCTATGGTCGGTTTCCATTGCAACCATCCCCAGCCCCATGTTACTACGGTCAGTTTCCATGGCAACCACCCCCAGCCCCCTCTTGCTATGGTCGGTTTCCATGACAACCATCCTCAGCCGACTGTTGCCATGGTCAGTATCCATGGCAACCATCCCTAGCTCCCTGTTGCTATGGTCAGTTTTCAAGGAAAACGTCTCCAGCCCCCTGTTGCAATGGACAGTTTTCATAGCAAGCATGCCCAGCCCTCCGTTGCTATGGTCGGTTTCCATGGCAACCATCACCAGCCCCCTCTTGCTATGGTCAGTTTCCATGGACACCATCCCCAGCCCCCTGTTGCTATGGTCACTTTCCATGGCAAACATCACCAGCCCACTGTTTCTATGGTCGGTTTCCATGGCCGCCATCACCAGCCCCATGTTGCTATGGTCGGTTTCCATGGCAATCATCACCAGACACCTCTTGCTATGGTCAGTTTCCATAGCAACCATCCCCACCCCCCTGTTGTCATGGTCAGTTTCCGTCGCAAGTATCACCAGCCCGCCAGTTGCTATGGTCAGTTTCCATGGCAACCATCACCAGCTCCCTTTGCTATGGTCGGTTTCCATTGCAACCATCTCCAGCCCCATGTTACTACGGTCAGTTTCCATGGCAACCATCCCCAGCCCCTCGTTCATATGGTCGGTTTCCATGACGACCATAATTTGCCCATCGTTGTTATGGTCCGTTTCCATACTAACCATCCCCAGCCCCTCGTTGCTATGGTCGGTTTCCATGATAACCATCCTCAGACCCCCTGTTGCTATGGTCAGTTTCCATGGCAACCATCAACACCCCGCAGTTGCTACGGCCTGTTTCCATGGACACCATCCCCAGCCCCCCCTTGCTATCGTCGGTTTCCCTGACAACCGCCCCCAGCCCCCCGTTGCAATAGTCAGTTTTCATGGCAGACATCACCAGCCCACTGTTGCTATGGTCGGTTTCCATGGCAACCATCCCCAGCCCCTTGTTGCTATGGTCAGTTTCTATGGCTACCATCACCAGCCCCCCGTTACTATGGTCGGTTTCCATGGCAGCCATCTCCAGCCCCCTCTTGCTACGGTCAGTTTCCAAGGAAAACGTCACCACCCCCTGTTTCTATGTTCAGTTCTCATGGCAGCCATCCCCAGTCCCCTGTTGCTATGGTCGGTTTCCAAGGAAAACGTCACCAGACCCCTTTTGCTATGGTCAGTTTTCATGGCAACCATCACCAGCCTCTTGTTGCTCTGTCAGGTTCCATGGCAACCATCCCCAGCCCCCCACTACTATGGTCGGTTTCCATTACAGCCATCACCAGCCCCATGTTGCTATGGTCAGTTTCCATGGCAACCATCCCTAGCCCCGCGTTGGTATGGTCGGTTTCCATGGCAAGCATCCCTAGCGCCCCGTTGCTATGATCAGTTTCCATGGCAGCCATCCCCAGCCCCTTGTTGCTGTGGTCAGTTTCCGTGGCAACTATCCCCAGCCCCTTGTTGCTGTGGTCAGTTTCCGTGGCAACCATCCCCAGCCCCTTGTTGCTGTGGTCAGTTTCCATGGCAACCATCCACAGCCTCCCGTTGCTATGTCAGGTTTCCATGGCAACCATCCCAAGCTCCCCGTTGCTATGATCAGTTTCCATGGCAACCATCCCCAGCCCCCTCTTGCTATGGTCAGTTTCCAAGGAAAACATCTCCAGCCCCCTGTTGCTATTGTCAGTTTCCACGGCAGCCATCCCCAACCCCCTGTTGGCATGGTCAGTTTCCAAGGAAAACGTCTCCAGCCCCTTGTTGCTCTGGTCAGTTTTCATGGCAACCATACCCAGCCTCTTGTTGCTATGGTCGGTTTCCATGACAACCATCCCCAGCCCCTCGTTGCTGTGGTCAGCTTTCATGGCAGACATCACCAGCATACTGTTGCTATGGTCAGTATCCATGGCAACCATCCCTAGCTCCCTGTTGCTATGGTCAGTTTCCAAGGAAAACATCACCGGCCCCCTGTTGCTATGTGTGAGAATCTGTCCGAAACGTCCCTCATTTTTTGCCTCTCGATCGTCATGAAAGCCAAGACCACCGGAGAAAGGGAAAGATCCTGTTCTGAAAATCCAGGTCTGTCTGGTCCACCAAGCCAGATTATTGCCTACGGGTGTGTTTGCTCAACTCATGGAACACTGCACCCAAGAAGGGGCAGTGTGCTCTCCTTCGCCTGCATCGCCTAGCAACGCTAGTGCTGGAATTTCTCCACCCTTCTGACTTGGCTGGACTTTCTCTCTGGAATGACCTTCCTGGAGGTCGCCACAAAAGGACCCTCCACTCACCGTACATCAACCACCGTGACAGATGGACTGAGATGGGAGAAGGTTCTCCCCTCAAGGACTGAGACGTGCGACCCCTACATGGAAAAGCTCCCCTCTTTTCCCAAAAGGACTAAGACTGAAATCCCCACCGTAGGGTGAAGGAAGGCGTGTGTGGGGACCGGAGCAAGTTTTGCAAGCGACCACTGGACCGAGAAGACAATGGTTCCTGCCTACGACATCTGCTGCTGACAACGCCTGCTCCTGATGGACTACTGATGGACTCCTTGTACCCTTTATCAATAGACTATTTTGAAATGGGTCCCCTTCCCCCTTTTCAAAAGGACTATAAAAAAGGTTAGACCTGACTGATACCTTTGAGATCTCCCCTGACGTGAAGACGACAGGCCTCTTCGTCGACCGGACTTCGAGGGACTTTGTCATCCGCGCGTCTGGTAGCTATATACCTCCTTGCCCTCTCTCTCTCTTCTTTTTCTTTTCCTTATTCTTTTCCCTTTCTTCTTTCCCCCTTTCTCTAACACATCTTTGCTATGGCTATTTAATAAAAGTACATGTATTTTGATTTTACTGCAAATCCCCTTGTCGTGTCAGTTTTTGCACCCTGAGATCAGTGAAAAAAGAACCTCCACGAATCACGTCCTTAGGACGGATCGTGTCAGCAAGTCACGGGCTGTGCCAAGTTCTGCGTGGAGAACGATCACGTGTGACTCGTTTGCCTCTGGTACACTCTCCTTTTAGTGTTGTTATTACCGTTTGTGTTCTTTTTTCACTGCTCTTTCTAGTAAATTGTTCTTATCTCAACCCGTGATCTTTACCTATTTGTGCTCTTCTCTCCATCCTGCCACAGGGAAAGTGGTGGGGAAGTCAGTGAGGGGCACGTGCTCTGAGGGGTATCAGTGTGAGCACTCAACTAGGGAATACCATTCCTACACTGCAACAATGTGGAAAACTCAGTTTCCTAAGGTACTTTCCTTGGCTAGTCCTACAGGAAAATCAGCCTGCTGAAAAGCAACTGCTGTCATTGAACTGAAAGCCTGCTAGGTGACACCTGTTTTAAAGCACAGATTTAATAAAGTTACACAAGCAGCAAAAATTAAATATTGCCAAATCGTCTTTATAATAATATTTTAAATTATTTTAAAATCCAAGATGGGAGAAACTCCTGTGAATTTTTCCAATGCCACAGTGGCAAATAATACAAAGAATGTAAAGCAAATTACAACTGAATATTTTCAGCCCCTAAAAAAAAGTTAAGCAAAACAGCAGAAAGAGCTACATTTCAGCTGCATTTCCAAAGCAGATGGTTGATTTTAATGCTTAAGGCTACAGAAGGGGAAATGAGAGAATCTGTGTGTTGAAAAAAAAAAAAACAAACCATAATGGAACTGTGCACATGCATTCTGCTCCTCCTTGAAACGGGAATTGTCATATTCAAAATATCACTGAAAGTTGAGGCCAAAATTTCAAGCGACTTGATGTCAATCAGCTGTGTTGAATCTTTGAAGAGGGCATTGCTGGTCTGGCTTCACAGGCACCTGAATGAATTATGAACAGAAAATCTGTATGTTCCAAATTATACTTTCTTGGATAAGTCAGATTTTCCAAAGATTCAACAAACAGGTTTGGGTTTGGTTTATTTTCTCCCTCTAAAAAGAGCTAAAAGAGTTCATGCACTCGCTTAGTCAGGTCAAGGTCCTGAAGGGTCACTCAGCCAGTATTGAGGTCACAGACAGTGGATTCCAGAAAGATGTCCTTGATTTTCAGACTTTTCACAGACAAAATACCAAGAAAGAAAAAATTGAAATCAATTGAATTCAGACTGCTTTGCTCTCCATGAAACCACAAACCCACACTCTACCCTTCTCATCAATACAAACACAGAAACACCGGCAGCCTTGGTTGGCAGAAGATGGAAAACTGTCATTTCCAGACACTCACTGAGAGCAGGCAATGTGAAAGCCCCGCCCTGGGTTTCACAGCCACTCCCCTCCTGTGCCCATCCCTTCAGGGCAGGCCCAGCATCAGGACGAGCTGTGGGAAGAGCTGGTGACAGTGGCAGGTCCCTCTGCCCAGGGCAGAAGGCACAGCACCTCTGCTCCTGGCTGGAACAGGGGCTGTTTGCCCAGCTAGACCTGGTGTCCCAAAAAGAGGAGGGGCCCTGGCCCCAGGGCTCTCCCCAGCCCTGCAAGAGGCCAAGCCACCAGCAGCTCTAGCAGGGCTCTTGCAACTCTTTACTCAAGGAAAAGGAAATCAATTGGTATTTCCCTCACACACTCCCTAGACACTGGTTTCTCTCCCTCCTAATGCCCTTCCCCTTCCCCTTGTGCCCCCCGTGGGTGACACTCCTGTGCTGGGGGCACAGCCAAGGGCCCCTGCAGTCGAGGGCCATGGCAGCAGTGCTGCCTCTTCCACAGGAAATCCTGCTGCAGCTGCCACACCTGCAGCATATCAGATGCCAAAGGCAGAGCGGGCAGCAGGAGCATCTGCTCTCTCACAGGACCATGCCCTCAATCTTCCTATCCAAACATCTGGATACACAGTGACTCCACAGCCCGAGGTAATCCAATCGGGGACACTCCCCTCTGATGTTCCAGCCCAGAAGGTAGAACTAATTTCAGTCACCCGAGCTTTGGAACTGAGTAGAGCAAAATGAGTTAACATTTGAACTGATTCATTATACACTTTTGGAGTGCTACGGGTACATGGGATTTCTGGAAAGAAAGGGACCTTTTGACCTCTCAAGGCACATCAATCAAAAATGGAAAAGAAATCTTGGACACACTTGAAAGTATCCAGAAACCAGAGGAAGTTGCCATCAGGCAGTGCAGAGCACACCAAGTGGATAGGACCAAATTTGAATTGGGGAAACATTTAGCCAACGAGGCTGCAGAAAAAGACATGTTAGAAAACAAAGCTTTATCTTTAATACCCTTGCCAGAGATACCTCTCCCAGTAGAAAAAACAGAGTATAATGCTAGGGACTGTCAATTAAGTGAAACTGTAGAAGCGTGATTTGATCCACAAGGCTAGGCACTTATCCCAGCTGGGCAAAGAGTAGTCCCAGAATCACTCCTCTGCGAAAAAATCGATTGCAAACACAAAGCTACTCATTGGAGTATTGAAAAACTCTTGAAACATTTGCAAAAATCTGTAATTGGGTCTGAAATGGCTCAGATTGTACAATCAAGACTCCAAAAGTGTATAGTTTGTAAAAGAGACAACTGTAGCACAGCTTGCAATGTAGTGCTAAGAGCCATAAAATCTGGAGATGTTCCAAGGGAATAATGCCTGATGGATTTCATTGAATTTCTCAGAAAATGGGGGTATCAATCCCTCCTACATCTGGTGGATACCTTTTCTGGGTGGCCAGAAGACTTCCCTTGTCATACCAACCAATCTAGGGAAGTGGCTAAAAAACTGTTGAATCAAATAATACCTAGATTTGGGGTACCTTTGGGAATGTCATAGATAGAGGTTCCCACTTTCTTGCAGAAGGGGTACAAGAGATTAGGAAAGCCTTGGGAATAGCTTGGGATCTTCATGCTCCTTACAGGCCCCAAGCTAGTGGCAAAGGAGAGAGAATGAATTACACAATCCAATTGAACTTGGGTAGAATACGTCAGGAAATCTCCTTGACATGGTTCCAAGCCTTACCCATGGCTCTGCTTTGAATCAGGATTCAGACATGGGGCACCAGCAAAATCTGGCCCTGTAAGCTGCTGTATGGTTGACCCTACCAAGTACCACACATTTCAGGAAACACACACATATAAGGAGAGGTTGATTTGAATAATTACCTCATTTCTCTCAGCAAAACTCTACAGGACTTACAGCGAGCAGTGGCCATCTCCAGACCAACAGGACTGGACATAGCAGTGAACAAGTTCCAACCAAGAGCTTGGGTGTACTTGAAAGGCTGGGGAAACTGCTCTGCTACAGCCAAAGCAGGACCTTCCCGAGTTCTGCAGACAATATTGCTGCATTGAAACAGACAGGGTAAAATTGGGGGTACACTGTGAGCAAGGGTGCTCACAGTGTACCGGAATCAAAAGAGCCAAAGCCTCTTAGCTCAAGAAAACATGTATTTGGGATTTGAAGAAATCCTTGTAAAAATCTTTGCACTTTGTAACATCAGCTGAGCCTGCCCCCAGCCTGGCTGATGGGACCCTGTCAGCAAAGGAAGTGCAGGAAGCCTGGAGAGGAGGCAGCGGTGCTTGAGGAGGCTCTGTGCCCTGCCAGCTCAGCACAGGACTGGGAATCCAACCACCTGACTCCTGCACTCCGTGGGAGCATTCCCTTCCTGGCCAGGCTGCGCTGAAGCCGTGCTGTGCCTGGCGCTGTCCCTGTCCCTGGCGCTGTGCGTGCCGCACGGACAGTCCCGTTTGTGGCTACGCACTGCCCGAGGCTCTCCCCCCTCACACAGGGCCCCGCCCCGCCCCGGGCGCCCCCTGGCGGCTGCCCGGCCCCGCCCGCCCCGCGCAGGCGCGCTCCCTGCCCATGGCGCCGCCCAGCGGCAGCCGCCCCTCCCTGCAGGCCCGGGCCGGGGTCGGGCCCTGCTGCTCGTCCTGGCCCTCGGCTCCCTTCTTTCCAGAGAGAGGAAGGCTCCAAAGGAAGCGTTTCCAGCTGTGGCCCTCTGCTTTACTCTGTGGGGCCGAACGTCTCCCCTGAAGGTGGCCCTGGTGCGTCCATGAGTGCTGGTGCGGGAAAAGGCCCCTTCCTTCTGCCGCCAGCCGTCATCAGTGGCTCAAAAGCAGCACCCAGCTCTGGAAGGAGAAACAGCCCGTGGCACAGTGGTGCCATCCCTGCCCAGACGGGGCTTTCTGCCACAGCAGCAGCAGCAGCAGCAGGGCTTGCCTTGGCTTCACCTGGAAAGCCAGAAGCCTCTGTAAGTCAGCAGGTTGCCAGGCTGCATCAGCTCCTGGTGGGGGTGAATCCTGCTAGCTCTGACCATTTCCAAAAGGTTATAAAGGCAGCAGTACAGACATACATGCAGAGCAACCAGCATCCCATAAATGTGTAAAACTGTGTGGGTTTTGTGGCATTCTTAGGGCTGTCATGCTGACGGTGCCTCCTGCACAGCTTGTGTGCCATGCCATTGCTGGGCCAGCCTTGTCCCCAAGCTGTCACCCCCAGACTCGTTCTCTGGCTGCTGTTGCATCTCAAAGCACGATTGCCCAATTGCTGAGTTCCAGCTCTCAGGCTGGAGCACCAACCCGTGCTGTTGCATGTGAACGAATGGTCTGTGTCCACTTCATTGTGCTGGCAGAAGCCACTTTTGCTGAGACATAGGACATAGAAAGTAGAGGAAAAAATCAGTTGGGAACTCTTGTATCAAAAATCAAGGTGACTGTGACATTGTGGAGAGGGAGAGAGAATGATGCATCTGACTCCACCTTATCAGAAAGCTAATTAATTACTTTGTTATAACATACTATATACATTGCATCTAAACTGAATCTGCCACACACTCACCCTTGCTCACAGCTGCACAGAACTGCATCCACTCTGATTCTCTCGTGTCTGTCTCGTGGCAGTCCCGACACACACATTCTCGTGGCCCTGATAGGCCAAGGGAACAAAACATCCTCACTTTGGGTAAACAATCTCCATATTGCATTCTACTTTGGCACAACACAGTCATAAGGATTGTCTTTTCTCTTTCTCTGATGTTCAGAAAATGTGAAATCCGGAAATATTCCTGGGAAGAATTGTGCCTTGCTTTTCTCTGTGAAGAGAATATGGCAACACTCTTGGGCTGGGCGCAGGCTGCTGGAGCTTTCTGTTGCTTTCCTTTGAGGAAACAGCAGTGTTTTGTGAATGGTGGGCAGAAAACGGTATGCCTGGCTCTGGGGAATGTTTTGTAAGCAGTGCATGTTTGAAACTATTCCCTGATCTCTAGCCTGGAGGAAATTAGGGTCACCCAGCAACATCTTAAAGCTTCAGGATTATGACACCAGTAAGGCACAAATGTGGGGTGTGCAGATCCACAGGCATTCCTCATCTAATCAGACATTTCTTGAGAATTGTCCTGACTTCCAGTGTGACATGGAGACGGAATTTGCATCAGGACAATATGCAGCCTCCCAGCTGTCACATGTGGTGTCTGACCAGCTGCTCTCTCCACTCCACTTGCTGGGCTCATGCCAGAGGTGGTCCTGGGGCTGGGAAACACCTGGACTTGTGTAGAGCCCTTCCAAAATGCTGCCATGGCTGCAAGAGCAGGCAAACAGCAAAAGCCCAGATCTTTCTCCGTTCTTTTTAGTTTTTAACTGAGACCTGGTGGTTTTTCCAGGCACTTTCTGTTTGTGCTCAGGAAGGTATTTTTAGGAGGGAGGAAAAAAAATTGGTTTCAAGGGCAGAGGAGAGGAGGGGGAAGGAAGCTTCTGAACTTTGGAAAGCTTGTGGTTGCTCTGTTTTCCTGAGCCTGCCTTGCTAAGGTGTGCCCACCAGCTGAGCTATTTGGTCTCTGCCTCATAACTCCCTTTTAGGTGGGACTTTCCCATTTTGGTGGTTTTCCTCCCCCCACCAGCTTCTACATTGTCCCACATTGGGATTTAAGGTTCTTTTCCTTCCTTCTGTGTGTCCATTGGAGTCAGATCCCTGTGACTGCCAGATGCATACTGCAGGGAAGCTGCCAGAAGTGAGGCACAGGCCCCAAAGGCTTCTTTGAGGTGCTGTAATTGTGCAGCAGCAGTGTGCTGTGTGTGCAGCAGGTTGGTTACTTGGCTTTTTCCCCCCACTTAGGTGTCATTCTTCCTTCAGCAAGCCCTACAGTTTGCTGGTTGATGTTAGCCATGCAGCAAATGGGTGGGAATGACAGGCATTCCAGCTGAGTGAACTCTCCAGGATATTAGCAAAGCACAATTTCATCCACAGCATATAAGCAAATGTTCTTGGTTTTAATCAGAAGCACTGCTGGGCAAAAGGGCACATTGCCTTTGGCTTCCTCACATGCTGGCTCTTTCTGAGTGTTCAGCTTGGCATACAGGGTGAATGGGCTTGGTGCCTGTTCTGTGTTACTCTGGGATCCTTTGAGCTGTGGGTTATGGATTGCAAGGGGGTTTTGTGCTGCTTTGGGGCAGAGGAGAACTTTCTGGGCTTTTCTGTTGTGTTAGCTGTAGGGAAGGTTTGGTTGCCTTGCATGAACTCACAGAGCAAGCCAGAGCAGCTGCTATTGTGATGTCAGCAGAGGGCTGCCACGTCACAGAGTTGTCACCAGGAGGTTTTCCTGGTGCCCACAAGGCCTCAGCGTCCAGAGCAGCTCTTGGCGTGCTCCTTGCAGGAGGATCACCTCGTCTGAGCTGTTCTCAGATTACGGCCGGTGTTCCTTTTGTCTCTGTATTTTCTTGCACAGTCCTTGGACTGGTGCAAGTGTCCTGTTTTTACCCTTTTTACTTGCACAGTCTCAGGACTTGTGCAAGTGTCCTGTTTTACCCCTTTTTTACTTGCACAGTCTCAGGACTCGTGCAAGTGTCCTTTTTTTCCCCTTTTTACTTGCACAGTCTCAGGACTTGTGCAAGTGTCCTGTTTTTCCCCTTTTTACTTGCACAGTCCCAGGACTTGTGCAAGTGGGGTTTTTTTCCATTTTTGTTTCCTGGCCTACGGACTCGAGCAGCCCTGCTCAAAGGATGGAGCGAGTCCGTAGAGCAGTCAGCAGCGTCTTTTCATTGGCGGCTTCTCGGAAAGCTTTTCTTCATTTGGCTGGTAAATAGAAGTTTTTTTTTCCCTTTGGGGCAGCATGTTGGGACACAAATGGCATAAAGATGCCATATGTTTGGTAAAGCTCCTGTCAAGAGCTTCAGCTGGAGAAGGGGGTGTCTCTTGCCCAGCAGGGTGTAGGAACCTCCAAAATGCAGACTGGGAGAGCCTTGCATGCATCCTTCTAAAAACTGTGCAGGTCTCTGCAGAACTGAGGAAAAGCATCTTTGGATTGCATTCAATACTTAAAGGATGTGCCAGTCTAACTGGACCCCCTCTGTGTGCTCCAAGAGCCATTGGCTCTGCGCTGCAGGGCAAACTGCCGAGCACTTTGTGTGTGCTCCTGAAGCCCAGAGCTGGGCCTGTGCTGTGTCCCAACAGAACTGCAAGTGCTGAGAGGGGTTTGGTGGAAGCTTTTGTAGGGAATTGTTTACAGCAACTGTGTGGGACATGCTTCATGCAATTTACAAAACAAAAAAACAAGTCCAGGAAAGAGAGGAGAAAAAAGCTGCTTTAGCTGTAGGCTGGACAATGAGCTCCAATGTAGGCACTGCCTGCTAAGGAACAATTTGCATCTTCACGGCCAAGTTTCTAGTTCCTTAGTGGCAAAGCTGAGCAAAAGGTAGACACAGCCTAGGGTATTGGCCTGCAGTCTTGCTTGCTGTGTTAAAGAAGTGCTGCTCCTGGAGGGATGTTGTGAAAGGAGAATGCTTTCTGCTTGGGGGGACTTGTTCTGTGGGATTCCTCAGCACAAAGAGTTTTCTAACAGCACCTGGTTCATTTTCCCTTGCCCCCGGCAGCTCGCCTCAGAGGTGGAAGGAGTCCAGCGCGCGCTTCAGTGAGTGGGACGGGCACCCTTGACATTCCTGGTGTCTGAGGAGTGTGGAGAAAGCTGTGGGCTTGGCCTGTTGCAGTAGAGTGCCAGCCTGGCAAGCTGAAAGAAAGGCCACATCAGCGCCTGTATGAACACTACCAGAAGGATTCCATCCCTTTCCTCCTTTTCCACTGAAGAGGTTTTAACTAATGGAAGTCAAGCTTTGCAGGCAGGAGGCTGCATGCTGATTGTAGCCAGCCTGAAATATCTCCTGCAGAAACATGCACAATCCTGTCTAAACATTAGCCTTATCAGCCCTTTTTAATTGAGTTTTAATGCCTGAGCATCTCACTTTTACCCAAATTCATGACTTGTGCTTAGGACAGCTGGGAATAGAGCTCAGGAGAAATCAGGCTCTAAATGACAGGTTACTCCCTGTCCCTCACACTGCTGCCTGTCTGCAGAGCACCACAGCAGCAGCAGAACCTCCTCTGGCTTGCTCTCTTCCTCCAGAGGCTAAAGGGGACACAAAGGACAACAAACCTCCAGGCGTTGTCAGTCCAGGGCCTGAGCATCCTACAGCAATCAGTGGCAGCTTTGGTTGGTTGAGTGCAAAGCTTTGGGGCAGTGCAGAGCTGCAAGTTTCTGAGCAGACAGCCCTTGCCCTTTGAGGCTGAGGATGCTGTGGGCTGGAGTCCTGCCATGAGCTCGCACTTCAGCCCAGCCACTGACCCATGAGAAATGGCATCTGAAAATTGACATGCAGGCATCATTTTCCTGGCATTCTCACAGGGACTGTGAACTTCCCTTGGTGTCAGAGAAGCGGTAGCATGATGTCCTTTAGTGCTACTGGTGTGGAAGTCAGCCCCTCTGTGCACAGAGTCTGTGCAGGCTCCCTGCTGTCAGCAGAGAGAGGTCCCCAGGTGCAGTTCACAGCCTTGTGGGGTGCCGAGGAGCCGCTGTTGCCTGCAGGGACCCACCCCTCTCCACGCCCTATCTAGGTAGCTACAGGCACTGCTTCCACTGCCTCCTTAACTTTGACATGACCCAAGTGTGTTGAAAAGACTCCTGAGCAGCTCTGCATGGCAGAGACAAAATCTGTCTGTGAAGGGCTGGAATGCAGTTCCTGTTGGCTGCTCTTGAAGGCCTGAAATCCTGAGGGGAAGCCAGTTGAGCAGAGCTGAGCAGAGAAATGTTCCCTGCTTCTATTCAGACACTTCCAGAGCAACTCCAGGGTTAGTTGGGACATAAACACCACATCAATACCACATAAACAGCCCCACACAACAGCTTTTGTCTTCAGGAGGGCTGCTGCTTGCTGCTTCTAGCAGCTCTCAGGAGCCAACTTCCCTGCTCCTGATTGCTTGTTTGTGCTTTTTCCCTGCCTATTCCTTGCAGGTCCCGCGAGGAGAGGATCTTGCCAGTCAGGACTCCTGGGCCCAGACAGGAAAGGCAGAGCGGCAGGAGAGCACGGACAGAGTGCACGGTGCCCAGGAGTTCAGGTGTGTGTTGAGCTTTCTCGCTTTCTCTGAGCAGGGGTGGGCATTGCTGGGCTTTAGGAGGCCCAGTGTCAAAGAACAAATTTGGCTTTCTCATTGTTGACTTGCTCAGCACAGATGAGGGAAGGCAGCCCAGGGCAGGTCTGGCTGCTGAGCAACCTAGAGCACAGCTGCTTTCTGGGACTCACTCCTTAAACCCTGACAAAAAGCATTCCTAACTAGACCAGAGTAAAAGCAAGGGAGGGTCAGGCTGGGCTTAAGGAGAGCACAGCATTGACCTGCAAAGGCAGTCATGCAGCAGAACAAGTGTCTCAGAGAGCTTGGGCAGATTCCAGCCCTAGACATTCCAAAGCCCCAGCTGGATGGGGCCTTGAGCAGCCTGTCCAGATGCTGACCCCAAGTGCTTGGAACTGAAGACTGGGCTAGAGGCTTCCTGGGATCTCTGCCAGCCTAACCATCCTTTGATAATTGGATTGGAAAATCGTCCCCACCTCCTGCCCAAGCTATGGCTTGCAGGCTCTTTCCTTGTTTCACTAGTGAAAGCAAGAGTAATTGTGGCAGTACTCATCTAGACTTAGCAAGCATGTCTTAGCCAAAGAAGAACTTTTACAAGTCCAGTATCCACTGTAATCAGAAAGGAATGTAAGAGCTAGCAGGCAGGAAGCTGTTACGCTGAGAGTACCTGAGCTTTCTGGAAGTGTTCTGTGGCTTCTGGAAGCTTGTTTGACTTCCTCAGCGGTGACTCCTTCACCTGCAGGAACAACAAAGAGAGATGCTGGTCTAGGGAGGGAATTGCAGCATTCTCTTGAGGTGGAAGTAGAGGGCGGTTGGAAGCCCCTGAGACTGCCTTGTGTGGGACATGGTATGCAGTCCTGGTCTTGCAAGGAGACTGTGTTGCAATTAAAGGCTTGTTTGTCTGTCTGCTTGCCGTAGGTGGAAGGAGTTGGCTGCATTTGAGAGAAAGCGCCACTCCTCACTAGAGAGGGTGTCTGAAGTGGCAGCACCGACAGCGGAGGAATGGCAGCCTCAGAGGGATCTGCTGAAGGAAGCGGTTCCTCTGGCAGTGCCAAAGGTACGCTCACCTTGTTCCTAGGCAGCACTTGTGGGAGAGGGATTTGTCCTAGCAAGACTCCCCCGAATGCTGCTTCTGGCAGTAAGCCAAGACCGAGCCTGTGTTGTTGTTGTTGTTGTTCCTCTTGAAAAATGGTGCCCCCCCACTGCCAGGTTTTCCGCCGGCAGCGGCCAGCCCACAGGGGCCTGGAGAAGCTGCTGCAGGAGTTCTCCCGCCAAGGGCACACCCTGTCCCAGGTGTGCAGAGAGAAGGCGGTGCTGGCGCAAGAGAACGCTGCCCTGGAAGCCCGACTGGCAGCCACGGAGCGGGACCTGCGAGGCCTTTCAGAGCAGCTGCCAGAGGCCAGGTAAAGGCAGGGAGGAGACCCTGGGTGGGACATTACTGAAGGTCTGTAGTTACAAAGGTGGTGAGCATTATGCCAGGATTTACTGCCTGCTGTGTGCTCTCCAGATGTTTCTTGGGCAGAGAAGCAAAGAGATACAAGCAAAAAGGGAAGGATACTGTGATGTGAATATTACTTTTCTGCCAGCTCAAGCTCTCAAAGCTTTTTTTGGGTGCCTGCTTGGGACCCCTTGCACATTCCTGTGACTAGTGCAAAGCAAGCCAACTTGGCACTCAGTTGAGGACCAGGGACACTGTGCAGATGTTTGCTGAATCCAGAAGTTTCCCTCTGGTTTTGCTTTCTCCTTCAGTGCATCTGACCATCAATCTTTTCTTGCCAAGTTGTTTGACACGGGGTTTTTGGAATTCAAGGCTCTTAGATGTGAATGATGTGAGTAGGACGCTGATACTTCAGGTGAAGCTGGAGGGTCATGCTGAAAATCTTGAGAGCCTGCAGAGCTGACTCTTGTGAAGGATGGTGCAGAACCTAGAACTACTTACAAACAGCAGCAGCAGCAGAAGGGAAAGGTCTTGTGACTTCTTGACAGTGTCTGGGGATTCTTGCTGAGCACTGATTCTTGCCCACTTGTCCAGTCACCTCTGTAACCTGTCAAGGATCTTTTTGGCTGATCCTTCTTCCTTTTTAAAGAGTGCCCAGATATTTGGGCACTGCTGGCTTAGTTAGCCAAAAATAAAGGTAGCAAGTGGTCTTGTTCATCCAATTCCAGTAATTTAATTGGCCGGATATCTGTCCCTCCTCCTAGAGAGTTCTTGTGCAGATAGAAACCTACTTCTGGTTTCCTACTCATGCTGCTAGAAGCCAGAGGTTTTGCTATATGGTTTGGTGAATTCCTTCAGTCCCTTTTACTTAGAGAGTGCCTGGCCAACAAAGTACCTATACGTCCACTATGAATGGCATGAAGCATTGAGGAGTCAGCCAGGAGAGCCCTGTTCTGTCCTGCACCTGCGGAGTGACTTGGAAGTGCTGATGAGATCAGGGCTGTGAGCAGAGGCTGGGCTTTTGTCCCTTTGCAGATACTTGGTGGGCACACCCGTGTGTGATAGGTCAGGCAACAGCAATTTCAGCTTTGGTTGCTGAGACCAAACTGAGCTGGGCTAGGTCATGAGGAAAGGCTGCCCAGTCACCTGGAGGGGCCTGCTTTGCTATGTAAAGTGGCAAGATAGTCCTGCTGTATCTGAGTTTCCATGCAAGCCATTTTGTGTACTAAGGTGTAGGGATCTTAAAGCACATCTTACTGGAGAAGCTGCCCCTGTGTGCCAGGAGCAATTGCTCTTCATCTTCACGCCTTGTAGGTCAGAGAAGGAGAGCCTGCAAAGCAGCCTGCTGGAGGCTGAGCAGCACATATGGGAGCTGGAGATGGCCAGGAGCCCTGTGGAAGCCCAAGTGCACAGGGCCAGGCAGGCCAAGGAGGCGATACTGGGTGAGAGCCTGGTGCGCTTTGTTTCTGCTGGTGGCCCTGCCCCGTGCAGTGGCTGCGAAGGCAGCTCTGTGCCCAGGGCTTCTGAGCAGTGAAGCAGCTGAGGGCAGGTCCCTCCTTGCCTGAAACTGGAAGGGCTTAAGGCCAGCAGATTGCTCTGCTTGTGGAGTGTCTGACTGCTGCCGTGTGTCATGTTTGCAGAGGATGTGAGGGGCCTTCGTTGTGAGCTGCTGGCTGTAAGAGCTCTCAGCCAGCAGCAATGTGAAGACATGGCTGAACAGCTCCGCTGGGCACAAGAACAGTGCTGCAAGGCTCTGAGACTCTGGCAATCTGCCCAGGAAGAGGAAAAAAGGAACCTCATGCAAAAACTGGTAAGAAACAAGAGGCCCCTGAAGATTTCAGGCAGGTTTGGTGGGCTGGGTCAGCAGAAGAGCAGCCTGAGTATGTGACATGGCCACAAGCATCTGCTGTAGGCCAGACGTTGCTGGGCCAGGCAGCAGGGGCCTTCAAGGGCTCATACTTGAAGGCCTGTGAAGAGCCAGAGGACAATGCTGGGACAGTATATGCATGCACAGGTTGAGGATGGGCATCAGCCAAGTTCCCCAGGAGGCTGGGTGGTCGCCACCCAAAGCATGGCAGCGAAGGGGCAGGATCTTCCCCACAGCCTTGTGCCATGCAGCAGGCGGCTGCTGACCTTGCTGCCAACTGCAGTCCCAGCAACCGGGTTCCTTGCTTTCTGTCCTCCCATGGTGGACAGATGTCTTTGGGCCTGAATCATACGCAAGAGGCCCCGTGCTGCTGGTATTTCAGCTGGTGGCCTGCCTTGTGACTGGATCATGGAGGCGCTGGCCTCATCCTCATCCTGCAGTCCATGTGCAGCTCTTCCTTGATCAAAGGGCAGGGGGAATGTGAGCACAGAGCCTCTGAGAACAGGCAGAAATGCTGAGGAGAGAGGGGCTAGAAAACAGGCAGCCATGAGAGCAGGGAAGGAAGGTGGCATCTCCTTCCTTCCACCTGCTGACACTCCCTCTACATTTTGGGTTAGAACAGCATTGCTGGAGGGCACAAAGTCATGACTCGTGCACTTTCCAGTTGGGCGGGTTGTTGGAGGGATGAAGCTTCCATTTCTCTCTATGGGGAGCATTGCTTGGACTTCATCAGGAATTGTCTGTTCCCCTGATCAGGAGAGACAACTGGAAGAGCAGCATGTGGAGGCACGGAAGCAGCTGGAGGAACGGGCAAACTTCCTGGCAGAGGTAGAGAGGGAGCAGGAGAAAAGGCTGCTTGAGATGAAGGGGGAAATTGGCATCATGCAAGCTGAAGAAGAAAAGCTACTAAGCAGAGGCAGTCAAGAGGCACAGAGTGTGGAAAGAGAGTTTGTGTGCTGTTTTGGACTCCTCTGGGCTCCCTATGGGCACTGCTTCCCTGGGCACTGTCTGTCTGGGTGGCATTGTCTCTTAGCTGGCCCCACAGAAATACGAGCATGAGAACAAAATGCTTTTGGAAAGCGAGAGCACATCAGTCTTGGTTGCCACACAAGTGGAGTGTGGGAAGTTTAAAGCCATCTTCTCTTCCTTTGTGGGCAGGTGCTGCAGGAAGAGCAGCGTCAGAAGGCTGCTGTCATCCACAAGGTGTACCAGCTGCAGAGAGAGCTGAAGCAAAGTGAGCAGCTGAGGCAGAAGCTGAATGAGCAGTGGCAGAATGAGCAGGTGAGCCTGAGTAGGCAGGCAGCAGAGGGAAGGGCAGTGATGGGGGCAGGAACTGGAGATCTGAGGAAAGGGGAGGCAAGGACTACTGCCCGCACTGGAAGCACAGAGCCTGGCAGGCTCCAGTGCTGAGCAGCAGGAAGAAGAGCTGGGGTGGAAGGGTTAGAGCTGGGTAAAGAAGCAGAAAGAAGTGGCTGAATAGAAGTGCTTTTGAGACTGGAAAAGAGGAAACGTGAGTGTGATGGCAGGTGCCAGTAAGATTTCTCTTGATGGAATATCAAGGTCATGCTGCAGGCTGAGCTGCAGGAAGCTGAGAGGAAGATGAGGGCAATGGAGAAGAGGCACCAAGAGGAAATGGAAAGGATGCACAAGGTCCTGCTGCAGTACAGGCTGGCTGAAGAAAAGCAGGTGAGTGAAAGAGCAGGAGGCACTGCAGTCATGCAACAAGTGGTCTCTGCCCTTGTTGCCTTTCCCCTGCAGAGCAGCAGTGGATGGGGGCAATGTCTCTGACCGCCGTGCTCTGTGGGCTCCATAGCAGCTGGACAGAAGAACACTTCCTGGGCTGCTGAACCTCAGCTGCTGCCCTGGGCAGCAGGGCTAGTGCTTTGGCCAGTGGGCCAGCAATCCTGTGAATGTATTTCTGCTGGCCTCTTAGTGCTCCCTTTGTTTTTTGAGGGGTTTGTTCAGGTAAGCATGGTGACCCACACAGATTCTGAGCAAGTTGTCCCTGTCCATGGTGACTGCAGTCCTCAGAACGGGCTGAAGTGTAAAGTTGCTCTTTCCCTTTCACACTCTCCTCTACGGCTGGCTGTGACAAGCTGTAGTCTCTGACTGCTTGTGTGGGTTTGACTTGAGGAGGAAGAGTTGACAGCTCAGCTTGCAGCCTAACACCAGTGCTGTTCCTAAGGGCTTGCCTTTGAAATGCTCTGTCTGGGGCATCTCTGCCAAGCACCTTTCTGACACAAACAAATTTCTTCTCCCAGGTGGACGCAGGATCTGCCATCGAAGCTGCTGGTGCAGCAGCATCCTGCCAAGAAGCCTCCTCTCCACAGCCTGAAAACCAGAGCATGAGCAGCTCGGCCCGCTCAAGCCAGGAGAGAGAGAAGCAGTTCCTGAAGCTGCTGAGTACGTGCTGGGGATTTCTTGTGTGACCGAGCAGTGTTTTATGGTGTGTGTGCCTCAGCATGGGCTGGAGCACATGTTCCTCCTGCCTTTGGTGTCAGACAGACATTGTGGATCTCTACAGAAGCCACTGTTGTGCTTGGGGGCAGCCAGACAGCACTTTGAGGCGTTCCTTTTGCCTTTGAGGGCAGCTGGGAGTGGGTGGGCTTTGCCTGAGCTTCCCTGTGCAGTGAAGACAAGAGCAGGGATTGTTTTGCAAGCAGCAGAAGGCTGCAACCCAGCCAATGACTCCGTGAAGGTGTGTGTGCTAGTCTGGCCAAACTGATGAGAACGCTTGGCTTCCTGGATTCCCTTTAGACTCCTGACCTGTCATTGGAGACAAAATTTTGTCATTGGAGACAAAATACTTCCCAGAACTTGATTGTCTGTGGGGCTGGTTTAATGCTGGTGTTGTTTTTATAACTGTTAGTGCTTCTACTGTTCCTTCTTCAGTTTGGGCTTGATAAGAATTCTACATTTTGGTTAGCCTGACCTTCTGGATGAGAACATCAGTTGATAGCACAAATAAGAGAGGAAGAGGTCTTTTCAATGTGCCCTAAAAGCTAAAATTCTTAGAACAATCCCGAGGTATCAGAGAAGAAGAGTTGTTTTCAAAGTGCCCCAAAAGATGAAAACCACCACACTTTTTTTGACAATCCCTGTTTGATATTTTAGTTGCATGCCTAGGAAGATGCATCAAAGAGACACATCCATGTGGCATTTCCAGATAGAACTGCCCTGCAGGCAATTCTCAGGAGGAAGCCTACAGCCCCTCTGCTGCATGTTCCTCCAGTACCAGGCACTTTGTCACTGCTAATGCCCAGCTGATAAACACTCTTGGAATACTAAGCATTGGCCTCAATCCCTGCACAGATTCCTGCACTCGAGGAAAGCACACCAAGGCCTTGGTGACTCTGCAGTACAGCTGAGTTGCTTCTTACAACTAGTAAGGGCTGCCAGTGCAGTGCTGTCAGGGACTGACGGGTCAGGCACAGAGCAGAGCCCAGTTTACTCAGTGTCTGCCATCAGCTGTTGGGACAAAAGGTGGATTGATTGACTCCTCCGTGGGTCTGAAGAGAAAGACAACCATGTTCTGTCTTGAGTGGGGTCAACAGCTTGTAACAGAGCTGGGTGTGCCTCTGGCTTCTTGACAGTGGCTGTCAGTGGCCGTTCGTGGGCTTTGCCAAGCTTTTTGTCATACCTGCCCTGCCACTGACAGCTGCTGTGCCTGCAGGGGCTGGAGACTTCCTCAGCTGTGGGGTTGCAGCTGCCGCCCCGTTGCTGCAGCTTTGCCTGGGCTGGTGAGAGGATCAGCATCTCCTTTGTGCAGGTGTCTGTGTCACGGCAGCGCCTGAGGAGCGGCGCTGTCCTTGTGACCCGTCTGGGCTGTGCCCTTTGGGAAGATGGGGCACGTGGGTGCTGTTCAAGGGGCCAAGTCCAGTGCCCGTGGCTGCTGCAGCCCGGGCTGAAGACCAGCACTTGTAGTTCTTCACTGAATGAGGAACAGGCAAAGTGGTCTTCAGAACTTAGCCTGCTCCTAAATGAAAAGGGTTCTAATTCTTAGAGCCATTGTTCTTGGATGTAGCATGAGCTGCTGTTCTCTGAAAATGTCAAGGCATTCTTTAGGCAAACTGCTGAGAGGAAGGGAACATCCCCTCCTCTCCTGGAATTCACTTTGCAGTATTCTTTCTGGTCTGCAAAAAGCAGATGTTGATAAAAATTCATCCCAGATCCCAGGGTGCACTGAATCTTTGGAAGTATGTAATCTTGTGCTGAATCTCCCAAGAGAGTGTTTCTTCCCAAGAAAATGAAGGCTGCTGATTTTTCAGCCCTCCTTCCCATTTGTAGATGACAGCCGCTTGCCTTGGTGCCTGTTCTCTTCTGGTCTCTGTCTGCTCTGATGGTTTTTCCATGGGCTTAGTTTCCTGTCAAGGCAACCCTGCAAAGGAGTGTGGGAGAATCAGACTCTGTGCAGAGCTGCCTCTTTTGCTGGGGCTGCTGTTGTTGTTGTTCTTGTTGATGTTATCGTTAGCCAAAAGACCACAAATTGCTCAGAGCCCCAGAGAGTGGAGCTGGGTTTCAGATCTCCTGCAAGCTCAATCTCTCTGTTTTGAACTTTGCTTCTTGCATTTTGTTTCTTTCAGGGTGTGTGGTGAGTGTGGAAGATCCAGAAAAGAAGTACACTGGATGGGAACATCTTGGCAGTGGGTGAGTGCAGCCACGGGCCACAGAACCACGGGCCAGGAATTTTGGTGGTGCAATAGCATGTGGGAAGTCAGGCAAGCTGCAAGCATTTTCAGAGCCTGGCTCCAGATTGTCCCTGTCTCACTACTGAGGCAGTACAAGGCATCATCAAAGATGACTGGATGCTGACAATGTCTTGGCTGCCTCAAGGAGCAGGACCTGGAAGCCCTCCTGTCCCTCCAAGATGGGGCACCAGTTTGCCTATTTTCCCAGGAGACATGGTTTTGTATGATTCAAAGTAATATGGCCACACTCATGAAGGAAGGAAAAGCTGAGAGAGCAGGTTTTGTGTGTTGTTTCCCACCAGACAGCTGTCAGATAACAGCTCTCAGTAGCATTCCTTAGTAGTATTTTTCTGGAAACAATATTCAGTGGTCAGGAAAATAAGAAAGGCTGTATGGCATTGCCTGAGTTTGGCAGGTAGGATGAAAAGAGAGCAGTGAGAAGGCCCAGCAGCACTGTGTGTTTCATTGCCTGGAAAGGCACGTCACAGGCACAGACACAAGAAGGAAAAGGCAAAGAAAACCCCCCAACATGCATAAGCTAGTGTGTCCATTGGAGAATTCTAGCAGCCCTTTTTCTTCCTGTGGGAGCCAGCTTTTCTCTTGGACACTCTGCATGGCAGAGGGCTGCTGGGCTGCTGTGCCTTGGCTGAAGAGTAGACAAAGCCCAGTGTTTTAGAGACACTGCAGGCAGCAGAGAGCTCCTGCCTGGGGTGCCTTTTGCTCCTCAGCACTGAACAACTTCTCTGCTCTTGCCACTGTTCTGATTCTAGGGGCTTTGGAGCTGTTTATAAGGCCTTTGACACTGCCACGGGACAAGCGGTGAGTGCCCATGCAGATCTTGCAGTTCTTGAGTGCTTTCCCCTGTGATGTGATCTGTGGCCAGAGCTTTGGCCTGCCTGTCTTTGCTGCAGAGGCTGTTCTGCAGAAGCAGTCTGTCTAGAGGCAGGCTGCAAAATGCATTTGGGACAGACTTTGTCCTTCCTACCTACCTGAATGAATGCAAGGATGGCCGTGGTGTCTTTCAGAGGACACGCTAGCTTGGACTTACTGGATAAATATGCATAGATTAGCTGATGGCAAGGGCCATCATTCCAGCCCAATTCCTCTTAAGCCCAGGATCAGACACAGATATTTTGTTTTCTATCACGTGATTCAGTTGGAAAATACAATGCAAGCCCTTCAGAAAGAGAGATCTTGTCTGGAGCACAGTTTTGCCTTTCAGTCCTAGGGAACCTAGTTCACATACACACACACCTACACACACACACACAGAGAGAGACACGTGCACAGATGAATGAGAAGAAGTTGATGAAGAGCCTTAAATAATACAACCTTGTGTTGATCCTGTGTTCCACTAGAGAGATGCTCTCTGTTCTGAACAGGCATGGTGGTGTCTTGGAGAGTCTTGCTGCTCTTTGGGGCTAGAAGTTCCAAGTCCTGAATTCTCCTTTTTGACTCTCAGGAAATACATTCCATCTTCCTTAATAGTAAGGAATTAAAGAAGGTAGTTCCTTATCCAGCTGCAGAGCTGTGCTCAGGAACTGCACTTGGAGGGAGGTCTCGGAGGCGTCCGAAAGCCCTGAGCCCTGTACTTAGAACCTGGGGCACATCCATAGTGTACCACAGAAAGGGGTATTCATTTTTAAACCCATTCAATAATTTCAAGTCTAAAGATTGTTCTTCAAAGTTGCAAAAGCCAAACTGAAGAAGTGAGGATGTGCTGGGATTGTAACTTTACCTTGAGTCGCTTTGCAGTTCTTTTTTGACAGCATTTTCCCCATCATGTTTGTATGTGTTTACTCTGGCACACAATTGAATTGGCAGCCATCTCTTCACAGGAGAAAAATTACTTTTGGCTTCCAAAGCGTGTGTAAATGATAATAGTAGTGCTAAACAAAGTCTGTTTGAGAAGCCTGCGAGTGCAGAGGGTGGTGTTAGCGCTTTGTGGTTGATGGTTTAGAGTCCCTTTTTTCCGAGGTGACAAGGCATCCACGCCCATGAGTGCCAGAGAAAGAGGCTCTGGTCATGTCTGTCCCTAAGAGCTTTTGATGTCATTGTAGGTGGCTGTAAAGGAACTTTATCTCCAGCACCAGGGCTGTGAGGGAATATTAAAAGAAATCCTGCTCATGAGAGAAAATAAGAACGCCAATATTGTCAGCTACTTAGAAAGGTAAGTAGTTCTGGTGATTTTCTGGGAACGTTCATTTCCATACTTGCAAGGCAAAGATTTAAAAGCTCTTTAGCCATTGGCAGAAAATGGATCTTTCAATGAACATCAATCCACTCCTGCACCAGGCATGGGAGGAGTTTGCATTCTGTCCCCATGAATGCTTCCTGACATAAACAGCTTGAAGATTGATCTCAGAAACGTGGCTCTCTTACTAAGCCAGCAGCCTGTATGTTCACTTGCTGCATGTGGTTTTGCTGGTTTGGGGCGTGATTTTTTCTAAGTGTTGGAGGAGAAAACATGCCAGAGATTATGTACCTTGTGCTGTTCCCACTATTTTCCATAGCCTTGCATGCCAAAAGACTAGGCTAGGAGACACATAATTTGCCAGGTCTGAAATTGTTTTCCTGTTTGTGACTGTCCTTTCTGCAAGGTTTTCCAAAGGGTGTTGGCAGTGCTGCACACCCACTTGCCTTTAGTAAAAGCTGTGAAAACTGTGTCTCCTTGCTCCTGAAAGGAATGCGGCAATTTGTGTCTGAAGATGATGAAGCAGCTGCTGGGATGTGTCCACTTCCAGATTTATCTTTTTCCTCACTAAACCTCCTTTTTCCCCTGCTTGCCACCTAAGCCGTCTCCTTTTCCATGGATGTGCCTTCCTCCTTTAGGTGGCACAGATGGCAGGCACTGGCTAGCCTAGGTGGAGTGTGTCTTCATTTGATTCCGTCTTCATTTACCAGTGACCTGGAAACAAAACTCAGCTGTAGTCTTTTCTTCCCCACAGCAATTTAGCTGTGCACATTCAGCTCCATGCTCTTGCTTTCCTCTTGCAGCTACCTTGTGGATGAGGCTGTCCTGCTGGTGTTGGAATATATGGATGGAGGCTCCTTAGCTGATGTGGTCACCGTGAGAAGGATGGCTGTAGGACACATAGCAACAGTGTGTCGGGAGGTAAGGGGTCCTGCTTGTGCTTGCGAAGGCTTGGACAAGGCTAGTCCTCTGAAAGCACTGCAAAGTGAGTGATTCCATGTTCAGAGCTTTCTTTCTGTGTTGCTCTTCTGCTTCAGAGAAGAAAGAGCATCTGGACTGAAGTGCCTGCCAGTGTCCCTGCCCTTCCTGTACTCTGTTCTTCACTCTTATCCACCATCATTGAACTCTCTGTCTCTTTTTCCTTTTTATTTTCTGTTCTGCACTTTGCCTCCCCAAGCCTTTGCCCAGAGCCTTTCTGCACTGCCTTCTTTGCCTGTAAGTGCAAAGGTGCTGCTGTGAGAGTTTTAAACCAGAGGCCAAGCCAAAGAGAGACTCATCTGCCACAGGTCTCCACTCCAAAGGATGGCATGGCACCCAGCATGGTGCTTGCTGCTGAAAACTGACAAAGGAGCTACTTCCAAGTCTGCTGTCGAGGCAGCCGTAGAACCCTTGTCCTCCAGTCTCCCGCCCGACAGTGATCTCCTTGGTATCCAAGGCAGGGACGTTTTCCTCTTTTGGCAAACCATTGTTTGTCATCCGGACGGGAAGAGCGCATCCGCTGCAGCAGCGCTCATTCTGACTGGCTTTGCAGGGGACAGTCTCGAGCAACAACTGACTGATGTTTCCCCCTCCAAAGCGAATATGCCTTCCCTTGGAAAGATCCTGCTCTCCTAGTGCTGCAGCAGCAAGCTCTTCCTCCTGCCAGCACTCACTGCTCCTTGGAGATCTGTGAATCTTCAGGAGCAGCCTCCTTTTGCATGTGATGAAATCAGATCAGGCTAACTTTTGGCCTCCTGTTTCTTTTTCCCCTGGCAGTGCCTGCAAGGCCTGGCTTTCCTTCATGCCAAGCAGGTGATCCACAGAGACATCAAAAGTGACAACATCCTTCTGGGCCGGGACGGCTCCGTCAGGCTGGGTGGGTATTCCTGCTGAGGCGCAGCGCTGCGGGGAGGCAGTGTGGGGCTTCTTTGGAGAGGCTGCCGGGTGCCAGCAGTGGCTGCTGAGAGTGCAGGGAGCGCTGTGCAAGCCCAGGCCGCAGCTGGAAGGTGCTGAGTGGTCTAGAGAGCAACCAGGTATCCAGAGTAACTTTGGTTTGTGGGTGTTCCTTCCAAAGGGAGAGAGTTACAGTGTAAACGTTCAGGGCAATGAGGAAAAGCCAAGGTTTTGTAGGAGTCATGGGCGGGTTGTCACCTGCACAATTGCCCATGTCCTTGGCTGCAGCCCTGAGGAAGGAGAGCCCAGCTGCTTTTCCAGATTGATTCAGCACTGCATTCTGGGACTGAGAGTGAGGAACCCTTTTCCTTGGTTTCCTACTTGAAGCAGTGTTTGTTTTCCTCCTCAGCTGATTTTGGCCTCTGTGCTGTGCTCAGCCCTGAGCACAGGAAACGGAGGTCGATGGTCGGGACCACTTACTGGATGGCACCCGAGGTGGTGAGAAGAGAGCCTTACGGCCCCAAAGTGGACACCTGGTCCCTTGGCATTGTGGGAATAGAAATGGCCACAGGAGAGGCTCCTTATATGCAGGAGACCAGTGACAAGGTAAGGTGCAAATGTGCTCAGATAGCCGTGTCCTTCTGCTCCGAGTCCATTAGAGAAAATCCCATTCCCACAGCTTGAAGTGCTTCCAGCAAGGGCCACTTCTCAAAAGGTCCCTGGGGCTCACATCAGCTGTCAAGGCAAGACCTGGTGCAGCTTGGAATAGCTGGGGCTGCACTGGAACCTTTTTTCCTTTGGGAGAGAAGGCTCATCTCTAAGTATCTGGTAGGCAAGAAATTGCCACTGCAGACTGGAGCTTCAAAGATGGGGTCTAGGTGAGCCCTGAAGGATATGGAAGAATCACATAGAGTCTCATGTTTCCTTTTGCTTCAGGCCAGCTACCTGATAGGCAAGCAAGGGGTTCCAAATCTGCACCAGCTCAGGCTACCCCCTGGCTTGTGTGAATTTCTGGGCTGCTGCCTGCAGATGGATGTGGACAGGCAAGGCTCTGCCAAGGAACTTCTGCAGGTACGAGGCAAAGCGGCTGCAGGCCAAACAGCTGTTCCCTGCCAGGGTTTGCTCCTCGGCCAAACTCCAGGGAATCAGATGGGCCCCCCACAGAGTAATCTCTGCTTTGGGTGCTTTTCAAATGAAAGCCAAGTAGGCTCTTGATTGCTGAGGTTAGAAGGGCCCAGTGAAGGTCATCTAGCCCAGAACTCCAGCCACTGGCAAGGACATCTTCAAGTAGATCAGGTTGCTCAGAGTCCCATCCAACCGGAGCTTGAATGTTGCTGGGCTTGGGGCTCCTCCCAGCTCTCTGGGCAGCCTGTGCCAGTGTTGCAGCACTCTCCTCACAAACAGTTTCTTCCTCAGAGCCAATCTGAATTGAGTGTCTTTTAGCTTAAAGCCATTCCCCCTTGTCCTCTTGCAATTGGCCCTGCTAAAAGATATGTCCCCAGCTTTCTTAGGAGCCCCTGAAACTATTGAAAAGTCTCCTTGGGGCTTGCTCTTCTCCAGGCTAAACAAGCACAAGTCTCTCAGCCCTTCCTCAGAGGAGAGCTCGCACCTTCTGGTCATTTCTGTGTCCCTCTTTTGCTCTCAGGTGCTGTATTCAGGTTTGCCTGGTAGCAAAGGAACTGAAGTATTGCAATGCTGGGGACGGGGGCTTGAGGAACACAATGAAAGCAGTCCCTGCCAAGCGGTTTTAGATTGGTCTGTGGGAAGGTGGGGGCTGGGGTGGAGCTCACTCTGAGCATCCGAGGGCAGCCAGCTTGTCCCTCCTGGCCCACCCTTGGAGGTTTCTGCCAGCCAAACAGGCACAGCTGTGCAGGATTTGTGCCAGCCCCATGTGCTGCCTGGCCCCATCAAGTAGATGAGAATGGCTGTGGCTTTGCTGCCAGGTTTGGTGGCAGACAAGGAGCTGGTGACCGGGCCACTTCCTTGGCTGTGCCTGCTGTGAAGGAAGATGCCAGCCAGCACAGGAGGGAGTGGGGTGTGCTGAGGCAGACACTGCTCTTCCTGCAAGCCAGAGCTGAGCACATCTGCACCCTGCTGCTTGTGTCCTTGCTCCTGGCTTGCTGCTGAAAACCTGCATGTCCAGCTTTCCTGAGATCAACACGTGGGATCAACATTTTTCAGAGCTCTTGGGAGTCTCTTGAGGAGTGCCTTTTGCCATATATCTCTCTTGGACACTCAAAGAGCCCATGTCTGTAGAAAAAAGGAGCTTAAATAAGTCTGCTGACTTTCCTGAAAGGAATAAATCCTTAGGACAGCAAGCAGCAATCCCACAGTTATAGGAGGACAAAAATCCCAGCAAGTGACGACACCATGAGGAATGGACTAGTGCAGTTCTGGGCTGTGTTTGCCTGTGACAGCAGCATGCTGGACATGAAGGCAGATGTGCTGCTGGTGCCCTCAGCCCCATGTCTGTGTATTTCTGGGTGCTGGAGGAATCCAGCTCGACCCTGTTAGGAAATCAGTTTGGAAAAGAATGGTTCCTTTTTCCTTTGTCTCTTTTAATTTGGTTTGTTTTGTTTCTTTTTCCCTTTGGGCAGCATCCATTTCTGCAATCAGCAGAGCCTCTCTTAAGCCTCTTCTGACAGCCTGATTGCTGCCATCCCTGCAGCAAGGGAATGCAGGAAGCAAAGGAAATGAGAAGGACCACGTCAGCACTGGAGAACAGAGCCTCTGAGAGCACGTAGGAATCCAGAGAAGAGAGGGGCTAGGAAAGAGGGAGCCATCAGAGCAGGAAAGGAAGGTGCCATCTCCTTTTCTCCCACCTGCTGAATTTCTGCTTAGGACAGCATTTCTGGAGGGCACAGAGTCACTACTGATGTGCATTTTTCTGGTGGGGGGTGGTGTGAGGCAAGAAGCTTCCACTGATTATTTGGGGAGCTTGTCTGGGACTACATTGAAAGTGTCTTCCTCCCCTCACCAGGAGCTGGAAGGGCAGCGTTTGGAGGCACAGTAGCTGCTGGCACCATGGGCAAACTTCCTGGCAGAGGTAGAGAAGGAGCAGGAGAAAAGGCTGCTTGAGATGAAGCAGGAAGTTGCCACCATGCAAGTGACCAAGAAGAGGTACGAAGCTGAAGCAGTCAAAAGGCAAAGGGTGTGAAAAGAGAGCTTGTGTGTTGTTTTGGACTGCTCTGCACTCCTTATGGGCACTGTTTCTCTGGGCTCTGTCAGTCTGGGTGGCTTTGTCTCCCTGCTGGCCCTTGGTAAACAGTGCTGGAGAGACCTTTGTGCCATGAGGGAAAGGAGCGGTCAGGTGAGAGACTACCAGAATGCAGGTTTGAGGAAGGCAGGAATGGCACTGCAGGCCCAAAGATAATGGGAAAGGCAGAGCTGTGTCTCAGAAGGAGGGAGGTCCCCCAGAATGGTCCCTGCAGAGCCAGGCTGGAGCTGTGGGAGCAGGCCGGCTGTCAGGCTGCTGAGGAGGTGCCTGAAGCTGCTGAGTACGTCCTGAGTGTTCTCTGTCTGATGGACCAGTGCATGGTGTGTGTGCCTCAGCATGGCCTGGAGCACATGTTCCTCCTGCCTTTGGTGTCAGACAGACATTGTGGATCTCTACAGAAGCCACTGTTGTGCTCAGGGGCAGCCACGCAGCACTTTGGGGCATTCCTTTTGCCTTTGAGGGCAGCTGGGAGTGGGTGGGCTTTGCCTGAGCTTCCCTGTGCAGTGAAGACAAAAGCAGGGATTGTTTTGCAAGCAGCAGAAGGCTGCAACCCAGCCAATGCCTCCGTGAAGGTGTGTGTGCTAGTCTGGCCAAACTGATGAGAACACTTGGCTTCCTAGATTCCCTTTAGACTCTGACTTGTCACCAGCCATTGAAGACAAAATACTTCCAAGAAATTGATTGGCTGTGTGGCTGGTTTAATGCTGGTGTTGTTTTTATGACTGTTAGTACATCTATTACTCCTTCTACAGTTTGGGTTTGATAAGAACTCTACATTTTGGTTAGCCTGACCTCCTGGAGGAGCATATCAGTTGACAGCACAAATAAGAGAGGAAGAGTTGTTTTCAAAGTGCCCCAAAAGAAGAAAACGACCACACTTTTTTTTTTTTTTTTAAATCCCTGTTGGATATTTTAGTTGTAGATGCATCAAAGAGACACATCCATATGGCATTTCCAGATAGAACTGCCCTGCAGGCAATTCTCAGGAGGAAGCCTGCAGCCCCTCTGCTGCATGTTCCTCCAGTACCAGGCACTTTGTCACTGCTAATGCCCAGTTGGTAAACACTCTTGGAATACTAAGCATTGGCCTTAATCCCTGCACAGATTCCTGCACTCGAGGAAAGCACACCAAGGCCTTGGTGACTCTGCAGTACAGCTGAGTTGCTTCAAATAGTAGGAGCTGCAGAGAGGCAGAGAGGACTTTTATAAGGTCACTTCCAGTGAGGTTTATTTGAGCGCCCCAAAGGGGAACCAGAGACAAATATGAGCCATGTCCTCTGCACAAGGTTTAAGCGGGGGTGGGTACAGGGTCCGTAGCAAGGGGCAGGGCAAAGGGAATTGGCTCTCAGGGAAGAAGGGGCCATCCACCTCTTCCTGACCCCCTCTCTTTACATATTGTGACTAAACCACTAAATGTGTTTTTTTCAATGGAAGTCTTGCTGGATATGAATGGAGATACTTGGTTGTTTCCAATTGGTGAAACATTAATATGGCTTAAAACTCATGCGGCAAGGGAATAATTCAGCTCTGTGCAAAAAGACATTGTTCAGCTCTAATTGCGTGCTCACACCCAATTCAGGAACAATCATATTTCTCTAGTGTGCATGCAGCAACCATAATGAAGATTTGTTTTCTGAAATGTCTGCCCATAGGTAGCCAAGTGGAATCCAAAGGAGAATTCCTTCAGTCTGAAGGAACATCTATTTCAAACCCTTCAGACTGATTGGCCTGGCTACACTGACACAGACAGACAGAATTTGAAGTTAATATTCAGTCGTTCAGAGAACGGGAAAAAAAAAAGCCCTGGAAATGAAGCCTAGATTCTTAGAATATGCTGAGGTAGCAGGGACCTGCCAGGATCCTGGTCCTGCACAGACACCACGAGAATCACACCCTGTGCCCAAAGAGTTGTCCAAACGCTTTTTGAGCTCTTTCTGCAGTGACCACTGGCTTGGGGAGCCTGTTGCAATGCTCGAGCACCCTCTGGGCCATGAATGTTTTCATGATATCCTGATTAAGCTCCCTCAATTCAGCTTCATGCTGTTTCCTTGAGTCCTGACACTCAAGGTCTGTTTTCCTTGCATGGAAAGAACTATGACAGTTGATATTCAGGCTTTTTAACATGAACTATTGGATCATCCATACAGAAAATCAGCTCCATCTCAGAACCCCACCAACACCAGTCAAGTGACATCTCTGGGACCTTCTGAGAGAGACGCTCCAGCAAGACCTGCTCAGGTATTTTGTGCATTTTTAACCTTCTGGACTGTATGGTAAATTTTAGCAGACTTGCTGGTGGTGTAAAAGCTGTGATGTCAATGTGCAGGACCTTCCCTTTTCGGGAAGTTTTGATGGAGCTCCTGAATGGGAATGTCTTTCTCTCAAAGCATTTTAGCTCCAGACTTGAAGTAGGACTTGCTAAGTGCTAGGATGAGAAAGGAGGGATGAGATAGAGCCTGTATTTACCTGCAGTTTACTTGCTAGTTTGAATGCTCTTTTTAGTTAAGAAAGATGTGTTTTCAACCTTGGCCAGTTCAGAAATGCTGCCTTTTCAGAATGGGAGCAAAAGCTGACCCTGCTCCTAGGTTGATGAACAAATTATGTTGTCATTGTTGCAGAAACGGCCTCTGGCTTCTGAATTTATCAGTCCTGTGATGAGGAAGAAGAGGACAATTGGTCACTGGCCCAGTCATGTCCAGGCAGCAGCTGGTGGCCACTTTTCTTCCTTCTTTCTGCCTTCCACATCCCTTTGCTTTTTGGACATGCTTCCAAGTTTTGGCTCCATTTCCCCCTGCACTCATGTGGTGCAAAAACGAGAGAAATTTCAGAGTTCCATCATCCCAGCACCTGCCAGAGTGCAGAGGAGATCCCCAATTCAAACAGGAAGAAAAATGAATTGGGAAGACTGAAGCAGTTGCATCCCTTGGATTTCGATGAAGGTATTAATGTGCTGGTTTCCCTGACTCCTGTTTTCATAACTGTGGTGTAAAGATTTGGTTATTAAGGTGCAATTAAGGTGCAAGCGCACCTCTTTCCACAGTCAAGAGTAAAAATGTTATTGAACAGGAAATGCAAAGTAGGGAGATAGAAAGAAATAAGAGAAGAGAGGCAGGGTGAGGGGAAGAGAGAGACATTCAGTAGGAAGATATCATCCCCACATGGGCCCTCTGTCATCCAGCTGGTCCTTCCTCACCCTTGGTCTTCTCGGTGGTGGGGGTTCCCAAGTCTCTCTGGGGGTACCACCTTTATACTGACCAAGATTGGGGGATCCACAGGGTGGTCACAGCTGTCCCCACGTCTTGGGCTAGAAGCCATGGAAGCAGTGATTCTCCTTACCCACACTCTCTACAGTGGAGTTTCTGTCTGGTGTCCTAATTCCAAACCTTCATCTCTGCTAGGCCAAGGCTTAGTGCTTTTCTTCCTGCCATCTGTGCTTCTCTCATATTCCTCTTCTGGTGGTTCATTATATGGAAACATCCTTCTTTGACAGTGTTTGGAAATAGTTAATTGTGCTCTTGCACCTTGTGACAAGGGAGCTTTGAAAGCTGGCTCTGGATACACAAAGGCACTGCTCTACATCACTGCTCTACCATTACCCCTGCTGTATGGTCATGAAAAATCAAGAATTTTTTTTTTTTTCCTGCCATTAGATTAGATTGTATGTCTTGCTTTAAAAGACAACAACAGCAAAGCCCAGAACCTGTGCTGCTGGAACCTTGTCTAAAATGACATTAATTTTTAGAAATTCTCCCTCTAAGTAGTGCAAAAACCAGTTGAGGACAAAGAAATGTGAAATTGCTTGCTGTTGGGAGAAGCTGATTAAAATGAAGAACCAGGCATTATAAAACCACAGGGAATGGGTTATTTCTTTCCATTTGATTTCTAGTAAACTGACCGTTGACTGAGACACCGCTTTTTCCATCAGCAGATTTCCAAGACTGCATGCTGAATGCACAAACCTGTCACACATTGATTTCAGACTAGTTTACTGAAACAGTCAAATCTCTGTGATTGCATGGTTTTTCACTGAACTCAGCCTTTTCATGGAAACTCCAAAGGCTCAAAACCTGGGGTGTGGTTTCCTGGAGATCTGGATTTGAATGGGGCTGTGAGTTCCTCTCCATCCCAGCTGCAGAATTTCCTTCTTCAAAAGCTGTGGAAGTAGTACAGACTGAAAACAGTGTTGAAAAGCTAAACATAAAGGCAAAAGAACACTTGATTTCTGATGACAGGGACACAGGCAGTAGGGCAGAGTTCAGTTGCTTTGTTAAATCTGTGGCTTGTCTCTTTTGGAGGTTGACCTTGCAGATTCCAAGTTGGGTTTGGCGTGGAGGCAGGTTTAGAGTGTGCAGATGCCTCTTGCAAGTGCTGGTGTGCTTGTAGAGACAGGTGCTTTGAGATGGTCTTCCCACATTTCTTCTGGACATGCACACGGCACCTGCAAACCTTGGGAGCCTTTGGAAGGATTTCTGCTTGAATCCATAAACACATGAGCAGCTTTTATCAGGAGGCAGTAACAAAATTCTGCCCAGATGGTGAAGGAAAAATCTGTTCTGTGTTTCAAATTGGGGCTCAGGCTGAAGCTTTTGTGTGGACTGAGCCATGAGAGCAACTGCACTTTTGGAAATTAAATGCTCACAGCAAAGGCAAGTTGTATTGAACATGCTCTGACTATTGGTATTTCTGTCCAGCTTTATTACTATATTTACACTTCTTTTTATACTTCTGCTATACCATGTAATAGTTTGAACACTGAAATCAACAAAAGCAAATGGAATATCACATGACAGCTCTTTCCTCAAAAATTAAAGCTCAGGTGGCCTAAAGATTGGCAAGAATGGCTGAGTTTGAACAAGATTACTTTGTGTAAATAAGGGCAATGGAAGCTCACAAGGAACATAAAGGATCCTGTGGGTCTTTGATGCTTGGCACAAAACCTCAAGTGGAAAGCAGAGATTACCAAGATCCTGAGTGTTCCTTCCTGTTTCTGCTGACTTTTCCTTATGGCAGCTCTTTTTATTATCATCGTAGCTCTTCAACATTTCTTTGGAAAGAGGGCTTTGAGGTTATGTGTGCAATGCTTCCCAAATGCCTTTGGAAAGAGCCAAAGGGCAATTCACAAGTGCAGAGCTGTTTCCAACCCCATCCTGCCATGTTAATCTGTTTTGGCTGCAGGTCATTGGAGCCTTAGTGCCAGTAAGCCAAATAGAATGGAATTGGCTTTCCTGCTGACAAGAGTGCAGGCACTCCTCCAAACTTTGGGCCTCTGGAACTGGCAGGGAATTGGGGATAAAACATGGTGTGAGAAGAACTCAGCTTCCTTCTTCATTTCTTGTTAGAACCTCGATGTTGGTCTCTCTCAAGCTGTTGTCTTTTGTGAAGCTGCATCTGTTGCTGCAATAATTGAATGGCTCTGCAGATGACACCTCATGCTTTATATATGACAAATTATATAGCTGGGGCTAACACTGTGGGAATGCACAACCTGTAGGATAAAGTGGCCATTCCCTCTTTCTAAACCCCAGGACAGGCTACTGTGGAGAGGGTTGTGTGTGCCCCATTAATAAATGTTACTGCTTCTTCTAAATAATTTATTGTGAAAAGAAAGCACTGAAGGACTTTTCTCAAGAATGTCCAATGGGGATCCTTTGGCCTTTTAACGATCTCCTGACGAAGAGTGTCAAAATTCTGCTTTTCTGCAGGAACAAGAAAAGATCCTTCCATTGCCTCCACATGCTCTGCAACAAGCAACCAAGCAGACTACTTGAGGTGAGCCAAATAGCAATTCACTCTTGCCACTCTCAGTGGGGTGCAGTGTCCATCTCTTTGCTGTGCTGAAAGGATGAGTTTGAGCAGGTTTTGTTGGGCCTCCAAGGCTCAGAGCAGAGATGAACACCGAGGTGGGTTAGGCCCAGACGGGCCCTCCCTTCCTGCAGTGCAGCTGCACAGGCTCAGCTGCAGCAGTGCTGCTGCATCCCCTCATGGCATTTGCAGGAGAGGAGGGAGAAGTGTGTGTGTGGTATAAAGCCCTGGAAACTGCTCGCAGCTTGTGTCAGGGTAGTGGTGTTGGCAGGGGCAGCCAGGCCTCCTGCAGCTCTGGGGCTCTGGGGCAGCTGCGGCCTTTGGAGCAGGCGCGGCAGGGCCCCGGCTCACATTGCTCCGGGACTGCCCAAAATGGGGAAAGGCATCTGTGGTTTTCTTTTCAAAATTATCCTGCTAGTCAGGTGTATCAGGCCTGGCATGCATCCTTGGCACAAGTTGTTGTCTGTCCTACTACTGAATTTCAACTTGTTAGCAATTTACTGCTTGTCAAAATTAATCTCAGGGTGGTTTGAAGGAATTGATTCCAACGTGGAGGGAGTTTTTATCATCCAATAAGAACCAGACCTTAAGGCCCAGAGGAGCAGAAGCATTGGTGTGAGAGTGTTGGCAAGTGACATCTATTATTCTCATTGCCACTTCATCTTGGATTTGTATCATGAGCTTGATAAACCTCACACCTGCTGATTTGAGGGAGAAGGAAATGAAGAAGGTTTGACTCCCATCAGTGGCTTTGAGCATTAATGAGTTTTTCCCTCCTTAGGAGCTGATGTGCTTTGGGTATTCTTCTTGTAGTTTCTGACTTGTCTAGAGTTTGCTTTTGTGGCTTTGTTTCCTTTTGTGTATTAGAAATGCCTCAGTTCCCAGGTCAGTGATGTAACTTGCTCTCCACTAGAAGAATCAAATATTATCATTGACTCTGCTTTACCATTAGCAGAAAAGAATGTAGCTCAAAAATTCACTCATCTCCATAAATACATTCCTTTACAAAAATATTTTGCAGATGAATTTTTGCAGTCATATGTAACTCAATTAAGTTTTTCCTACAGAGGAAGAGATTATAATTTAGTTATGTCTTCTCTTCCTGAAGCTGCTGTGTTTGTTTTTCCTTTGACATTTGAAATGAGGGCACATAATTTCTAAATGTGCTCCACCTGCTCATGAAGGAAACCTCTACAATGTCAGCGATTTTGAACTAGAAATGGGCCACATAGAAATGTGGCAGATTCCCAGAGTTACCTGACTACATTCTCTTGATGCACATGAGCTTGAAAGCAAAAACTGTCAGGCCCAGAGCCACTGACTCAAAGCTTGGTTGTCTGTGTTTGAGATTTCACTGTGCTTGGTGTCAAATTATATGTGTGTTTTATGGATTAGAAACACACTCAAATGTTCTCTTAGAGTTCACTCAGAGAAAAATGGTCTCATTTTTTCCTTTAGAAAATACAGAGCAATTGTCTCCTTGGAGCAACGCTAGCACTACAAGGACGACTTCAATGCAGAATATGAGGAATATTGGAATTTATATTTTAAGATTGACAAGATCATCAAGAAATTCAGACAATTTCAGGAGCAATGGAAGTCTCTGACTCCAGGCTCCAAAGCTTATCAGGTAAAGAAGGATAAAACCACGAAGACTGTGCTTCATCACAGCAGTGTTTTGGATTCCCTGGAGCTGCTCAGTGAGACAGAGGGAAACTGTGGAACTGGCAAATATGCTCAGACACTGCTTGGGCTGAGTCTGATTTTTGCAAGACCCTGCCCAAAAGCCCCTGTTTGAGCTGTCTATGAAGAAACAGTTGTCTATGAGAGATGTCCCAAGCAGAGTCTTAGAGCATGGACTCCTTCTGTTGCCTATTGAGAGGCTTAATTACAGATCTTGGGTGATGCTGGGAGATGGAGATTTATTTTGCAGAGCTCCCAGAAGAGTGGTGGCTCACAGAGAAGAAAATCTCTATAGAGTCAGACTGAATGTACTTTTAGTGTTTTACCAAAGCGTGCATTTTATGGTGCCAGTGAAACATTCTTCATGATTTGTTATTTTTGTTTCTTTGTTTTTCCTGCAGATGCTGCATTATCGAATCCTAGCAGATTATCAGCAGTTACAACAGGTACGTGTGACACCAGACCTGCAGGGCCATGGCAACTGCTAAGTTTGCCTCAAGGCATTTTTAAAGCAAAGGACATCAGATTCTAAGCTCTGCAGAAGTGTTTGCGTGCCCTGATTTTCTTTTGCTTTCTCCTTCACAGGGTAGCCCCAGCTACTCTGAAATGAAGAGTGGGTGCCAGTACCTCCACAAGAAGCTGGCCCATATTCAGAGCCGCATTTCTGAATTTGACCAGCAGTGAGTGGAGTACTGGCACCAGACATCAGCTTCAGCATGGAAGATCTCTGAAATCAGGATTTTTCATTTCAACTAGAAGATTAGATTTTTTAGGATTCTTTAAATTAGTACAGAAGAGTAGGTTATCTTAGCACTGAGCAGTAGGTGATTTCTTATAAATGTAGGATTAGTTCAAAGAAGTTTAGTAAGTTTAAGTCAAAGTTGAAAGATGATAGTATTGAAATTTAACAATAAAGAAATCTCACTATTGGTAATTCCTTCTCTCCTTGTTGATTGTATCATTTGCATTGGGTTTCTTCTGGTCACTTGTTTTCTTCAAGTCCTAAGTTTGTCCACTGAAATAAATTGATCAGTAGAGGGTGGAAGCCCACTACCTCTACTATGAAGTTGAGCTCATTTTAAGAAAAGATGGTAGTGGATGGAAATTCTTTATGATAAGTGTAGGGGTGGGTTTTGACCTTTCTTGTTAAATTCAAACTCTTTGCCAAAGTTGTCAAAGGCTTAGAAGTTGGACAAACCTGTCCCCAAATGACCTTGTTTTGGAGGGTTGCAGAGGAGTGCACATGGGCTGCTCTAAGCTGTCAGCTGAAGCAGCTCTCAGGACTGCTTGGAGATCATGGCCTCCCCTTGTCAGTGAGCCAGGAAAGATCCAGATCTCTGTAAGAGTTTTCTAAAACACTTGGAGTAATGTTGGAGGCAAGGTACTTCAATGGATTTTAAATGGAAATTCAGTTCAAGTGTCCCTATGGAAATGCTGTCAATTTCTTAGCATTTTTAAGACTAATCTGTCTCAAGCAGCCTTTCTAGAGAGACACAGATCTTGATTCCAGCACAAACCTATGGGGACTTTGATGTTTGAGACTTTTCCTAAGTTTCCTCCATGTATTCATTCAGCTGACATGGTAGAGCTGTTGCCAGCAAGGCTGTAAGCGTCTTTAGGGAAAGGATATGAAATTGATTGAGGGAGGATAATATTTGGGAACACTCAAAGGTGGCTATGAATGCCCCTTTCTTCCTTGCAGAGCATTCCACAAATTCCTCCATTGTCTCTAAGCCAATGATGTTGAGTCCCTGTACCTGAGAGCCCTTGGGGTGTTTTGTGATTGAACACCTGAGCCATTGTTGCCCTTCTGCTCTCCTTCAAGCCAAGTTCAAGAAAATGTCACCTCCTAAACCCTGAGACTTGGGTCCATTTTTGCCTTGCTCAGGGGTGCTCCTCCAGCTCTGCAGTGCAGCAGCCCCAGGGACGCTGCCGTGGGGGGCATGGGGTGAATTGTGCTGGGCTGCCTCCCCTGGGCTTGCTGGCTGCTGCTGCTTGACAGAGCGTGCCAGAGTGCTGCTGCCCAGGCTGGGCTGAGACTGAGGACTTTTCATGGTTACCCCTTCATGATATATCTTTCCCTTGATGGGATTTCTTCTAACTCACTCTACACTGCATTAGAAAGTTTTATTTCCATGCTTAACAAATTGAGGCTTCAAATTCTCATCTATATTTTCCCCTCCAGTCCCTTATGTGTTGGGGCTGGCTTCCCTTGGGGACAGGTGTATCAATGTACTGATCCCATCCCCTTTTATTGCTGCAGGAGTGCTTAGGAACACTTCAAATGGTCCTTTCCACTTTTCTTTAGGTGGCTTATTGCTCTGCTTTCTGACATAAGACACAGTCCCCAGGCTGATGAGGATGTACCTGAGTATCCAAAGTCACCAGGGTTGGTCACAGCAGAGACTTGTGGAAAAATGAGAGCACTTTCCAAGAAGATGATAAGGGACTGAAATTATCATTTCCTATCATATGATTTTCTCTAGAAAGCATTGGAACTTTATAGTGCCTTCCATAGAGCATTTCCTATGGGCTCACTTTTTCTTTAGAAGCCACTGGAATTCTGCACCTCAAGAGAGCAAGGGGAAGCACTGGTGGCCACTTCAGTGAGTTTTCCTGGCCACTTTTATTCATTTCTGGTTTTAGACTCTGATTTGTTCTCTCAGTCTTGCTGCTGGGAATGACCTCCATGGGCTGAGTAGGTCCCATTTAACTGGGAGTGTTTTAGATAACTTTTGTACAGTTTCAGCTCTGAAATGAGAATCTCTATGGATGACATTCCAAAAGGAATAAATGAATCCTAATCTTAGTAGTTTTTCTTTTATTACTACTTGAGGTAATTCTTTGAGTTGGTTTGGTTTTTTGTTTTTTGATTTTTATTTTTTTTACCTTTTTGTTTTGTTTTGGTTTTTTTGGTTTTTGTTTGTTTGTTTGTTTGTTTGGGTTTTTTGCTATTGTTGCTATTGTTGATTTTGGGTGGTGGTTTTGTTTTGGGTATTTTGTTTGTTTGTTTGTTTGTTTGTTTGTTTGTTTGTTTGGTTTGGTTTTGTATTTGAAAGTTTGTGGGGTTTTTTTGTTTTTCTGTTGGGGTTTTTTTGTGGCAAGGAAAAGCCTCTGGCCATACAGAAAATGGGTCCACAAACTGTAGAAGGGTTCCTGGCTGAACAAGGCCATGGCATTCTCCTGTGAGAATTGGAAAATCTGGTCTGCAGTTTACACAGTTACTCTGAAGACCATGTACTGTCCCCAGAACGAGACAGACCATGTACTGTCCTCCAACAGATACATCAAGGAAGAAGGAGCATTGTGCCCAGATGAAACCAAATGCCAAACACACACAAGTGGGAACTGCTAATTTGGCACACCTTAGCTAAAGATGCTTATGGTGTGACAGCCAATCAGTAATTAACATGCATGTGTGAATGCAGCTACTGAACCAAGGAGCATTAAGCATTAGTGGCCTGAGACAGTGTCTAGAGAAGGATAAATGTGCCAAAGTTGCTTAAAAAAGGGGAGCAGCATGTAGCCACATGGGCTGTGAGTGTCGTTCCTCGGCCAACTCTCCGTGGGACCCTCTTCCCTTTGGTGCCTGTGAACAGGGACTCTCTTTGCTGAAATGCAGTTCGCTGAAATGCAGTTCCCCTAAACGCGGAAGACTCCGAGCATCAGGTTCCCAAGCATAGCAGGAATCTATGGATGCACTAATGGAGCACTAACATTCTCACCCTGCTCTACTTACTTTACATTTGAATACAGGCTGGTAGAAGGAGAGATCTGGCTTTGATTTCTCCCCAAGTTACCTGTTGCACTTTCAGGTTAGGAGTACATGTAAAATGCAGCTAATCACTCTCTCTACCCATGAATATTCCACCAGTGGACTGATGTACAGAAACATCCTTTTTCTCTTTGTACCTTCCTAAGTGGTGCCATAATGAACAGAAGATTTGCAGAAATCACACAGAAAATCACCAAAACTGCTGAAATTAACACTCAATTCCATGAGAAAGGCTTCTGAGAAAATGCTTGACAGGATCACTGAACAAACTCAAGCTTGGAAGAGAAATATTCATTTTAGCACTGATCAAGGGGAAAGAAAAAGAAATGCTGTAAAAATTCCAAGTGGAAGATAAGGAGAAAGACAGGAAGCTGAGGAAGAGCAAGGCCCTGTCAGATGAGCTGTGGAAGGTAACTTTGTGCCCCAGCGCTGTCAGAGGACGTTCCCTGTCATTGGTGCAAGCAGCTGGAGACAGAAATACTGCTTGATTTGGGGGCCACAGTCTAGGTAAGTGCAGAGGTGGTTCAATAACGTGACATGAGGGAGTTCCCCCAGGGCAACTGGGATGCCTGAAAGAAGTGAACAGCTCACCACAGCCTGGCCTGCTCGGCTGCTTTTCCTTCTGATCCTCCTGGGGAGGCTCTGACATTTCCTCTTCCCTGATGGAAGTGCAGCTGCTGCCAAGGGAAACGTCCCCATACTGACTCAGTGTTCCCTTTGCTTCCCAGATGTCCCATCTGCTGTCCCTGTCCAGGAGAGCTGCTCTGCACGGGAGGAGGAGACCGAGGGAGAGCCTGGGAACATGGGGGGCTGCAATCCCTGCTGATCTGGTTCTGTTTATGGATGGGCAGAGTTAGACTTGGATAGTTACAAGTGTAGGGATATTTACATACATTGACTGATATTTGTGTAGGTATCTGTGTATGTATATTGTTATATTGATGCATGGATATTGATGGGTTTACATCTGTAGTTATATTTACATACTTGTACATTTGTGTAGCTGTGTAGTTCTATTGCTGGGGTTGTATGGATTTTTTTATTGATCCATTGATATTTGTATATTTATAGATATGTTTGTTATGTGTGTATTATAAGTCATATATGGAATGAAATACGTAATACATATTTACATCTATATATTCTTATGGATATATATGTATTTACTTCTACTTAAATATATATGGAGTTGCATAGTTCTAAAATTGTATTTATTTCGTTCTGGATCTGAGATTCTTTAGAGAGGGATATTGATATTCCTGTGCTGGGGTCGGCTGTTGCTTGTCTCTGCCCCAGCACGGGAAAAAGTGGTTCTGGGTAGGCCGCGCTCTTGAAGAAGGAGTCTGGACTCTTGCTTTTAGGTCTTCAGTCGAGTTTATTATTTCTTATCTACAAAGATTTTCTGTCTGTCCAGCCGAGGTCAGATCAGCAAGACAGCCAAAGGCACTCTCTCTCGCCCACGAGGCGGTTGTCTCTTTTATAATGAAAATTACGTATTCGATATTTACCTTTACTTCCCAATACTTTCTGCCCTTGTTGGCAAGTGTACTCTTTCTATGAACCAATCCACACATGCCAACATCATCTTGAACATGGATGCCAAGGAGAAGAAAGAAGAAGGACAGGGCACGCCCAAATTCCTCCATCTTGGGACTCCTGATCCATGTACAGAATTCTAGACCCCCCTGTACAATACATAAAACCCCCCTGTACAGTGCATTCTAACTTAAGTTCTAACAAGTGAATAACATCCCCTCACCATTCAGACATGAAATTCTCTCATCTCCTCACCTTCAGGTGTCATTTCTTTAAAAGAATCAAAGTCAAGCCACCAGGTACTTTTGGCAACATTCCAGGGCCTCCGAGCCCCCCAAGGGTTGTCTCGGTAGCTCTGGACATCCGGAGTGATGTACTGAGTTCCCACATTCCTGTATTTGTATATGGGCTGTACAGTTGTAGTAATATGTAAAAAATTTAATTGTTAAACTTCAATTCATATTTGTGTATAGTGAGTTGTAGAGTTGCAATAAACTAATTTTTTAAACTGAAGTTGATATTTGTATATATTTACAAAGCACAATTATCTCAAAAAGAATTAGATTTAAACTTAAATTGATATTTGCATGTTTATACATTGGCAGCACAAGTGTAGCAATTTAAAACAAATTTCATTTTTAAACTAAAGGGTTTTTTGCATATTTGTACATTACTAGTGCAGGTGTAGCTATCTGCAATAAATGTAATGATTCAATTGAAGGAACTGTAGATTTGTGCTACCCAAAGCCAGGAGCAGATGGAAATGCTGCAGGATTTGGGCCATGGAAATCCCCGGCCATGCCCAGCACAGGCCCCACCTGCACTCAGGCTGGGCAAGGGCAGCCCAGATTTGGGATGGCAGCAGAGCCACACGTTGGCTCAGAACTCGCTGCCAAGGTCTGCTGAGAAAACTCCGGGGCTACACTGAGAGCAGAACTCCAAGCAGGAGCCACCTGGGGAGGACAAATCCACCCCCCATCCCACGGGCAGCTCTTCAGGAAGAGCTCCAAGTGTCCCCCTGAAGCTCATCCCAGAGCCCAGAAGCCAACAGGGATCCTGAGCCAGCTCCGCTGCCTTTGGCAGCACTTGGGCAAATGAGCTGCAGCAAGGGGGAGGCAGCAGTGACTGTGACTGCTGCAGGCTGGGGATGAAGGAAGGGCCATGGACACAAGTGCTGAGATGCTCCAAAATCCAGAAAGAGGCTGGAGAACCGGGAAGGAACAAGTTCTGACAAGCACTGAAATGATGGAAGCCCTTTGTGTGAAGTTCCCTGAAGGAACTACCAGGGATATGGATGCTATAATAAGTAGTACCAGAATACACAAATGCAGTAACACCAGGAGATGGTCTGTATGACCCACAGGCAATGGCTGAGAAAAAGACCAAGTCTATATTTTATATTTTCTGTTTATTATAGTATCTATATTAAAATATATAGTGTGTAGTCTACAGATGACAAATTACATATATAATACATTCATATGTGTTGTGTGATACATTTTGGTATATTTTGATAAATGTTTTTATTTTGTACAGATTTGATATATTCCTCCAACTTGGGAGAGTGAAGATGTACAGCAGTCCAAAACCTTCTGCCCACACAGCAATCAGCCCCGGCTGTGTGCATGCACACCCACCCACTGTCCTTGCTCTCCTCAGCACCTCGGGGCTGCTGTTTGCACAGAATTGGGATGAATTTAACTCAACAGAGCCACGAGTGGGGTGTCCAGCTTGTCATGAACACTCATGTGGCAAGGAACAACAGAGCTCTCAAATCACATCATCACAGGTCCTTTCATTCCTGCTGGGCACTGAGGAACTCCTAAAAGCACAAAGACACAGAGAAGACGTGGAAAAAATTGGCATCATGCTACTGCTGGTATCCTCATGGAGGAAAATCTGCTGGGTTTCTTAAGGTCAAAGCTTTCCAAAAACTAGGAAAACTGCTCAGCACCATGAGCCCAATTGTGAGAGGTTTCCTTGACTTGGCAAAGCTGGGATGTTAACAGTGGACTCTGTCCTTGGCTCAAATCACCTGCCCTCACCTGCAGACAAAAGCACCACCACCAGCAGTAGCTACATCAGTCCATTTTATCAAAAAGCTGTGTTAAATACGGGAGACAAAAGGAAAACATATCAGACACTATGGATTAATGACAGGACCCTGTGAAACAGTTGCAAAGCAAAGGGCAGCAGCTTCTCTCTGGGACACTCCCTGTGCTCCAGGGCAGTCGGGCTGTCCAGCTGCCCAGGACCCGGCGCTGCGCGAGCTCTGCAGAGCTGCACAGCGGGGAGGCAGCTTCCGGCACCTCAGCCCCTGGCCAGGAGTGGCTTCGTGCTCTGGAGGGCTCCCTGTGGGCAAATGCAGGCTGCTGGCCTTCTGCTCTTGGCCCTAGCCTGGCCTTGCAGGGCTAATCCTCTTCCCTGTCTCAAATGTGCTAAAGACAGACTTGTTTGTTTCCAGCTCTGCACAGCAATGATTTGCACCACAAAATACTGAAGGACTGAAGCCTGAACTTCAGACCCTGCCTGAAGCCTCAACAACAGGACCTGAGCCAAAGCTGCCCTCTAGGTGACCCTTCCAACCAAATGTGCTGTGTATCTGCTCCTTAACCAAGTATTGCTATCAAAAGGATCAATGCATCCATTCACTGGGGAAACACGTCTGCACCTTTCTGCATTAGGAAAATGGACAAGGCCACACCTGGCCCTGCCTCCTCCTTGAGCCCTGGGCAGGCTCGGGCAGAAAACCAAGAGGAGAATGAAATCAGCTGTCCCCCAGCAGAAGCTCTGTCACATTGCCTGTCCAGCACTGTCACAGCCGGGCTGCTCTCACAGCGCACTCGGAAGCCTCGTGGCCAGCAAAGGTGGAGGCTCTGCAGGATTTCCCAGTTCCCGGCCGTGGCTCTCCAGGGCTTGGCTGGGACAGCTTCCCCCAGCTGATGTGCCGCTCTGGATGAAGGGGAAAGCATTGGGGTATCTGCTGATGTATCTTTCTTAACCACTAGAGGCAACCTTTTGTAATAATGCTGGGGTGCATTGCTTGGCTTCTCCTTTTCTGACTCTTTCTTGCACTTTTGCATTGCAGTAAATGACACTATTCCTCCAGCTGGTGTCTGTGTCTGCATCTCCGACCCTCCCCACTATCAAAACAAACACACAGCCACTTTAGCACCAGACCTGCCTCTCTGCCAGCCCTTCTCTTGGAAAAATCCCTGATGGCCATCTCTGCAAAGGAAATTCTCACTTGGCAACTTCCTTTTCTGCAGGCAGCTGAGAAAAGGAGCCACTCCCAGCTCTGGACACCTCTGGAAACCAGCTGCTTTCAGCAGTCACAGCCCTGAAATATCAACCTCCTTCCTTAACCTGCCACTGGGAGCTCCCACCAAGAGGCCTTTTGTCCAAGGATGCCCACAGAAGAGCTCGAGGAGGGAGCAATTTGGAACACAACTCCTCCAGAGTTTAAACCTGCCTTTATCTAATGAGCACACACCGACCTGTCCCAAAGAGAAAGCAGGCAGGAAAGAGAAGCTGCTCTCCCACAACAGCAAACTCTCTGCTTTCTTCTGTTCCAGCTGGAGAGTGGAAAACATGGCCTACACCTCAGTGTGGGAAGGAACCTGGGAATTGGCCTCATCTGGGAGCCTAGCAGAGAGAAGTTTCCTAAAGACATGGAAAAGATTCTCTGGAAGCAAAAGATTATGGCAATAATTCTGCAAGGAAAAAAACCCAAAAAACCAAACCAAAACAAAACAAAAAAACCACCAAACAAACAACAACAACAACAAAAAAAAACCCTAAAAAAAACACCAAACAAAAACAGAGTAATTGAAGCATTTCAAGAAGTTCCCAGACTGAAATTTGTGCCCCAACATGACAGCCTCAAAGTCTCTGTGGCGAGTCAGGAAGCTCAGGAATGAATCTGCAGGGCTTGGATAAACATCATTGGTGTGCGTCCCCCAGAGCACAAGCAGCTCCTCAACAAGACTTCAAGGCTGAGGGACAAAGCTTCCCCCTTCAGCCCTCCACTGTGGAGGATTTTGTGAACAGCTGGCTAGCTGACAAAGGTCACACTGATATAATACCGTTAGTTAAGGATGAAGGAGATGGGTATAGGAGCCAGCAGTCAGTGTCCAAACCTGGCAAGGGCACTGTGCCCTTGGTGCAACATCAGGATGGGGGAGAGGATGGTTAGTTAGAAATATGAAGAAAAGATGTGGACAGCTGCAACATAGTAGCCACAAGAATGCTAAGGTAGGTGTAGTTACCTGATAAGTAACTAACCAATGATGAGCTCGCCTTTTGCAATATGTATTGGCCTCATTAGCACCAATATAAATGTATGTGCCTATCAATAAAGTTTTGAGATTTGCTGATCACTCATACTGAGTGCCGCATTTCTTCCACCGATTACCACAAATGCTGACCCTGGACGTGAAACCGGTAACGGCAACCACGGTGGATCGGTGAACGAGTTCGGGTCCTACAGCAGCAAGGACGGCGAATAAGCATTGCTGAAAAAGGGAAAGGTGCCGTGCCCTGGGTGACCTTATAGAAGAGCCCGGCCAATATGTGCTGCCGAGACCTTGAAGGGCTGCAAAAACGTTGATGTTCTCAAAAATGGAAATGGAAAGGCAAGCAGAATATGATTTATTTACTTGCTTTTTAAAAAAGCATCAGGTTAAGGACATAGATTTGCAGAACGAGCTCCCACAGTTGTTAGCTTACGGGTATGCACAAGGAGTTTCTCAAAATCCTTATACAGTACATGAATTAACAGAGTGGCATAAGTTCGGGACCAGGAGTGCGACAGGGGCCGCGGGAGAGCCCGGGGCAGACGCGGCGGCGAGAACGCGTGTGGCAGTGGTGGCATGCTCGGTGCCGGCGGCGGTTACGCGCACCGCGGGTCCAGTGACGCGCACGGTGACAAAAACTCACAGGGCAGCTGTCCGTGGAGAAAGCGCACAGATCGCGAGGGAAGTGCCAGCCAGGGCCGGGCCAGCCAAGGTGAGACGCGGGGGCCGAATACACGGCAGCGACAAGCGCAGTGCCAGTGATAGCGGCGCGGACGTGCACCAGTAACACGAAACCCGAAAGCTGGAGCTGGGAGGGCTTTTTCACTTTTTGCAAGCGCACAAGAGCACCAGCGGTGTGGGACATTCTCCTGCTGGCTGTGGGTGTTGGCGCAGAGCCAGGGGGAACCAGCCCGAGCGGAGATCCAGGCAGAGCGGAGCCCAAAGGAGACCGGGGCTGCGCGGGTCCGGGCGAGGGCGTTCCTCTCCACACCCCCGAGGTGGCACAGGCTGAGGCTGTGCTGGAGCAGGTGGAGACGGGGCGGGAGCTGACATTCCTCAAGGCACCGCCCTGTCACAGCTGCCAGGCAACCACAGCAGCCAGCCCATCGCAGCAATTCAAACAAGTGTCTGAGAAAAAACAGGTCAGGAATTTTCTTCAAGATCAGGATGGAAAACTTCTGAAAATTCACACAGTGCTTTATCCAGCTTTTTATAAAAAAAAAAAAAAAAAGGGCAACTCCACAGAAAATGCAGCAGATGTTTCACGGGGCACTTCACCCAACTGTTCCACAGGCTTTACAGTTAGTTTACCGTTTTGTGGTTTTTTTGTAAATGTGTTTGCTTTTTTAAAAGTGGTAGAGTATTTGGGTTTGATGGCTTAAAGTTTGATGACTTCATTGCCTTTCCCTTACCTGAGGCAGGAACAACCTTTTAAGGGAACAGAATCTAAATAAACTTCCTAGTTTCTGTTTGGACTACATGTGAGAAGATTTAAACTGTAATATTTCTGTATACTATGGTCTTTATGGTCTTTGCTCTCTTCTATTCATTAAGAGATGGCATTAGATAAATGGATGTAAATGTGCGAATTGTTTTTGTACTGTCCTTATTTTAAGTGAAATTATTTGTGTTTGAAATTATCTGTCATCTTTCTCAGTTTTGTTTTAAAATATCTCTGCGAACTGTCCAGCTTTACCAGCCTGTTATCCTTCAGTTAATGATTGTTGTCAATCAGTAAGAAATCTCAGTGTAACAAAATGCCACCTGGATTCATCAAAAAAACCAAAAAAAACAACAAAAAGCAACAAAACAAAATTAAAAAAAAAAAAGGGGGAACTGCTTTTATTATAAAAAATTATTCCCTGGGAAACAAAATGTCGTGTAAAGATGAAAGTATTAGTAAAGATTTAATTACTCAAGGTGTCTTGGAAGACAAAGCATTTGGGAAAGGTGAATCAGATCCTGTTGTGGGGTCATCAGTCGATTCCCCAATGATTCAAAGTTTTAAGAATTATTTATATTAAGTTTATAACCTTTGTTATTTTCGGTTTTTGTAAGTAATGCTGATAGATAGCGATTGTTGTTAATACTAGATGAATACTTTGGGAAGGTTGTCTTAACCCCTTCAAGCACTTCTTGTTAGGGAGTTTTCAGATTTTTGTGATGAGAGTTGTTGTTGGTGTGTTGTTGTGGTGTTTGCAGCCGGCTTTCATGTGTTTTTCTATTTTTTTTGTGGGATCACCTACAAGACACGTGTCTCTTCAAGATCCTGTCTTTTTATTTCCTAACTATTTAGATGTTTCTGAGGGTTTTTATCCAAATTGCCAGTTTTGTGGTTCTTTTATTATTATTACAGAAATACTCCAGCAGAGAATTCAAGAAGTGTGCTGTGTTTAGAAAATCTCTGTCTTGACAGAAACTTCAGAAGGATTCAATTATTTGCTGGTTTGATTGGTTTGTAACCCTAAGGTTTCTTGTTTATAACAGCTGTTTTTAAAAGTCCTGTTTAAAAAATGTGTTAAGTGATACTCACCAATTAGAGTTCGGGCTCTGGCCAAGCTCTGAATCTATTTGGATAGAGTGACTGACAATCGACCCAGATGTTTTCTGCATCAAATAGTATTCAAGTCCTTTTGACTTGGCGATTTGACCATCTATGATGGCTGAGCCATTTTCAGAGGTAATTTGGACAACCATGAATCCGGACATGATTTCCCCAATTCTCTGTCATTTTAAGGTTTATCAGCTGTCACAGACTCTGGGATAAGAGTTCAGTGTTGTAGTGTTTGGTAATTTTCTGATCTTGTATGTGCTGTTGATGGTGTGTATTATCTGAATTTATTCCTAATTACTCTTATCTTAACATTTCTCTATGTAACATTGCAAAATGAAACCAGGACCCATTCTTCACCTCTAGGATTTTGAGAAAATTCTTCAGTCCTGCGGGGACGTGGGATTTGTTTGTGTTTTAACAGGTGCAAAGTCCAGATGGATTTCAATGAAGAATGTGAAACTCTATCAAGAGCAAGAGAAATGTTGACCATTCAACAAGCAAAGAAGACAGACAGATATTGGACTGTGTGACACAGGGCAGTGTCCGGAGACGAGACCTTAACCTCCCTATACAGCTGACAGTTTGGTGTGGAACTAAATACTTACTAGGTGCACTTACTCAGCAAAACAGAAAAACGGGGGAGGCGTGGGCCTTGGAATGGATATCTCCTCCACTTCAACAGCATAAAACCCTCTTTCAAAAAATCGAAATTTTGGCTGATTTCATCAAGGAGGGTTGTGAACGGACACTACAGATCATGGGAAAGGAGCCTGCTCAGATACGGGTACCAATGAAGAAAGATACATTGACCTGGTACCTGATAAACAGTATGGAATTACAAGAGGCACTGTTAGGAGCCGGAAGTGTGATCGCCACTGATGATATCCCCAATATACCGTTGAATTGGGTAGGGCAATGGGGTTGGACTCAATGCCCAAAAAGGTCACAGAAACCCCTGGCGGATGCCATAACAGCCTACACGGATGCAGGAAGAAAATCCAGAATTGCTGCAGTGACCTGGCAGGAAAAGGGACAATGGCACCATCAGATTCTCCAGGCCTCCGAATTGGATACTTTACAAACCATGGAGTTATTGGCTGTTGTTTGGGCCATGATGCATTTTTCTGGGCCCCTCAATATAGTGACAGATTCTTTGTACGTTGCAGGAGTATGCGAGCGAATAGAAGATGCCTCTATAAAAGAGGTTCAAAACAGGAGGTTACATGAGCTGTTTATACAGTTACAGAGGGCAATTAAGCTGAGGAAGTATCCTTTCTCTGTCATTCATATCAGAAGTCATAAGTGGGATATTGGTCTAGGAAAGGGTAATGCCTGAGCAGATAAGCTAGTCTCAATCACACATGTGACTCCAATTCCCAGGCAGACTGTGGCCAGAGAAGCACACTCCATGTTTCACCAAAATGCAAAAGGCCTCCATAGAGAATTTCAGATATCTATGGAAGAGGCACGGGCAATAGTCAAAGCCTGTCCCATATGTAGTCATCATAACGGGGGCTGCGGGTTAGGTCTAGGAGTTAACCCCAGAGGGCTGAATACAAATGAGACCTGGCAAATGGATGTCACACATGTTGCTGAGTTTGGAAGGATAAAGTATGTGCATGTTACTATAGACACCTGTAGTCATTTTATATGGGCCACAGCACAGACTGGTGAGAAAGCAGGGCATGTAGAGAGGCATCTCAGTAGCTGCTTTGCAGTAATGGGAGTGCCACGGCGTATTAAGACAGACAATGGGCCTGCCTACTGCAGCAAAAGAATAAAGCAGTTCATGCAAATGTGGGGGATAGAACACGTGACAGGCATCCCTAATTCCCCGACAGGACAAGTGATGGTAGAAAGAGCTAATGGTACCCTGAAAAGATATCTAGGTAAATACAAAGATATTAGAGAGCCGCAAGAAAGGTTGCTAAAGTGTCTATTTGTCTTAAAGCACCTGTGTGTTTTTGGGGAAAGCAAAGTTCCTGCTGTAATTCATCATTATGTAACAGAGAAAGATAGTGTGAGGCAGGATGTATGGGTAAAATACAGAGATCCCAAGACAGGACAATGGCAAGGTCCTGCTAAGGTATTATACTGGTGCCGTGGATATCTTTGTGTTTCTACCCCTACAGGATCCTTGTGGGTAGCTGCTAAATGGACCCCAGCAGCCGTGTTAGATGGAACCAGACCCCAGAAAACTGAGCGAAGAGGACCGTCGGCGAGTGGAGGCAAAGCTGCTGATCACCATTCGACCGATACTTCTCAAGCTGAAAGGACACTGTAGCTTTGCCATTGACCGAGCGATTGATCGGTGTCAATCTCTAGACAATATACTAAGCCTGCTTCCATCGCTTCATACGTTTTATCGTAGAAGGCCTAAGAGATTAGCTTGTATTAAGTGTCAAAATACTCAGTGTGCTGCATGGATATTGCCTTTTTGCGGGGCTTGTCAGCAAACTAAGTGGGTGCATCAGTCCCAGTTACCTGAGCTGTGGTGCAGAAGCTGTACATTTTATTGGCAGTGGGATTCCTGGCAAGCAGAACTCCAGGCCTTTACAGGGTTACCTGGCTGCCAAGGGTTACAGCTGTATGAGTCCCCAGAACAGAAAATTCTCGCATGGTTTAGGTGGGAAACACAGCACTTTGCCAAACACGCTTTACAGCAATCTCAATTGTGTATCTTACTGTCTAAGTGTGGTTGGGGTATTCCCCTCTCCCAGTTAGATGTTGTAAGTCCGATTCTGGGGGATCAAGATCCCAACCAAGCGTAGGACGATTGTTTAAGGGTTCTAAAAAGATTAAGTCTGGGCAGCTCGAGAAAGAAAAAGGGGAAAGGAAAGAAGAGACTTTCTTAACAGTTTGTGAGCAACCTGTTAATTTCCCAAATGTCTGGATGGTTCAAAACAGCGCCCAGGAAAATCAGGGTGATGTGGCAGACTTATGCTGCTGTTTTACTCATATTTACCCTCTTAATAGACAGCCCAGACATTGCCAAAGGAGTGAGAACCCATCAAGCATGGGCCCCACCTCAGCCCAAGACTAATATTTGGATCACCATGGCAAATTTAACTAACCAGGAGGCTATTTGCTTGTCATTATCTTCTCCCGGTAATCCATTTACTGTTTGATTGGACTACCGGCAGATCCCTGGCCATGCCCATCAAAAATACCCACCTGCAAAACCAATGACGCCAGGGTCAGTGTAGATAACTGGGACCAATGGATTTCTCATTTTCCTATAGCACCGCAGGAACCCCAAGATTTGGAACTGTTAGGCTCAGTGATAGTGGATGCATGCCTTAGGTTTAAGCATAAAAGTCAGCTGCCAGCCAAGAACTATTCTACTATTGTAACTTCTAGCATGGCCATTTACCGTAATGCAACAACTTGGTGCAATTATACCACAAAGAGGGTGTCAATCTCATCAAATGACCCTATTCAATTACCAGCAGGTTTCTTTTTAATATGTGGGGACCGTGCTTGGCCCGGTGTCCCATCGATGCTGAACAGGGGGCCATGTACAATTGCACGGTTGTCTCTACTCACACCCAATACATCCATGATCCTGAATATGAGCCACCGCTATCATAGAATTAAAAGAATGGCCCCTGCATTTACTGCTGACTGCAAAGATGATGTAAAACTTTGGTCCCCAGGGGCCATAGTGGCAGCATCCTTTTTGGCTCCAGGGGTATCAGCAGCAGGTGCCCATGCCATTTTAAACAAGCTACGATGCTGGCTTGCTAAACAAACTAATGCCACTTCTTTGGCACTTTCTAGCTTTTTGCTTGATGTTGATTCTATTCTCCATGCAACGCTTCAGAATAGAGCTGCAATTGACTTCCTTTTACTGGCACAAGGCCATGGTTGTGAGGAATTTGAGGGCATGCATTGCATGAACCTCTCTGATCATTCCCAGTCCATCCACTCCCAGCTCTCTGAGTTGCGAAGGTTAATTGGAAACTTACAGGTAGAATCGGGCTCCGGTATTGATGAATGGCTCAAATCTTTAGGCTTGGGATCATGGTTGCACTCTATTCTTAGAGTCATCATTATAGTAGGCATTATAGCTTTGTTAGTAGTGTTAGTTTTGCCTTGTTTTTTGCATGTGCTTACACAACATGGTTCAAAAAATGATACTTGCTGCATCTAATCAGACTATGCTTGTGCAACAGAAAAACAGGGGAAGTGTGGAGGATTTTGTGAACAGCTAGCCAGTTGACAAAGGTCACACTGATATAATACCCTTAATTAAGCAAGAAGGAGATGAGGATAGGAGTCAGCAGTCAGTGTCCAAACCTGGCAAGGGCACTGTGCCCTTGGTGCAACATCAGGATGGGGGAGAGGATGGTTAGTTAGAAATATGAAGAAAAGATGTGGACAGCTGCAAGATAGTAGCCACAAGAATGCTAAGGTAGGCGTGGTTAGCTGATAAGTAACTAACCAATAATGAGCTCGCCTTTTGCAATATGTATTGGCCTCATTAGCACCAATATAAATGTATGTGCCTATCAATAAAGTTTTGAGATTTGCTGATCACTCATACTGAGTGCCGCATTTCTTCCGCCGATTACCACAGGCCTCAACCCACTACTTTTATCCCAGCAAGTACAGTGAGACAAGAGCACTCCTTTAGATCCAGTGCATTGAATTCAGCAAAGCCTCCCCAGCCACTCCCAGCTGAGATGTTCAGGAATCAAAGGAGGAAGCTCCACCATGATTTCATTGGCAGTAATGGGCACACGCCTCTGGAAGTGCTGCCAGCTGAGCCAGGGGCTGGGCCTGGGGGGGACTCATGTGCCCACATTGCCCTCTCAGGGCAAATGCCGTGCCTGCAACACCAAGGAAATGTAATGAACACTGCCTTGGGGATTTCATAGAGACAGAAAGGCAAAATGGAGCAAACTTTGGTTTAATGATAAAAACAGATTGTGTCTCAACAAAGACAAAATGTGAAAAGTTGAAGCATAGAAACACCAAACCTGTTACATTTATTGCTAAATCTAACACTACTGATACATCTTGAATAATACTTATATATCTTAGCTAATAAACAGAGAGATTACTATCATGTAAACTAATAGAAGAATAAACAATCCTAAAAACTTGAAAAACAATCTTATTTCTATCTATCCTCTTGACGCCTAACTCTTGCTAGCCTGGGGCAAATGCAGGGCTAATTTGGCCTTTTCTTCTTGGGGAGAGGCTGTGCATCCTTGTGTGGGCGATGTCTTCTTCTGTGCTTGTTCCTCTCCTTGATTGTTTCAAACTCCCTGGAAGACAGGAAACAAACCATGCATTGTTAACTTCATACACACCATTAAGCCAAGCGCCGAGATCCCACTTTTTGGATGAATTTCCATCTTTTCAGGCTGTGACACATTTGTAAAGTGATCAGCACCATGAGTCTCATCTTTCTGGTTTCAACTCTTTGAAATGTCTTCCTCCTTTTGCTTCATCGTAGGTTTAATTGGATCAGCAGCATCAAAGCAAGCTTTGATGCATGTGTTCCTGCTTGTACGAACTGTGTCTTGTTGGGGCATGGCAAGGTTTCACTGGGAATGCTGGGTTTGAACGAAGCTGTTTGGGTTTCAAGTGGGCTGTAAGCTTGAGCAGGGCTGCCAGGGGCGATCCTGCAAGTGGCCTCAGCTTGCCCTGTGTTGCCTTTGGAAAGGGTCAGCGTGCTTTAGGCCAAAGGGGCAGCTGGGAGCAGAAGGAGGAGGAGCTTGCGCACCGTTGGCACTGCCCGCACGGAAAGGGGCCTCCCGCCGGCTGGGGCGGCTGGCGCGGTTGGCAGCAGGGACACTCCGCGCTGCCAGCCCGCTTGCGGCTTCTCTTCCCTGTCTCCCCAGTCTCCTTTCTGGGAGGGCTTTTCCTCCTCTTCAGTTTGCCCGCAGTCTGGGAATCAAAGAATCCTTATCAGTGCTTCCTTCCTCTCAGAAAGCTGGAATTCACAGCATCCACCCCAAAAATCTATTGGCCTAAGCAAATTCTTCCAAACCCCGAAGAGCTGAGAAAAGGGCTGGATATGGCAGTGGGCTGCGGCAGGCTGCCAACCATGGAGGTTGGAGGAAAATACTCCTCTTTACCACAGTTCTAAGGGGGTGGGATAAATACGTGGCTATCTCTAGTTCCTCATGTCTTATTTCTACCTCTCTGCCTAACATCTATTTATCTCTGGTTTTCCTCCCCACATGTCTAGGGCATGGCTTTTACATTCAATCACACTAGTGAAGACACATGATTACCTATATTCAGCTACCCAAAATGATCTCTCTCTCTCCCTCTCTCTGTCTCTCTCTGTGAAGCAAATTGTTCTTTGCTGGTAAGGAAAGTATTAAAGGTGCCATGGCACCGGCAGCTCCTTCTTGGGGATACGCTGGGGTGCTACAAAAGATCTCTAAAATTTGGCAGCATCTCCATGAAGGCAGCCCAGATGGCTGATGTTAGCAAGCAGTGGGGAATGAAAGGTCTGATTGGAATCTGAGGGTGCCAGCCCTTGAGAAACTGATTTGTAGAGAGTCAAAGCCCATTTTGGTGGTGGTGCTGCTGCTTTGTTGGGTCAAAGTTGTGCTCCAGAATTCCGTATTTTAGGGTAGCAGCACAAGAAAGCCCCGGGCAGCACCTGCTGCGCCTCTCCCAGTGCGTGGGACCAAGGGAGCCAGGCAAAGCGGTGTCTGGCGTGGCTTGCCAGCAGGGCTTGTGCCCTTCTGCCTGTTTCTTGACCCTGCTGGCATGTCTGGATTTTCTTCCCACTCACCTGAGGAAGAGTGCTGCTGGCAAGTTTCTGCTCTTTTTTCCAGCAGTAGTAGTATTCCACACACTGTGCCACGGTCTTACTCGGGATCTGTTGTGAAGAGAAAAAGAAGGAATCTGAAACAGCCGTCCTGTAGGGTGCATTGGAGAACAACGAGATTACAGAGTAAAGTAGGAATTAAAGTCACGGAGAAAATTGAGGAGGGTGTAAAATGAAATCAATATGCAGGAGTCAGAGAGGCATTATGCAATGTAATAAACTGAGTTTTATGCTACGTGGTAACACATATAATGCACAGATCAACACCAAGTCCCTCTAGCAGAGTTCTTCTTTGCCCCGTTCACTGCAGTTATCCCAGCACAAGGTGTTGTGGAAGCAGCAGCACACCTGGGAGACAAGTTTAACAGAACAGAGCTTTGTCTTCCAAAACAGCCTGGAGAGAAGGGCTGCAGAGGCCGGATCACCATTTTCACGCAGGCCTTCCATGTCCTGTTCTGTGACTGCTTTAACAGTTTTGGTACTTGAGAAAAGAGGGACATAGGTGCAGTATTTGGTACCACAATAGTCAACTTGTCCTTCTGATGATCTGCCAAGGTGAGAAATGTCCTGTGGCTTTACCTGCTTCTGGATGAGATGGAAATCCTTGCCGTAGGTGTGGAAAGCCTTTTGGAAGGCCTCCTTCTCCTCAGGTGTCCATCTATCAGAGCCTGGCAAGAAAAAGCAGCAGCTGAATTGATCCCTCTAGCCACTTGAAGCAGATCCCACTGGCTGCCGAAAGCAAGCTGGCTCCAGCCGTCATTCACGTGTGTGCATGTCTGCTCCCTCAGAAGGTGATGAAGACGAGAGCAGGCATTCCCCAGGGAAAAAAGCATGGAAAACGAGTCAAGCTGAAGGAGTCGATGCTGGTGCTTTCCCTGCCCCCAGAGAAGGCGAGATCGTGTGCTGGTTTAAAGCACAACTAATTGAAGCAGAAATGCTTGACACGGCCATTAAGGGCACGGCAGCATGTGTCAGTGAAGGAAGAAGCTGGGCTTAGGTTACCTGCGTAATGATAATCAGCCAAGGGATGGCCTTGAGCTGTTGAAGGCCCCCCCGAGAGCAACATCTCCAGAGCCTCCTGCAAGATGCAAAGGAAAAAGGCTTGAGCTGCCCCACAACACAAAAAAGGAGCCAAACCCCACCCATGCTGCCCTTCAGCCGCTTTGCGTCTTCAGCTGAGGATTCAGGCCACTGGATCTCATATGGGTCAAAGATTGTGCTTTGCTCCCAGTCCCTCATTTTTGCTGCCCGGCCCTTGGCTCCTGCTCCCAAGGGTAGCATTTTCCTTTCCAACTCCATGATTTTGCTCCTCCTGCACCCTGAATTGCCTCAGCTGACTGCGGCTTCTGGGAATTGCCCCTCAAAATGTCTTAGAGAACACAGATCTCCAGGAGGTTTTCAAGGCAGCAGGCTCCTGCGGCGCTGCCTCCAGGAGAGATCTTGTCCCTGCTGGAGCCATTTGGGCTCAGCCCTGCCGCAGCTGGACGAGACACAGCAGGCAGCGAGTGCTCTGCTGCTTGTGAACTCCCTTCTTCAAGGAGCAGCCAGGAAAGGCTGTCCCGCTGCCCGGGCCTTATCAATTCCCTGCCCACTCTTGTCCGCGCCCAAACAGCCGCTTCCTACCGGAACGCTGCCGCGAGCCTGGTGCAGGCAGTGCAGGGCGAGCTCCAGCTGAGCTGCTGCCCCGGGAAGGCCACGGGAGCTGGCCATGTCCAACAGTTCTCTGACTGCAAGCACAACAAAAACCCACCCAAAGTCAGCCTTGAGCCAACAAAGGGGAAGGCTTGCCATACAAGGCAGAAGGAAAGCACAAGAGCTAAAGCCTGCAGCTTGGAGAGCACGAAAAGGAGAGCAAAGCAAGGGGCAGCTGAAGCAAGGGCCCACCTAGTGCTGCCTCTCCCTTCCATGCAGCTTTTGGCATAAGGAGTGGGGGCCAATCTCCCCTCTTCCAGTGGCAGATGCCCCTGACCCATTTGGAGAGCAGCACAGTTGCTCTTTTTCCTGCTCTGCTGCAAAAGCAGAGCATTCTCCTTGCCCCTACCACTTCCACAAGGGAAGATGGGCATGACAAGGAGAGAAGCAGAGCCTGCCAAAAGCTGCCATTTTACCCAAAAACCAGCATTTTACATGCCCGACTATCTCAGGAGTGGAAGGAAAGCTAGACAGCTACCTCTGTCCGGTTTATCCAGGTCAGGGTCGTCTTCCTCCAAGGGCTTCCAGACCAGGGTTGCAGGCTCTTCAGCCTCACTTGGCGGCCCGGTCTGCAGCTCGGGGAGCTCGGCCTGAAAGTCACTGCCAACATTGATGTGTCTAGAGGAAGAAGGAGTAGGACGTAAGAAAGGCAAGTGGTCAAGAGACACCTGGCGTGCAGCCACGGCCTTGGACCAATCCCACCCTGACTCTGAAAGAGCAGCTGTCCTGCTCGCTGTCCCTCAAGTTTGCTGTCCTTTAACCCTAGGCCAAAACTCACGGCTCAGTGTGGGCTCTCACTTTCCTTTTCATTGTGCCTCTCCTTTCCACCTGAAAGAGATCAAAACAACGCTCCAGATAAAACTCATTCTGCCAAGATGTGTCGGTAGCCTGCTTCTCATCCTCACCACTGAAAACCCCAAGCTCCTCTGTCCCAGCTCCCCTCCATTAGGTGTCATTGCTGTGTTTTTCACTTGGAATTTCTGAGGCAGGTCCCTCTAGCAGTCTGCAGCTTCCTGAAGAAGGAAAGCTGAAGGGCAGGCACTAGAGTGCCTTGAGTCTTGGGGCCAGTGAGAAGAGCCAAGAGGATGCATGGAAGATGCACTACTGCAGGCTTGGGTTGGATGGAAGGAAAAGGTTCTTCAGCCAGAGGGGGCTTGGGCACTGGAACTGCCTCCCCAGGGAAGGGCTTCCAGCACCAAGGCTGAGAGAGCTCCAAAAGTCTTTGGACACTGCTCTTGGGCACAGGCTGGGATTCTTAAGGCTGTCCTGAGCAGACCCAGGTGCTGGGCTCCATGATCTTTGGGAGTCCCTTCCAGCCCAGAAAATGCTGTGATACTGTGATTGTGTTCCTGAGAAGCACCACTCAAGAGGACATTTCACAGCTGCCTCTGACCGTGAGGCAGAGCCAGCCCTACACACATTGAACAACACAGACAAATCTATAGCAATATCTCTCTGGAAAAGAGATGCAAGGCAGGTGGAAAAAAATCAAAAAAGCTATGAAAATAGAATATTGTTCCAGTGTCTGTAAGTGATGTAAGTATGTGAGTACATAAGAATTGCTACAACCAGATCATTTCTGAGGATGAAAGCCAGTACTGCAGACAAGCCCAGCAAACTGCTTCCATGCTCTGATGGGCAAGCATCCCAGAGGAGAAGTCCCATCCTTCTGGTTTTTGAAGCTTTGCAGGAGGTGTGACCAGAGTGAGGGTGTAACAGGATTAGTGGACACTGAACCCCTGACCTCCCCCGGAATGACCAATTGGCTTTGGGGTTACCACAACGTAAATGGGTGCTAAGAACTTCTAATCAGGTGATCAGTGGACGAGAATCTACAAGTGCACTGTGACAGCTCCCTACATCCTCTATGGAAAGGTCTGTATTTCCCCTGGAGGCAGCATTATTCCTGGAGAAGTTGCAGCCTGCTTTCATGTGCAACCTCGTCTGGGGAAAGTGACCACACACCATGTCTGTGGTGGTTGGTGGCAGAGCCAGCTGGAGCCTCCTGCTGTTCTGTGAGTGCTTTGGGGCCCATGGGTATTTTCTTACCTTGCACAGTGCCAAAGTGCTGTGGGGATGCCTGGCGGCAGACGAGGAGATGAGGATGTCGCTGCAGAGGCCAGCTATGGCGCTGAGTGCAGAAGGTGGCTGCTGAGGGACAGCCAGGAGCAGATGCTGCAGCTGCTGCTCCAGTGCTGCTCCACCAGTGTTCCACCAACGGCCGCAGGAGCAGCAGACAAGGGCAGTTGCTATGGGCACAGCCCAACATTCCATGCAGAACCCCAGGGGAACCATGGGACAGAAACAGGGATAGGCCACCTTTGCCCCTTCTACTTCTTCTGCTGAGAGTTTGCTCTGAGGAGCTCCCCATTGGGGCTTTTCTCCTCAGCCCTCTGGACGGGGAAAAGCAGAGCAGGGACAGCTCTGGCTCTCCTCTGTGCTTCTCTGTAAGGTGCCTGCAGCTGAACAGGCAGAGGAGGCTGGCTCTGTCCAAGGGCCCATTCCACATTTCCTGCACTGCAGAACCACAAGGACTCCTGCCGCTGCCTCTCCTCTGGCTCTGAGAGGAGCTAGAGCTTGCAAATCGTTCCATGCAGAACCAAGTGCAGAGCTTTCTCTCCAAGTGGCGGCATTCATCCTGCCCCCTTTCTCAATTGTCTGGTGCCCAATAATGTCACTTGATGTTTTCCCTCCTTTGGCCTGCTGAGCTGGTCTCTCACCTCAACACCCCATCCCAGAAACTTGGAGAATCGGGATGTTTCTCAGGGGAGCTGATGGGGACACACACACTGGGGCAGTGCACCAGCATTGCTGTAGTCAACAGGTCATGCAGAATTTCTAGGTCTCTCTTCCAGCTCCCTTGAAGAAGGGAGAATGTTCATCTCTACTACTCTGGCATTCCTCTAAGGAAGGAACACCAAGAGAATTTCTTTTCCACACTAATGACCTTCAGCTTTGTTTGAATACTTAGGTGCCAGATATGGCAAAACCCAGCCACTTGTACTGCTTCCCTGCCTAAGGTTTAAGCAAAAGCAAATCTTGCTTCCTTCCCAGCCTGCATGTTACACCTACGCCAGCCACCAGCTGGGAAAACACCTGGAACAAGGCCCACTGCAAGGCAGATACTTTGTAGGCTCCAGACCCGCCTGCACTGGCTCCAGCAGGCAAGGGCAAGCTTTGGTCACTTCCCAGAAGCAGCCTGGCCTTTCCCCCCTGCCTCGCCCCCCGCCATCCTCCACAGCCCCTGCTGCCAAAGCCTTGCTAGGCAGAGCCATTTGCTGGGATCGGTAAAAGAGTGACTTGGATTCTTCTTTGGCGCAAATACCAAAGCTGTGAGAAGGGAGAGGATCAGGTTCACAGCTGCTCTGCTTTAGCTGAGGACATTACTGGAGGCTCAGAGCCTGGTCCTTTAAAGAGAAACTGATCTGAACTCCTGGTGTCTTTGTGGTGCATGTGGATGTTTCTTTTCTAGAATCAGAGAGGTTAGAAAAGTCCTCCAAGGTGCTCAAGTCCATCTGTCCCCCAAAACGAAACAAAGTTATGTTGCTGGGCAACCAAAAGGCCTCAACCCACTACTTTTATCCCAGCAAGTACAGTGAGACAAGAGCACTCCTTTAGATCCAGTGCATTGAATTCAGCAAAGCCTCCCCAGCCACTCCCAGCTGAGATGTTCAGGAATCAAAGGAGGAAGCTCCACCATGATTTCATTGGCAGTAATGGGCACACGCCTCTGGAAGTGCTGCCAGCTGAGCCAGGGGCTGGGCCTGGGGGGGACTCATGTGCCCACATTGCCCTCTCAGGGCAAATGTCGTGTTTCCAACACCAAGGAAATGTAACGAACACTGCCTCAGGGATTTCATACAGACAAAAAGGCAAAATGGAACAAACTTTGGTTTAATGATAAAGACAGATCATGTCTCAACAAAGACAAAATGAGAAAGGATGGAGCATAGTGAACACGTAACCTCTTACATGTAATGATAAATAACATACTATTAATCTACTAGTAATTTAACACAACTTATCATCTAATAGTACTAATACATCTTTTATATTATTAATGTATCTGAACTAATTAATTGAGAAATTCCTACCACGTAAATTTAATGGACGAATAAAGAATCCTAAAATCTTAAAAAGCTATCTTATTTCTTTCTAATCCTCTTGAGCCTAACTCTTGCTAGTCCTGGACAAGTGCAGGGCTAATTTGGCCTTTTCTTCTTGGGGAGAGGCTGTGCATCCTTGCGTGGGTGATGTCTTCTCCCACGCAAGGATGCTTGTTCCTCTCCTTGATGGTTTCAAACTCCCTGGAAGACAGGAAACAAACCATCCATTGTTAACTTCATACACACCATGAAGCCAGGCGCCGAGATCTCACTTTTTGGATGAATTTCCGTCTTTTCAGGCTGTGACATCTTTGTAAAGTGATCAGCACTGTGAGTCTGATCTTTCTGGTTGCAATTGCTTGAAATGTCTTCCTCCTTTTGCTTCATCGTAGGTTTAATTGGATCAGCAGCATCAAAGCAAGCTTTGATGCATGTGTTCCTGCTTGTACAAACTGTGTCTTGTTGGGGCATGGCAAGGTTTCACTGGGAATGCTGGGTTTGAACGAAGCTGTTTGGGTTTCAAGTGGGCTGTAAGCTTGAGCAGGGCTGCCAGGGGCGATCCTGCAAGTGGCCTCAGCTTGCCCTGTGGTGCCTTTGGAAAGGGTCAGCGTGCTTTAGGCCAAAGGGGCAGCTGGGAGCAGAAGGAGGAGGAACTTGAGCATCGTTGGCACTGCCCGCACGGAAAGGGGCCTCCCGCCGGCTGGGGCGGCTGGCGCGGTTGGCAGCAGGGACACTCCGCGCTGCCAGCCCGCTTGCGGCTTCTCTTCCCTGTCTCCCCAGTCTCCTTTCTGGGAGGGCTTTTCCTCCTCTTCCGTTTGCCCGCAGTCTGGGAATCAAAGAATCCTTATCAGTGCTTCCTTCCTCTCAGAAAGCTGGAATTCGCAGTGTCCACCCCAAAAATCTATTGGCCTAAGCAAATTCTTCCAAACCCCGAAGAGCTGAGAAAAGGGCTGGATATGGCAGGGGGCTGCAGCAGGCTGCCAACGATGGAGGTTGGAGGAAAATACTCCCCTTTACCACAGCTCTAAGGGGGTGGGATAAATACGTGGCTATCTCTAGTTCCTCATGTCTTATTTCTACCTCTCTGCCTAACATCTATTTATCTCTGGTTTTCCTCCCCACATGTCTAGGGCATGGCTTTGACATTCAGTCAAACTAGTGAAGACACATGATTACCCATTTTCTGCTACCCAAAATAATCTCTCTCTCTCTGTCTCTCTCTGTGAAGCAAATTGCTCTTTGCTGGTAAGGAAAGTATTAAAGGTGCCATAGCACCGGCAGCTCCTTCTTGGGATACGCTGTGGTGCTACAAAAGATCTCTAAAATTTGGCAGCATCTCCATGAAGGCGGCCCAGATGGCTGATGTTAGCAAGCAGTGGGGAATGAAAGGTCTGATTGGAATCTGAGGGTGCCAGCCCTTGAGAAACTGATTTGTAGAGAGTCAAAGCCCATTTTGGTGGTGGTGCTGCTGCTTTGTTGGGTCAAAGTTCTGCTCCAGAATTCCGTATTTTAGGCTAGCAGCATAACGAAGCCTTGGGCAACATCTGCTGCACCTTTCCCAGTACATGGGACTGTGATTGGTGTTACCAGTCACAGCTAGAAGATCTGCCTTCTGATTCCCCAGTGGGAGACAAGCCAAACCAACTTGCAGAGCAAGCCAAATAATTGTTGATTAGACACTTCTTTTAGCATGGAGTGTTCTGCCCTTTTAGCTGTCCTGGTTATATAGGCCAAATCAGTTACTAGATTAAAAGGTTGTTGTAATTTTTTAAATGCTCTGACATCAGCAGCCAACTCAGGAATTTGGGGGGTTCCTTCAATGACTTGAACATCCTACTCCCACTTCTGAGTGTTTGGATCCTTCCAAGTGATAACCGATTTGTGTGATTTTCCAGAGCGATCTGTAAAAACTGTGAGGGCTTTAAGAGGAACCTTACCTTTTAGAGAATTTGGGACTAGATGGAATGTTTCTTTTAGTAGCTTGTGTTTTGGATAATGAATAGAGACTTGTCCGGGATAGCTGTCTAAATCAAACTGAAGGTATCCATTTGTCTGTAATAGCGATTCTAATTTGTGTAGTTGAAATGCTGGATAAATGTATGTTGGGTCACACGCTGCAGGGGTTCGGAGGTGGTTCCTGTCTTTAATGATTAACTGAGCTAAAAGCTCTTGAGGGATTGTAATAGTTTTTTTGGTGTGGCAAAAATACCCATTCTACAATTAACAATTTTTCTGTAGAAGACGGGTCCCACTGAAAAAGCAGTGCCTGGAAATGTGGGGATTTACCAAGACTAGCAAACTGGGAGGTTAGAGAGCAGTCAGCGCGGTGTGCTTTTCGAGATGAGATAGCAGGTGCTACCTTTCGCAGCACGTCGTGGGCATCTGGAGTTAAGATGCGCTGGGAAGTCAGGTCATGGCTCCCCTTCAGTAGGCTGAACAAAGGGCACAGCTCTTCTCTCGTGAGTCCAAGCAGTGGTCGGATCCAGGTGATGGAGCCACACAACTGTTGTATGTCCCTTAGCATTTGAGCCTTATCTTTGATGGAGATATTTTGGGGAATAATGGCTCACCCGCTGATAAGGAATCCAAGGTACTTCCACAGGGAGGTCTACTGGGTTTTTCAGGAGCAATATCAAAACCTGCATCTTCAACTGCTGTCACAGTCTTTCTGATCACTGGGTTAAGGTAAGTCTTTTCTTGGGAGCAAATTAAAATGTCGTCCATATAATGCCGAAATATAGCTTCAGGGAAGGCTTTCCTGATTGGAGATAGAATCCCAGCCACAAACATTTGACATAAAACAGGGGAAGTTTTCATTCCCTGTGGCAATGTGACCTAATGATATCTTTTAAAGGGTTCTTGACAGTTGATTGGTATCGAAAATGCGAATTTGGGAGTGCGGGACAGAGAGGGATGTTGAATAAACAGTCTTTGATATCAAGGATTGTGAGCTGCCAGTCCCTGGGAAGTACAGAAGGTGAGGGGAGCCCTGGTTGCAAGAAGCCCATGTCTTCTAAAACATAATTTACTTTCCAAAAGTCTTGTAATAACCTCCATCTGTCTTTGCCAGGTTTTTTATAAAAAGACATGGGTCAGGAGCTAGTTGATGGTACAATGTGTCCTTTTAATAATTGTTCCTGTACTGGGGCATGGAGCACTTCTAATTTGTCATTTGGAAGGCCCAATGATCCACCCACACAGGATCATACCCACAGGGAGGGATCATACCTTTTCCCACAGATGGACAACAGCCATATTGAGTGGTTTAGTTTTCATTTCTTTTTAATTCCCAAAGTTTCATTTTTTTCAACATTGTAATACAGCATCTCTATTCAAATCATTATACTCACCTTGGTTAATTAAATATTTATTAATTTATTTTGCCCCCATAATATCAGACAAAAGCATAGGACAAAAGCATAGGAAGAACAACAAGCAATTACAGAAATACAGTATCTTCCCTGAAAATCCCTTGGAAACCATGTTAAAACAATGGGAAGAACATCAACTTACTAAAGATAAAGACCCACAGCTCAAGATTGTGCATTGCATGTTAGAATGGCCAAAGAAGAAATTAAAACAAGGTCTTCGCTGGCTGAAGCATGGGTCTACCAGGATGTGGATTTGCGAAGTACTTTACAATTACGCCCAAAATAAATTAAATGCAGACTGGAATTGCAGTATGTGGAGGTCTGGTTTAAATATTGGAACAGCGAAAAGGAAGTAGAAACAGATAAACCAAATTCTCTCTGTAACGATCAATGATAAAGACACAACGAGGAAAACCAATCAACCAAGGTGGGACTCATTAAATTTCCTCCCCCCTACTGCACCTCCCAACGAACCAGCTGCAACTGCAGCTGAGCCATTGGAGGCTTCAATGAGTCATGTAACTGAGAGGGCTGAAGAAATTGAAAGTAGCAGTGGGACATCAGAAGAAACGTATATTCTATCATTCTCCTCCAGGCAAATTACAAATTCAGCCATGCAGGAAGTTCCATCCAATCAAGAAGGTCCAGCCTTCTTCACTTGAAGGAGAACCCTGGTAGTACAAAAATGTTCCTCCTGCTCCAGCAGTAAAGATAAAACAAAGGTGGCATCCCTCAGAGAGGTCCCAATGGAGGGTGCACAAGGTGGAATAGGATATGTAAATGCACCCCTCACCTCTTCAGAAGTGAGGCATTTTAAAAAGGAAATGGAGATATTATTCAGTGACCCAGTAGGTATGTCAGAAAAAGTTTACCAGTTCTTAGGCTCTAGGATTTACCCTAGGGGAAAATGAAATTCAATAATGCAAACCCTTTTCTCTCCAGAGAAGAGAAAAGTTATTTAGACTGCAGGGATCAATATATTGGACAGAGAACATAATTTAGGAACAACTGGAGAGAAGAAATTACCATTAACAGATCCAGAATGGAACCCTAACTCAGATGAGGGAAGAAAAAGTATAGCAGAATACAGAACCCGAATTGTAAGGGGAATAAAAGAGGCAGTCCCCAGAGTTAATAACATGAAGAAAGCCTTTGGTAGCAAACAATAAAAACATGAGAGCCCAACTGACTGTATAACTCGCTTAAATAATAACATCCAATTATATTTAGAAAGAGATTTAGGTAGTGAAGGAGGGAAGACAATGTTCTAGGTCCACTTTGGGTTACATTCTTGGCCTGACATAAAACAGAAATTAGAGAAATTAGATGGATGGCCAGAAAGAAGTTTAGATGAGTTATTAGCTGAAGCACAGTAAGTTTATGCCAGGTGAAATGAAGAGAAAATGAAGACTAAAGCTAAGATGATGGCTGCTGTCCAAATTCCTAAACCAATTAGGCAGGATGGGGAGAATATTCAATTGAAGAAACCTATTTGCTTTTATTGTAAGAAAGAAGACCATATGCAATCCTGCTGTTTTAAGACATTGAGGGACTTAAGAGATTCTCCAAGTGGAGAATCAACCCTCAGAGAACTGAGGGGGTCAGGGGCTCTTCTTCTTGGGGCACAAAAACCATCTTCAAGAGCCCTTGATAAAATCAAGGATAGGACCCCTAGAACAATTAATGGAATTTTTAGTAGACACAGGAGCAGAGACAACTTGTTTAACTGAAAAACCAAATGCATGTGCCATAAGCAAAGACACTTTCAATATTTGTGCTGCTAAAGGGGAATCCTTCCCCATTCCCATCATTAAGAATGTCACTATAAAGGGTAATGGACTAACCAGAAAGGGAGATTTGTTTTTCTACCTCCAGCAGGTAACAACTTACTTGGCCAGGATCTCCAGATACCTTTGAAAGTTGGAGTAGTTCCACAAGAAGGAAGGATGAAGGTCATTTTGTTTACTTTATCCACACAAGATGAAAACTGATTAATCCTACAGTGTAAGCCCAACCAGGTAACTGGGATAAAATGAACATTACACCCATTGTAATTAATCTCCTTCCAGATATTAAACCAGCAAAAGTACCCTGGCACCCCCTTACAAAGACCAAAAGGTATTGGCTAAAACCCATAATAACTGAATTGTGACATTATAATATACTAGAGCCATGTACTTCCCCATACAACACCCCATTCTTGCTATTAAAAAGCCTGACAATAGCTACAGGCTAGTTCAAGACCTACGTGAAGTACATAAAAGAGTGCAAGCTGTGTGCTCATTAGTACAAAACCCTTACACCTTGTTAAGTTACCACCTACACACTCTTGGTTCTCAGTAACCGACCTGAAGGATGCATTTTGGTCATGCCCTGTAGATTCTCCTTCTAGACACCTGTTTGCTTCCACCTGGGAAGATCCAGACACTGGAAGGAAACAGCAGCTCACCTGGACCTGGTGACTGCAAGGGTACATGGAGTCTCCCACACTCTTCGGTCAAGCCTTGGAGAGCCTGTTCATTCCCTTTTCTCCACCCTCAGGAATACAAGTAACACAGTATGTAGATGACATACTACTCTCCAGAGAGCAAGAATCCACTGTAAAATTAGGCACCATTCAGTTACTGAACCTTCTAGGAGAGAATGGACTAATAGTATCTAAATCCAAATTACAATTTGTTAAACCAAAGTAAAATATTTCGGACATGTAATTGGTCATGGTACCAGAAAATTGAGTACTGAAAGGATAGAAGGGATTTTAAATTTACAACCTCCCCAAACAAAGAGCGAGGTTAGACAATTATTAGGCTTAATGAGGTACTGTAGAATATGGATTGATGAATACACACAAAGTGTCACAATTTTATATGAAAAATTAACTACATCAGAACCTATTAATTGGACCCAAGAGGATAATAAAAACTTAGAAAATTTAAAGCAAAAGATGATTCAGACCCCAGTTCTCTTTCTTCCTTCACTAGAAGAAGATTTTCACCACTATATTAACATAGAGAAAGGAATTCCTTATGAGGTCTTGGCCCAAGAGTGGTCAGGAATCCATAAACCTGTAGCCTACTTGTCCATATTGTTGGTCCCTGTGTCCCAAGGATGGCAAACATGCATCCAACCAATCACTGCAGCAGCCATCCTAGTAACAGCCAGCCAAAAACTTACATTTGAGAGAAATCTGACAGAATACATACCACACTCCACCCAAACCATTCTTAAACAACGAGCAGCCGAATGGCTAACAGACTCTCATATTATACAATATGGGAGCACCCTCATCCATTCCACAACTGTAACCCTGAAAACAACCACCCACACCAATCCTGCACAGTTCCTATGTGGAATTCCCCAAAAACAAGATCTCGTGCACAACTGCATAGTTTTTATAAACCTGCAAACAAAAATTCAAGAAGACCTCCTAGAGAGCCCATTAGATGAAGGAGAAATCCTGTTCATCGACGGATCATCTAGAGTAGTAAATGGAAAGAGGTGCTCTGGATACTCCATCAGAGATGGAAAAGAACTGTACAGGTTAGAAAAGGAAAACTACCACCTTCCTGGTCTACCCAGGTATGTGAATTAGATGCTTTGGAAAAAGCATTGCACAGACTAGACAGAGCTATTGGAACCATTTATACGGACTCTAAATATGCATATGGAGTAGTCCACACGTTTGGGAAAAGCTGGGCTGAAAGAGGGTTTCCCACATCTAAGGCCAAAGACATTTTACACAAAGAACTTATATTAAAAATTTTAGAGGCACTTAAGTTACCAAAAGAAATTGCAATGGTACGTGTTCCAGGTCATCAAAAGGGAACTCTGGAGAAACCAGAGGAAACATCCTAGCAGACCATGCTGCAAAGGAGGCTGCTTTTGAGGGGGAATTAAAGGTATACAGATTTTATCCAAGAGACACACCCGAGAGTACACCAGACAACACCCTTCCTATCCCTATTTTTAAAGACAATGAAAAACAGAAACTCATATCACTAGCTGGAAAGGAAGATTCTGAGGGACGGTGGCATCTTCCTGATGGCCATCAAATGTTAAATAAAGAGCTCACTCGAGAAATTTTACAGAACCTCCACCAATCCACACACTGGGGATCTAAAGCTTTAGCAGATCACTTTCTTCAGAATTTTGGATGTCGGGGAATTGATGAATTAGCTAATCAAATTACCACAGGTTGTATAATTTGCCAAAAAGTCAATAGAAAATTAACGAGGAGAACGAGACCTGGAAGAATTGAAATTGCAATTAGACCCTTCCAAAGTATTCAAATTGATTTCACAGAAATGCCCCATGCCCAAAGATGGAAGTATTTCTTACTGATTGTAGATCACCTTACCAATGGGGTTGAAGCATTTCCACTGTTAATGCCACTGCTCAAACAGTAAGTAAGGTAATCCTAGAAGAGATAGTCCCAAGATATGGAATTATAAATAACATTGATTCAGACCAAGGTACCCATTTTACATCATTAGTATTGCAGCAGTTGGCTCAACAATTAGGAATAACTTGGAAATTACATACCCCTGGCACCCTCAAAGTTCGGGAGGGGTAGAACGCATGAATCAGACTATTAGAACAGCCTGGACCAAACTGATGTTAGAAATGAAGTGGACTTGGATAAAGTGCCTACCCCTTGCCCTTCTCAGAATCCAGAGCTAACCCAGAGCTGACTTAGGTTGTTCCCCATATGAAATGTTATACAGGCTTCCCTATTTAGCCACCCCGCATCAAGTAACTGCCAAAGAGTGAGGAAATATAAATGTGCAAAGGGATATTCAAATGATTGCCCAGAATCTAAAAGACTTAAAGCAGAGAGGTCTTGTACCCCAGAACATTCCTTTAGACTTCTATTTACATAAGATATGCCCCAGAGAGTAGGTACTTATTAAATGCTGGAAGGAACAATCCCTGACTCCATCAGGGGAAGGTCCTTTCCAAGTTCAACTGACCACAGAGACAGCCATCCGAGCACAGGAAAAAGGGTGCACTTCCGTCAGCCGAGTAAAAGGTCCAGTAACACCACCGCAAGATAACGAGAAACCTCCATGAACTACTCTCTACAACAGTCCTCCCCGGTGTTATTCCTGAAATTATTATATCAATTGTTATTCTCTCACTGTTTTACAGTAGAGAATCTAATGGTTATTGTACTTACTATTTAACAAGTTATTATGAATTTTCAATTCCATTTCTCCACCAGTGAAGAGTATCATTTCCCTGAGAAATGACCCTTCCTCTCCAATAACTATGTCTTTTTTTTTTTTTTTTTTTTTTTTTAAATTTCCTTAGGAGAAACAACATGAATAGAACCAAGGCCAGTTCCAGGTAGGACTTTCCTGCATTTAGGTCCCTTCCTGCATCCAGGTACACTCCCATGAAAACCAAGGGGTCTGAACCCAGTAGGAAAACCAGAGAGGTTGAATGGTCTGCACCACCTATCAAAGAGTACCACAGCACTTCAATCTTCCCATTGACCCCTGAGCGAGGGAAGGGAAGGTGCGCCCTACTCCTCATACTCTCCCTCTGGATCCTGTAGATCCCCCTTGTCAGAGCCTGCATCTGCTGCCACCAATGCTAACATACAGTGTACCTGACCAAAGGAAACTCCTACCTCATAAAACACTCATTCCAGGCACATTCTTATGTAAATCCCTTTTGTTATAATATGATGACACTGAGTAGATACTGACAATCGGACAAAAACCAATGGATTGGTAGAAATATTGGAAATGCAAACCAGAAAAGGAATGGAGAGTGTCCTGATCAAGAGATTTGGCTATATGTCAAATTTAATTATATAACGAAAAAGAAGGATTTGTTAAAAAGGAAAACTTATGATGTTGATTTGATTCGAGAAATTGTAATAACTGAAAGGGGGAAACAAAAGGGGGACAATCCATTAGCTACCGATAAAAACTTATTTACTGTTTTAGCAGAACAAATTAGTAAAAATCAAAATATAACCAATTGTTGGGTTTGTGGAGGCACCTTCAAATCAGAAGCCTGGCCTCAGCAAGGAGTCAGTATTGGACCCCTCAAATGACTTAAACTAAATTATTTCCCCTCCCAAACTCCAAGAGATCAAGACAATTGGCTATTGAGGGACACAGTTCTTGGAGAAGAATGCATCTGGAGAAAAGGAAAAAGATACACTGAGGAAGTTGTAGAAACTACCTGTAAAAGATATTTACTAACTGAGGATCACATGGATGTATCAGTGGTGGATACTGAACGAACCAGATACCTTTTGGTCAAAGAAGAAAATCAGAAACAAGAACTGCATATTACATCCCAATGAACAACTTTATCAGTGCTGGGACCCTAAAAGTCAGCCTTTATTCAGTATTACCCCAAGTTTCTAAGTATTGGACCTCCACTTTTATCACGCTTTCACATTTTTGGGAGGCTCCCCAAGGTTTATACTGGAATTGTGGGCAAAGAGCATATTCTAAACTCCCTTCTCACTGGTGTGGCAATTGTACCTTAGGAGCAATACGACCTAGCCCCTTTCTACTATCAGAAGCAGCTGGAAACCAGCTCGGAGTTCCCCTAGATGATAAATTAAAGAGACTAAAAAGATGTGAAATAGGGGGAATGTAACAATGGGGTAAGGAAGAGTGGCCACCAGAGAGAATTTTAGAAACTTACAGACCTGCCACTTGGGCTCAGGAGGGGAGCTGGGGCTATCAAACTCCCATTTACATGCTAAATCACATTACTGGACTACAAGCCCTGATTCACGTCATATCTAATCAGGCCAAGAGTGCAATTGATTTTTTCAACGCCCAACAGAAGCAAATGAAAACAGCTGTATATCAAAACTCTTTAGCCCTAGATTATTTATTAGCCAAAGAGCGTGGAATATGCGGCAATTTCAACACATCAGACTATTGTCTGCATATTGATGACCATGGTGAAACTATTACTAAAATTACCCAAAACATCAGAAAGCTTACACATGTTCCAGTCCAGTTTTCACCTGATTAGTGGAAAAATATGTTCTCTAGGGAGTGGTAGAAGAAAGCCTTAATTATTTTTCGAGTTTCCTTAGTTAGCCTTCTCTTTCTCCCGTGCTTAATCCCATGTTTCATTCATCTAATTACCTCAGTAGTACAAAGCATGTTCGCTAGTCAAAATCTTCAAACGAGCCAACATTCTATGCCTACTGTCAAGAAAATCATAAATCTCAATCCAATCAAAACAGATAGGAAAACGGGTAAAAAGGCCCAGCAAGTTTAGATTAATTTTAAACAATTAAACACTATCAACAAAGAACTTTTACATTTATGTAAATGCAAAAGCCAATGACTAACATAAGAGAAAGAGGGAGGAACTGTCATTTATAAAATCCCTTACATGGCTTTTGCACTTGTGACTGGTTTATATTTGTAACTGTTAATTAGCTTTTGCATTTATAACTGTTTAAAGTTACTAGTTTGATCAAGTAAAAGTGTTCAAATTAATGAAGTAAATAATATAAAATCATTATCAAGTTATACTAGCTATTCAGTAGATCCCAACTGAATGTTTAACAGTCCTGTTAAAATAGGTAGCAAAATAAGAACTATATTATTTTTATAATCCTTTGTTCTTAACCTAATTACATTATTTGTAAATTTAATTATCTCTTTTTAGTAGCCTTATACTTTCAAAGTTCCCAGTGCAGTTTCCTCTCACCAACAGCATGCAGCATTTTACAGACAATTTCTAGCCCACTCCAGGTTGAACTGGTAACTTGATGCCACAGCAATGGTGCATACTAATGAGAGAGAGCTTCCCATCAAAAACCTCAGAGATATCATCCCACCCCAGTGACAGCACACTCTGGGAAAGAAGATCTTAGCCCATCATCTACTAGCACCAATCACCTGAGACTATGGGGGCAGGACTGCAAGTACAGACTGAGGGGACTGAGAACATCAAAGGGGCAACCTGGCCTGAAGAGCTGTCTTTGCTGTCTTTTACTGTTCCTGGGACTGTGACTTACCTACAGCAGGGGACCCCACACTGCAGATTTCAGTCAATATCTCTTTTTAGAGACCTTATTCCAGATTTGAGGGCAGACTAAGTGGATTCACTGCAATGCCCTCGGGTTCTTGCCTTGGGGCCAGACGCCAGTTCAGCTAGAGGTTTCCTCAATCCTTGGGCCTGGGACTTTATCCTTTTTTCTTTCTTTCCTTTCTTCTTTTTCCTTACCTCCCTTTTTGTTTTTCCCCTTTAAATAAACACCCTATTTTTGTTCAAATCGCCAAAGCTGTATCTTTTTACCACATTCAGTAAATTTTCAGACTTCATGCCAGCTCCTCGGAGCAAAGCATGAAGATTACTCCACCAAGGCAAGTATGTGTAGTACTCCCTTGTGTTGGCATCAGTTCCCGTGGCAGAACATGCCTTCCCACTGGACACTCACCTGCACCTGAGCCTGTGGAGAAGCCCGGCTCCCTCCCCCTCTGCCCACAGCAACACAGACACTCCCAACCTTTCCCAAGAGCTGCAACACAACCACAGGCACAGCAGCATCCCCAGCAGTGACACCACTGCTCTGCTCCATTCTGCCCTGCTCTGCTCCTCTAGTCACAGCTGCAAGCCTGTATCTCCACAAGAGGCTGTGGCCTGGAGGCGAGGAAGGAAAAAGATCTTTGCTCACAAACAAACCGTGCCACAAACCCCATCCATGGGTCTTCCCACATAGCAGAAACACCTGACCATTCAGAAGCAAATTTAGAGCTTATTCACAGGGTGAGAACAAAAGGAAGCTTCCAACACAAAGGGTTTATTTATTTATTACAGTATTTATTCTGACTATCACTCATAACAAACTACAAACTACGAGCTATAAACTACAAACTACAAACTTCAAACAACAAACAACAACAAAGGCCTCCTCCAGGGCTAGTATCTCCTGTCGGCCATGAACTCCTGCGTGGCCATGATCAGAGGCGTCAGGGAGGAGGCTGGCTTGGCTGATGTTACAAATGGATGCTGCCCAAAGAGAAAAAGAAGCAATGAGCTTCTACTTTCCCCACAGCCTGAAGCAGGCTTTCTCTGGCTAGCAGAAAGATACAGAAAGGAGGGCATTCTGTGCACCTCTCTCTCCACATCCAGGACCTGCAGCCGCTTTGCCTGTTACCTGCAGAAGTTCCTGGGCAGACCAGCGCCTGTCCTCGTCCCTCTCCAGGCAGCAGTGCAGAAAGTCTCGCAGCCACGCCGACTGCTGCCTGGGCTTCTGCAGCTTCGGGGGGGCCCCGGTGCTTATCAGCTGTTGAACCTAGAGAAGAAGGAAATGCCACACTCTACCTGTCTCCTTCGCACCCCAAACTGCTCACACAGAGCCCATTGGACAAGCTCCACTCTGCAGTGGCACTTTACTCCCTGCCACAGGGTGGCAGATACCTTTCCTAGCCCTACTAAAACAACCCAAAGCCAGAGGCAGCCATAGCCAGTCCAGTAGGCAAAGGCTCTTGCCTTGACCACTCATTTCACTGGATGATGGAATCAGCAGCAGCTCCATCAGCTAAAGCACACTTTGCTTCTCTGAGCACTGACACAGCCTCTACAAGTGACATGGAAGACTGACTTTCATCTAACTCTTCTATTTCCAAGGATTATTCCATAAAATGCAGCTCAGCACTGCTCACTGCTCCCTTAGGCAAAGCTTCTGCCAAGCAAAAGGCATCCTGATTTTTAGGTCCTGTTCATGCACAAAAATGGCAAGGGGATGATCTGGCCAAGAAGCACGAGAGACTGTGCAGCCTGGAACCTATCATTTTCAGGTGTTGGCAAGCTTCCCAGGCAGAAGAATGGGAGCAGATTTTGTTGGGGTGACAGCAGTGTCTGAGAGCAGCTGCAGCGTACCGTGCGGGAGGTTTTCATCAGGTACGGAGGCGCTCCGTCCACCATCTCGATCCCCACGATGCCAAAGGACCAGATGTCCACTTTGGGGCCATAGGGCTTCCTGGTGAAAATTTCTGGCGCCATCCAGTAAGTTGTTCCAACAGCTGATCTCCGTTTGTTCTGCTCGGTGGTGAGCTGAGCAGCAAGGCCAAAATCAGCTGAGGAGGAAAAACCACTCTGATCAAGCCAGCGTGAATTAGGAAAGCAAACAAAAGAAATCCCCATTGTACCAATGTCCAAGAAGGCAGTGTGGAACCCAGCTGTAAAGAGGCCATACCTCAGGCCTGCAGCCAAGGAAATACGGAATTGGCCACTTAGCAAAACCCCCCAGTTTCAGGCAGTGGATTTTAGTCCCCTGAAGCTATTAGACTGTAACTGCCTTGCTTGGGAAGGGACACACACAACCCAAAGCCACCCCTGAGCCCTTCTTCCCAGCAACACTTCCCTGCACCTTGTGGCTGTGCTCTGTGCTTGCAGCAGGGCAGCCTGCACTGCCACAGGCACCACTGCAGGGAACTGGAGCCACCCAAAGGCAAGCCCACACCGCAGCCCGCCACGGCTGAGCCTGGCCACAGGCACCACTGCAGGGAACTGGCAGCCACCCAAAGGCAGCCCCACACCGCAGCCTGCCACGGCTGAGCCTGGCCAGCAACACCCACCCAACTTGACTGATCCATCCAAGCCCAGGAGAATGTTGTGGCTTTTGATATCTCGGTGGATCACTTGCTTGGAGTGCAGGAAATCCAGGCCTTGCAGGCACTGAGAGAGGAAAAAGAAACACGAGCCTAAGTGGACTTCATCCCACAGGCAGAAAAGTGGCACATCTGCAACACTGACTTCCTGGGGGATGGTGAGCCATGGCAGGACAGGCTGCTGGCAAGGGCAGGAGCCTGCTGCTCCACCACGAGAACAGCAGTGCCTTTCTAAGTGAGGATATGTTTGCTTCTGAAAGAGAAAGGGCAATTGTTCCTCTGGCCAGTGCCCTGCAAACACAGGCTGAAGGAGCCCTGCTGCAGTGGCTGTGCTCTCTGCAGCCAGACAGCAGTGGATGCTTTTGCAAACACCACTTTGGGTGCAAGGCTCTCCTTTGAGGCTGAGCTCTGGGAAAGTCCTGTGAGTATCTCTTCATCTTTGCCCCTTGCTTCACTTTGCACCACCAGCGCCTTTGCCCTTACAGGGAAGGAATGCAGCACACACAGGCTCCAGGCAAGTGTTTAGAGAGGCAAAGACAAACACACCAGAAGAAGGGCAGGGACACTGGCAGGCACTTCAGATGCTCTTGCTACTGCCAAGGACATAAGAGAAAGGCTTGGAAGATGAAATCTCTCCTCTCCTTATCACCCATTTGGAAGGACCATCCCAACCAAGCCATGGGAAGCACAAGTGCCATCCCTTACCTCCCGAGAGACAGCTGCTATCTCTCCTTCTGCCATGCGAGTCTCCCTGATGACATCATGTAAAGAACCTCCGTCCATGTATTCCATCACCAGCCAGAGTTCCTCATCCACCAGGTAGCTGAAAGGAGCAAACTGCCTGGAGATGAACGCACGCACTTACACAACCTGATGGATTCTTGTTTCTGTGTCTCTCTCAGAGGAACACAGGAGGAAGTGAGTAGTCATTCCCGACGCTCTGCAGGGCTTGAACTCTGAGCAGTCTAAAAGACAGCTCGGTATCCACACCAATGCAACAGGCCAAGGGAAATACAATAGACAGTGCTTTGTCAGCACTTCAGACACAGGGAAAAAATCAAATCCCAAACCCAACAAAAAAAATGTGGAGAGAGGACAGGAACTTGGAGGCTGTTGGCTCAGTAAGACAGGGCCCAGTCCTGTCTTTGAAAGTGCCCTTCACACTAGGTATGCCAGGAAAGATGAATGCAGGCCCAATGCAATCTCCTCCCAAGACGCTGTAGATCAGCCCAAGAACAGGAATTAACAGCTCCATCCTCTTTTGCCAGCGACCAAAGGAGTGGTTGCACCTCTGGCTTGCAGGATGAGAATGACCTTTCATGGCAGGACAGCAGAACCACTCACCTGTCTACATAGTTCACAAGGTTGGCATTCTTACTGCCACGCATGACCTGGATTTCATTCAGGCACAGCTCGCTGCTGCTCTCTTGCAGGAGACTAATTTTCTTGATGGCCACCTAAAACAACATGGAAAGCCATGAACCAAAGAAGTCTGTGGCACAGGAGCACAAAGGGAACATGAAGACAGTGATTATGGGATGACAGTAGCCCCAGCTGGGCTGGGCCAAACTGCCTTGTGACTGGACATCAAACCCCATGCTTGGGCACCTCCCAGGACAGAGAGACAGATATCCTTTGCCTTGTAAACCTGGGAGAAACATGGTCTAAGCTCTCCACCTCAAAGCTCTAACAACACTCACTGTGCCCACTGTCTTCCCCAGGACCTTCCTTTATCATCCCCATTGTCATTGACACACCTCTTGCAAGCAGGAATCGATTCTGTGCCAGTAGAAATGGAACAAAACTGCTGGGAAACCTTGGGCACTTCTAGGGGGCTTGATCATTACTCCAGCAACCACTAGCATTCTCCATTGCACAACTACAAAGCAAACTCTTACAGACATGACTGATAAAATGCTGTTTGTCCTAAAATCATCCTCAGGGTTATTCCCCATAAGAAACACAACCCTACATATTTCACGGAAAAAATGCTGTGATGATGAAAACATCATTAAGGACACCTCCAAAAAAGACAATCCAAGCACTTCCTCACTTCAGGAATTTGCATTTCGTTCCACTAAAATACTTTAATTCACACCACTGATATTTGCAATTACTGCCTGACTGTAAAAAGAAATAACCCATGCCTTGATCCTCTAGGGATGCACACCAGGCTCTGAGCAGGACTCAGGCCCTTGAGACACTCCTTGCAGACCTTGTTCTCTCTAAGCACAGATCCCAAGGGCAGCACTGCAGGTGGCTGCAGAACTGCCAGCATGATTTCCATGTATTGGCTAACAGCCAGAAATGAGAATTCAGGAACGCTGCAGCCCCAAAGAGCAGTGCCATGCTCTGAGACACCACCTGGGCACGTAGACCCAGCCCTGTGTCCTCCTCTGAATGATACCGCTTGGCCTCCTTGCATCCCCTGGGGCAGCTGAGAAGGACAAAATCTGTCCCCACTGTATTTGGCAGGCAGACACTGCTCTGCACTCCATTTGCCTTTGCAGCAAAGCTCCACTGGTGAGCCAAAGCTCAGCCACAGCTCACAGCAGAGGGGAGGGCACTCGAGAGCTGCAGAAGCTGTGGCGCTGCTTGAGGCTTACCTCTTCTCCTGTGGCAGTCTCCACTGCCATGCACACAGTGCCGAAACCCCTAGAAACAAAACAGCAGCAGAGAAAGAACAAGTCCTTTAGTCCCTGCTAGTGCAAAACACTGCAGTCCAACAGGAACAAAGTCCTGGAGCAAAGAGTAAATGGAACATGACAGATTCTTCTCTGGGTCTTTTCTCCCTTTTCTCTTTCTCTAGCTGTGCATGTGTCGGATTTTTCCAGGAATATGCCCGTTGGGTCTTCTTACACCTCTCCTTGGAGTCTGTCTGCCAAACTCAAGCACTACCACTCAGGCTTTTCTGAGAAGCCTGAAGCCATGTAACAGCCATTGGAGGAAAGCCTCTAGACACAGATCCCTTCTCCAGCTTGCAAGGAAAGTAGTGTCCAGCCACAGCCATAGCAGGCAAAGGCTTCCATTGCTGCACACAAATGGAGAAATCCTCAAAACACAGGGTCTTTAGGCAGCTGTGTTCTGGGTCCAGAGCCATTGGCAGCTGCTTCTCTTCGATGCAACAGACACTGGAAGGACTCCACTTTTCTGGCGACTTCTTGTACATTTGGCTTCTGTTCTGGGGTGACGTTATGATGCTTGTTTCCCCAGTCACTTGTTCTGTTTATGCTGGATGTTATATTCTGTGCCTCCAAGACGGGATCAGACAGTAGGGGCCGGGAGAAGAGGGAGCACAGAGTTTTGTTATCAGCTGCACTCTCCCCCGCAGTCTGCTGGAACACAGAACTCCAGTGTTGTGGTCTGGGCACAGATGGGGCCACACACCACACTCCTTTTGCTTTTTAGTTAGTTTAGCTAACTAAGGTAGTCTGAGTTTCGCCTTTAGTGTTTTTCTTTCCCTTTTCTTGGAGCCATTCGAACCTGCTCCAGACTGGGACCCAGCAAAACACCGAGAGCTCACACTTTGTAGCCCACCAGGGCCTACTCTGCAGCCTTTCCCAGCACTGGAGAATGACAACCCCCAGGAGAGACTTTCTGAACTTGCCATCTCTTCAGAGCAGCAAATGAGTTTTGTCATCCGGTATTGTTCATTTTGTGTGCTGGGGAGTGATTTCCCTGTTAAATAAACAATTTCTTTCCACTTCTGTCCGAGGAAATTATTCCCAAACTGGCTGGGGGCAGTGGCCATGTGGGTTTGCTTTTAGGAGGGGCCCTTTCTGGAGGTTTCCTCCAAAATTCGCCCTAAACCAGAACACCTGGTACAGAGAAAATGTTGCAAATCAATCCCATCTACAGTCAGCAGAGCTGGCTTTCAAAGGGAACAGCTTGGTGGATTCTTTGCAGCAAACGCCTAAACCCCACAGGATCCACGAGGAGTCTGCCATCAGGCAGATGATGCCTTTTCCTCTAGAGTGCATTGCCACTGGGCAGTCCCCTGAAACTTTGTCTTTTGCCACTGCAGCCACAAAAGAGAGCTGCTTCTTTCATTTCTGCTTTTGGCTTCTAGACTAGGTGGTGGTCATCCTGACTACTGAATTTTATTTGCAGCAAATATTGGAAAGAAATGTTACTGAGAGCTGTTCCCTGACAGCTGTCAGCTGCTAGCTTGACCTTTGAGACAATGAAGTTTCTCCTCCTTTCATTCCCACGTATTCTGTATTCTTTTGAGACACTCAAAAATTATTTCTCCTATGAAAAGCGGCAAAGTCCTGGGTTGACTATATGATGCTTTTATCCCCAATCGTCTTGTTCTGTTTATACTGAATAATAAGTTTTACACCTTTAAGACTCTCTTCCAGACAGTGAGGAGGGGAGGGAAGAAGCGCGCAGTTTGTTTTCAGACTGCTCTCACTCCTCCACATTCCTGCTCCTGGACTGTGTTGTCTGCGGATGGACAGACAGCCGGACAGAGCTCCTTTTTTCCCTTTTTCTTGCTTTTAGTTAGTTTTAGCTAGCTGAGGCAAAGAAGTTCTCCGGATTGTGATTTTTTCCTTTTTTCTTGGACCTGTTCAAGCCTGCTCTGCACTGAACACCCAGAAGAGTACCGGCAGCTCCACCTGTGGCCCCCCTGGCCGGGCCTGGGCCACAGCATTTCCAGCACCAGAGAGACTGATCAAAGACTGAGTGAGCCGAGCTGCAACCCGGGGAGGGGACTGTTCTGAGTTTGCTTTTCCTTAGATTGTTTAATATTGTTTTATTGTTTAATATTGTTTGGTTTCTATTGTTTAATAAACAGGTTTCTTTCCACTTTTCTCCAAGGAGATATTTTCTCCCGAACCGGTTGGAGGGGGGAGGGGCAATTGAATCTGCTGTTGTAGAGAAGCCCCTTTGGGGGTTATCTCCCAAACTTGCCCTAAACCAGGACACAGGTGCAAACACACTTGAGGGACAGGAGAGCTGCCAGGTGCTGCTCTTTGCCGCAGACAAGACATTGCCAGCATCCAGGTGTCTTGGCTGTGCCTTCACAACACAGCTATAAATGCTGGCCAGCATTGAGAGATCACCTGGCATCATCTTAACGCAGTGTCTGAACAGCTTTGGAACTTGCCTGATGTCACTCTGGGGAGATGGGACACGAGCAAAACACACTGCCCCTCTCTTTGAAGAAGGAACTGTGGCTGCACTCACCCTTTGCCAAGAGTTTCCAGTTCTGTGTATTTAGCCTCAGGATCTCCCTCGCTCACCAGCATCTCTGTAAAAATCCCAAGGACAGATGCTCACTTCAAAAGAGATCCCACCCTTCATCAGATCACAAAGGCAGCCCCACTCTCCGGGACACTGGGCCCTCTCAACTCAGTCAGTCGGGAAACAACAACACCACTGCACCAGCACCACCTCAAAAACAGCAGCAGCAAGACAAGCAGCCCTGCAGCACAGATGGCCAGCACTAAACTAAAAGCCTAAAGTAAAATCTAAGCACACAGAGAAACAGTCAGAGGAGACAGGGATCAGAAAACTCTAACCAAGAGAAGTGATTGTTGTCTATAAACATTAAGGGCAGCAGGAAAAACAAAACCTTCCTGTTCTTGGCAATGAACACTCTGCGACATTCAACACAAGCTTTCATCCTTGCAAACATCAAAGGCATCTTGGGTTCTGGAATCAATTTTTGTCATCAGCTGCCCTCTCCAGAACAGGAAGAATATCGCAAAGTGCTTCCAGCAGAGCCCAGATCTCCAGCTTTAAGCAGGACTTTGCCTAAACAATGCCCTTCAGCCTTTCAGGAGCAGCAGCTCATGTTATAAGCTACTGTGATGGCCTTAGGAATGAGGTCCCTCAGCCTTCAGGACAGGCTGAGTGCTGAAGATGACCTTGGCCGTGCCCACAGCAGCTGGGCCCCGCAGGAGCTCCTTGAGGCCTACTCATTCGCGAGGTCACGGCCTCCTGCTCAGCCAGAAACAATCTCTGCTTGGCCTTTTGCCTACAGGGAAGCTCAGGCAAAGCCAAACCAGGCCGAGCTGCTCTCAGAGGCAGGAGCAACACCCCGCTGATCCCTCACCACCTCAGAGCACAACAACAGATCCTGTGTGGAGGAGGCCTCAGGACCTGGCACTCAGCTGAGCAGGAGGTGGGACAGCTCATGCCGGCACACGCGCACACAAGGCACTGCTCCGGCACACAAGGATCACAAAGGACCTACTCAGCATGGCCAGGCACTTGTCCTCTGTCCTCTCTCGCTGCTGCTCTCTGCTGCCAGACGAGCTGGTTGTGCTCCAGGTGCACGAGCTGCTCGTGCTTGAGCTTCCAGCCTGGGCACTGGAGCCTTCTCCCGAGCCTTCTGCTGCAGCTCGTGCAGGTGCCAGGACAGAGGAGATGGAGCTCTGGGACAAGAAATGAATTTGGGTCACAAATGAGCCTGGCAGAGATGCCCCCATTCCATTTCAAATGCAAGCCCCTAGGAAGATGCTGCTGGCCACACCCAGGGCTCTTCACCTCTCAGCTTGTGCAGCCCGCTTCAACAGCTCAAGGCACAAAATCCAAAGGCTGTTTTTACATGACGGACAAAATGACACCAAAGACGCTGCTACCCAAAGCGGGCACTTACTGGTGTTGTTTGCTCCGGCCGTGGGCTGACCGCAGGGCCAGGTTCATCGGCACCTTCCTCCTCTTCAGCCTCTTCCTCAGGTACAGAGGCAGCTAGAGCAGGTGCTGACGCTGCCCTTGTGCTCTGTGGACAGACAGCAGCATGAGGGATAGGAAAGAACCTGTCATTCACCACCTTACCTATATTCAGCTACAGGCCCTGCTCAGCTCTTCCTTTAGCTACTGACTTTAGCTGCTCTGTGGGGAGGGCCAGGTCCCTGCTGGGGACAGTGCCTCCTCATATCCTGCAAGCTTGTGAACTGCATCTTTGCACTGCTCTCCTCACAGGGGACAGGGAGCCTGCACAGCCACTGGCCACCAAGGACCTCACTTGTACCCCAGGAGCATCCAAAGACATCCTAATGCTACCTCTTGTCTCTTACTAAGACAAATTCACAGCCCCTTTCAGAACAGTAGGAAGCTGCTGCATAAACAATCCAAGTTCCACTCTGCTTTTCCAAGCTCCACTGACTGGGGGAAGGGCCGGAAAGATTCCGGCCTCCAGCATCTTCAGCCAGGCACAGGAGGTGCTGTCTGATCAGAAACTTGCAGCTATGCTTTGCTCCAGCCACAGCACGACCCAGAGCTGCTACTTACTGATGCTGGATGCTCAGGCCCTGCAGTGGCAGCAGGCGCAGTTTGGGGAGCATCTTCCTCCCCTCTGGCCTCTTCTGCAGGAAGACACGCAGCCAGAGGATCCTCCGAGGTTGGTGTTGGGCTCTGCAGACAGACAGCAGCGTGAGGGACAAGTGACCTTTTCTATGTTCAGCTCTAGACCCAGATGCACTAAGGAGAAATCATCTGCAGAGAAATGGGATTCTAAGTTGTTCCCACTGAAGTAAAATGGGACAATTAGAGGGGACTGCACTCTCTTGTGCAGGGGAAATTCCGTCATGGCTTAAAGCACCAAGCAACCCCACTTCCAGCTGCTTAAAAGCTCTGAAAAGGAATTGGAGAAAACAGCCTGGGCTCCTCCTGCTGCTGCTGCTCTTGCTGCAAAGGGTCTGGACTGTAGTTTCATTCATCCAACCAGGCTGGCACTGGACTGCAACACACCCAGCTCACAGCTTGCTCCACAATTGTCAAATGCTACCAAGGCCAGAGACTTCTTTCCCACTCACCCAAAGACCGGATTCTCTCCAGGCACGGGTGATGTGACCTGCAACACACAAGGGAAAAACAACCAGATGCTGTAAGAAAACTGCCTGTGCTGGGCAAGCCCACAAAAAGTCAACCCAAAGACAGAGCATTCTGCTTTCACTACATCACTCCAGCTGCAAACCCTGTGTCACACAGCAAGCAAGGCAACAGCACAAAATATTGCCTGGTGTCTACCTTCTGTCCTCTGTGGCCACTCAACCCACAGAAACTTGAGACTCAGAAAGGCCCAGTGGTTCTGTAACAATGACTGCTTCTGCCCCACCCCACCCAGCAGGAGCTACAGCTCCTCCCTTTCCTGTGCTTCAGTTTTCTCAAGAGATTGCATGCAGCAATTGCCATGAGCTCACTGAAAACCTTTCCCCGGAAAAGCTTCACCCAAGTGCCCCTTAGACAGGGTGGCAATTCTATCGTGACACAGCACGGGAACAGCTCCAGGGTTCGGGAGCATACAAGAACTCCTCTGAAATGTCTGTCTCAGAGGCCTTTTCCAAGCTGATTCTGTGACTTCATCACAGAACAAATGGCTCTTTTAGTGTGCAGGAAGTGTCAAGGTCCACAGGCACATGCTGGGATGAGGGAATGCAGACAAGAAGACTTGAACTGAGGGACATTCCCTCAGTCCTGGAGAGCAGTGCACAGCTTTTACAAGGACTCCTGACAAGCTCTCCCACTCTTCCTATCTTGGAAGTTGTCTTCCTTGAGCCAGTAAACTGAGGAGACTAAACTCCATAGCCACAGGCTGTGCCACAGGAGGAGTGAAGCCCCTGCAGGCCACATTACAAATGCTGCCCACTCCCCACTGGCTAGAGACACCCCCTTCTTGGCTGGAGCTGTTGACAGCGGCTTTACCCAACCAAAGGCCTCTTTGTGGCATTTCCATATGCTGCAACATCTACTTACGTGCCAGGTGGGTGAGAAAGTACCCAGAATAAGCCACGGAAAAAGCCGCGCAAACTGCAGCACACACTCCCTCCATGGCTTGAGCAGCGCTGCTCAAGTCTGTACCAGACAACGCCTGTGGGAAAAACCAAAAATATTCCGAGTCCTGCTGGCAGAGACCTCGTCGATCAGCAGGTTCTGCCTGCAGTGAGCGTGCCACAGAGCTGCTCTGCACACTGAGCCCTTCCGGGCCTCAGCACAGCAACTTTGCCTTGACAACGCCGGGATGCGGCCGCTGACATCACAATAGCAGCCGCCCTAGGCTGGATTGTGAATTCATGCATAGAACCAGACCTGCTCTACACCTAATGCCAAAAGAAGCCTGCAAAGTTCTCCTCTGCTACAAAGCAACACACAAAGCCCTCCTAGCCCATCACCTGTTGCTCAAGGCATGTAAGAGTAGAAACACACTTAGCCCCTAGAGCCCACACTGAGAAGCTGAGCACTGAGAAGGGACCAGGATGTGAGGAGCCGCAGTAGTGGTCTTTGACCACTATTTCTGCTGAGCAAAAACCAGAAAGCTTATTCCTTTGTTCTAGAAATCAGAAAACAAGGAGAAGCACTGCTTTAATTACATTTAGAGGTTTTTCCTAGGTACAGAGACATGGTCATGGATCTTTCTGTATATATATATTTTATTTATATATACACATATATATATATATATATATCTATATATATGTATGTGTATTATATTATTGAATACTATATATTCAAAACATTTTACATCATAGCCATGGGAAATGGCATTCCCACAGCAGGGAAATGCCATGACAGAAAATGCAAGGAGGATCGTTCTGTATGACTCACTCTAGCAGGGAGGCCTTGGGACCAAAGCACCACCACCATTTTTTCCCCCATTTTTCTCCTTCCACAGTATTAGTCAGGAGGCGGGGCTGAGATGGGGGGCACGGAAGTGACAGCTTTGACACACAGCTGAAACCATCAGGGCCAGTGTGGCATGTGGGACTGTTTTTCCACTGCAGCAGAACCAGGCAAGCCAGAGTGGTGACACTGATCCCAAGTGAGTCCAGCCAAGCCAAGTGGAGCCCAGCAGGGTGGTAGGAAGAGGCAGCTAAGTGGCAGATCCCATTCCCACACACATGCCCAGCGTGGCAGACTGATGGCAGCGGCAGTGCCAAACAGAGCTCTGCAGGGACAGAGAGACACCCATCACCATCGCCACTGCCACCATCCCTGCTGCAGAGAGGGAGCAGGAAACTGCCACTGCAGGTGCACAGCTCCTCCAGGCAGCACCAGCAGCCCCCATCTACCATCAGAACCATTCTGTAAGCCCTCGCCATCCTGTCTTTGTTCCAGGGGCCCCATGTGACACTTCACCTTTGTTGCTTAAGCCATTACTCCTTTTGCACTATTTTCTTCTTATTGTTGTGCACTGCTTTTTATTTCCTCACTACATTATAACTCTAATAGTTTTAACCTCTCATTTATTGTTTTCTCCATTGACCCTTTCCATTGTCATGGAGAAGGAGAGAGAGGAGAGGCTTTACAAGGACTACCTCAAGAAGAGGACATAGAATGGAGGGAAGGCCTTAGAAAGAATAAACAACCCTCATGCTGCTGCTTTTGCAAGGAATAAATATCCAAGTTTCTTAATATCCAGCCACAAATCTGTGGAGTCTTGACAGCCAAGAAGCACAGGAACCTGGACACCTTGTTGTGAGAGACTAGAGGAGATTGCTGGCTCAACACTTTTCAGGGGCTTGTATGTGGGGAAGGGGCAGATCAAGCCTTGCTCTGGTGAGGCCATGCCCCACTCGGCACGCCCCACACCCCCAGGCCTGTATCCCAGCCCAGCAGTGGCCACTGATCCCTGGCACACCAGAGGCAATGCTCCACACCTGTGTCTGGAGCCCCTAACCCAGCTCCTAAATGGCCAGGTGAGTGGGAGCCCCATGTGGGGGAAGGCCCCAGGAGAGCCAAAGGCTATTTACCTTGGGATATGTGGCCACCACATGTCTTGACCCTACCTCTTCTTGGAATTTCTATCAGCTGAACACCACTGGAACCTGGAGTGATAGCTGTGTTGGTTCTTTTCTGTCATTCTCTTTTTCTCTTTCTTCTCCCTTTTCCCTCCTCTCAGATTTTTGAAAATAACTTAAAATGTAACAGGTTTAGTAATCTAAATGTAAATTAACTTACTAAGATTATAAGTTGAATGGGCTAAATTAATGCTTCATGGGATGTTTTATGTTGATTGAATCCTGCTCTAAATTATTTTTGGCTTTAAAGTTCTCTTATTTTCAAATGTTGCCAGTGAAGGGTTTTGATGTTGTTCCGAACTCTTGAGAACATCTCGTCAGTATTTCTCCTGCTTTTCTAACTTAGAGTACATGAACAAGTTTAAATCCTTTTAAAGTATCTCATAGAGCAATGTTTTTGGAGGCTTGCATTTTAATTGGCACAGCAAGCAGGGTACTCTTGAGGTGAGATGGGCCTTTTATACAGCATTAACTGTTCATGACATAATAAAGGAGAAATAAATTGTCAGTCAAAGCTGCTCTTTTCTGGCAGAAAAGTAATAGAATCCCACGCAGAAACTGATCTGAACTGCTCTCCACTGACACACTTGCTAAAAGCTTATATAGAAAGCTTGTCCAGCCCTAAAGAGAGATGGGGATGGAGAGAAACTAGCACCATCCACAGTTACTTATGGAGAAACATGAAATTTGGTAGAAGAAAATTAAAAATTCCCAGTAAAGGACCATGCCTGGTATCCATATGCATGGAGGCTTGACTCAGAGCTGTATGGTGCCCATCAGCTGGAAAAGGAGCTGCATCAGCTGCAAATTGCTTCAGAGCCTGAAAAAATAGCCAGCCTCAGGCCAGAGCAGGGATTGAATGCCAGGATGAAGCCAGCCCCCAAACCATGAGAAACCAGTGAAACACGCTCTTCCAAAGCCAAAGAGCTTTAGAGTTGCAATTCAACACTGCTGGGGAAGGCCCGGAAGCAGTGTTTTCCGTAGTCCAGGAACAGCCAGGCCTTCCTGACTGCAAGGTCAGCCCCACAGCCCTTGGGAGGCTTTTAGTGCCTCAAAGTCCAACCCCGCCCCTCACCCTAAACTCTCCCCACCCCTATAAAATACAGAGGCAGGATGCCCCGAAAATGATGTCACCTTCCTCTGCTCCCTGGAGGAGAGGTTCGGCTCTGCAAAGCCAATCTTCTTCCCTCCTCATCCCAAGCCCTGCTCACTGATAAAGAAGGAATTCACTTACCAGGATGCAGTGTCTGCAGTGATACCTCATTCTGCAACAGAAGTGGTTGAACTACACGGGAAAATAAGCAATGATCGCAAAGAAAGGGAAATGGAGAATGTTTTGCGAATTTGGATTTGGGGGAATGAAATAGAACTTTTGGAGAAGGAAGCACATGGTGAAAAGCACTGGTCTTTTGCTCAGGGAACAACTTGTGGTATGAAAAGTTTGGACCCCTTGCAGAGGGGGGAACCCCATACAATGCATGAGAAACAGCTAATGCCTGTTGACCTTCTTCTGTGTTATTGTAAGTTATTTCAACATTCAAGGATCAAAACTGAGAAAACAAAATCTTGGCACCACCTCCAAAAAGTTATGGTTGTTGATAGAAGGTGGTGGATTGAAATATCCCTAGAGGCTCTCTGGAAAGAAAATGGGGATTAAATGGGGACTCAGTTTCCCCGGATTCTTAATGAAGCTTTGCAAACTGCTCCTGCCCTGCCTCCTTCTGGCAGCCCTGGCTATTGAGCCTTGTCTGCCACCAAAGGCTGGAAGCCGAAATGCTGCTGCTAGAGCATAACCCTTAGGAGAAAATGCTTTTATCATCGTGCAAGTTTGTTGTTTTGGTCTCACTAATAAGCCTGAATGTTCAAGAATGTCCTCACTAGTCAGGAGACTGGGTGTACATCCAGACCCGGAAAGGAGAGCCACTTAACCAGAAGTGGAAAGGACTTTTGATCCCATGGCTGTGAGATTTACAGCTGGACACTCCTAAATTATGTGATTAAAGTTAGCTCTGGACACATGGAATTGTATTGGACAGTCCAGTAAATGTAACTCTGCTGCAAATAAAGCTGCAGTGGACATTTCTAAAGTGAAAAACATTAAATGTTTTCTCTTTTTGCCCATTTCCAGAGCAGTGTCCCTGGTATGGCAGCAAGGCTGTTTGTTCCTGAATTAGTCAACCATCCTAGCAGGACCATGTACCTAATGACTACAATAGCAAGTATGGCTTTGAGTGCCAGAGGGGTAAGAGACCAAGAAAGAAAAGAGAGCCATGTCTGCAGGAGTGTGCACCCTAATGGCAGAGTGGCAAAACTAGCCTTTGTCCCCCAGAAAAGAAAAGAAGGCCAGAAGTTTCTCTCAAGGATTAGGTGAAAAGCCACCTCATGGGACCTCAGGGACTTCACCAAATACTTGAGGACATCTAATTGGATAGAAGCCAAAAAGTCCCGCTTGATCCATCAGGGAGAAAAAGAAGAGAAGAAAAGAGCTAAGTGCTTTTGTGAAGTGTTTTTACCAGGAGCAGACTGCTGCACCTGGCTCAAGTTTTTCTTTTTGTTATTATACCTTTTATTAAACCTTTTTGTTTCTAACACTGCAGCAGAAGTCATCCTGCTAATTTTATGCCCCCAGAGTAATAGATAAGCTGTCCTTGGGTGTATTATATTTCTTTTGAGGGCTTATGAGACCTGGCTAAGAAAAAGAAACATAATAGAGCAGAACTGGGCAGCAGCAGGGGGTACTACAGTGCACTCACAGCCACCTGCCAATGCAGCTGGCCAAAACTAAAACAAGCACAACCAAAAACCCAAACACTACAGGTGCTTGGCCTAATAGCCTGGTTACTAATAACATAAGAAAACAACTATTAAAGATGACACCTGGGACACCAGCTGGCCAGAGCCATTTCCCAGCTACCCCAAAACTTGCCTTTCTCTGCAAACACAGAGGTTTCAGTTGCCCACCTTTCAGAGAGAGGAGCCTGCCAGACCAGGTTGAACATTCAGCAATGTCTACTTGAATGATCTCAAGCTTTCAATCCAAGCCCAAGCTTATGAAGTGTGATTCTTCCTTTAATTTCCTAGATTCAAAACTGATTCTTCAGATCTACGCATGAGACAGTTCTCCAGATCTACTGAGGACATGGAATGGTTTGGAAAGCAAACTAAGGAACAAGGCAAAAAACCAAATTTTATAGGGCCAGGGAGAAAATGCTAAGAGGAAAAAGAGCAATTGTGTTTCTATTCCATTCTTATTAGCTATAACTTGCAATTGCTGTGGGGTAGTTAAGAGTTTATTCAGGTTGACAACTTGAGTCAAAAGTTTATTTCATTCCTGAAGCTGCAGACTTGAAATGCTTCAAGTTCTTACATCCCAGGGGAATCCTGTATGCAAAATACTTGAAAACACATTTTTTATCAGAAAGAAAAAGAGATTTAAGCATTGTTGCAAGTGTTTTATATATTCATAGAAATATCAAACTACTAGGTTAATTCCTGAGACTATTTTTATCTTTTGCTCTTGTGCTTATTGTTCTCTTATTCCATATTCTCTTACTACTTGTAACCCACACTAATCCTATCTCACTGCATGCAATAATAAAGCAAAGAATTACCTAAGGGATGAAAAGAAGGCATTCCTCACTATCTTGCGTAAGGATGAAAATGGAACATTTCAAAGACTTCAACAACTCATTTCTCTGAATAGGAGCAAAGAAATAAAAGGCAGCAAGCTTTAAACACTCCACAAATTCTAGCAGAAGTAAGCAGCTCACAAAGGGCACTAAGGCAGGGAGACATGTGGACACGTGCACACCATCATCTCATCTGACAAAAATGAACCTGTTTCACAGCACCAGGCAGTTCATAGAGCCAAACTCCTTCCCCAGCCCCATGGGAAAGCAGTGTCAAGGCACAGGAACCGGGAAGTGTCCCAGGGTGCAGAGATAATGCTGGCAGCATTTGAGCCTGCAGCACTGGCTCAGACACACTGAAGTTCAGCTGTTGCTGTGCAGCAGTTTCTTCACACTGGTAAGTTTCATGGGGCTGGCTGTATTTTTCACAACAGCCACTTCAGTACAGGACGGGTGTAGTGAAAAGCACCGCAAGCTCCTTTGCCCTCGGTGGATGTTTGCCATGGAAGAGCATACTCAAGCTGGCTCTTCTAAAACCCAGGGTCCTTGCTCCCTTCAGTGTGCTCAGCACGACCTTTAACTCCATGGTGCTGTGCAACTGGAGCAGCAGGACAGGGACCTCTGCAGCTTGAGCTGCCCTTGTTCCTCTCTGCCCATGCACAGACGACGGCGTGGAAGAGGATGGCAACAGGGCCCTGCATGTCCCTGGGCTCAGGATTTGTGCTGCTTCAGCTCCACAGAGGGAGCCACGAGTCATGTGAAAAAGCCAAAGTGTTTATTAAGGGAAGGCAAAGTGAAGGGGTGAACTGGGAGGGAAAAAAGGGGATGGGCAGGGCCTGGGGGCTAGAGGGAGGGAACTACCAACAGGAAGGGAGAAGGGAGGAGCTCCTGAAGGTTGCCACAGGCTCGGCTGTGACCAGCAAGAGCTGCTGGGCCTGCAGCTTCAGCTGGTCCCCTCTGCTCTGCAGTTAGTCCCATCTTCAGTGGGAAGTGGGGGTGGCCAAAGGACACTGGTTCTTCCCATCCTGCAGGCGCAGTTCGGCAGATCTTGCGTCGAATGTCAGCTGGACAAATTGCTTTATAAAGGAGGGGCACTCATATTCGCTCAGGGCTTGAAGGGCTGGAAAAGAAAGGAACAGTGCCACGGTCACAGGCCTGATTGCTGGCATCCAAGCAAAGCCTCCTGCCAGGGCCTTCCCACCCAGCTTTTGCCATGGCCAGGAGTGAGCGGCTGACAAGGGCTTTGGCCAGAAGGCGCTGGCCTCGCATCCCGCACGTGTCTCTGAAAGCTCTCCGGGCTCTGCTCCCGCTGCCCCTGGTCCACACAGGGAGCAGAGCCCTGGGCAGCCCGGGCAGGGATTGTAGCTCCGGGGCCAGGATGTGCAGCTGCCCCCGGCGGTCCCTGCTGGCACACGGCTGCCCTCACTCACCCTCACTGAGGACCTGGAGCTCCTCCTTCTGTCCCATCAGGAGCACTCCGGCCACCCCTGGCAACACAGAGGCTGTGGGGCCCCAGGCGGCACAGCTGCCCGACACGAGCGCTGGCAGCCCCGGGGCCGCACGCCCTCCTCCCCGGGCAGGGCTCAGCCCGGGCCCTGCCGCACGCTGCCGCCCGAGGGAGGGCACGGCTGCGGGAGGGCGGCGGCAGCGCCGAGGGTGGGCGGGGCTGCAGCGGGCCGGGCCGGGAGGCGGGGAGGGACGCCGGGCTCATGGCTCACCGATGATCCTGACGGCCGCCTCTCGCAGGGGCCGCTGCGGGCTCTGCAGGCGCGGCAGGGCCCAGCGCAGGTGCTCGGCCGCTCGGCTCGCGTCCTGCAGCAGCTGCGGGGAGCAAAGGCTCGGCGCGGGCTCTGCCCCTCGGCCGGGCGCTCCCTGCGCCCAGCACCGGCCGAGCCGGCCCGCACGGCCCAGGGCAGGGAGCGGCGTGCGGGGCGCGGGCTGGCGGCCCCGGGGGCAGCGTTGGGCAGGGACACAGCTGCCAGCCCCGCACACTGAGCACCGGGGCCAGGGGGCTTCTCCAGCCCGCGGCTGGCGCTTCCAGGCTCTCCTTACCAGGTGCTCGGCAAACTTCATCCGCTGCTCCTTCCTCAGCAGCTCCTCCATGTCCCTCCTCCTCAGGAACCGGGCCGCACAAAGCAGTGTTTCCAAAGAGGCCTGGAGAGCAGCACACAGCCAGAGGTGGAACCAGAGCCCAGGGCACAGGACCTGTGTCCCTGTGCCAAGGCCATGCAAGGCTGCAGCCTGCCAGCTGCCAGGGCTGGAGGCAGCCGAACCCCTTGCCAGGGATGTGGCAGCATCACACAAAGCCTCACCTTGGCCACACGCCGGTTCTCATTGTGCCAGCAGAAGAAGAGAGGGAGCAGGCTGCGGCTCACAATTCTTGTCAAAGGCTTTTTGCCCTCTTCCACTACCAGCTCCATCACCTTGCTGAAGAGCTGAATGGAGAGCAGCTGCACATGGCTGCTCTCCTGGAACAAAGAAAAAGACCTCAGCACCAACTACTCCAGGCCCAGCAGGGCAGAGGCCTAAAACTGCACAAGATACAAAATTTCTAGGCAGCCTCGAGTGCTCCTGGCTGGGGGCACAGAGCCTTACATTCTCAAAGTGTGGCAGGAGTGGTTCAGCCAGCTTCAGGGCGGTGATGCCGGGTATCTTGAGGTCTTTCTCCTGGAGCATATATGTAAGCACGGAGAGGATCATCCCGACCATCTCTGCATCAGGATCAGCCAGCTGCTCCAGCAGGTGTTGATACAGGCCACGTATTCCTCCACTCTGTGTGCAAGACGAGGCTGTGCTGTGAAGCTGAGGACAGCTGCAGCAGCAGCAGCTGCTTGGGGCACTCGGGCAGCTGAAGCGGGAGGCAGGAGAGCTGGGAGCAGCTGCCTCTGGTGCCAAAGGCCAGCTGAGCCCAAAGGTCTGTGTTCCCCAGCCCCACGCTGCCAGTGTGGCTTCAGCCACTGCCCCCTTCTCACCAGCAAGGGCTCCTTGCTGAGCACCACGAGGCCTCTGAGCTCCAGGCGCAGCCTGTCCCTGCACTCGCTGGGCAGGTGCCTGGATACGACCGACAGGGCACTGTGACCGTGTTTGCTCAAGTCCAGACACTCCAGGAGCTGAAATGCACAGGGCAGTGATGGGGACCTGGCCAGCAGGAGCCCGGAGCCGCACAGGGCTGGGCCCAGGCAGCAGCAGCGGGCACGGGCAGCGTCCCAGGGGCTGCAGCTACCAGAGGCCAGAGAGCTGGGAGGCAGCTCAGCCAGGCAGCGCTGGCCATTAGGCTCACCTCCACCAAGAACGCCAGGGCAGGCAGATGCCAGCGTGGCTGCTTCCTGATGAGCAGGCTGAGCAGGTGCAAGGCGATGCGGGAACACAAGGGGGCCAAGCCACGGCGCATCTCCCTGGCAGGGGAAAAAAGGCACCAAAGCCCTAAGCCAGGCAGGAAAACCTCTCCCAGGACTGACTCACAGAGGTCTGATCTGTCCCTAGCACTGCCAGGGGACGTGGGTGCTTTGGGAGGCAGCTGCTCCCGGGCACCCTCCTCTGCCAGCCTTTTCCAGTCTGCTTGGGTGCCCCTATGTGGCAAGGCACTCTGGCCCAAAACCACAGGGACTGTGTGGGGCACTCCGGGCACAGGGCACAAATGCTGGTGGTGGTGGCGGGGAGAAGGGGCTCTCACCTGGCCAGCAGACCTACTGCATAATGCTGGGTGTCGGCACAGAGCAGGGTGTCCCAGACCTGCTTGCACTCCAGAGCCACCAGCTTGTTCTCAAAGCCCAGTTGGCAGAGCAGAGCCTTCACGGCCTGCACTGCAAACCTGTGTGCCGAGCAAAGGCCAGGTCACACTGGGAGCACTGGCCCTGGCCACAGGGCCATGGGAAGGACAGGGCAACTGGCACCTGTTAGGCTTGGTGGGAAGGCGGTGTTCCTCCTGGCACGCTCTCCAGAAGTCCTCAACCTCTTCTGGTATCTGCTCTGTGGTGGAGAAAACTTGGAAGAGCAGAGCCACAAACAGCTGGGCCGAATGAAGGACTACTGCGTCGTGCCACTCGGGCATGTGGGCAATCTTCCACAGCACCACAGTTGCCTGCAAGGAGAGAGCAGCCCGAAGCAGCGCTCAGTGCCCAGCTGTGCATGTGGCAGGGCCCAAGGGGAAACGCAGGGCGAGCACCCAGCCTGCTGGCCCTGAGCCTGCCCCTAGCCCAGCTTTCAGCCCAGCAGCTGAGGCAGGGAGCTGCAGGGCAGGGAGAGCATGGAGAGGCAACCCGGAGGGTGAGCAAAGGCCAGTTGCAGAAACTCACAGCCAGGGCAAAGACGGCCTCGTTATCCCCACTGTAGAAAAACATACTGTACAGTGGCCTGTCCTCTATCACAGAGAACAGTGCTGGAAGCACCTTCTGCACTGCGGGTCTTGACGTGCCGATGCTTCTCCACATCAGTACAGCAGCTCTGTGGGAGCAGAGCTGCACGTCAGTACCGTGCCCTGTGCAGCCGCGTGGGGCCGGGTGACAGAGCCCCGGTGCCCTGAGGGGCAGGGGGGGAGCATGGCAGCAGCTCAGGAAACAGAGGGGCCCGAGGGTCCTGGAGCTCTCTGCCTGTCTCTCTGGCAGACCCCTCTGGACAGGCTGTGCAGGGTGAGGGGTCCTATGGGCCGGTGAGCACCGAGCTCTTGAGGCCCTTGTGCCCCGTACCTGTCACAGGATGGGGCACAGCGCAGGAGGCTCATCACCACATTAGCAGGGTGTTCTTCAGCCAGGCTCAGAAAGTCTGTTTCCAGCCCCGTGTCCGCAGTGACACGGGACACGAGTCTCTGGTGAATGTCCCCCACCCTGGCTGCCACCTGGAGGAGGCATGGGGATAGCTTGGAGTGCTGTCTAAGGGAGCAACTTGCCCACCTTCCCCCAGGAAGTGCTTGCCTTCCCACCCCACTGTGCTGGCCTCAATGGCTAAGGGGACCCAGGGGACGTGGCCTAAGGGGCCACACGATCCTGGGAGGCCTGCAGCCCTGGCCCCAGGCTGCTTACCTGCTGCTGAGATGAAAAAATATCCGGAATGGGAGCAGGAATCCCAGTCCAAGTGGCCGTGCTGTTCATCTTTGAGATGGCCCGAGTCCTTGGTGTCCTTCGCTTCCAGCTGTTTGTGCTGGCCGTGCCCTCAGTCGGAGTCATGACAGCCTTCGCCCGGCCCGCAGCTGTTGCCCTGTCCGAGGTTGCCGCATGCTCAGAGGACGCCGCGCTGGCACCAGGCCGTGCCCGCAGCTCGCTGGGCCTGGAGCCGCGCTCGGCCATGCCCTCGGTGGCGGTGGCACTGGTCTTTCTGCGCCGAACACGCAGGAACCTCCGCAGTGCCTGCAGCAGAAGGAAGGGCGGGAAGAGAGGGACGTTCCAGGGTCTGCTCCAAGCGCGGGGCTGTGCCGAGCAGTGCCAGCAGGCCCAGCCCAGGCCGGGATGGCCGCAGGTACCTGTGCTGCTCTGTGGAAGCGTCCGCTGGTGGGATCCTGTTCTCGTGTCCCATCCTTTCCTGCATCTGGCAAAGAGCAAGTGCAGCCAGAGCTGAGGGGCTGCAGGAAAGGCTGGAGAACACAGCCCAGCCCTGTGATCCCCAGGCAAGGGCAGCCCTGGGATGCCCAAGAGACAGAGCACGGCCACCGAGAGGGCAGCCCTGGCCCCTCTTCCGTCCTGTCCATGGGCATGTCCAGAGGGGCAGGGATGGGATGGGGCCAGGTTGGCTGCAGGCACCAGCCCTATGGCCCAGCCCTGCCACTCACCGTCCTGCAGTGGTTGCAACTGCTCTGGCTCTGCAGGCTGCTGCGCTGGGGCAGCTGCAGCGCCATTCTTTTTCTTCCCCCGAAGCATCCTGAACAGGCTGAGCACTCTGCCTGCCATCCCGCTGTCTGACCTCGAGGGCACGTTGGAGACAGATGCCTCGGCAAAGGTCCAAGTCAGCGGGTGCAGCAGTCGCGCCTTCCAGGTGCCTGCGACAGAGAAGTCTCAGGAAGGCCACAGGACAGCAAGTCCTGCACTCTGGTCTCAAGGGCTCCTGTCGCAATGACAGGAGACTCCTTGTGAGGGATGGAGGTCACCAAGTCCCACGGCCAGGCCACGAGGGCACCGGCCGCAGGGATGGGAGATGCCTCAGGAAAGCGCTGAGTCACCAAGTCCTGCAGTCTGGCCGCAGGGCCAGCCACAGGAGTAACGTCTCAGAAAAGCTCCGGGTCAGCAAGGGGTGAGCCAGCTGTGCGGGGTCTCCTCACAGCACCACTCTCTCCTGTCCTGTCCCGTCGTGTGCACCGAGCACTGGGGCCTGCCCGCGTCGCCACCAGCACCTATGTCAGCGTGTGTCACAAAGGGCTGCTGGCACACCCTGTCCAACTCCGTTCCACAGTGACCATGCTGCAGCGTGTCACAAAGGGCCCTCGGACGCGCTGCCATGTGCCCTGGGGCCTCCCCCACCCCACCCAAAGTGCCTCCAATTGGAAGGAATGTGTTGCCCCAAGTGTCTAAGGCAGCCCGGGACACACCAAAATCAACCAAGTGCTCAGGGAAGGACTCTCCACAGTGCCTGGCTTGCACAGCCCAGCTCAGTGCTGGCCCTGGAGCAGAGCAGCTTCCAGCAAGCAAGATGCGAATGCATCTTGCCAAGAGTTAAAACACAGCAGACAGGGACGTGGCATTAGTGTGTGCATAAAGGCCTTTGAATTCACAGCTCTCCATGAAAGCTTTGGGGCTCTCACGTGGACAGAGACGATCCGTCTCAGACCTGTGCTCAAAGCGGGGGAACACACCCTACCACAGGTGCTTGGCTTGGTCTCCACAAGCCCGGCAGATGTCAAAGCTGCTCTTCACATCCTTCCCCCTTCCCTGCTCCTCTGCCAAGTGCAAGGGGCCTCAAGGACTGAAAGGAGCGCAGGGAGCCAAAGGGAGACAGCTGCACCTACCTCACTGGGGGCTCCTGGGCATGGGCATTGGGGGTGAGAAAGCCAGATTTTCAGGAATAACATGGGAAAGCACCATTGTCTACATTAGGGAAAATTCATTCCTTTCCCATGATTCAAATGCTGATTCAAATGCTGTACTCCCTTTCACACCTGTACCCTTTGTATCTTTCATTAGTTATTCCTGTAAAAACTTTTCCCCTCCCCATCCCCCTCAACATGTATCACGCCACCTTTTGCCCTCCCCACGAACTTTCCAATGACCCACGAGTTGGGTCATTTTGTACCTAACCCCTCTTACTTGCTGCTGTGCTTAAAAACAGTAACTTTCCCCAAGGACATTGCACTCCCCTGGTGTCCTTCTAACTGGTTGTTACCCGATCCTGCTGTCCCTCTGACTCACCGTCCGTTCCTCAGTTTATCCTCCATATTTTCCTATCACTTTTGCACCTTGCAATAACTCAGTTGAAATTATCCAGGACTCGAGCTTCCCTCTTTCCATCTGGTGAAAAGAAACATCTAGCCAGGGTAGAGCAGGTGGGATTCTGACCCTGGGACCTGGGGAAGCAGTTTCCTTGAGAATCAAGCTCCTCTCCTCCAAAGACACTTCCCCAAATGTCTGCATTTCCCAGAGAACACCAACACACACATCAGAAACCCTGGCAAGGCTGAATTCCTTCTGCTCCTTGCAGCACAGGCACTCCAGCTCGAGCTCATCTTCCTTCCCCCAGCTCTGTGTCACTTCCTTCCCCACGCCCACGTGTCGCTTTGGGCGTGCAGCCCCGGGTCCCTACAAACACGAGCTGCCGCTGCCTCTGCACGTGCCTGAACTCCTGCCTGCGCTCACGGCAGCAAAACCAGGCTGTTCCCAGCCAGGGAGCGGAGCCCTGTTCCCGCAGGAGGCTCTGCTCAGCCCCTTGCAGGATGCTCCGCTGTGCACGCAGCACTTCTTCTGCCCGCCCAGAGCACTCCTGGCACAGCAGAGCACAAGCTGGCCGGCTCTGGGCTCAGCACTCCCCAAACACAGGCACAGGAAGACTCAGCCGCTGTTTTGCAGCCATGCCCAAGACAGCTGGGAAGGGTCCCCTGCCTCTGGTCTCACTTGGTTGTCTTTCTGACTGGGCCTGAGGCAGAGGCTGTGATTCCTCACTTGTGGGGAGAGCAGAGCTGCCAGAAGCGCACCCAGCCTGCAGGCACTGCCTGACAGCGCTGCAGCCACTGGGACGCTCGCGCCTCTGAGTCACAGCCACTGCACTGCTGCTGCTGCTTCATTTGCTTTGAGGCACACCCAGAGCTCACTGTTAGGCCATCATGGTGTCTGGTTCTGCCCTCTTCCTGTCCCTGTGTATGCATGGAGCATTCCTGTGCTTTCAGCAAGCTCTCGGGGAGAACTTCCAGCATGGCAAGCTCCTCTGCCCTTGGTGGATGTTTGCCATAGAAGAGCATACTCAAGCTGGCTCTTCTAAAACCCAGGGTCCTTGTTCCCTTCAGTGTGCTCAGCACAACCTTTAACTCCACGGTGCTGTGCAACTGGAGCAGCAGGACAGGGACCTTTGCAGCCTGAGCTGCTCTTGCTCCTCTCTGCCCATGCACAGACGACGGCGTGGAAGAGAACGGCAGCAGGGCCCTGCATGTCCCCGGGCTCAGGATTTGTGCTGCTTCAGCTCCACAGAGGGAGCCACGGGTCAAGTGAAAAAGCCAAAGTGTTTATTAAGGGAAGGCCAAGCAAAGGGGTGAACTGGGAGGGAAAAACGTGGATGGGCAGGGCCAGGGGGCTAGAGGGAGGGAGCTGCAAACAGGGAGCAAGAAGGCAGGAGCTCCTGGAGCTTGCCACAGGCTCAGCTGTGACCAGCAAGAGCTGGGCTTGGAGCTGCAGCTGGTCCCCTCTGCTCTGCAGGTGCTCCCATCTTCAGTGGGAAGTGGGAGTGGCCAAAGGACACTGGATCTTCTGAGCCTGCAGATGAAGTTCGGCAGATCTTGCGTCGAAGGTCAGCTTGACAAACTGGTTTATGAAGGAGGGGCACTCGTATTCGCTCAGGGCTTGAAGGGCTCGAAAAGGGAGGAACAGAGAATAAAAAAGTCTTGACTAGCATTGATTTGTTTGTTGTTTGCTTTTTAAAATTTTCTGGTCTCTTGATAGCTTAAGAGTTTCAGTCTATCTATTTTTTACATTTCTTTGTTTCGGTTATTTGTTTTCTGGTCTATGGAAATCTATAATATTATCTCAGCTTTTTTTTTTTTCTTTTTTTTTTTTTTTTTGTTTTGTTTTGTTTGTTTGTTTGTAATCTACATCATGACTGCCATGGTAAGTTACTTACCAGACAACAAAAACTTTATGCACTTTGTTTTTGCACTGCTGGAAGCTGTGTCAGCTGTGTCATGCTCTTTGTGTGCCCATAAGATATGACAAGGAGCAGCTGTAGTGGATGTCAAAGGAGTGCAAGGAGGGGTGGAGGAATCAATTTGCATTCCTTAGAAAGAAGGGAAACAGAAGTACTGAGATGCTTTACACTACTTCTGTGATGGGTTTCTGGCATATTGTAATACAATTATCTACAAGCAGGAAATCAGCAGGCTGCTAAAAAATGACAGCAGTGGGCTGAATACCCCTAGTGCTGAAGGGCAAGGGATTTAATTTGTTCCTATGTTGGTAGGGATCTCATTCTGTGATAAGGTAAAGAAACAAATTGCAAGTAAAATAAATCTGTGCACATCTGTGTTGAGACACTCTGACTGGCGAGGTGTCTGGATGTTGTGTGCATAAGAATCTCTAACCAAATACCAAATTCTAATTGACTTTCACAAGTGAATTCATACTGGATTTCACAAAGGCAGTTGTCAATGCTCTGCAGTTGAGCAGCTTCTTGAATTAGGAGAAACTTGCTCACTATTCTGAGCAGACTGCATTCTGAAAGTGCTGGTGAAAGAGTTAAAAAATCCCATCAAATATGAATTAGCAGAGAAAGGATTTCTGAAAATTGCATTGTAAATAGAAATGTATTTTTCTGATTTTACTTTCATTGTTCTGTAAAATTAGGATGACTTTTATGAATAAAAGAATTTCTGTTTATTGAACATAAGAAATTCTTTTCTTCTTTACAAATGGCTGCATAAATTAAATACTATGTCTATATTTCAGAAAGCTGTGGGAGAGCTGTGAAGAGTTCTGTTTAAATCACCCCAAGTGATTTCTAAATCACTTCTAAATTGTTTAAATCATCTCCAGCCTATAAGATAGGAAACTCTTTTTGTTAGAGAAGAAGCTAACCCATGTCTCTTCATACTTGAAATATCTGATGCTTTGAATAATACATGACATTTGAATGCTGATTTTGCACTTGGGACCAATATCATCTACTAATCTTTAGGGATATTGGGACCTGACATCCATCTCAGCAGCTTGCTTTATGCAGTAACCAGCTGCAAGCAACTTAAAGAACATCAGCTGTGAGAGTCACTTCTAAAACTTCCTGTCTCCAAAGTTAAATTATTTAAACAAGTACTATAGGTTTTTAATAAGATGTAAAATGTATAAGGAAGCTTTCAGAATGGCTTAGTGAGATATAAATGGACTGTGATTGACTGGAAATACACCTAGGTGCTGTGATGGTACCTTTTTGCTATGGAAGTGTGAGCCTGCTGTTACTCAGGAATGACAGACTTCATTGTCAGGAAAACAAGAGGTTCCATAGAGCAAGGAGTTTCCAACAGTGCAAACCAGCACCAATCATTTTGCAAGTCAGGACAGCCTTCAATCACATTTCTTTCCAAGTTTCATATTGGATGCTCTCATGACTGTTTTCTGTTCACAGACTCATCTGGAAAATGTGGAGATCTTGAGCTGTTTACACCGACTAATCCCTCAGGCTAGGAAATAGAGCAGAAAACAATGCATGTGACAGACTCCTTAATCCTTTTATGATATCCATCTTTAATAGGCATCCTGATGGCACACAAGAAACCTGACTGCAGAGTGGTGATGCATACAGAGCACATGTCACTAGTTGCTCAAAAGTGGGCCTGTGGGTATTTCAGGCTGAGTGGGTGGGTGTTTTCTATATCACATGCATGTGACAGCTCTCTTCGTGTAGTAGGTGAATGCAGTAACTGATGTTCCACCACTAACATTTGTTTTATGCAATCAAAGAAAAGGGTTTTTTCTTTACATTATTTGTTTCTATATATCCAACTCTGTATCATAATGGATTCTGAAAGCCATAGTGACTTTTTCATCTGCTGGTTTTTTTTTTTGTTTTTTTTTTTTTTTTTTAAGAGGTCTAATAGCACAGTTAACACAGTTGAATTATTTCTCCATGTAAGAAATTTCACTCCATTTTCTGCTTTCCACATTTATTCAATTTATTTTCATCAGGTGCCAGCTTGCTGTCTGGCAAACCAATCTCATTCTATATTGGTTTGTGATGAGGCCACAGCACAAAACAAAGCAAAAAGAATAGGAAAAAAGTAGCCAAGAAAAGAGAAGCCCTTGACCTCCTTCCTTTATGTGGCAGCCTCATTTGGCTGAAAGATAAGTGTTGTAGTATAGATGAAAGTAATTCCTCTAGTACAAGAAGTATAAATTTATTTCTAGCTCCTCTCAGTGTGGAATTTGTGTGCTAGATTTGGATAGTTAACATTTTGTGACAGGAGTCATGATTCAGCAGAAAATATTTTCTAGTTGAAAAACTCGCGTGACCGATAGCTGGTGAAAACCCAACACAAGCAGAAAGTTTGTTTGGCCACCCTGTCTTAAGAGCCTCACTGCTGAGTGAAATTGGCAAAATGAAGCCAAGATCTTTCCAAAGGCTCGGGCCTGTTTATTGAAAGTCAAGACAAGCGCAGAGGAAAGCCCAGGGTGAGCCTGGGACCTGGGCGGCAAGTCCGAGTTCCAAGCTAACAATGCTGCGTGCTGCACAGGGTGTTTCCTTGGGCACGGGCTGGGCAGAAGGACCCAGGTGCTCAGCACCCGCGGCTTTTAAAGTCTCTTAAAGCCACAGGAGTGGTGCACTCTCAATCCACCTTTTGCTTGCTCCTTTTCTTGGTTGTTGGTTGCTCCATAAAATGGTACATCTCTGGCCAATCATTCCAGAGTTCTGAGGCTTCATTGGCTGCTTGCTCTTGCAATCATGTTTCATATTAATGTCATCATCTCCTGAGGCAGTTTTCTAGCAAATTCCCTCACCCAGATCTCACCACCCTCCCTCTACTGGGCATGCATTCCTATTTCAGCACATTTAATTCCGTAACTTATTACTCTATAACTTATTACCTAAATTAAGTATAACAATTGATTGCATTAGGTAACAATTCATGTCCCCGCCTACAAAAGCTAACTTATTTATAACCCTACTGCCAAGAACTTGGAGCTCTGCTCCTGCGCCTTTCTTGGCAGGGCTCCTGGGGCAGCTGGTTACTGTGCCAACACTACCTGTTCTTCTGTATCAGATACAGGAGTGATGAGAGAAAAAAAGAAAACACAGTGTAAAGCAGAGCTCCTGAAGAAGGGACAGCCACAGTGTGTCCTTTTGTTGTTCAGAAGCTTCTCACCGTCAGGGAAGGGAGCAAACCACATCAAAACCTACCACTTTAAACCTGAACTGGAAATCCGATCATCCTCTTGTGGTATTCACATATTCTGTGGACAGAAAGAGACTTCATTCTCTGCCAGGATTTTCCTGAGAAGCTGTGAGAAAGCTCAGAGAAAACTAATTCTTCTCTTAATCTCTGCACCTGTTGTTGTGCACATGTGGAATGTGTTCTGGAGGTTGTTTACCAAAAGGTAGTTTCCTAATTGGACTCTAGTGCTGGTGTTGGATTCCTTGACCAATTGGATCCAGTGTGTTGGACTGGCTGGGAATGGAGATGGGTTTTTCCTAGTAGTATAGTGTAGTAGTGTAATATAATATAGCATAGCTTAATAAAGCAATTCTTCAGCCTATACTATACTATACTATAATATAGTATAGCTCGATAAAGCAATTGCTCAGCCTTCTGCAATCATGGAGTCAATGCACATTATTCCCCCCATTCGAGGGCCCTCTGCCACACAATAATCCTATAAGGATTGATCAATGGCCTTTAACAGAGAAAAAATTAAATATCCTTAAGAGATTGGTAAAGGAGCAATTAGAGGTCCAAGATCACATCACACCCATGAATAGTCCCTGGAATTCACCAATATTCCTCATCCACAAGAAGACATCGGGTTCCTGGAGGTTGCTTCATGACCTGAGGAAGATGAATGGAATGACTGAAGACATGGGACCTCTTCAGCCTGGACTTCTTTCTTTAAAAATGTCACATTAAAAATGTGACTTTATGGTCTCATTTTTCAATGGGACCTTTCTGAGAGATATCCTTTGTTGAGAATAGAATGGGTTTTTCTTCCCTACAGGTTCCAAAGACTAGTTTTACAGTGTTAGGGATGATAGCACAAATTGTCATTAAGGCCAGAACAAGATTGTTCAGTTTAGCAAGTCAAGAATTTGCAGTTATCTATTTACCACTGAAAAAAAGATTCTCTTGATTGGGCAATGCAAAATTCTGATGATTTACAATATGCATTATTAAATTTTACAGGTATTTGTTCTGTTCCTTACGTGGCTCACAAATTATTGCAAGCAAAATTGAGTTTTAGAGAGGAACCTGTGTTAAGTGAGGAACCTTTAAATGCAATAACTCTCTTCCCTGAGGGATCTGGGAAAAGTCATAAATCAGTTGTAATTTGGTTGAACCAAACATCTAAAACCTGGGAATCAGATTTTCTAATAATAGAAGGATCTCCTCAGATTGTTGAGCTTGCTGCTGTGGTTCAGGCTTTTCAGCTCTTCCCACAACCTTTTAATTTAATCAGAGATTCTGTTGCTAATGTGGTTAAAAGATTAGAAGGATCAGTTCTAAAGGATGTTAGTAATGACACTTTATATTGTTGGCTTCCCTGTCTTTATACATCATTGCAATATAGAACTAATCCATATTTTGTTTCTCACATCAGGGCTCATTCTTCACTTCCTGGATTTCTAGTGGAAGAAAATGCGAGAGCAGACAAACTGGGAATGGTTATTTCAAACACTTTGCAAAACATTTTTGAACAAGCAAAACTGAGTAATGTCCTTTTTCACTGAAATGTGCAAGCACTTGTGCGAATGTTTCAAATTTCTAAAAGTCAGGCTAAAGCTGTCATCAGTACTTGCCCTGACTGCCAGCTTGTGCAGCCTCCTGTTTCTACAGGATAGGTCAACCCGCGGTGTTTGCAGAGCCTGCAGTTGTGGCAAATGGATATCACTAAATACCTTTCCTTTGGTAAATTTAAAAATGCTCATTTTTCAGTAGACACATTCTCTGGTGCAGTTTTTGCTTCTCTTCACACAGGTGAAACAGGTAACCATGCTTGTCAACATTTTTTGCAAGCTTTTGCTTCATTGGGTGTGCCCCAAAAAGTAAAAGTCTGCAATGGTCCCGCATACATATCTCAAAAATTGGCCACATTTTTAAAGGATTGGACTGTTTGTCACCATTCTCCCACAAGTCAAGCAATTGTTGAGAGGACACATCAGACATTAGAACACATTCTTGATCAAGAATGAGGGGGGGAGTAGAGATCACACCACAGATGAGATTGAACAAAGCTTTATATATTTTTCATTTCTTGAACTGCTCTGTTGCAGAACCTGATCCACCAATTTTTAGGCATTTTTCAAATAACACTCAGGCGCAACGAAAAGAAAATCCCCCTGTTTTAATTAGAAACCCTGGGACAGGACAAATTGAAGGTCCTTTCTGATTAACCACTTGGGGCAAAGGGTATGCTTCTGTCTCTACAGGTGCAGGAATTAAGTGGGTCCCAGTGAAAAACATCAAACCATATCACACCCCAGAAGGTGTTGATGAGTCCAAGACTGTAGAAGCAAGTACACAGACGTGAGCTGAATAGGGGGTCACGTGTCACACCTGACATTCCTTGTTCATTGCTGGGACCTGCAAACTCTGATTTTATGCTGTTTATAAATGTGTCAATTGTTGGTTTTGTAGAGCTTTTTTGGCAAAAGTGTGGTTTTTGTTTTGTGACGTTATAGATCCCCTCTATTGGGTTTTCAAAAGTGAAGTTTTTATTAAAGGTCAAAAGCAAAGTTTTTAAATTGAGGAAGATATGGGAGGTTCTTTTGCCAAAAATTAGCTCACGAAAAGAATGGAGCAAAATTGAATGATACACTGATGTTGGTTGTTTTTAATTGTTTAACAATTTAACAAACTAATGCCAATATCACTGCAATAACACAGTGATATTAAACAGATGTTAACATCTGTTTCATATCACTGTTAAACAGATGTTAAGATTGTTGGGCATGCTACCCTTTGAAATAGAACAGCTGTTGATTTTTTCTTTTTCCTGGCACATGGACATGGTTGTGAGGAATTTGTGGATTCTGTTGCATGAACCTGTCTGATCATTCTGAATCCATCCACAAAAGTATACAAAAGCTGAAAGACTTGACAGCTCCAATTAAAGAAGATGCTGGATTCTGGTTAGATGATTTGTTCCTAGGATGGAGCCTTGCACCTTGACAAAGGGAACTTAGTAAAATAGGTCTATATGTGTTGGGTGTTTTGGCAGTGATACTGTAGTAATACCTTGCATACCTCAGTGTGTGCCACAAATGATGGACAAAACTATCAAAGAAGTGTTTAGCATATAAGAGACATAGGTAGGAAATGGATTCACAGAGAGTTCTCAAAATCTCACAGAGATGGTGGATGAAGGTATTGACACAGAAGAAGGTTTTGAATTAAGACCTTGGAACAGGTGAGACTTCTTCTGACAATGACTTGTAATTGCTATCAGACATGACTTATGCCCTTTGAACTGACTGGACTTTCACAACATTAAAATTGCTGTTGTAAAATAGCAAGGCTTAATGTGAGCAAAAAGGATGCTTTAAGCAAGTAAAAAGCCGATATACTATAGTAAAGCTATGAAACGCAAGGCAGTTAATAAATAACATGGTTTTGAAGGGTTTTTTTAGTCAAACCGAGAGGGAGAATTGTGGGAATCCTTAAAATCAGAAGGTTTTGAGAAAGCTGCAAAAGGCAGGGCTCAAAGACATAAGAACTGCGATTAGAGCTAATCAGCAGCCATAAGTCTGCAGCAAAATTACATAAGACGTAAAAAAGTAAGGACAAATGGAACAATGGTCTTTGTAGTAACGCTTGGCTAGAATAACTCCCTAAGCTACAGAAAAGTATATCTAGTGAGATATTAGGAACTTCTGAGCTTAATAATGGAGCTCTGTGCATTGTACTTTAAGGCTTACAATGGGTATTTCATTCCAAATTAGCAAGCATTGTTTGAACAAAAGGTACCTGTGCTTCTAGGGGTTGGATAGAACTATTGTCAATATGCTTTTGCTTTGTGGGATTGGTCAAAAAAGTTTACTTTTTTAAGGTAAGGTAACATTAAGTTCTTTGTGTGCTGCCGGGGACATGAGCTGCTGGCATCTTCCCATTGTCATAACCATGTAATGAGAGTGGAAACCAAACAGCTGGAAAACAAACAGCTCGAGGTGCGTTCCTCAGCATTCCCGTCCTGTTCATGGATTGACACAGACCCCTGGCCAGCAATGCTCTCCTCTCAGGAAATGTGGAGGGACATGGAGTTATTCAGCTTTGTGAAGAACAGGCCCCAGGAAGACTTTAGCTCCACTTCCCAAAACTTCAGGGTGGCTTTGAAGAAAGTGGGAGACAGCTTTTTTAACAGGACCAGTTACAATAGGATGTGGTCTAATATTTTAAGGAATAGATTGTAAACAAATCAAGTTCTTATATGAACTGTCCATGAGGTGGGTAGACTTCAGGATGCTTGTCTGTGGTTTCCACTGAAGTGTATTTTAGGCAGCTGAATATCATAGGGTTATTATACTGTTATATTATTTACTTAAGAGTCAAAGACGTACCTTCACAACAACCCCTTTTTCCCCTTTTTTCTTTGTATAATAAATAAAAATAAGGACAAAACATGGGTTTTGAGCTCTGCCTGAGTCTCTTTTTCACTATGAGAACCTGAGAAAAACCTCTCTGGATGAGGCTTTTTTCATTTCTCTCAATGGAAAAAGAGAATCTAGGTTTAATAATATATTTTTCTTTACCAGCCAAGTTCATGGCTTGATCAGGATCATGAGCTTGGTTGGGGGAGGTTTTTTGTATTTATACTTTAAAAACAAACTTTTACTAATATCTAGTGCACGAAAACTTTAGACATGAATAACAGTGCAAGCAATCCACCCTTCTCCCCTTGTTAAAAGTTATACATTTTGTTAGTGATTTAATAGATGACTTTTAACTTTTAAAATGTGTCTTGGTTTGAAATGACAGATGTCTGCTGAGGAAGGCAGAAACCTCCACTGAAATGGAAAATGTGAAACCCCTCCTTACAAATTGTTGTAGTTTTGAAATTAAGGGAGCCTCTCAGGCAAAGATGCGGGAGCAGGAACAACAGTTCTTTATTAGGGAAGAAAATAAAAGTCAAATAAACAATGCAGTAATACAAAACAACACTGCCAGAGTCAGAATACAACCTGACACCTGTCAGCGATGGAGAGAGACGAAGGACTGACTCAGTGATAGAATCCAATTTTATTGTGGGATACAAACACTTTTATATTATATACTACTTCAGGGAGACTAGTAATGTGTACTACAATGATTAGGTTAAAATCACATACACAAACTTATGCATATAACAACATCTCCTGCTTGCAGAGTTTAATGGGATTTTCTTTTTCTGGTAAACCTCTTTGATTTAATCTTCTTGCAATCTAAGTCTAATTTTCAAAGTTCCGTTTGCTTTTGCCAAGGCATCCTGTTATCAAATCTCTTATGTTAACCCGGTCCAAAGTCCATCATCTGCCTTGTGTCCTCCAACACTCCAACAGACACCCTGTTGGTCAGGGGTTTGGTAGCAGTCCAATTGGAATGGTGGCTGCTGTCCTCCTGGAGTGTCAGGTGTGGTTCTGTTGAAGCAGTGATCCTGTAGAAAGGTGTAGTCATCCTCTGATGACCCAGTGGTTGTGTGGATGGGCCTGGTCTTCCTCTGGGAATCCAGTGGAAAAGGCAGCTGCTCCTCTGGGAATCCAGTGGAAAAGGCTGTCCTGGTGTCCAAAATCTCAGATGATATCCAGTTAGGAATGCTTGGCTCCTCCCTCTGGGCAGAGCTTCTCACAGTGTGGGATGATGTAGTTTTATCAGTCATGCTGTGGCACTCAATGGCCCATTAACACAGATGTGTCCCCAGAGGGAGGATTGGTCATGGAAGAGATAAAGAAAACTGCCCAATTAAGAGAAGATAACAGAGCCACACCTCTAACAGATGGCAAATAGAATACACACATTATCTTGCAATCTAGGACAAAATGATGACAAGTGGTAGAACTTCAGTGAAAGAACTTTGCAACAGTAATTTGGTTATGACAAATTGATTTTTTTTTTTTTTTAAATGAGTATTTTAGTGGATATCCCTTGGAGCTTAACCATCCTTCTTGAAACAAGGCAATAATAATTAGTAGGAATACTAGGAAAACACATATTAATAGACACACTAAGGCTTCCTTGATGCACAGCAGTTATTGCCTGAAGAAGAAATAGCACATTTTCCCAATCATAGGCCTATTGATTTTGGTCCTAACAATCGCAAACAGTCATAATGAGTATTGTACTATGAACTCTAAGGCATATTTTACAAACAGTTGTACATTTTTCTAACTTTTGTGTGATAACCCTTCAGTGTGTTTATTAGAGTTTTTGAAACATGACAGCCTTGATTTGAAAAGCTTTGTAGGGCAATGTTGGCTTTCTCTTGGACTTGGTGAGAAAGTGGCCCTCTCTCAGCTGCTGTGAAATGGCCATAGCATGTGGCCAGCAGCATCTTTTCAGGACGGCTTGCTTGCTATTGCTGACACGGCCCCACACCCTGGCATGCTTCTTTCCACTGTATTTTGTTGGTTGGGCCCCCACAGGGGCTTTTCCTACACTCTGCTTCTGGCTTTGGTGTCTGCAGCTCTTCTCAGATCCGACCTTGGAGGCAGGCTCGGGGGCAGGGCCACTCACGATGCAGACACGCTGGGCTCCAGGGAGGGGTGACTTTGGAGCCAGTCCACTCGGTTTCCGTGGTGATGGGAATTGCGGCGGCCCCGGTGCGAATGGTGGGGGGCGATCTCAGTGGCTGCGTGGCACGGTGTAATGGCTGCGGAATTCCCCTGTAACCCGGGAGGGCTCGGAGCGGCTGCATGGCATGGTGTCCCCGGGGGGGAGCAGAAGCGTTCCCCACATGGTCTGCTCCCCCAGGGCAGGGCGGCATGGTGTGCCCGCCCGGGTCGGCTGCCGGGGCTGTGGCGGCCGCCGTCTCTCCACGTGTCTGGATTGTGCAATCGGCGCCACCGGCCCTCTGGACGACATCGGTGTCCTTGGCTCGGGCAGCCCCCGGATGGTCTCCGTTTTCTGGGATTCCCCCACTCCCTGGGGCTGTGCTGGTTCCCACACCCGCTCCACATTGGTCAGCCACAGTCCCAGTAGCAGAGCACGTTTTCACAGCGGCCGGGGCCTGCCGGCTCCCGCGGCAATGCCAGCTCGCACACAGGGTGGAACGAAAAGGCGGCTGCACTGCTGCCCTTCCCCCTTTGCCTTTCATAATCCAGTTCTTTAATAAGTCCAGAACAAGTGTCCATGGTTTTATAATACCGATGGCTGCATCATCGCCAAATGAGACTGCCTCAAATATATTTTGTCCAGCCCTCTCCCAAAAGGGCAAATCTAAAGCATCGCCTTTTGATATGTGCAGCTCATGGTTTTCGCACCATGTGAATAAAGCTTGTAGAGCTCGCTCATCGTGGTTTATTTCTCTTCTTTGAAGGAAGAAAATCAGTACCTTTGTTACAGAGTTTTCTGGTCCTGACATCCAAGCTCCCATGGTCTCCTAAGTGATTCCAGTCCACAAATACAGGGCTAGAAACCTCGCAGCACTTTATGCTACTTAGCAAAGTCCCAGGTTTTCAGCATATCAGTTCTGTCAACATTCCCAGCTCCCAGGCTGTATTTCTCCAGTTCCAAACACCAATTTGGGCCTGTTGCTCTTGTAATCTGGTTCCCACACCATTTCCCAGCTCTTACGCTGCTTGCAATCTGGTTGTACACCGATTTCCAGCTCTAACGCCATGTGTCTCCTTTGCTCTGTGCTTCTGAGTTCTTATCACTCTGGGGTTCACCACGTGTTAGGTCATGTCTGGGGATTGTGGGTGCAGGAGACAGAGATCACTCAGCCTCGAGGTTTGTGTGGCACAGAGAGGGTTTATTTCCCAGCCTACCCCTCATACAGAACATTTGAAAGACCCAGTCTGCATATTCTCATTGGTCTGAACTGCACACCCCCTCGGCATCTGGCCAGTGAAATGCTTGCAGCTTCCTAAGAGATCTGACTGGGGGAAGCCCCTGGCAGTCAATCCCGGGGCTTGGCAGCAAGCTCATCTCTGACATTTGGGAGCACCAGCCAATGGGTGCCTTCTTTCTGTTCAGTTCTGTTAGGTCTCGGTTTGGTTTCAGTTATGTCAGGTTGAGACTAAAGGCATAAAAAGTGTGCCATGTTTACAATAAAGGGATCTCCTCTGGATGCATGAGGGGGTCTGTGTCACTTTGTTCCCCACTGCTGCATCCAAATCTGTCTTTTGGGAGTGCTAATTCACTAAACAGTCACTATACACAAACAAGGCATGGGCTATAATTATCAAAAAACTTCGAATTGTCTCAAGCCGTTTTGTTTTGTTTTGTTTGTTTGACAGAACACCTACTTTATGTGTGAGGTAGAGAGTTCTATCTTACAGACTGCCTGAAAATAAGAGATACTGGAACCCCACCAGATCAGATCAATCAAAGCACTCCTAGTCTATTAGTAAGTATTAACAAGGTCTGAACTTATATTTTCTGTCTCAAGACTTTGTATGTACATCCATCCACACAATACCACTGTGATTAACTACACTGACACACAGGTTTGCATAAAGATTATTTTCCCAAATACATTGGAGTATGGTAGAGCAAAAGAAAACCTTGATTGCAGTGTCTAAAGACATTGCATCTGGTTAAAAATTCTCTTTCTGTTCACAGCTTTAAATTAAAATTTACACCTTTATAACTAAAGGTACTATAAATAAAGGCACTAGAAGTTCCCATGAACTCCACAGATCTTCCAGAGGTGTTTGAAGGCTAGGTCTGTAGACACAGAAGTGCTTCATCAGCAGGTTTTAAGTTGCAGAGTTTTCTGACTATTTGCCACCTGTCACTTCTGTTTACAGTGTATATAAAATAATTTTCATGCTGAAAATCACTAACAACTACCTTCCATATTTATTCATGGTTAAGCACTCATGCCAGCTCCTATTGAAGTCAAGAGCAGGTTTCTGAAAATAGCACGAATAGGATTAAACCTAAAAGGTCTGGCACTGCTATCACTGAAATATTAATTTGCATGTTTTCTTATTTTTCAACCAAAATATGACCATGGCTTTTAATGTTGGGTTTTTGCAGCTAGTATGCAGATGTAATAATCACAGAACTGAGGTCATTTGATATTACAGAAAGGTTAAAAACTAGGCATGGGAAGGTCATAATGAGAATTTTTAACTAACAAAAACTGGTTTGTCCTGCAGCCTTGAACTCATGTCCTTATACCCTTCCCAAAAGAAAACCTATTCACTGAAGATGCATCATCATCCCAAAAACATGTTGAAATTAGGCTCATGATTCCCTCAGAAAGCTAGGAGGTAATATTTTGCTGCAGCCAAAAGGTTATTAGAAAAAAGAATGAAAGCTGTTGGTGCTAGGTGGTGTTAGTTCTGGTTTGCATTTGTTCCAGTTAATTTCTTGGGTGTTGCTGTGAGCTGGAAAAGGGTCAGGGTTGAACACCAGAGTAAAAGAGAGGTAGGAGAAGAGGAGAGGGGACAGAAAAGTAGGCTGTCAGGAGAGAATGTAAGTTGCCTAGCACCCAGCCAAAGGGGAAGGGGACAGGGATCACCTGAGGCTGGGAAAAGCAATCAAAAGCAGCATTGTGTTGGTGTGTGTGTATGTTCAGCTCTCAGGAGACAGAGATACACAGCTGGCTCAGTTGAATCCTTACTAAGAAGAAGGTTCTCTTTTGCTTTAATGACTTTGTCTCCACTTAGTGGTAACTAAGAGTTTTTTTATTTCTAACACCTCTCTCCCAGCAGCTCAGAGCGGCACTGCACAGTGCTTGCTGTGTGCCAGAGAGCACAAAGCAGGCTGGCCTTGTGGGCCTGAATATTTCTGCAAAACACTCTGCATTTCACACCTTTGCTCTGGCTCAGGGCAGAACTGCAGGCCTGCAGGCGCTTCCTGGCAGAGCTGTGGGAGGCACTGGCTCCTGCAGATGTGAGCTGCCAAGCTGTCAGTGCCTCAGGCTGGCCTGGGTTGCCCTGGCAGAAGTGCCGTGCCTGAAGGATGCTGCCCTGTGCTCCAGCCTGCCCAGCAGCCCGGCTCCCTGCGCCGCTGCCCAGAGTGCTGCACACACTGCTGCCCTTTGCCAGGAGTCACAGGGCAGCCGGCAGAAGAGTAGGAATCCTCAGCCAGGCCACCGGCCCTGGGCTGCCCCTGGCCTTCCTCTGCTCCTGGGCAGACTCCAGACGGCCAATGCCTCCAGTCTGGGCTGTGCCCAGCACGGCTACGCTTCCCCTCGGGAGCAGCCAGCTGCCACCTGGGCTCTGAGAGCGGAGGATTCGCCCGCTGCCAGGAAGAGGCACCCAGGGCCCGGCTGCTGCCTCGTGCAGCTCCAAGGGCCTCCTTCCAGCCTGCCTCTGCCCAGGCTCAGGCTGCTCCGGGCTCTGCCAGGCCTCTGCTGGGGCTGCACCCCGGCCAAGGCCGGGCCCGCTCTCACCTCACAGGCGCTGCCAGCTCTGCACCAGAGGAGACCTTTCAGAGCCCCCTCTCTGATCCTTCTGCTTTCTCACTTGAGCAAGGCTCTCCTTCCGCCAAAGACATTGCACTTAGGGATACAAATCCAAGTGGCAGGAACTCGAATGCTCCTGAGTCACAGCAGAGAGCCTGTATCCACATAGAGTATTTGGGCTGTCCCATTCCTCCTTTGTTTTTTCATGCAAATGCCATTGCCCTTTCTACCTCAAATAGAGGTACTACAGCAGACCAAAACCAGACACGTGGGTCATATTCCAAAAGCAGCATGGTCTGGAGAGGATAAATGAAGATGAGCATACCCCAATTTCACACCATGCCAAAGACACTGTAGGGGTGACTTCCACCTTTAAGAAACAACAGACAATTTACAAGGAAATCATGAGCTTATTCACAGAGTAAGAAGGTAGGAAATTACAAGGAGAGTTGTGGTTTTAAAAATTTTATTAATTTCAAATCCTACTCAGCAGACCTATTAGACAATCATACCCTAACCCTAAACCCCTAAGTTCTAACCCTAACCCTAACCCTAACCCAAACTCAAACCTAGTCATAACACTAACTCTAACTTTAACCCTAGTCCTAAACCTACTCCTAAACCTACTCCTAAACCTAGTACTAAGCCTAAGCCTAAACCTAAGCCTAAGCCTAAACCTAAGCCTAAGCCTAAACCTAAATCTAAGTCTTCTAAATGAGTTGATGTTCCAGAAACTTTATTTAAATCCAATCCTAATGTATACTCTATTCTCTTCAACAACTCTTCAACTCTTCAACAATCCTACTCTACATTTCTAATCTAAATTTCTTATGAAGATAACATCTTGAAATTATTGTTAAATTCTCGTCTCCTAATACTTCTTTTTCTTCTTCTGCAATTAAATGATGAGTGGTGCCAGGATGGAGGCTGGCTTGGATGATGTTACAAATGGATGCTGTCCACAGGAAAAAGAAAAAAAAGAAAACAACAAAGAAGAGTGGTGAACCATGACTTTCCAAGCTCAGTGCTTCACTGGCTCCATGAGGATTCCTCTAGTTCCTACAAAGACCCACAAAGTAGAACAATGGGACCATCTGCACCTCCATCTTTATGTGCAGGACCTTGCCATCACAGGCAAACCTGGCCCAGAATCCCACTCATCCTTTTATCAAGGTGTTTTCATCTTGCTGGGATTTTTGCCCTGCCAGTGCTCTAGAAATGGTGTTTCTGCCCTGAGGTTTCTTCCTTTCAGGAAACTCCAATTAATCACATAGGTCCCTGTATTTGAAAGACAGGCACTGTGCTGATTTCCACAGGGAGACAGAGCAGTGCCTACCTTTCCATGCCCTGCCCCTCCTGTGCTGGATGGCACCTTCCTTCCCAGCAGGGACAGCCCAGTGGCACTGGCTGCTGCACTTCCCTCTCTGCCACACAACCTGGCAGTAACCCTGGGGCAGTTCCTGTCTGCTTGAGCGTGCCAGGCAGCAGATGGGGCTGGGACAAGTCCCGCTCAGCTCTCCCTGTTTGCCGGCCAGAAACCTTCAAGGGTGGGCTGGGGGCACAAACCAGGGCCCCTCAGAGGCTGACAGTGAGCCCCCCACAGCCCCTCCTGCCCACAGCCAAATCTCTGACCACTCAGCCAGCCTGGCTTCCTTGGGTTCCTGCACCACCTTTGCATGTCTCTGTACCCTGCATTGCTCTACTTCAATTCTTTTGCCATTAGATAAAATGGGGCACCCCACCAAATTACAAAACAGGGCAACAGAAAACAGTCAGAGGACAGAGCACCTCTCCTCTCAGGAAAAACAGAGAGGGGTGGAGTTATTCAGTTGTGTGAAGAACAGGCCCAAGGAGATTTTATAGCCATTTTCCAAAATTCAATGTGGCTTTGAAGAAAGTGGGGGACACCTTTTTTGAACAGGGCCAGTTACAACAGAATGTGGGAAAATATTTCTAAACACAAATGGGATGCAATCAGAGTAGATCTTAGGTAGAACTTGTTTACTTAGAGCATTCTGCAACACTGGCACACGGGTCCCCAAGAGCTTGTAGGTGCCTCATCCCTGGAACCATTCCAGGTCAGGTGGCAAAGGGGTCTGAGCAATCTGATCTCTTTAAAGATGTTCCTGCTCATGGCAGGACACTTGCACCTGATGACCTTTACAGGGCCCTGCCAGCCCAGCCCAGTCTAGGACTCCTCACCGTTTCCATTTGAAGAGCACCAAGAGTGCAGGTGAGGAGGAAGGGGGCTCATCTGATGCCTTGGACTTAAGTAGATGAGGAGCCCATCCCTCACACCCGGTTTCATCTGTGGCCCCTTTGCATTTTACCTGCAGGAGCTCCTTGGCAGACCAGTGCTGCTCCTCGTCTGTCTGCAGGCATCAGCTCAGGAAGTCACACAGCCAAGGTGAAAACAGGTTGGGCTCCTGCAGCTTTTCTTTCCCTCCTGTGCCTATCAGGATTTGAGGCTGGGGAAAAAGGAAACAGGGAGGTTCCACCTGCTGCTTTGCCCATCTGTAACTTTGCCCATCTCCCTGAGCCCATTGTTTAAGCTTCATTCTGCAGTGGCAGTTTCTGCCCTGGCAGAGACCCAGAGATGACTTTCCTTCACCAACAAAAAACCCAAACCCCACATTTTTTCCAACATCCTACAGATCTTGACTTGGCAGCTGATTTTATTGACTGACCTAACAAGTGGGAACTACATCAGCAAAGCATGTTTGATTCTCTGAGAATTCACACCAGCTTGATAGGGTTTTTGGAAGAGGGACTTTGCTATACTAACTCTGCTATTTCCAAGGATTAGTACAAGAAAGGCATCTCTGCCATGCTTGTTGGTCCCTTAAGCAGAGCTGCCATAAAACAAAACTCATCAAGTTCTCTCCTTTGTTCTTGAAAACAATGGTAATTGGAAGGAAAGAAAGGAAATCCACCAGGTATTCCTCAGGTAAGGAAACAAACATTTAAATCTCAAATTCCACACAGACACATTAAGATGCCTGCACAAATGTGTTGGGATGAAAATGCCTGCTTGGGCACACAGGAAACACCTGCAGCTCTGTCTCTCAGCAGTCGGAAAATTTCAGCTTCCCTTATGCAGCAAAAGAAAACTTTCCATGGTCAGAAGAAGGAGAGGTGCCATCCCTATGGTCACTCTCTGCTCATTTGGCTACTCAAGTCAATGCATTAATGGTAGGCCCATCCCAGAAAGTGCCAGGAAACAAACAGGGGGTTTTGGCAGGCTCTCCACATCACCAGGCTCTGGCTTGGTGATGAGGAGAACGTGGCTTGGGCTATGAGAAAAAACACTGTCACTAGGTGTTTCAGCATTACTGGAAAAGAAGCAGAAGAGACTCTGAGCCATTTACACCCTCATTCCCAGGCTTCCAGCATGTTTCCCAGTGAGAAGACACTGCACAGGGAATTAAGTTCCTCTCTAAAAATCATTGTTTTAGAAACTTTGTTGGCTTTGGGTTTCTTTTCTTCATTGCTGGAAATGTAACACCAGTTCTGAGAGGCTTGACTTGTGGTTTTAGGGGCATCTTCACAGACAGACAAGTGGGAACAATTTGAAACCCAAAGCAAAGTGTTGCCTGAGAAGAGTTGGGGAGTGTTTGCCTGTGTTAAGGCTTGAGCTGTCTGGCAATCCCCTTACATCCATGTGCAGAAACACCCAGCTGCTCCCCAGATCTCAGTCCCTCTTGGGCACACAGGCCTCAGGAAAACGATTCCAGCCTTTCTCCTGCTCAAGAGCATCTAACCTAAGCTGAGCTCCAGTTTCTTCAGTAAAGTCAAGGACGTTCTCTTCCATGCAGCTGACAGTGTTCATGGAGCTCAGCAGGTCTTCCTGATATTCCTCAGGCCAAGGAATTACAGTGGAATTTGGCCAGACATCAGATGAACATTATCCAGTGTGGTTCATGTGGAACCAAGCTCTAACGCTGACAAGCCAAAGGGAGAGAGCTCATTCTGCTTTTGAAAGATGTCAGTTAGAAACATAAGACACAGACTTGGAACTACTCAAACCTCAGCGTGCAGAATCCATCTAAAATAGACCACAATCATAATGGCAAGGGGCCTTGGAGTCTTGATAAAAACGCCCACCACGATAATAATAACTCTGCCCTAGTGGCAGTGAAATCAATGGTGGCCAAAGAGACTTTATTACTTTCCTCTTCAAACCAAAGGAAAATTTCCAAGCCTAAAATAGCCAATGTACTCTCCTTGATTAAAAGCAATTATAACAATTCATTCAAGTACGCAGACGTGAGCCAAACAGAGGGATCACAGGTCACGCCTGACGTTCCTTGTTCATCAGTGGAACCTGCAAACTCTGATTTTATGCTATTTATAAATGTGCCAGTTATTGGTTTCGTAGAGCTTTTTTGGCAAAATCATGGGTTTTGTTTTCTTATGTTACAGATCCCCTCTATTGGACTTTCAAAGGTGAAATTTTATTTAAAATCAAAACCAAAGTTTTTAAATTGATATATATGGGAAGATCTTTTGCCGAAAATTAGGTCATTAAAAGGATGGAGCGTTCCTCAGCAGTCCTCTCCTGTTCCTGATTTGTACACAGCCCCTGGCGGGCGATAATTCCCTTCCTTGCCAATCAGGGAATAAGGCTCTATGTTCTCTTCTGAATTGGCCATTCGTTCTTAAAGATGGAAAGTCCCCCCTTGTCGGAACCCAGGACATCCCTCTGGCAGCTCTGGGTGGCTCGAGCCCCTGGCAGGGGACTCAGAGACCCTGGCATGAAGGCAAAGACACCTGTGCCTTTGAGGTGTCTTTGATTTTGACCCATGGAGTAAATTACCAATGTTACGTGAAGAGCTACAAGTCACGAGAGTTTAAGCAGAATAATAATTTGACTCAGGGTGAAAGGGTAGAAGTTTGGGGTTTTTAGAATGGGGGTTCTGGAGGTGACATGATCTGTCCTAAGGACGTGATTCATGGAGGTTCTTTTTCACTGATCTCAGGGTGCAAAAACTGACACGACAAGGGGATTTGCAGTAAAATCAAAATACATGTACTTTTATTAAATAGCCATAGCAAAGATGCGTTAGAGAGAGGGGAACGAAGAAAGGGAAAAGAATAAGGAAAAGAAAAAGAAGAGAGGGAGGGCAAGGAGGTGTATAGCTACCAGACGTGCAGATGACAAAGTCCCTCGAAGTCCGGTCGACGAAGAGGCCTGTCGTCCTCACGTCAGGGGAGATCTCAAAGGTATCAGTCAGGTCTAACCTTTTTTACAGTCCTTTTGAAATGGGGGAAGGGGACCCATTTCAAAATAGTCTATTGATAAAGGGTACAAGGAGTCCATCAGTAGTCCATCAGGAACAGGCGTCGTCAGCAGCAGATGTCATAGGCAGAAACCATTGTCTTCTCGGTCCAGTGGTCACTTGCAAAACTTGCTCTGGTCCCCATGCATACCTTCCCTCACCCTACGGTGGGGATTTCAGTCTTAGTCCTTTTGGGAAAAGAGGGGAGCTTTTCCATGTAGGGGTCGCACGTCTCAGTCCTTGAGGGAGAACCTTCTCCCATCTCAGTCCATCTGTCACGGTGGTTGATGTACGGTGAATGGAGGGTCCTTTTGTGGTGACCTCTGGGAAGGTCATTCCAGAGAGAAAGTCCAGCCAAGTCAGAAGGGTGGAGAAATTCCAGCACTAGCGTTGCTAGGTGATGCAGGCGAAGGAGAGCACACTGCCCCTTCTTGGGTGCAGTGTTCCATGAGTTGAGCAAACACACCCGTAGGCAATAATCTGGCTTGGTGGACCAGACAGACCTGGATTTTCAGAACAGGATCTTTCCCTTTCCCCGGTGGTCTTGGCTTTCATGACGATCGAGAGGCAAAAAATGAGGGAAGTTTCGGACAGACTCTCACACGACCCCGTGACTCACGATTGTCTTGAAAGGATCTTCATCAGCAGGTCTTCAAGTCTCCTTCACGCTGGTAGCATACCTCAGAAAATAGGGACAGTATGACAGAGGGAGAGGAAAAGAGAAAAAAAAAGATAAGAAGAAATAAAAGAAGGGCGAAAAAGAGAAGCAATTAGCAAAACAAAATCAAAACAACTTTTTTAGCAAATGATTAAATAATAATTGAAAATGATCAAAATAATAATTGGAACAAAATCACAAATTATTGTCTTAAATAATTGAAAAATCACAAATGGTAATCAAATAATCAAAATAAAATCACAAATGGTCAAAAGTAAAAGCAATAATAAAATGAATATAAATTTAACAAAGTCACAAAATGGAAGATAAAAAGTTATTTCAAAACACATCTACTGATTCATAATCGTCTTGTGTCAATTGTCTTGGGGACGTCCATAGTAAAAAGGACATCAGCCAAATTGTGTGCATTAATTATGGACGTCAGTCTTGTTAACCGTTTCATCATTCTCCAATTCATGACAAACAAGATTGCTGACAAAACAAAACCAATCGAAACCAGGATCAAAAGGACAACAATAGGATGACACATGGTGTTCAGGACACTTGTGGCAGTTGGTGACCACCCAAGAAGAGTATCCCACCACTTGTGCTCGGCATCTCTCTTTACTCTTTCCCATGACACGGTGTATTTGTTTTACATTGTGATGAACAGTTACTAGGGTCTTCTGCCCATCTTTCTTGATCTTTCCCAGAATCTCAGCCAAGTCTTGGTGGAGCAGCAACTGCTTTACCAAAGTGAGGTTCATCCCAATTGGAGTAGGTATCAATTTGTGAATCAGGGTGTAATTAGATTGCAAAAGTTGGTGAGAGGTAACTGGAGCTACATAAGAGAAATCACATCCTACAATTCTGGTAAAATTACAAGCACAGAAATTTGAATGATTCTTAGTATCCACTACTACATTTTCTACAAATACAAGATCACAGGCAGTTCTAATGCATGCACATCCATTGCCTATGTATATGAGAACCGTTTTAGAAGTCTCGTTAGGATGTATTTCAAAGTGACAGATATTCTGCTCTGTGTCCACACAGATGTCCTGGGCTATGATTCCATTGCTTTCACAGATGAACCCTTGTTGTTCACGGACAATACAAGATTCCAGATTGACAGTTTGCCATTTGTTGTTAATCTGACGGGCCCATTCCTTATGCTCCGAAGGATAGAGGATAGCTCCGTCATGATTTATCCCTAATGCTATAATAGGAAAAACCAAATGTACTGAAGCACTACGTATGGTTAACACAAAAGCTGTGGCCGTGTTTGAAATGGGGTTATAAGTGAAATTCACCAAATTCCACCAGGATTGGAATTCTCTTTCAAAGTCAGTAGCACTGTCGCAGATTATTTTTCAAATTTCAGTGGGAAAAGTGCCTTCTTCACCTTCTTTTATAATTGAGGCAGCAACTGACTGCATCCACAATTGAGCCTGAATACAGCTGAGAGACAAAGAAACATTATTTTGTGTGGCATTGAGTGCATCAATCACCAATTTGTGGTCGTTTACATTTACCTTTTCCCAATTTGGTAGTATGTTTGATAGCAGCCACTGATGTGTTAAGGATGATTGCAGTGGTTGCTGTAATTTGGTCAGATTTTCACTCATAGCGGCCAATTTGTTCAAGTTTACTTAATTTACATGTTAAGTGTAATATTATCACTTTGTGTTACCATAAAGGGAAAGGAAAACAATATATTTGTTGTATAATGCTAGTGTTATCATGGTTTCTCAGGTCTTCATGTCCCACGGAGTTCTTCTGTAAAAAATAAGCACAACAGAATCTGCCACGAAGAGGCAGAAAGAGTTAGAACAATGGGATTGTCAGAGAGGTTTTTAACACCAGTGGTACTTCCCCTACAATAGGGGGTGGTCCACCAAAAACAGGTTGTCCAGGGTAATGTGCTGGGTTCTTGAAATCATCTGGTCTGTGTAGTGAAGGAATTATGCTTGGAGCTGTCAGGCAAAAAGCAGTGATTTTAGGACACCCATTTGCCCCTGATCTATCGTAAGGGGTATGAGAAGTCCATTCAATCCCTTCACCTTTTGCCCAATCCTGCGCACTTTTGACTGTAAAGTGAGAAAGATTATCAGATTGAATTTCTTGTGGGGTTACGAAAATTCCAAACCATCCCTGTATTGCTTTAACAGTATTATTTCCTGTAGCTCTTTTAAAAGCATCGGCCTGAAACAACACAAATACATGTGCGGCATAGGACTTGATGTTAATACTGACAAGAAAATAATTCTGTCCCTTACACTGGAAAATACTACAAATGGTTAACAGTTCCTCTACCTGAGCACTGCCTTCTCCCTCTCTGTTAGCAGAAGTGGGGAAGAAAGGAGGGGTTGCTTTAATCACAGAGGCAAGCTTGTTTTGGCTGCTACCCAAGCTCTCAGTTTCTTGTATTGCTAAGTTTTTTTCTACTCCTGTGAGAGTTAAGCCAACCACAGACAAACCTCTTTCCCAGGTAGAGTATCTTCTCTCAGCATCTTTGAAACCATGGGAATAAAAACCAACAGGCCTTGTCGGACCCTCGGGACCCCGCTGCCCAATGTGTACTGATAACCCTGAGGAGGCAAATCCCCACTCTACCTGAAAGGGATCTGTAGGATGGATAGGGTCCAGTGCTTGGTGAGCTGTTGCTTCAAAAATCAGCGATTGCAGTGCTTTCTCTTGAGAAAGACTCCAATCCCATTTTATCCCTTTTCTCGGCAAGTCATAAGAGGGAACAAATGGGTTATTCTGGTTACTAAGAAGTTTATCTGGTGTTTCTATAGGGGACATAGCTGCTATGGGTTTTTGAGGGAAAATTGCTATAGGTTTAAGTGTTTCTGTAAACCTTTGAATTAAAGAGGTCATAATTTTAGACTTTACAGGTGATTGCATTGGTGACTCATAGCTTGTAGCTGGTTTTCTTTCATGCATTATTTGCAAGCAGGCAGCTTTGTGAATGTTTTCCAGGAGTTGGTTAGGGGTACCAGCTATGGTTAAAAGGTTTCCCCTTTCCGAGGGGTTAAGCCCCTCTGTCCAATAAGCTATATGCTGAATTAGGGACCATGGGATGCGTCTGTCTCCCGTTGGTAAGAACACTCCATGTCCCCAGTACCCACCGGCTTCTTGTTCTGACAAATGTGTTTGAACTTTCCCAGTGAGAGATTTTGTTTCAGTTTTGTGGGAGAGAAGCCCATACTGCTTTGCAAGTTTTGTTAATTCAGTAGCAGTGTATGGGATTTCTTTAGTGATTATATGTGGGTCAAAATCCTCATCATTAATATAGTTGCATTCTGTTTTAATTTGAGGTTTCATGCTATTGCAACAACAGTGTTCCCCAAAATTTTTCATCAGAACTAATTCTTTTTGGGGGTAATTTTGATTAAGGTGAGAAGTTTCCTTCTCCTCTGTTTCTTTTGAGGAATCAAAGTTCTGTGAATTTTTAACATGTACCTCTCTCAAGGCAGCCCGTAATAAATTATTTTCATTTCTTTCTTCATCTAATTGTTTTTGCAAAACTCCAACTAAGTTTTGAAGGGAGTCTATTATAGCATTTTCCTCACTTCTTCGCTTAAAGCGAGTTTCTGTGGCTGCTGTGAGGCAGGCTCCCAAAACTGAGCAGAGGATGGTTTTATCTTTACCAAGTTTAAATTTTGTTTCATGCTGCAAGAACATATTCTACCAACAACATTTTCTAAATTAAACCAATTGTTCTTTGCCCAGGCCTCTCCGCCTGGTGAAGGTTTTGCATTGTGTTTAGCAAGTAGTGTGTAAAATTCAGTTTTTGCCTTGGCACCAAAATCTTCATTCATCTTGTGAAGGGACTAGGGACCACAACAGGGAGGTGTTTTCAGTTACACAATCACACACTGTGTTTTCCCTTCACTCAACTTTTTCCCTGGGTGGCTGAAGAGACAGAGTCAATCTGGGAGGCCCTGCTTAGTTTCTTCAAGGTGTCTCTTCCTTCCCAGACAGTTAAACACTCACACACAGTTGAAGACACAGAGTCAATCTGGGAGGCCCTGCTTAGTTTCTTCAAGGTGTCTCTTCCTTCCCAGACAGTTAAACACACTCTTACAACAGAAACAGGGGTTTTTTTGTTGGTTTTTTTTTTTTCCCTTTTGCACCAAGAGATCTTTTGTGATATTCTGGAGACAGAACCCTCAAAAAGAGTTTGGAGAATGCTTTTTCCGCCTTGGTTTGTGCAGTATGCGGGAAATTCGAATCACAGCCCTTGCTTTCTAAATCAGTTCAACCCCTTTCGGGAAACTTGACGGTTTAGGTGCGGCTGCCGTGAAACGTCCTTCCCCTGTTACAAACTACACGTAACCTGCAGACTCCTCCGTCCCCAGAACCCAAGATCCGTGACCCAAGATCCAATTTATGACACGATCCGTCCTAAGGACGTGATTCGTGGAGGTTCTTTTTCACTGATCTCAGGGTGCAAAAACTGACACGACAAGGGGATTTGCAGTAAAATCAAAATACATGTACTTTTATTAAATAGCCATAGCAAAGATGCGTTAGAGAGAAGGGGAATGAAGAAAGGAAAAAGAGTAAGGAAAAGAAAAAGAAGAGAGGGAGGGCAAGGAGGTGTATAGCTACCAGACATGCAGATGACAAAGTCCCTCGAAGTCCGGTCGACGAAGAGGCCTGTCGTCCTCACGTCAGGGGAGATCTCAAAGGTATCAGTCAGGTCTAACCTTTTTTATAGTCCTTTTGAAATGGGGGAAGGGGACCCATTTCAAAATAGTCTATTGATAAAGGGTACAAGGAGTCCATCAGTAGTCCATCAGGAACAGGCGTCGTCAGCAGCAGATGTCGTAGGCAGGAACCATTGTCTTCTCGGTCCAGTGGTGGCTTGCAAAACTTGCTCCGGTCCCCACGCATACCTTCCCTCACCCTACGGTGGGGATTTCAGTCTTAGTCCTTTTGGGAAAAGAGGGGAGCTTTTCCAGGTAGGGGTCGCACGTCTCAGTCCTTGAGGCGAGAACCTTCTCCCATCTCAGTCCATCTGTCACGGTGGTTGATGTACGGTGAATGGAGGGTCCTTTTGTGGTGACCTCTGGGAAGGTCATTCCAGAGAGAAAGTCCAGCCAAGTCAGAAGGGTGGAGAAATTCCAGCACTAGCGTTGCTAAGTGATGCAGGCGAAGGAGAGCACACTGCCCCTTCTTGGGTGCAGTGTTCCATGAGTTGAGCAAACACACCCGTAGGCAATAATCTGGCTTGGTGGACCAGACAGACCTGGATTTTCAGAACAGGATCTTTCCCTTTCCCCGGTGGTCTTGGCTTTCATGACGATCGAGAGGCAAAAAATGAGGGAAGTTTCGGACAGACTCTCACACCTTGTCATCTCCTTTGCTTCTTGCATTCCCTTGCTGCAGGGATGGCAGCAATCAGGCTGTCAGAAGAGGCTTAAGAGAGGCTCCGCTGATTGCAGAAATGGATGCTGCCCAAAGGGAAAAAGAAACAAAACAAACCAAATTAAAAGAGACAAAGGAAAAAGGAACCATTTTTCCAAACTGAGTTCCTAACAGGGTTGAGCTGGATTCCTCCAGCACCCAGAAATACACAGACATGGGACTGAGGGCACCAGCAGCACGTCTGCCTTCATGTCCAGCATGCTGCTGGCACAGGCAAACACGGCCCAGAACTGCACTAGTCCATTCCTCATGGTGTCGTCACTTGCTGGGATTTTTGTCCTGCTATCACTGTGGGATTGCTGCTTGCTGTCCTAAGGATTTATTCCTTTCAGGAAAGTCAACAGACTTATTCAAGCTCCTCTTTTCTACAGACATGGGCTCTTTGAGTGTCCAAGAGAGATGTGGGGTATAAGGCATTCTTCAAGAGACTCCCAAGAGCTCTGAAAAATGTTGATCCCACATGTTGATCTCAGGAAAGCTGGACATGCAGGTTTTCAGCAGCAAGCCAGGAGCAAGGACACAAGCATCAGGGTGCAGATGTGCTCAGCTCTGGTTTGCAGGAAGAGCAGTGTCTGCCTCAGCACACCCCACTCCCTCCTGTGCTGGCTGGCATCTTCCTTCACAGCAGGCACAGCCAAGGAAGTGGCCTGGTCACCAGCTCCTTGTCTGCCACCAAACCTGGCAGCAAAGCCACAGCCATTCTCATCTACTTGATGGGGCAAGGCAGCACATGGGGCTGGCACAAATCCTGCACAGCTGTGCCTGTTTGGCTGGCAGAAACCTCCAAGGGTGGGCCAGGCGGGACAAGCTGGGTGCTCTCGGATGCTCACAGTGAGCTCCACCCCAGCTCCCCCATTCCCACAGACCAATCTAAAACCGCTTGGCAGGGACTGCTTTCATTGTGTTCCTCAAGCCCCCATCCCCAGCATTGCAATACTTCAGTTCCTTTGCTACCAGGCAAACCTGAATACAGCACCTGAGAGCAAAAGAGGGACACAGAAATGACCAGAAGGTGGGAGCTCTCCTCTGAGGAAGGGCTGGGAGCCTTGTGCCTGTTTATCCTGGAGAAGAGCAAGCCCCAAGGAGACTTTTCAATATTTTCAGGGGCTTCTAGGAAAGTTGGGGACATTTCTTTTAGCAGGGCCAATTGCAAGAGGACAAGGGGGAACGGCTTTAAGCTAAAAGACACTCAATTCAGATTGGCTCTGAGGAAGAAACTGTTTGTGAGGAGAGTGCTGGAACACTGGCACAGGCTGCCCAGAGAGCTGGGAGGAGCCCCAACCCAGCAACATTCAAGCTCCGCTTGGATGGCCCTCTGAACAACCTGATCTACTTGAAGATGTCCTTGCCAGTGGCTGGAGTTCTGGGCTAGATGACCTTCACTGGGCCCTTCTAACCTCAAGCAGTCAAGATCCTACTTGGTTTTCATTTGAAAAGCACCCAAAGCAGAGATTACTCTGTGGGGAGCCCATCTGATTCCCTGGAGTTTGGCCGAGGAGCAAACCCTGGCAGGGAACAGCTGTTTGGCCTGCAGCCGCTTTGCCTCGTACCTGCAGAAGTTCCTTGGCAGAGCCTCGCCTGTCCACATCCATCTGCAGGCAGCAGCCCAGAAATTCACACAAGCCAGGGGGTAGCCTGAGCTGGTGCAGATTTGGAACCCCTTGCTTGCCTATCAGGTAGCTGGCCTGAAGCAAAAGGAAACATGAGACTCTATGTGATTCTTCCATATCCTTCAGGGCTCACCTAGACCCCATCTTTGAAGCTCCAGTCTGCAATGGCAATTTCTTGCCTAGCAGATGCTTAGAGATGAGCCTTCTCTCCCAAAGGAAAAAAGGCCCCAGTGCAGCCCCAGCTATTCCAGCACCAGGTCTTGCCTTGACAGCTGATGTGAGCCCCAGGGACCTTTTGAGAAGTGGCCCTTGCTGGAAGCACTTCAAGCTGTGGGAATGGGATTTTCTCTAATGGACTGAGAGCAGAAGGACACGACTATCTGAGCACATTTCCACCTTACCTTGACACTGGTCTCCTGCATATAAGGAGCCTCTCCTGTGGCCATTTCTATTCCCACAATGCCAAGGGACCAGGTGTCCACTTTGGGGCCGTAAGGCTCTCTTCTCACCACCTCGGGTGCCATCCAGTAAGTGGTCCCGACCATCAACCTCCATTTCCTGTGCTCAGGGCTGAGCACAGCACAGAGGCCAAAATCAGCTGAGGAGGAAAACAAACACTGCTTCAAGTAGGAAACCAAGGAAAAGGGCTTCTCACTCTCAGTCCCAGAACGCAGTGCTTAATGGAGCTGGAAAAGCAGCTGGGCTCTCCTTCCTCAGGGCTGCAGCCAAGGACATGGGCAATTGTACAGGTAACAACCCACCCAGGATTCCCACAAAACCTTGGCTTTTCCTCATTGCCCTGAACATTTACACTGTAACTCTCTCCCTTTGGAAGGAACACCCACAAACCAAAGTTACTCTGGATACCTGGTTGCTCTCTAGACCACTCAGCACCTTCCAGCTGTGGCCTGGGCTTGCACAGCGCTCCCTGCACTCTCAGCAGCCACTGCTGGCACCCGGCACCTCTCCAAAGCAGCCCCACACCGCCTCCCCGCAGCGCTGCGCCTCAGCAGGAATACCCACCCAGCTTGACGGAGCCATCCCGGCCCAGAAGGATGTTGTCACTTTTGATGTCTCTGTGGATCACCTGCTTGGCATGAAGGAAAGCCAGGCCTTGCAGGCACTGCCAGGGGAAAAAGAAACAGGAGGCCAAAAGTTACCCTGATCTGATTTCATCACATGCAAAAGGAGGCTGCTCCTGAAGATTCACAGATCTCCAAGGAGCAGTGAGTTCTGGCAAGAGGAAGAGCTTGCTGCTGCAGCACTAGGAGAGCAGGATCTTTCCAAGGGAAGGCATATTAGCTTTGGAGGGGGAAGCATCAGTCAGTCGTTGCTCCAGACTGTTCCCTGCAAAGCCAGTCAGAATGAGCGCTGCTGCAGCGGATGCGCTCTCCCCGTCCGGACGACAAACAATGGTTTGTCAAAAGAGGAAAACGTCCCTGCCTTGGATACCAAGGGGATCACTGTCGGTCGGGAGACTGGAGGACAAGGGTTCTATGGCTGCCTCAACAGCAGACTTGGAAGTAGCTCTTTTGTCAGTTTGCAGCAGCAAGCACCATGCTGGGTGCCGTGCCATCCTTTGGAGTGGAGACCTGTGACAGATGAGTCTCTCTTTGGCTTGGCCTCTGGTTTAAAACTCTCACAGCAGCACCTTTGCACTTACAGGCAAAGAAGGCAGTGCAGAAAGGCTCCGGGCAAAGGCTTGGGGAGGCAAAGTGCAGAACAGAAAATAAAAAGGAAAAAGAGACAGAGAGTTCAATGATGGTGGATAAGAGTGAAGAACAGAGTACAGGAAGGGCAGGGACACTGGCAGGCAGTTCAGTCCAGATGCTCTTTCTTCTCTGAAGCAGAAGAGCAACACAGAAAGAAAGCTCTGAACATGGAATCACTCACTTTGCAGTGCTTTCAGAGGACTAGCCTTGTCCAAGCCTTCGCAAGCACAAGCAGGACCCCTTACCTCCCGACACACTGTTGCTATGTGTCCTACAGCCATCCTTCTCACGGTGACCACATCAGCTAAGGAGCCTCCATCCATATATTCCAACACCAGCAGGACAGCCTCATCCACAAGGTAGCTGCAAGAGGAAAGCAACAGCGTGGAGCTGAACGTGCACAGCTAAATTGCTGTGGGGAAGAAAAGACTACAGCTGAGTTTTGTTTCCAGGTCACTGGTAAATGAAGATGGAATCAAATGAAGACACACTCCACCTAGGCTAGCCAGTGCCTGCCATCTGTGCCACCTAAAGGAGGAAGGCACATCCATGGAAAAGGAGACGGCTTAGGTGGCAAGCAGTGGGAAAAGGAGGTTCAGTGAGGAAAAAGATAAATCTGGAAGTGGACACATCCCAGCAGCTGCTTCATCATCTTCAGACACAAATTGCACCATTCCCTCCAGCAGCAAGGAGACACAGTTTTCACAGCTTTTACTAAAGGCAAGTGGTTGTGCAGCACTGCCAACACCCTTTGGAAAACCTTGCAGAAAGGACAGTCACAAACAGGAAAACAATTTCAGACCTGGCAAATTATGTGTCTCCTAGCCTAGTCTTTTGGCATGCAAGGCTATGGAAAATAGTGGGAACAGCACAAGGTGCATAACCTCTGGCATGTTTTCTCCTCCAACACTTAGAAAAAATCATGCCCCAAACCAGCAAAACCACATGCAGCAAGTGAACATACAGGCTGCTGGCTTAGTAAGAGAGCCAGGTTTCTGAGAGCAATCTTCAAGCTGTTTATGTCAGGAAGCATTCATGGGGACAGAATGCAAACTCCTCCCATGCCTGGTGCAAGAGTGGATTGATGTTCATTGAAAGATCCATTTTCTGCCAGTGGCTAAAGAGCTTTTAAATCTTTGCCTTGCAAGTATGGAAATGAACGTTCCCAGAAAATCACCAGAACTACTTACCTTTCTAAGTAGCTGACAATATTGGCGTTCTTATTTTCTCTCATGAGCAGGATTTCTTTTAATACTCCCTCACAGCCCTGGTGCTGGAGATAAAGTTCCTTTACAGCCACCTACAATGACATTCAAAAGCTCTTAGGGACAGACATGACCAGAGCCTCTTTCTCTGGCCCTCATGGGCCTGGATGCCTTGTCACCTCGGAAAAAAGGGACTCTAAACCATCAACCACAAAGCGCTAACACCACCCTCTGCACCTGCAGGCTTCTCAAACAGACTTTATTTAGCACTACTATTATCATTTACACACGCTTTAGAAGCCAAAAGTAATTTTTCTCCTGTGAAGAGATGGCTGCCAATTCAATTGTGTGCCAGAGTAAACACATAAAACATGATGGGGAAAATGCTGTCAAAAAAGAACTGCAAAGCGACTCAAGGTAAAGTTACAATCCCAGCACATCCTCACTTCTTCAGTTTGGCTTTTGCAACTTTGAAGAACAATCTTTAGACTTGAAATTATTGAATGGGTTTAAAAATGAATACCCCTTTCTGTGGTACACTATGGATGTGCCCCAGGTTCTAAGTACAGGGCTTGGGGCTTCTGGACGCCTCCGAGACCTCCCTCCAAGTGCAGTTCCTGAGCACAGCTCTGCAGCTGGATAAGGAACTACCTTCTCTAATTCCTTACTATTAAGGAAGATGGAATGTATTTCCTGAGAGTCAAAAAGGAGAATTCAGGACTTGGAACTTCTAGCCCCAAAGAGCAGCAAGACTCTCCAAGACACCACCATGCCTGTTCAGAACAGAGAGCATCTCTCTAGTGGAACACAGGATCAACACAAGGTTGTATTATTTAAGGCTCTTCATCAACTTCTTCTCATTCATCTGTGCACGTGTCTCTGTGTGTGTGTGTGTGTGTGTGTGTGTATGTGAACTAGGTTCCCTAGGACTGAAAGGCAAAACTGTGCTCCAGACAAGATCTCTCTTTCTGAAGGGCTTGCATTGTATTTTCCAACTGAATCACGTGATAGAAAACAAAATATCTGTGTCTGATCCTGGGCTTAAGAGGAATTGGGCTGGAATGATGGCTCTTGCCATCAGCTAATCTATGCACATTTATCCAGTAACTCCAAGCTAGCGTGTCCTCTGAAAGACACCACGGCCATCCTTGCATTCATTCAGGTAGGTAGGAAGGACAAAGTCTGTCCCAAATGCATTTTGCAGCCTGCCTGTAGCAGAACAGCCTCTGCAGCAAAGACAGGCGGCCCAAAGCTCTGGCCACAGATCACATCACAGGGAAAGCACTCAAGAGCTGCAAGATCTGCATGGGCACTCACCGCTTGTCCTGTGGCAGTGTCGAAGGCCTTATAAACAGCTCCAAAGCCCCTAGAATCAGAACAGTGGCAAGAACAGAGAAGTTGTTCAGTGCTGAGGAGCAAAAGGCAGCCCAGGCAGGAGCTCTGTGCTGCCTGCAGTGTCTCTAAAACACTGGGCTTTGTCTACTCTTCAGCCAAGGGCACAGCAGCCCAGCAGCCCTCTGCCATGCAGAGTGTCCAAGAGAAAAGCTGGCTCCCACAGGAAGAAAAAGGGCTGCTAGAATTCTCCAATACACACACTAGCTTATGCATGTGGGGGGGTTTTCTTTGCCTTTTTCTTCTTGTATCTCTGCCTGTGACGTGCCTTTCCAGGCAATGAAACACACAGTGCTGCTGGGCCTTCTCACTGCTCTCTTTTCATCCTACCTGCCAAACTCAGGCAATGCCACACAGCCTTTCTTATTTTCCTGACCACTGAATATTGTTTCCAGAAAAATACTACTAAGAAATGCTACTGAGAGCTGTTATCTGACAGCTGTCTGGTGGGAAACAACACACAAAACCTGCTCTCTCAGCTTTTCCTTCCTTCATGAGTGTGGCCATATTACTTTGAATCATACAAAACCATGTCTCCTGGGAAAATAGGCAAACTGGTGCCCCATCTTGGAGGGACAGGAGGGCTTCCAGGTCCTGCTCCTTGAGGCAGCCAAGACATTGTCAGCATCCAGTTATCTTTGATGATGCCTTGTACTGCCTCAGTAGTGAGACAGGGACAATCTGGAGCCAGGCTCTGAAAATGCTTGCAGCTTGCCTGACTTCCCACATGCTATTGCACCACCAAAATTCCTGGCCTGTGGTTCTGTAGAAATAAGTGTGGCTGCACTCACCCACTGCCAAGATGTTCCCATCCAGTGTACTTCTTTTCTGGATCTTCCACACTCACCACACACCCTGAAAGAAACAAAATGCAAGAAGCAAAGTTCAAAACAGAGAGATTGAGCTTGCAGGAGATCTGAAACCCAGATCCACTCTCTGGGGCTCTGAGCAATTTGTGGTCTTTTGGCTAACGATAACATCAACAAGAACAACAACAACAGCAGCCCCAGCAAAAGAGGCAGCTCTGCACAGAGTCTGATTCTCCCACACTCCTTTGCAGGGTTGCCTTGAGGCGAAACTAAGCCCATGGAAAAACCATCAGAGCAGACAGAAATCAGAAGACAAACAGGCACCAAGGCAAGCGGCTGTCATCTACAAATGGGAAGGAGGGCTGAAAAATCAGGAGCCTTCATTTTCTTGGGAAGAAACACTCTCTTGGGAGATTCAGCACAAGATTACATACTTCCAAAGATTCAGTGCACCCTGGGATCTGGGATGAATTTTTATCAACATCTGCTTTTTGCAGAGCAGAAAGAATATTGCAAAGTGAATTCCAGGAGAGGAGGGGATGTTCCCTTCCTCTCAGCAGTTTGCCTAAAGAATGCCTTGACATTTTCAGAGAACAGCAGCTCATGCTACATCCAAGAACAATGACTCTAAGAATTAGAACCCTTTTCATTTAGGAGCAGGCTAAGTTCTGAAGACCACTTTGCCCGTTCCTCATTTAGTGAAGAACTACAAGTGCTGGTCTTCAGCCTGGGCTGCAGCAGCCACGGGCACTGGACTTGGCCCCTTGAACAGCACCCACGTGCCCCATCTTCCCAAAGGGCACAGCCCAGATGGGGCACAAGGACAGCGCCGCTCCTCAGGCGCTGCCGTGACACAGACACCTGCACAAAGGAGATGCTGATCCTCTCACCAGCCCAGGCAAAGCTGCAGCAACGGGGCGGCAGCTGCAACCCCACAGCTGAGGAAGGCTCCAGCCCCTGCAGGCACAGCAGCTGTCAGTGGCAGGGCAGGTATGACAAAAAGCTTGGCAAAGCCCACGAACGGCCACTGACAGCCACTGTCAAGAAGCCAGAGGCACACCCAGCTCTGTTACAAGCTATTGACCCCACTCAAGACAGAACATGGTTGTCTTTCTCTTCAGACCCACAGAGGAGTCAATCAATCCACCTTTTGTCCCAACAGCTGATGGCAGACACTGAGTAAACTGGGCTCTGCTCTGTGCCTGACCCGTCAGTCCCTGACAGCACTGCACTGGCAGCCCTTACTAGTTGTAAGAAGCAACTCAGCTCTACTGCAGAGTCACCAAGGCCTTGGTGTGCTTTCCTCGAGTGCAGGAATCTGTGCAGGGATTGAGGCCAATGCTTAGTATTCCAAGAGTGTTTATCAGCTGGGCATTAGCAGTGACAAAGTGCCTGGTACTGGAGGAACATGCAGCAGAGGGGCTGCAGGCTTCCTCCTGAGAATTGCCTGCAGGGCACTTCTATCTGGAAATGCCACATGGATGTGTCTCTTTGATGCATCTTCCTAGGCATACAACTAAAATATCAAACAGGGATTGTCAAAAAAAGTGTGGTGGTTTTCTTCTTTTGGGGCACTTTGAAAACAACTCTTCTTCTCTGATACCTCGGGATTGTTCTAAGAATGTAACATTTTAACTTTTAGGGCACATTGAAAAGACCTCTTCCTCTCTTATTTGTGCTATCATTTGATGTTCTCATCCAGAAGGTCAGGCTAACCAAAATGTAGAATTCTTATCAAACCCAAACTGTAGAAGGAACAGTAGAAGTACTAACAGTCATAAAAACAACACCAGCATTAAACCAGCCCCACAGACAATCAAGTTCTGGGAAGTATTTTGTCTCCAATGGCTGGTGACAGGTCAGGAGTCTAAAAGGAATCTAGGAAGCCAAATGTTCTCATCAGTTTGGCCAGACTAGCACACACACCTTCACGGAGGCATTGGCTGGGTTGCAGCCTTCTGCTGCTTGCAAAACAATCCCTGCTTTTGTCTTGACTGCACAGGGAAGCTCAGGCAAAGCCCACCCACTCCCAGCTGCCCTCAAAGGCAAAAGGAATGCCCCAAAGTGCTGCCTGGCTGCCCCCAAGCACAACACTGGCTTCTGTAGAGATCCACAATATCTGTCTTGTTGCCATGATAATTTAGGGAAAAAGCCTCTGCTAGGATTTTTCCTGTTCTGAAGAGCTGAGAGCCTCAGGAAAGAAATGTAAACAATGGCTATCTGCTGCTGTGGAATGCCACGGGTGCATCTTCCATTAGTTCATGTAGATTGTTTTCAATCAGTGACCAATCACAGCCACCTGTGCCAAGGCTGTGAGCAGTCACAGGTTTTTGTTATTGATTCCTATTCTATTCTTGTCTTGGTAGCCTTCTGATCTTCTTCTCTCTGTCCTTTTAGTATAGTTGTAATGTAGTATTTTAGTATAATATATAACATAATAAATCAGCCTTCTGATGAAAATGGAGTCAAGCCTCGTGTCCTCGTCCAAAGGGTCGCAGTTTAAACAAGAGAGCCTCACACTGGTTTTGCTTTCAAACTAGGACACAAATCCATCTCTTTATTTGAACACAGGAATGGGCCATTGCCTACCCTGCAAGCTGGAGTTGGAGGGGCGGGGAGGGTGGGGTGGGGTGTCACCTTCTGTGGTAATCGGCGGAAGAAATGCAGCACTCAATATGAGTGATCAGCAAATCTCAAAACTTTATTGTTAGGCACATACATTTATATTGGTGTTAATGAGGCTAATACATATTGCAAAAAGCGAGCTCATTATTGGTTAGTTACTTATCAGCTAACTACGCCTACTTTATCATTCTTGAGGCTACTATGCTGCAGCTGTTTACATATTTTCTTCATGTTTCTAACTAACGATCCTCTCCCCCATCCTGATGTTGCACCAAGGGCACAGTGCCCTTGCCAGGTTTAGACACTGACTGCTGACTCCTATCCTCGTCTCCTTCTTGCTTAATTAACGGTATTATGTCAGTGTGACCTTTGTCAGCTAGCCAGCTGTTCACAAAATCCTCCACACTTCCCCTGTTTTTCTGTTGCACAAGCATAGTCTGATTAGATGCAGCAAATATCATTCTTTGAACCATGTTCTGTAAGCACATGCAAAAACAAGGCAAAACTAACACTACTAACTGTCGTGGTTTGGCCGGAAATGTGTTTCTAGAAAAGTCTAAGTCGGGCCAATCAGTGGCCAAATTCAAAATTGGCATGTGATATAGCCACTAAGGGTCTGGATACGCCTCTGAGAACACACGGGGGTTAAAAGCAGGAGATTCCCAGAGAACTTCCTCTTCGGGAATCCGGCGTTGGTGAGTAAGGTCCGACCTCTCCCCTGCCCAGCTGCGTCTGGGTGGGGGAGGGGGAGGCCATGACAGGGAGGAGGCCGGGAGCCCCAGAAGGTGCAGAGGTGGAGGAGAACATGCAGGGGTGGAAGAGACTTAAGATGTCTGGGCAGCCCCCCCCGGAGAGAGGGACAGAAATTGTGCTGGCAGTTCAGCCAGCCAGAAGCGGGGGATGCGGCAGAGAGAAGTACCTGGCAGTTGTGAGAGTTCTTGAGCAGGCAAAAGTAAAATTTTAACCCCTTTGTAGACTAATAGAAACCTCACAAATACTGAATCCTCCTGAATCAGGATGAGGTGAGAGAGAGAAATGAGAGATGAAATAGGCAAGCGTGAAAAAAGCTGGAAGAGGAGAGAAGAGTCCTGAGTGGAAGAGATGATGGAGTGGCCTTGGGCTGGACTCTTTCTTGTATAGCCATGGACAGACCCGTGTTTTTCCCCTGTGACCCAGAGACTGTATTTTAGGGGGAGGCAACACCAGGGACTCAAGAGTGAAGCAGCGGCTTGAACAGAAACAACTGAAGAAAGTGTGAGATGCCCTCTGTCTCCACGGAGAGGAAGATCTCTGCTCATGAGGCCCCTCGGGGGCCTCACAGGGGGTGAAATGTGGGGGGGACTGGTGTCCCAAAGTTGAAACTGTTCATGAGGCCCCTCGGCCCCAGGGGGTGAAATTTGGGGGGGACTGGTGTCCCGAAGTTGAGAGACTGCTGCTTCTAGAAGTAGGTGAAGCATCTTTAAACGGGGAGCCCTAAAAGCAGTCCTGGCCCGTGTCCAGTGGTGAGAGCACTGGACATGGGGGGGGAGAAGTCACGAGGGCCGATGTTCTCTGGGTGGGGCCATGGATGATGCGGAAGCACAGGAGGTTTCAATTGTGCTTCCGGGGGAGGCCTATGAGGCAAGGGGGGACTCCTCTCTCCCTGATGGATTTGAGGGTTGATAATTTGAGGGATGGTGAATCTGTGGAGAAAAGGGAGGGGGAGGAGGAAAGTATCTGGAAGGTTTTCATTTTTAGCTTGGTATGTGTTCCTTTTTAGATTTGTAATAAATAAAGTGTTGTGTTTTTCCCTCCATCCCCGAATGGGAGCCTGCTTTGTTCTGTTCCCGGGTCACATCTCACAGCAACCCTTTTGGAAATATATCCTTCATGGGGGCCCTGGCATTGTGCCAGGGTCAAACCATGACACCTTCTCACTGGGAAGTGTGGCTGGTGGTGTAGGGATTTTAAATTTTTTTCCCTCTAAATTTGTGTCCTGCCAGAGGGTTAAGTTTGGTTCCTCTCAGTAGGGCGCTTTTCTTCTTGGCAGTCAGTGGGGTTTCAATGCAGCCAGGGTTGAAGGAGGATCTCTGGCTGCTTGGGCTATGGTTGTGGGACACCTTGGCTTCATCCTTCCTTTGGCTGTTATTTGCACTGGTGCTTGTGCAGGCATTTTACAGTAACTGGCTTCAGTTTGTTCCTCTTGGTACCAAAAACCGAGAATAAACCTCTTTAACACCACTGAACTATTAAGAGGCAGGCCTTACTTTCTTGACTTGCTGGATGCACAGGCCATTGGCATCACAGGGCCTTCTTGGTGGGGTCTTCAGATACCCTGGTGGGCACTGAAGAAGGAAGCTGAATTTTCTGGGAAAAAGATAGTTTCCCATGTGTGGAAAAGAATAACCTCTCACTTCCCCATCCCTTTCTATACAAAGTGATACAGGCAAGTGCATTCATCTATCTCTATCTGCCTTGTCAATCCATTTATCTATCTATCTATCTATCTATCTATCTATCTATCTATCTATCTATCTATATATCTATCTATCTATCTATCATCTATCTATCATCTATCTATCTTAATAGTCTATTGTGGTGTTGCATTTTATTCAAATTGTATTCTCTGTCTCAAAAATGTAGCTCTCAAAAATATATGGTTTATTCCAAGCTGTGTTCCTCCCCTGAAGTCCCATGAATCTACAATCCCATTTGCCCAGACCTTATTTCGCACCTACATTGAATTTCCCTCTTAAACTGTGTGAGGAAGACCAGATTCTCTCATGGCCCATCTCTCCCCTGCCCTCGCCCTCTCTCCCTCTCCCTTTCCCTTTCCCCCTTCTCCCTCTGAAACCATGTTACACCCGGGGCTGGCACCCCCAATAAACCCTCATCTAATCAGCACCCTCAGAAGCCGTGTGGAGTCTCCTTGTGTGCCTGCTGCTGCCAGCGAACTTACAGCCCAGGGGACTCCCCGGGGAGCTCCCCTCCAAGGAACTGCTACAATCTATGAAATATTTCTAAGCATGATATTTTGTTTATTCGTAAATTATGACACATCTCTTGAGAGCTGGAAAAGAAAACCATCCATCTTTGATATAGAAAAGCTTGGGTGGAGGAGCAGAGATGATCTGTGATTTCCTTCTTGCTAGACATATGCTGGCTTGTTTAGATTGACTTTCAACTGAAATCCTACAAAGCTGGAAAATGACTGGTGGCCATCACTCTGATATCCTTAAAAGCCCTTTATTTCATTTTAATTTTTTTCATCTATGATGGCTGGTAAATACCTTTCTTCCTTAAGCTATGTGCAGGCAATATTGGAGGTAGAAACTACCATAACACGGCATATTTTAGATACTTGAAAATTTTCTTGTGAAATTTTATGGCAGTATCTCCTGCCTCAAAACTAAAGCAGCAGGTCAGCTACTGAACATAACTTACTGCATAGCTGCAGCTCATGTTTCTACAGTGGAAGTGGCTTTTTGTTCTTCTGCATGGGTATGAAACACTACCAATTGAAAGGCTGCTTACAGAGCAAAGAGCCTTTTTTAGGGTAGCCTGGACTTTGGGAAGGTGGTAGCTGTTAGATCAATACCCAGCAAACTACCTAAATTAGTTTTTGTGACTACTCTCTTGTGATTTTGGCCTGGCTTCTTTAGGAGATTCTGTTTTCATTTAGAAATGGCACAGTGGAGCCAGTGCTGCCTCCGGACAGGTGGAGCTGGGACAAATGGCTCATTGATTTTGATCTCAACAAAAAGCCACCTGAGCTCCTCATGACAGCAACCCCACGGACTGGTAACGGATCCATTAAAACTAACTCATCACAGAGCTTTTAACTTGAGACTCTGACATATGGTGCTTGCTCAGTTCTGCCATGGAGGAAGGGAGTTTGAAGACAAAGAGGTTTAGCAAGGAGATCCATGTACAACAAAAGTGCTTCTATTTCAGCAAATGAAGTATCTTAGGATGTAAACCCTAATCCATACTCCAGTCTTATTCCTCCATTACCCAAATTCTTGGTCTTAATTCCTTTGTCAGTAGGAAAATATGACAGGGAAGTGTAGATCCTCCTTTCCTTCTTCAGCTGGACAGCTTGTAACCTTGTCTTCTCCCACAGACAGGAGCAGACAAACGGGAATTTTGTCATGAAACCATACTTTGGAAAGTTTGCCCTGTGTTTGTTTTTGCCCTGAAGTAACTGAGATTCACTGGAGTCTTTACAAGCCATAAATGATGGATTTATTGGGGTTGCTAGAATCTTTCATATTTTATGACTTTTCTGCTGCACAACAGCCTGGCACTTGCAGAACTCTTGCCCCATGCACTTCTCCAGTGCTTCTTGCACAGAATCTTTGGGAAGCACTCAGGAAAAGCACCATGTTCATGTGTGGTTTGTGGAGCCCACAGGACAGGGAAATGTCTTTGCAGTGGGCACTGCCTTTTATTCCAAGGTGTAGAAGGATTCTTGGCTGAACAATGCCATGATATTCCCCTTTGGGAATTGGACAGCCCTGGTCTGCAGATTACAGAGTTACTCTGAAAACCATGTACCGTCCTCAAACAGGAACAAGATAGACCATGTACTGTCCTCAAATAGATGCAACAAGGAAGAATGAGCATTGTGCCAGGATGAAACCAAACGCATCAAGCACGTTGTGGGAGCTGCTCATTTGGCACACCTTAGCTAAAGATGCTTATAGTGTGACAACCAATCAGTAATTAAGATGTATGTGTGAATATAGCTACTTAACCAATGAGCATTAAGCATTAGTGGCAGGAGACAGTGTATAGAGAAGGATAAATATGTCAAAGTTGCTTAATAAACGAGGACGACATGTAGCCACATTGGCTGTGAGTGTCGTTACTCAGCCGACTCTCCGTGGGACCCTCCTCACCAAGGAATTGTCATTGCTGTGGGCACTGGCTGTTATTCCAACACCTGTGTCATTTATTCTACTGGAATCCTTGTGAGAAAGGTTGTTCTTCACCACCGAGATTTTTAGTTGACATTTTTGATCTCAAACAGCCCAAAGTTTTCCATCTCTCAGGTTTGTGATGCTGGTTTTTCCTTTCCAGTCTGTTGTTGGCCAAGGAAGATGCTGCTTAGATTCTGCAGGCCCCCATACATGGGTACTGTTATAGGTAAAAATCGATCCAGCCAATTTAATAAAAATAAAATATAAATTTATTCACAACCGATATACAGTCCCGACAGCCAACAATCAAGGACAGCACTGACCCCGGGATGGAAGCTGGGTGAACACAGATCCGCCTTCTATCACACCCAATCCCCCCTGTTCACCAATGCCGCTTGGCAGAATCCTTTCTTATACTCTTTTCCTAGCCCGTGGCAGAGTCCCTTTGTCTTCCCTCAGGGTTCTTCATAGTCATGATGCCTCTATTCTCCGTCCTGTGCTGGACAAAACCTTGTCCGGGAACTGATGTGCATCCACTCTTCGGTTACCGGAATCCCGTATGCAGATGTATGTCCTTGATGGTCCCCTCTGTCTAAGATGAACATCTCCATGGGCCATCATCGCTGGGCCTCCTCCTGTTCACACCAGTGAGAACGACAATCTCCTGTGCCGGCTGGGGTCACTTCCTATGTTAATGACACTCCTCCTACCCGACTGCCAGCTGCGGTTTCCTCACCCTGTGAAGCAATCCCCTCTTCCCTTGCTACTGTGATTTCAAGGCTTGATATTTTATTCTTATATATATATATATATATAGATATATATATATATATTCTCTCTGCACAAATTACCATAATACACATAACAATTACCAAGATGAAAATTCTTCAGTTCTCCACAGCAGCCCAGTTATCCACAGGAGGGCCATCCATGAGCAGCTCCAAAAATCCAAGGGATTCTAACAGATGAATTTCTGTCCCTCAGGAAGGCAGGGCTGGGTCTGAAGTAAAGGGTCTGACCCTGCACCCACCTTTGCATGGCAGCAGCTGTCCCACACTTTGTGCAAGGCACAAAACATGTGCCACTCTTAATTCAGCACTGGCTTAGTCAGTCTTATAAAGTTCTAATAAAAGCTCCGACTGGGCAAAAAATTATTTGTATTTTAGTTGTTTGGGGGTTTTGGGTTTTTTGGTTTGGTTTTTTGGTTTTTTTTTTGGTTGTTTTGTTTTTTTGTTTTTTTTGGTTTTTTTTGTTAGTTGTTGTTGTTTGTTTTGGTTTTTTTGGGGTTTTTTTTCATGGTTCTTTGCTTTGGCGCTCAAAAATCATGGAGGAAGAGGCAGATTTTCTGTTCAACTTGCCTGTCAGTATGCAGGGGGCATGAAAAGAAGGTCAGTTTTTCACCAGCTGGTTAAGGAGCTCTAAAAGCAATTGTGCTGTCCCTAATCAGGGGGTGGGAGCACTGCTAACAGCCTGGATTGTCCCCACCTGTGTTTCCCTCCTTACCAAAATGCTGTGTAGATCCAGAGCTTTGTGCCTTGGCCCAATGGTGCAAAAATCCCTCCAACATCCCTCAGATTGCAAAAATAAAGGCTTTGTGCTCATTAAGATGAAAAGATGTATGGGTGGCCTGTAGCTAATGTTCTTTTGTTGCCTGGACCCCAGTCAGTGCTCACACCTAAATGACTGACCAGCCCCAAGCTGCTCTAAAGTTTTAATCAAAGGCACTGAAGCTCTGTTGAGTGCAAATTCTCCAGGAAAACAAGCACAGGAACTTGGATAATGTTGGTGGCAAAAGCATATTACAGAATGGTACCAATTCCAGCCTTTATTTTGCCTTCTTTTGCTGCCATGCATCAAACTGTGTCAGACTCATCACTGACCTGGGTTCTTCCAGGATGGGGTGTGCAAGGATGATCCCTCAGCTCATGTGTGGACCTGGTGTGCACCAGGCCAGAGACGTGAGTGTCATCCATAGCCAGCCCCTGTCTGCCATGAGAACAGGGAGCTGCAGCTCTGAGGAACTCAGGGGTTAGGCAGCAAACAGCCCAAGTGCCTAGTTTATATCAGTTACTGGTCAGGAGGATTTACTGCTGAGAGATTTTTATCTTCCTACCCAGAGCTGGAATAAAAGAACCCTGGCAGTTTGCTTTAGCTGTGAAGAGACTCTCTTCAACAGGTTCCAGCTCTGCTGCTTGTTTCAATTAAAAGCAGAGCCAAACTCTTCTGTTGGTCACATCAAACCAACATAAGTTTCAGGAGTCTGTGAAAGACATTAGAGGGTCAACATTATTTTATTTTATTATACTTACAGTCTTCTAATTCAGCCATGGGATACTTAGGCCATCACTGACTATATCAAATAACGGGAAAAAGCACTGGAAAAGAAGTTTTATTACAACTAAGTTTTAAAATCTAATGAATGAACTTCATAACAAAAATTATCTAGCAAGGATACAGTAATTTAAACATCTCAAAGCTCTTTGATAATGGAGCCCTGAACCCCAGTCATGTGCAGTGCAGCCTTAGCTGTCCCTTTGAGGCCAGAGAACTGCCAAGGCTCAGGGCTGGGATGAGCCTTTGTCCAAAAGGGGCTCCAAGACTGATTGGGAATCAATCCAGAGCAGGGCTCACACAAAGAGCAAAGTCTCAAGGCCAAAGCCGAACCTTCATCACATTGGATTTGTTTTAACACAGATCTGGAGCAAATTTTGCTTCACTGCAACACCACTGTTACCATGAAATTTTACACAAGCTACTAAAAAAGCACTGTCCTGTTCTGTCGTGAGCTGTGCTGCCCAAATGATGTACAGAAGTTTCTCTGCCTCTGCCCTGTGCTCTTGGCCAGGCAGCCTCAGTGGGAGCTGATGTTAAAGGAAAGGGCACATGAGTGAGCTCTTGGCACATGGACCTCGATTATTTTGTCAGGAAATGCACACAGAGCATTTGCCTTCAGCATGCTGTAGAATCTTCAAACTGTCATTCACCAGCTTTCTGATATAAGCAATGTCACGATCCCAATGCAGAAGGGAGCACAGACCAGACCCATTTCCATGGTGTGCTGGGATCCCCCTGTGTCATGGGAAACTGGGCACTGCAAGGGGCTTGGGTAAGGCCTTGGCTGCCAGATGTCAGTGGACAAGGCCAAAGCTGCACAGGGGCCTGGGGAGCTCTGGGTAAGCTCTGGTCACTCTCCACCCTCTTTGCAGGCCCTGTGCAACATCCCTGGAGTGGTGGCTGGAGCAGCCCCAGGCCCGTAGGGGTTCTCTCTCTCCCACAGAGGAAACCCTCCCCAAAGCCCTGGGTAAAACCATCCCCAGCACTTCCCAGGGAGCAGGGAGCGCTGCAGGAGGCCAGAGTAGCTTCCCCAGGCAGGTGCTGTCGGGGTGCCTGCAGCACCAAAAGCGTCTCCGCTTCGGGCAGCCTTGACAACTCCCCCAGCCCAGCAGACGCCTGAGCCCGGATGGAGTAATGACAGCCTCACCAGACAGACGAGGGCACTCTTGGCTTGGCAGATCCAGCAGGGTTTGTTTAGGGAAGATCCAGGGCTCCAGGTGGGGTGAGGGTGAGGAGAACAAACAGGAGCACAAGCTCTGATGAAGGGAACCAGGAGCCAAGAGCAAGCAGCAGGGGATGGGCCAGGGTATATCACTGGGGGAAGGTAGGAGGGGTCAGGGTACAAATCATGCAATGGGGAAGGGAGTCAGGGGAGGAGTTGAAATGGGGTGACTGGGGGTCCACCAATGGGGGAGCAGAGTGGGGGTTGTTTCCCAGGGAAAGCCAGTGGGGGGAGAGGGGGCACAGAACTCTCTAGAACAGGGAACAAACAGCAGTTGAGTGACAACAGCACATTAACGACCAGAGACTCCTGGGGATTTGTGCCAGTCTCTCACTCTAACTAAACAGCACTGTCCTCCCAGGGTATTCCAGCCCCATCATTCCCATGACTGTCTCCCACAGAGCGCTGTCCCAGGAAAGGGGAGCCAGGCTGCCGGCTCACCTGCTTGCCGCACTTGCAGCGGAGCAGCCTGGGCAGCCCGGGCAGGCAGGGCCACGGCCAGGAGCAGCAGGAGTAGGAGGCGCAGAGCAAGGGCCATGGTGCCTTGCCCTCTGCCAGTCCCGCAGCTCTTGCTGCCACCGCTGTCCCAACGTCAGCACCGCTATTTAAGGACGGAGGGGCTGGACATTGTGATGCTGTAGAACCACGGGTCTTTGTGACCCCAGAGCCTGCTGTGACCCCAGAGCCTGCTGTGACCTCACAATCCTGCTGTGACCTCACAATCCTCCTGTGACTTCATGGCCTGGGTGGAGATGGCTCTCCGCGCTGGAATTTTCCTTTCTGGGGAGGGAGCTTGTCCTGCCTGGCAGTTGTGTCCAAGGGCTGGGCCAGTCCTCCCAATCAAGCTCACTGCTCTGTGTTCTGCACACTGGCCCAGGAGATAACATCCAAGGATTTCTGAGCTCCTCAGGCACTGTCAGCCACAGCCCACGATGCTGAGGAGTGAGTGATCTCTGGCTGGAGACAAGTACCCCACTCCCTCCTGTCAGCAGCTTCCCAGCTGGAAGCTTGGCACCTTGGGAGGACCCTGGCTCACACAGCCCTTTTGTTTCATAGGAAAGGGTGAAGCCTGTACTTCACCATTTGCTCTTCATGTGCAATGGAAGGCTCTGCTTCCTCTTGTGGTCCTCAAAGGACACAGTCAGTCAATAACACAGCGGGGGAAACCATCCGAGCTCTTCAATGCTTTGATATGTCAAAGGAAACCTTGAGGAGCACACGGTGGGTCTGTGCTGCCTGACCAAGCCAGAGGCCTTCCATGATGGAGTGGCTGCCTCAGTGCACAAGGGAAGAGCTACAGATGCCACCACTCTGCACTTCTGTAATGCCCTGGACACATCAGCCCTGCCCAGCATCCTTGTCCCTCATCTGGTGAGCTATGGATCTGATGGAGGCACAGTTTGGAGAATGAGGCATTGCCTGGCTGGTCACATCCAGGGGGTTGTGGACAATGGCTCAGAGGCCCGATGGATGTCAGTGTCCAGTGGTGTTCCTCAGGGAGACAGCAAAACCATCCCTGGACACTGGGAACTCAATGTCCTGATGGTGCTGCTGGACAAGAAAGCTGGAGGTGCCTCCCAAACAGAACTGTTCTCATTCCCCAAGTCTTTCAGCCTTGCTCAGTGAATAAGCAGCTTTAAAAAAAAAAAAATCTCTGTTTTATCCTTTTTGTATGAAGTTTTGATTAGAAAGAAATTTTATTCTACACAGTTACATTCAGAAAAGACATTAAATAGCAGATGCTTTTAAGATGCCACGTTCTGGAACTGCAGCAAATTCCTCCCTGACTGACATTCATGAGTGCCTGCTCCTCAGGGAGGAATCAGAAGGTCCTGTCCAGAGGGTGGGAACAGATGTATGCCCTCTTCTCCAGGAGCTGCTTTCCAGCTTTTTTAATGGAATCATACAGGTTTTCATTGGCATCTGTGGAGAAAGAGAGAAAAGTCAACTAAGGGACCACAAAGAGCTGTTGTAAATTTCTTTTGAGAAGTGTTTTTCAATGCAAATGCGAGAGTGTGAGGGCCAGGAAGAAACTGAACATTCTCTTCTGAAAGAGATTGGTTATTATAGACTGAGCTTCAGAGAGCCAATGCCCAACTGGTCAGTACTTCCCAAAGAGTCCAAATCCCTCATTTCTATCAGCTACTTGTCAGGAGTATATACATGAAATACAGATATTATATTCCTCAATAAAGAACCCTGGCAGTTGGCTTTAGCTATGAAGAGAAGAGACTCTTTTCAACAGGTTCCAGCTCTGCTGCTTGTTTCAATTAAAAGCAGAGCCAAACTCTTCTGTTGGTCACATCAAACCAATATAAGTTTCAGGAGTCTTTGAAAGATATAAGTGTCAACATTATTTCATTTTCTAATACTTACAGTCTTCTAATTCAGCCATGGGATACTTAGGCCATCACTGACTATATCAAATAACGGGAAAAAGCACTGGAAAAGAAGTTTTATTACAACTAAGTTTTAAAATCTAATGAATGAACTTCATAACAAAAGCTATCTAGCAAGGATACAGTAATTTAAACATCTCAAAGCTCTTTGATAATGGAGCCCTGAACCCCAGTCATGTGCAGTGCAGCCTTAGCTGTCCCTTTGAGGCCAGAGAACTGCCAAGGCTCAGGGCTGGGATGAGCCTTTGTCCAAAATTGGCGCCAAGACTGATTGGGAATCAATCCAGAGCAGGGCTCACACAAAGAGCAAAGTCTCAAGGCCAAAGCCAAACCTTCATCACATTGGATTTGTTTTAACACGGATCTGGAGCATATTTGCTTGATCTGCAACACCACTGTTACCATGAAACTTTACACAAGCTACTAAAAAAGCACTGTCCTGTTCTGTCGTGAGCTGTGCTGCCCAAATGATGTACAGAAGTTTCTCTGCCTCTGCCCTGTGCTCTTGGCCAGGCAGCCTCAGTGAGAGCCAGCACTGGCTGCAGCCCCAGCGGGGCCCCCAGGACAAGGCCCAGCAATTGAGAGGCCAATGGAAGCACTGGGCAGCAGCAGAACCCTCAGCAGAATTATTTGGACAACCATGGACTGGCTACAACTCCACAGTAGCATGACTCCCAGTCATGCTACCTATGCTGGAGCAGAGTTATAAGAAAACTGTGGAGAAAAATCAACAACTGACCATCTGTGCTCGTACAGCTTACGAATGCCAAGATAGCAGCCTATCAGCACAAGTGGCACAGTGATCACTGTCACCACTGTGCCTATCATGCAGGTCCTACGCACATCCTGGGGGCAGACAATTCTTGGGAGGCGCACTGGATCCGGGGCATATATTCCTGTTTCATTGATAATATCTGTGGGAGCAATTGAGAGCGTGAGCTGGTGCTGTGCTGCACTGCTGAGCTGGCAGCATGGTGGATACGGGCAGGACGTTCTCTGTTTCCCCCAGAGCTGGGGCCTGCAGGCACCTTGCCGGCCCTTGGCACAGGCTGTGCCAGCCAACAAAGCCCAGCAGGCCGGGAGGAGAGCCCGGGGGCAGCGCAGCTGCTTGGGCAGTGGCTGCTGCCAGGGGCACGGGCCAAAGCCATCCCTGAGCAGCCACTGCCAGCCCTGGCCCTCCCTGCCCCGTGACAGCTCCCCCAGCCCCAGGGGACAGAGTCAGGCCCTGTCAGGAGGCATGGGAGCCTTGCACTCCCCCTCTGCCCTTTCCCCACCATGGCCACTGTGTGCAGCTGCTCCCAGGTTTTGGGACGTGTCTCCCATGGAAGGAGCCCAGCAGGAATGCTGAGCCTGGCTGAGCCTGGCACAGCAATCACCTTCTGTGGCACTGTCTGGCATCTCCTCCCTTTGTGCATCGGTGGCTGGCACTGAGCCATTGCTTCCTCCAGGAAGTGCTGCCTTCCGCAAAGGTTTTCGGTCCATATCTGGAGAAAGGAAAAAGGACAGCTGGATCTGGTGGAACCATTCCCCATTAGGGTGGTGGCACCTTTAGGAAACACTACATGTCAAAGATATGGATAAGTATCAGGGAAAGGCCAAGGCCCTTGGGGCTGCTCCTGGGCCCTCCCTTCTCCAAATAGTTGCCTTTCCAGATCTACCCAGAGACCAGGAAATTGCAGGGGATCTCAGGGTGTGCATGCCCTTTGGTGCAGTTTGGGCAGCCTGTCAGCTGATGCCAAATGCCTTCCTGCAGAGGCTGGGCAGATGCTGCAGCCAGGCCAGACTGGGAAACAGCCCTGCAGGGCGTCAAAGCAGCAGCAGCAGCAGCAGCGGGGCAGCAAGGCTGCCATGGATCCCTGCCCACTGTGCCGGGCACGGCGTGTCCAGATGTGCAGCCAAAGCCCCCGGCTGCTGAGTCCCAGGGGAAGGCTGAAGAAAATGTACCCTCCATGTTGTCTCTCCAGTTCAGTCAAGATTTGGTCTGCTTGTTTGGATTCCTCCAGGGACTTACTCTGTTTGGTAGTTTTTTTCCTCCCTCTCAGAGGACCTTAAGAGAAAGTATTTCCATTTCTCCAGAAATAGATTCCACAGAACCAGGGCTCAGCCTGAGGCATCAGCAGGGAAACACTACTCACCCCTGTGATGGGACCTGGGCTTGTGTGCAGCAACCAGCCCTGGAGCTTGAAAAGTCCTCCCTGCAGACACACCTGGAACTCAACAGCCACAGAAACACCTGTCACCTGGTTCCTGACAGTTTGTCAATCATTATTCTCTGAGGGGAAGTTGAGAACTTACCTGCAGAAGCCCCCAAGGGTTCCAAACCAACTTCCATCCCAGCTGCTGGAGAACCTATTTCAGCACCCTTACCTAGAAAGGGAGCATAGATCAGAACCCATTTCCATGGTGTGCTGGGATCCCCTTCTGCCTTTGGGAACTGGGCACTGCAAGAGGGTTGGGTAAGGCCGTGGGAGCCAGATGTCAATGGACAAGGCCAACGCTGCACAGGGGCCTGGGGAGCTCTGGACTGGCTCCTGGTCACTCTCCACCCTCTTTGCAGGCCCTGTGAAACATCCCTGGAGGGGCAGGCACTGACACAAAGCAGTAGAGAGGGCAGCTCAAGCCTCAGCAGGGCTCAGGCCCAGAGGCCCAGCAATTACCTCCTGGGCCTGTGCCTGGCATCGCCTCCCTTCCTACAGCAGAGGCTGCCAATGAGCCACTGCTTCCTCCAGGAAACTCAGTCTTCAGCACAGCCTTTCGTTTCATCTCTGCAGAAAGAAAAAGGAACAGTTGGATTTGGTGGAGATGTTCCCCTTTCTGGAAGTTGGAATCTTCAGGAGACAATACCGGTAAAACTGATAAATAAGGATCTGGAAATTATAAAAAACTTCTGGGATTGGACAGGGCACTCTCTTGTCCAAACAGCTGCCATTCCTGATCTGCCTGGTGACCGGGAAATTGCAGGGCATCTCAGGCCAATGGTGCAGTTTGGGCAGCCTGTCAGCTGATGCCAAATGCCTTCCTGCAGGGGCTGGGCAGAAGCTGCAGCCAGGCCAGGCTGGGAAACAGCCCTGAAGGGCATGAAAGCAGCAGCAGTGGGGCAGCGAGGCTGCCATGGATCCCTTCCCACTGTGCCGGGCACGGCGTGTCCACCTGTGCAGCCAAAGCCCCTGGCTGCTGAGTCCAAGGGGAAGCATGAGGGAAATGCACCCACCACGACGTCTCTCCAGGTCACTCAGCAACTTGTCCAGAAGTTTGGCTCCCTCCAGCGACTTGCTGTCTCCTGCGTCTTCATTCTTCCATGTAGGAGTACCTTAATGGAGAGTGATTGAATTTCTCCTTCAGGCCCGAGTTCCAGTGAGGGCACCTGGGTGATTGGTGCCCTCCAAGGCACTCCCTCAGCTCTGCCTTCCACTCTGGAGCAGGGGGACCTCGTGCCTGCAGTGGCCCCACACTGGGATGGAAGGAGCCCCTTGCAGGGCAGTCGGGGCAGAAAGGACTCCCTGGAGCTGCCAGCAGCTCTAAAGCCAGCCCTGGGCAGGGCCAGGGCTTGACAGTGGCAGCAGGAGCAGCTCAGGCTCCCTGGGGCCGGCAGAGGAGCTGCCAAAAGCTCAGCCCCGGGGCACAGCCCTGGGCCCGGCCCCTTCCCTCTCTGCCCTTCTCCCTGGCTGCACAGAGCACATGGAAGGACACACTGGCATTGCACACAAGAGGAAGATGGACAGCTAAATGCTCCCACTGACAGCAATCCTGTGGGATCCTTCAGAGCTCCAGAATGGAGCAGGGCAAGATTTCCTGAACGGATCAACCTTCAGAGGAACTTAAGGGAAATGCCACTTGACTGAGCTCTTGCCACATTGACACTGATTATCCTGTCAGGAAACGTACATTGAGAACTTGCCTCCAAAATCTGGCAAGGACTTCAAAACACCATTCACCAGTGTTTCCAAGTAATCTAAGCCATGATCCCAATCTAAAAGGGAGCAGAGATCAGAACCATTTCCATGGTGTGCTGGGATCCCCTTTCTGCCTTAAGGAATGGGGCACTGCAAGGGGGTTGGGTAAGGCTGTGGGAGCCTGTGGCTCCTGGTCACTCTCCACACTCTTCCCATGCCTTTTGCAACATCCCTGGAGGAGATGCTGGAGCAGCCCAGGGCCCTGGGCCTCCCTCATTCCCACACAGGAACCCCTCACTAAATGCTTGGGGAAAACTGCAGCAGGCAGTGCCACAACTATCCCTCCCAACCTCTGTCCCTCCCTCCTGCTTGCCCACCTGACCATGGAACAGCTCCCACAGCCCAAGGGGACATATCCAGCCTCTCTCAGGACACACTGGAGCCTTGCTCCCCTCCTCTGCCCTTTCCTCATCATGGGGACTCCGTGCAGTCGCTCCAAGGTTTCAGGAAGTGTCTCCCATGGAGGGACCCCAGCAGGACTGCTCAGTACCCGAGTGCCCTGAGCCTGCTCAGGATAATTCCCCTGGGCTGTGCCTGTCTTGTCCGGGCTGTGCTCGCACTGCCAGGCAGCACAGATGGCAGGCAGCTCAAGCCTCAGCAGGGCTCAGGCCCAGAGGCACAGCAATTACCTTCTGGGCCTGTGCCTGGCATCTCCTCCCTTCCTTCAGGAAATGCCACCTTCCACAGAGCCTCTCTGTCCATCCCTTGAGAAAGGAAGAAGCACAGCTAGATCAGATGGAATCATTATGCACAGGGGAGGTGGCCTCTTCAGGAGGCAACACATGTCCCAGTCATGGAGAAGGATCAGGAAAATCCTAATCCCTCCAGTGCCTTGGGGCTGGCTATGGCCCTCCCTCCTCCAAGCAGCCACCCCTCCAGATGGGCCTGGGAATTGGGAAATTGCAGAGCATTTCAGGCCAGTGGTGCAGTTTGGGCTGCCTGTCAGCTGATGCCAAATGCCTTCCTGCAGAGGCTGGGCAGAAGCTGCAGCCAGGCCAGGCTGGGAAACAGCCCTGCAGGGCATGAAAGCAGCAGCAGCAGCAGCGGGGCAGCGAGGCTGCCATGGATCCCTTCCCGCTGTGCCGGGCACGGCGTGTCCAGATGTGCAGCCAAAGGCCCTGGCTGCTGAGTCCCAGGGGAAGCATGAGGGAAATGCTCTCACCATGCCCTTTGTGAAGTTCTGTCACGATTTGTTTCAGGATGTTGTTTGGCTCGTGGGGTTTCTTCTGTCCTTTGCCTTTGTTCTTCCCGCTCAGAGGACCTTAAGAGAAAGTAGTTCCATTTCCCAGGAATGGATCCCACAAAAGCAGGGCTCAGCCTGTGGGGTCATCAGGAGCACACTACTCACCCCTGCCATGGGAGCCAGGCTTCCGTATAGGAATCAGCAAAGGAGCAGGAAAAATCCTCCCTGCAGACCCATCTGTAAGACAGGAGCTACAGAAGCTTCTGTCACCTGGGTCCTGCCAGGTTCACAACAATTATTCCTTGGTGGCACACTGAGAACATACCTGACGGTGGGAAATGTCTTTGCAGTGGGCACTTCCTTTTATTCCCAGGTGTAGAAGGATTCTTGGCTGAACAATGCCATGATATTCCCCTGCGGGAATTGGACAGCCCTGGCCTGCAGATTACAGAGTTACTCTGAAAACCATGTAACGTCTTCCAATAGGAACAAGATAGACCATGTTTGAAGGGCTGGAAAGAGCAGACTGAAGCTCAAACGGATCAATTAAGAGGTTTATAGGAAAAGGCTTTATTTATGACCCTGTGTTCTCTAATAAACTTTTCTCATTATAAAAAGGCAATGAAATTATTCACTTTAATAAATCCTCTGGAGTTTTATATAAAATATAATATTAAATAATGAGAAAATAAATATTCTGCCTTTTTTTTTTTGCTAAACAGATGGTTCCAGAAAACTACTGGAAGAAATGCATTCAAAATATTCTTTGCTTTTGTGAAAAAAAAAATAAAATATCCCATCTAAACCACTTTCTACCAGGAGTTCAATGAGCAAAAATCCAGAGCCCATATGGGAAAATGAGCATGGAAAAAAGCATGCACTGTCCTGGCAGGACAGTATGGAAAAGTGTATCACAAACTCCCATGTCATAACCTCACCTGGCCTGCAGTTCAGCCAAGAGATCTCCTGGCTGCAAGGCTATGAAACCTTCATTTCATCACTAACACTCAGGAGCATCACTGCAGTCATTTTACAGGGTCTATAGAAAGAACTGAGGGAAGAAAGACAGGAGCAAAGGTAGAGATGGGGGTCACAAACAGTAGAGAGTGATGAGACTTTTTTTTCTCCACAAAGCTGGTCTTTTGTCTGTGCCAGTAACATTTCTTAGTGATAAAAAATTCCAAAAGGAATGCGAGAAAAACCAAAGAGTGGAATGATAAAACAAGGCATTTCCCCATCGCTGTGGTACAGTGGAAAAGAAAAAGTTTGATTCACACCAGGATGGTCCAGGATGCAGTAATGAAAAATAAAAGTAGTCCAGGAGAGCAACAGCATTCTCAGGGCTAAAAAACTTTGTGGATTTATTCCAACATATCTGAAACCAATGTGTTCCCTCATTATTTTTTCATCTTTCAACTCAGAAGAAAATGCTCTGATGGTGATTTACCCATCAGTAACTCCACTTTGGAGCTACAAGTACCAAAATCCTACCAGCAGCAAGCAGTTTCCAAGGTGTTGTTGACTGTTTCCCTTACACTGTTGCATTCCTATGGCAAAGGTTGGTTCAACAAAGATTAGGAGCTTAGGCTGACCATCTTAGACTGAGCCATCTAATTTAGGGCAGGTAAATCTCCTCTTGCCTAAGGTGATCTGTGTGTTTAAATGCCCATCTGTTCCCTGCACACACATACCCCATCACAGTTCTGCAGGCCAGAATATGAAATATTGTGTTATGGTGGCTTCAGCCACAGCCTCTCTATAATCATTTTCTACACACACCTGACACACTGGATCTTTTGATGGCAAGAGTCTTCCACAGCCCTCTCTCAAAGGCAATGTTCAAGTTATCCCATATAACTTAGGATAAAGTCTTTAGAATAAGCACTGTATTCCTGTCTCATATGCTAATTTAACTAAGGTATTTCTACAGTATCACTATATTTCTGTGTTATTTCTGGGACCTGTTGAACCAGATACATGCAGAATTTCAGAAAAGGACTATTTCACAATATCACAATCAAAAGGCATTGTTTAACTGGATTCTACTTGACTCTACTTCCTGGATGAGTTCCTCACCAAACATCCTTTGAAATGCACTGTAGGAATAAAATGTACACTGTAATCCTTCCTTTTTAATTTTTTTTCTAACAGAAAGAAGTATTTAAGCAAGCCCAGGAGCCCTGCATACCATTTTCACCACTGATTTACATTCTCTATCACAGGTGGAACGTTGTGGTTGCTCCCCTCTCAGATTAACCCATTTTCTCCTGAATACCAAGGGCAAGTCATCTACCTCTTATTTCACAGTTCAGGCCATTATTTAATGTGTCCCATTTTCCCCTATGTATTTTAGCTACCCAAGAAAAACTACTTGACAAGCCACTAGTTTTATTTGGCTGTTAATGGGGAATGCTTTTGTTTTGTTTTGTTTTCAGACAAGTATTCAATCAAGCTGCTGCAAAAAGATTCCAAGCATAGAGGCGAGCCTTCTCACTCTGTTCATCATGTTTGGTCCAGACACAGTTCTTCCACTGGAAGAGATTTTGTACCTAACTTCAGTGACTTAATGAAAACATCCATAACTTTCCCAGCAGATTCCTTCTAGGCTGCACTAGCCTGAAATTTTGGGGAAAATACAGAAGAGATCTGTCTTCTGCTGTCCATCATAGCAACCCTTTTTTTCATTTATCCCAGATCTTCTCTATTTCCTAACACACATCTACACATAATTTTGCTTGCAGAAATATTTTAAGTTACAAGACAGAAAGTCAAGAGCTTCTTTCATTCCTACAGCTGAAAGGAACCAGTTTGTCTTCCCAACATGACCTTCTCCAAAAGACAGACCACTGAACATGACCCTGAGTTCTTGCTCAAGGTTATAGATTCCCTCTGAGCTACATTCTTCAGAAAGCACACCACTTCTGGTTTAAAAACTTTAAGACATGAAGAAAATTCTACAGTTTTGTGAAAATTCCACCCCATGTAGCTTTTAATGCATCACTTTAATGTCTGCCTAATGTCCATGCCCATGAAGTGATTACAGCTCCCCCTGAGCACAAACAGTATTAAAAGCCCAATTAATAACAGAAAAGGTTTTATGACATGCAATTAAATTGCACCTTTACTAATAATTTGAGGTTCTCAACATGCAAGCCATATATTTGCAGATGCTAATATAACCTCATGCAAAAAAACTCCCACTTTCTGCCCTTCACTAGCTGTGCATATGTATATATTGATGTATTTCTTTTTTGAAAATTTCTTCTTTTTTTGAAATTTCTTCTTTCTTTTTTTTAAATTTCTTCCTTTTTTGATATATTTCTTTTAGTTTTTGTATTTCTTCTTATTTTGAAAATACATGTTTTTATAGATATATTTCTTCTTTTTTTATTTCATCTTTAGCTTTAAAGCCCTGATATTCACTGAGATTTGAAATCTCTTCTATTTTCTTTTTACTCTTGTCTATCTCTGAAAGTTCAGAACACAGACATGAAAACCATATCCAGTAAGATCCAAGGCAGAATGATATATTTCCTCACCAGACTCTAAATTATATTATATTTACATATATTTTATATTTATATCACATTATTATATTTCTCTAACAACTCTCAGTGCCCCCACTCTCCACACTAGCACATGTGACTGAGCCACGTGTACCAGCTCACTGCCTTTTGGAATTGTGCTCTTACACCACTGGCTTTTTCACTTCACAGTTTCATAAATCCAGCATTAAAAGGACATTAAAGTGACCAAGGACAAAACACCCCCTGGAGAAAGAGGATTCATTTCCTGATACTTCCTTTGAGACAAACATTCTAAAGACTGTATTTGTCAGCTTACTCGTCTCTCAGACAGCACACATTGCATCCACAGCACAATCCACACGATTATTTATTAAGTATTTAGAGATGTTATCTTCTGCCAAGTTGGCATTTGGGATACCAGTTCTTTTAGGGTGAATTTAAATAAGTCTGGCCTTCTTCGTGCCTCAGTCCTTCAGCTTTAAAATGGAAATTATTCTCTTTATCCTCTTCTAATTAGCAAGATACACAGTGATAAAACAAAACCTCAGAAGCTACACGGAACTTCCTCTACTTCCTGAAAAAGAAATAAAGCTTTGTGGCCTCATTAGTCTGACTCATTACCCTACCATGATTTTGCTAATACAAGTACTGGAATGAGATACACATTTTGAGATTAAAAACCAAGTGAACACTTAATGGCCTTCCCAGTTCAAGAGGCAGCTGAAATTCCTTGTCCCTGAAGGATCTACTGAAGACCACTTAACACTAGCAGAAATCCTCCTCTAAACCTTTTAGGGACCATGACCTTCAACTAGTGTCCCACTCTTCCAGTATCTCTTTGTAATAATACACCCCAAATATTGTATCTGACGCCAGCAGGAGAGGCATGGAAAGGCAGTAATCTCCAAGTTCAACCTCAGACATTTATGGCTGTGCTCACCCAGTGTGTTTTCAGAAGTAAAGCAGAATCAGAAGCTCTCCCCACAGGCTCAGCCTCGTACCACTGTTTGCTGTTGTCTGAATGCTGTCAATAGCTTCACTCCTTGAATTAATTCAGACTAAATTAGAAGAATAAAGTGAGATGGGATCACTGCCTCCTCTCCCAAAGCGTGTTAGAAACCTCTGGCCCAGTAAATTAACTTCCTGAAAAGGTTTGTAAATCAGAGTTCTGGAGCCATGGGCTTTTACTATTACAGGCTGTTACAATTTAAACACATCGTTGTAAGGCAATACTTTCATTCCATAAGAATGGGAATCCTCTGGCTGAGCAACTTCAAGTTACAGGAAGACTGAATCAGCTCTGGACAGTTCAGTCTGAAAAAAGAGGTTACTCAAGCCTCTTTTAACTCTCTATTTTGTACACACCTAGGCCTTAATAAGTACTTTCTTGCAGCGGTGTTTAAGCACTGTTGTTGCTGTAGTTATAAAAACTTGTAGATTTTTATTGCTGGTTTTGAGATATTAGCAGTTTCCCCGTTAGAGCATGGCTCATACAGCAGAGTTTGTAAATTCTCAGTTACTAACAGCTCAGATTATAAGAAACCCCCACCTGACATCATTTACTACTTCTTCCTACAGCTGTTGACGGCCTAAGTGAAAAGTGTGAACCCTGAAAAGCAGTTTTATGTGCTGAGGCCTGAGCACAGCACCAAGACTGGGCTGTGTTACAGAAGGGCAGGAGCACAGCTGCTCCTCCCCACTGATGCAGCAGCCCCTGGGGACCTCGGCTGACTGGGGGGAACTTCTGGAGGCTGCCAGTCACCTCTGAAGTCTCCTGGCCACCTTCCCTAATTCTTCCAACCTTCCAGTCACCACAGGGTCTTTCTTGTTTCTTTAGTAATCACGGTTATACCACAGCATTTGTTTCTTAAGCTTTGAACTATGCCTGTGGACAGCCAAATTCTTCTCCCACTTGCACTCCCTGAATTTGAAGCCACCCTGGATTTGAAATGGAGAGCACATCTGCAGGAGTCTCCATTTGGTGATGACAACACAGAAAAGGGAGAGATCAGATAAGAATATCAGGAATTAATCAAAAACATAAGATGCTTTCTTCATAGTTATTCAAAGCCTTGAGGCCATTTTTGAGCAATTTTTCTGCAATCATTTGGTGATTATATTTTTGGCGATTATATTTTTGGCCCTCTGTGGTTGTCATTCATTTATGTATTTAACTGCATATCAGTGATGGAAGAAATCTATTCTCTCACACATTCATATTTGCTGAGCTTATCTTCATGAAATAGAAATTATTCTAGAGATAACAACAACCATAAGAAAATTCTGATGGTTTTGGTTTATCCCCTTGGGCATGACAAATACTGAAAATGCACATTGCCACTCTATATGCTGTGTGGGGAAAAGAATGCAAAAGGAATTTTCACTGTGACCCTGGGAATGAAGCCACAAGTCACGTGCTCTTGAACATGTAGAGTGAAGGCAATCTTGAATAATCAAATCCATTAATGTTCATACAGCAATAGCCCCAGTCACAGATCTAGTCCTGAAAGATCTGAGTAAACCTTCAAGTATATCTGAGATTCAGGAAGAGCTACTGAAAGCTGTAAGGATTCTTTTTTATTTTCCTGGCACTTTGAAGGTGGGGATATGCCTTTTGACAGAAATTCATTTTTCAGACAAAAGCTGTCTTCATTACTATTTGCCCAGCACTGTTGTGGGCAGTGCACTTAAGGCAGCTTAAAAGAGCACAAAGGACCTGCTCTCATGTACAAACTCCTTAAGTAAAATCCAGATAGAGAGGGAGTCAGTGTAGCCTCACAATAGGCAGCTGTCTCCCTTACCAACAGCCAGAGACTCACAGCTCTCAAAAAGCTGTGGCTAACACTGCTGTTTTACTTTCTTTTTACAAGCATAACAATGTGGGAGATGATGTTGTCGAAGAATCGTGGTTAATCCCTTTTTTCATTAAGTCCTGCCTAGCTGAGGCAAGACCAGCTGGTTTGGGATAAGCCAGGAGCAAACAGAAGCTGTTCTGGGTGAACTTTTGAATGGCACTTTGTCCACCCTTTAACAGCAATCCAAACAGCTTCCACTGAGTCACATAGCTTCAAGTTGTTCTCATTTACCTGCATACAAGGAATAAACAGGTATGGAAAATCTAGGCATCTGTCCTGGCTGAAGGGAGATACCCAAATTACTTATCACTTGAGTTTCAGAGATCCAGTACTTTGTTTATCTCCTCTAGTGTCTCAGAAGAGTTTGGTTACCCATTTATGGACCCATCAGCTACATCCTTGCACATTCTCCAATCCTTATTAGCTCCATGCATCCTCCTCTGACCTTCCTCCTACCAACCATGTGCAAAAGGAAGCTACCACACCACACTGAGCTGGTGGAACTGTGGTAGTGTTCAGTTTTCCTCTGAAAGGGAATCCTCTGCAAGTTAAGAGAGCTCCTTACCTCTCCTTCACTGCCTTTCACAGTTTCTAGAGGTGTAACAGTTTGTGAGATGGGAAGCCTCATCCATTTTTATACATGATGACAGAAAGACTCTTCCCTTCACAGCAATATATACATAATTAAGCAGTTCTGGATTCAGCTATAGAAAAAAAAAACACAAAAAACCAACAATGGATGGGTGCCCACACCCATTTTTCATTATTTGTCCACGCTCCAAAATGGCCCAGTAGGATTGACTGAACAAATATGATACCAGCCATTACTTGCAGTTGGACTAGACCAGGACAAATCAAGTGAAACATCTTTCCATTTCACTGCAATTAAAACCTGCTGGAACAGAATCAGTGGTGTATTAATGAATCCAAATCTTTACTGTTGTGGTATTGGAACAGACAGCTTCCAGAAGAGGAAATGGGAAGGCAGCCACCAACCTCAAGATGACAAGAGAAGAAATAATTTTTTTTGTAGAATCCTTATGAGGACACTGAAATAGTGCTCTGTCACAAGAAGGGAAAAATAAGGGGAAAAAAAAAGTGAGGGCAAGAGAAAAGGAGAAGTTTCAGGAGCCTTTCCATCAGATTCCAAACATCTTCCTTTTTCTTAAACTAAGAGCAAGTGATGATTTTCTGTATAGGAAAATTAATTTTTTTTCTCCCCCAAAAATATATAGTTCAATTCCCTGATTAGTGACACTTCTTATTAATGCTCTTTTACAGATACTTTGGAAAGAGATTATGAGAAAGGAACAATACACATTGTAGACATGAATAATACATGTGTTGCAAATAGCTAAAATCTAGGAATTAGAAGGTAGGATAGCTATAAACAACTTAGCTGATGAATTATGTAACTATTGAAAGCTATTGATTAACCAATTATGGATAATTTATTAAACCCTAAAGTACTTCGAGAAAGCAACTTCCACACAAATCTTAACTAGAAAAAGACATGTACCAAAAGAGAGGAAAAAGGACAACAGCTAATCCATACAGCCTGTTGGAAACTCTTAAGACCTGTGTGTTGGCAAGCTGTCTAGGGGAAAGAAGGGAGGAAGGGTAAGGGCCAAATTCCTGAGATGAGGAGCTTTCTAATGGGAAATCCCCACAATCTCCCATGGAAATCTTTACCTGAAGAACAAACAGCCAATTGTATGCCCCACGTCTTCGTATGGGGTGAGAGGCCATGCCTTAGATAACAGGTCCCAGACATGGTGGGGTTTAGAGATAATCACCAACAGCTTGAGTTGCACCTGGACGAGGACAGGAAAGCAGTGCAGAAACATGAGCACAAGCATTATCCTCTCTCAGAGGCTCACCTCACAGATGGGAGAGCTCTGTAATAGCTGTAAATTCCTCAAAGATTGGCTTTAATTAGAGCCTAACCTTGCCAGGAGAGGGATGGAGAGCCATCACCCACCCAGCAGGAGTGATCCAGTCTCCTGCCTGGCTGGAGATGATGAAAGGCACCACTGCTCGCTGCTGCTACTCCAGATTGCAAAGCCAGTGGCAGATTTGAAAGGCAAGGCTACAAAACTTCATCATGGTGAGAAGAATGATTATGACATAAGAAGGATGAGAATTCCTACAATCAGCCTGAGCTGGCCTACCCTAATTCCTCTCTGGCAAAGAACCACAGGCATTTTAAACTCTTTCCTCATTCATGGCTGCAGGATTTTATCATGCAATATAGACTACAGTGATACAAGAGCCACATCTTATGGACACTTAGGTTATATCTATACTACAAAAACCCTCAGCAATACTTTGTTTCCACTTCTGCATCCTAATTGCAACCTGGATTCATCAAGGGCAGGTTCATCCATGCACCAGAGCTTCCATGTCCTGTTTTCAAGGAAGCCTCAGGTGCAAAGCCCATAAAGGAGACAGAATGCCCCTAAGCAGGCACCCTCTCTGACAGGCAGGCATGAGAGCACCAAAAAGCATCCCCTGGCCTCCCTCAGCCTGCTGCTGTGGACATGGCTGCTTCTGCCAGTGCTTCCCCACAGCTAGAAGTTGTTTTGTTACTATAGGATGATAAAGTGATTTCGCAGCCTGCATTTTTGAAGCCCACGGAATACCTTAGTAAGAGATTTAGGCATGAAACCAAATCTAAATAGCAAATGCACAAACTATCTGCTCTTTAACTCAGGGCATGCTAAGCTGCATCCAGCCCTGTGCCCTGCAAGGTGCTGCATCAACTTCCATTCCCAGTAGGGATGAACCACACCCCAGCTCTGCACATTCTTCAAATGTCTCTCCAAGCAAACAAAACATCACTGCTGGTTTAGCAATGTTGAATTAGGGACAGTTCAATCCCAGCTGGATCCTCACCTGCTCACAAAGTAATGGCCAAATTTAACCCATGGCACATAAACTTGATTTAGTATAACTGTGATAATTTTATTCAGGAAAAACACTAAGAGTGAAGAATTTCTGTTATGAAAAGAAGACAAAAATCAAAATATTAGTTTAATGACTGTGAAGTTTAAAATGTTCCTCAGAGTTTTCTGGACAGTCTACATGAAAAAAAAGGAAACAAACTAGGAAAAGACCATCAAACCCCAAAGAAAAAAAAAAATTCAAAAAATCCAAACTGGAAGAGGAGCTTCATGAAACTCTGGAAAGGAGAACCTCTAGGAAAGTTGAGTCACTGCTCAACTATAATGTGTATTTGATCAAATTGAACTTTTTGCCTACTTCTCACATATATAGATTATATGAAAAGAAAAAGAGACTTCCAGGTACCTTACAGATATAAATGGCAAACCATGGGTGAAAAAACCCAATAAAAGGAGAAGGTCAGTTAATGCCTCAGTGTGAATCAGGTCCAGAACTGAATCAGGATCAGGGAAATGGAAACTGCCTCTCAGTTACCATTAGTAGGACTGGAACTGGATCTTCCCAAGGTGCTATTCACATTGACATGGAGCAGTGAGGCAGCTGAGCCCTGGACTCGGGATTATCTCTGCTCCAGGGATGGCTGCCTCCAGCAGAAGGGTGAAGCAGAGCTGTGGGGATGATTTCTTAAACTTCTGCAGACAGCTTAGTCTGCGCTTTCACCATGAATTATTTTATTTATAAGACAAGCCCACTTTGATTTCTCTTGGAAACTTACCATTTCTGCTTTCTTCCTACTGTTTTCTGGGAGAAAGAAACTCATTTTATATTAAGGATGTATAGAGCTGCTCCATTTGCAAGGGAAATGTGTTGGAACCCAAAAGCTTCAGAGGAATGCAGGAGGAGGAAGAAAACCTTTGCACTTATTCTATCACAATGTAAATAATCTAAAAAAGAAGGGTTTGTCCAAATCAAGTGAAAGCTCAAATACACTGCAGAGAAAATGGAGAAACAGGCAAAAGTCAGCAAGCATACTCAGGGAGAGAGTTGCTTTGAGCACATTTCTGAGACTTTACCACAGCATTCGTAAGACTCTTGTCCTGCAAATCCAAATTTACCCAGAGTATTTAAGCTCCTGTGCTCTGCCATGTAATTGCATCTTACCCATCACAAGACCCATGGCTGCTTCAGCAGCAAGCATTTCAGCTAATTAGGGTTCACAATGGAAAAAAATTAAAGGTTTTTTTACATTATTTCCAAACACAACCCTTTCACAAAGGTAACTTGTGACAGCTCTATGTAAGAATGTGTCCTCACAGTATTCAAAGCTACTAAGGAAAAAAGAATACGAGATGGGGTTTTTTTAGTTTGGTTTTTTGGGGTTTTTTTTTCCTTTCAGGCTGTTGCAAGTTTTCTGAGGAGCAAACTAAGGAGCAAAGAACGGAGGGCAGCTTTGCTGTGTACCGCTGCCATCTAGTGACCTGCTTCTGAGAACGGGACTCCAGCAGCAGCGTCCCCGTGTCAGCACTGTCCCGGTTATACCCTTTATTTCAGATTCAGCAGGATGTGAAACAATTATTTCAGTTCACAGCTCCTATTGCGCTGCCTAAGTATTCAAAGCAAAGAACAAATTTCAGTTAATGGTGGTGGCATATGTGTGATCATATCACAGTAATGGAACATTTATTCACTTTGCATAATTGCTATCTCTATAAATCACCCATAGGAGAATGGTCCTTTTAAAGAAAGAGAGGGTTTTTTTTCTGTGAAGGCAAAGCTAATCCATCAGAAAATCAATTGTAGTATTAAAACATAATTAACATCCACAGACTTCATTATTTGCCTATGACATTGCCATAAATGAGCTTCAGTGGCATGCACAAGAGCAGACATTATGGTTGTGTGTTTCTTTCAGCTGCTTCTGATAAGCTCTCCATGAAGACTCAATTTTGAAGAGCTTCTGGCAACGACAGTGATTTAGAAAATGGAAGGGCAAGTTGTGGCACAATATGATTAAGAGTGGGTCTGTCTGAGCTGCTTAGGAGAGGTCCCATTAAACATCACAGTGACACTGCTGGCTCTGGGCTAACTCAGCCGAGCCAGCCCTCCCTGTCCCAGAATTGAGGGGGTAGGTCAAAATGAAAAAGGATTTGAGAGACCCTGATATTTCAGAGTCAGTTCTGCAAGTAAAAAGTAGATGTGGGAGAAGAGGCAGAACTGAAGAAGCAGGCTGTTAACATATAAGAGCAATAAATGTAATAGCCATAGCCTAATACCACAGCCCAGACTGTATCTTCATTTCTTTTATGCTCTAGACTTCTGGGAGGTATCACACAGTTCTGTATGTGGCTGAAAGTAATTTACAAGCCTATGGCAAGGGCCAAAATCAAGTAAACCTATATCAGAGTTGTTCCTAACAGGGAAACTCATAAAGGTATATTGGAAAAAAAAAAAAAAAAGCGCTATTCAGCAAATTACACAGCCCATTCTTTAAGGAGGTCATTGAAGTCAAATAAATTTCATAGGTCTTTCCTATGCAATAATTTAGATGCAGTTAATATGCCCCAGAACACCAATAACAGCTAGATGCAGAGGTCATTTATTCACATTTTATCAATAGGATCTTTATGAGATGCAGGCTACTTCTTCAAGATCCACCCCATGCCAACAACCCAGAACATCAATGCTGTCCAGAAACCCACCTCAGTGCAATCATCCATTTCAGACTGCTGACTGAGCAATATGAAGCTAGAAAATGTCTTTAGGAGATACTCAACCCTCTGCCTCCACCTCAAGCCAAAACTAACTTCAGACTTGCTGGGAGAAGGAAAAGGCTGCCATCCCCCAGCCATGAGGGGTTTTCATATGAAGTATGATAGCATCATGTTTCTTCTGAATAACAACTTACTTCAGCTTAATGCTTGTTTCTTCCTTGCCTGGGGTTCATCATTTCAGTAACACAATGTTGGTTTTTGTTCTACGTACCCTGGGCCAAACAGACATTTCTGGTGCTTCACTGCACAGGATGCAAGCAGATCAAAAATTAGTTTAACAAAACACATAATTGGCTAATTGACTATATCCCCTTCCTATAACATGGATTGTACTACAATTTCAATTAGGGTGGCTTTTCAATGGACTTAAGACAGTGTTGTTTGAGTACACACGATGAAAATATTAACACAGAATCAAACGCAGGCAAGTCAAGATCACTTGTTGAAATATATCCATGCATGGCATGAAAGTCTAAAGGCCTCATATAATCAGCTGATGAGTGTTCCACTGTTCCAAGTTTAGAAAGATTTCCTTTAAGGTCCACCTACAGAAGAAATATTCAGAGCAGTCATGTTGGGGAGTGCTGCTGATCCCACTGCTTCCAGAACCAGCTGACAAAAATTACTTCGAGAAATCACATAGCTCATAATGGAGGGTTCAGTTTAAAAAGTCAGTAATGTGATTGATCCAGCTGGACAAAAAGCCTGAGAAAAATCAAACAAGATTTGGCCTGAAGATCTAGAACATTTAGGATTTCTCTGTTTTCATTTGTAAGTGTTAAAACCGTTTTCTCGGTGTATTCAGAAATTCTGCTTATATAAATACATTAGGTTTTAAGGAATACTTTTCAGTTATTCTGCTTATAAAAACATCAGCTCCTCCCTGTCCCCCCAGTGATTTCCAGGGAGCTGCTACAGCTTGTTTCCTCCAAATTACCATCATCCTCCACCCCCGCCTACCACCCATTAGGAGCCTGATACAGATATCAAATATGGGGCATAATGGGCATTAAATGAAGACCTCCCAGCTGTCTCCTGACAGTTTCATTGCATAATGGCGACCTTTGCATGTCTTATTCACCAAATAAAAAAAGACAAAACTATACAATTCCAAGCTGCAGATTAAAAAAATAAAAGTCCTATGATATATTTGGGGGGCAGGTTGGGGGTCTTCATTTACTTGCATATGTAGATGGTCTTATAAGGCTTCCCTTGGTGCTTCCTAGATGTGTAATATTTTGTTTCTTAATAGTCATTCTTGCTTTCTTTCTTGCTGAAAAGTGATAGCTCACTTTGAAAGCAGAGATTTATACTGCAGACTCTTCATTTAAACCTTATGTAAAGAAATAAAATCTTTATGTCCACACATATTTGAGCTCCTACCTTCATACATTTATAGCGTGTTACATTTCCCAGCTTTCCCATATTTAATGTTTTACAGCCTGTTCTCCAGATTCAGGTAGTAAAAGGCTTGAAGGCCAGAAAGCAAGGCAGCAGCTCACCATTTAATTAGAAAAGAACCAACACCGAGTTCTCCAAACTGCACATTTGCACAGAGGTACTAGCAAGACCTCTCACTAGAATAAGAACAATCTAACCTACGACTTCCACCAAAATATTTTAATTTAGACAGTTTTAAAATGCTTTAAGTGAATCCTTGCTGGACCTTGTGTTGCCTCATCAGTATTTAGAAATAGCACTGCAGGGGAAAAGGAAAGAACAGGAAAGGGAAAGAACTATACACTAAATAGAAAAAAGTCTGGGTAAGTAGAAGTAACTATTCCTTCATTTCCAGAAGGCTTCACTCCCACTCCATTCGGCTATGCATCTCCCAGCCAAGATGTGTGACATTTTCTGTGGGTGGCAGCACAGTTGTATTGGTATTTAGCTTGCATCTGACAAGCCTGTGCATTTGGAAGAATCACAGAATCATAGAATATCCAGAGTTAGAAGGGACCCATGGGATCACTGAGTCCAACTCTTAGTCCTGTGTAGGACATCCCCAAGAGTCACACCATGAGCCTGAGAGCATTGTTCAAATGTTTTGTAAACTCTGTCAGGTTGGTGCTGTGAACACTGCCCTGAGCAGCCTGCTCAGTGCCCAGCCACCCTCTGGGTAAAGATCCTTTTCCTGATGTCCAACCTAACCCTCCCTGGCTCACTTCATGCCATTTCCTTGAGTCCTGTCCCTTGTCATGAGGGAATAGATCTGTGCCTGGCCCTCCTCTTTCCCTCATGAGGATGTTGAAGACCACAACGTCTCTCCTCACTCTCCTCTTCTCCAGGCTGAACAGACCAAGTGCCCTCAGCCACTCCTCATACAGCTTCCCCTCCAGACCCTCCACCATCCTCACAGCTCTGCCTTTGAGGGTCTCTAGCTGCTCAATGTCTTTGTTATACTGCAGTGCCCAAAACTGCACTCAGGATTCAAGGTGGGGCCACTCCAGTGCAGAATTTGCTGATAAGAGGGAGTTATCACAAATAACTTGTCAACAATATTTCACACTTGTGGAGTCTGACCACACCCTTTATATCCTTCCCACTTTCACTCTCCATGGGTTCCTCAACCCCCCCCCCCCCCCCCACTTCACACTGTATTTCCTGAAACATGAAACAGATTATAGGAACATGCCATCAGTCAAGGTTCTCAGGAAAATTACATGGCACCTTTCCCTTGCTCCAGAGGACTAAATATCAACTCTGCAATATATTTCAGATGTTTGTCTAATCCAGAAGGGTCCTCTGTCCCAAAACAAGTTCCAAGGCTCCACACAACCATCTGAAGGTAAACCATGCTGGCACTTCCCACACCTTATTGGATCCAAGGCAGGAAGCTCCTCCAACACATCCATACACAGCCTTGAGGGTTCCCTAGTGTTCCACAGAGCACACAGTGGAAAAAAATGGGAAAATGGGCACCAGAGCCTGGGTCTGTCCATAAGATAATGGCTCAGAAAGTGGGTATGCAAGTGCTGACACAAAAGCTCTGCCTGGCCCACAGCCTTCAGGTTACTCCTAAAGTACTTTGCTAAAGTTTTCCTTTCATTTTCCCATGTAGATCATGCTTTCCAAACTTCTTTTACCTGTTGTTATCCTCGCAGTTCTCTTATTCTCCCCTTGACCTCTTTTCCCTTTTCCCTTTTCCCCCCCTCAAATTAGGTCATTAACACAGGGCAATTTAGGTGATTAACACATTAACACACATTACCAAGCAAAACTACTGCTGACGACCACAGCAATTCCTACCCACAAGTTATTTTAATCTTTTCAAATACTTCTGAGAACTTCTCCTCTGCCACAGCATGACAATAGTGACTATGGCTCAGCCTCCAACATGCTCTGACTCACAGATTTTCCTCTATGCTACAGCTCACTGGAACATTACCCACATTTATGCCTCGGGTTTAAGCATTAGTTTTACATTACACTACATTTCTTACATTAATTCCTCAGTTCCTGCAGAAATCCAAGCATAAAGCTGGGATATTCCAAATAGTTGAGAATCCAGGTGTGACCATTGGCAGCAGCTGTCTGCAAGCAGCATCTCTGCTCTTCTTCATGGTGCACAGCACAAGTCAGAGGTTTTGCTGTCCCAAGGCTGCAAGAATGGTGGAAAACAGGACACCTCACTCCCTAACCCTTCATCCAAGTCTCCTTAGGAACCAGGGGATAGAGACCATTGGGAAAAAGGAGCTGCTATCCTCCAGCAAGTGGGGTGTGCCAGGGACCCCCATTTTAGACATTTTCAGCCAGGCTCTCCATTAATGCCATCAGTATAATACAAAGTTTACGAAATAAAATACCAAGACCCCGTTCAGACACCTCTTGGCCAGAACACAATTCCCTGCTCAGTACCTAGCATCTGATAAAGAGAATGATACCTTGTTTCCCAGCAGTCATGTTAGGGTAGAGGGATTTATCTTGTGTGGACTTATTCTGACAATCCTTGCCTCTGGTTGTAATAAAAGCTCTTTATGGTGACTTTTCACCAAGCAAACTTCTGTCAGAAGTCTTTTAGAATTACAAGCCTCCTTTCCCACGCCCTGCCTCAAAAAAAGGGAATGGAGGAGAACAGAATTTCTTTTGCTGCAGGCAAACTGGCTTTGTGTGCTCCATGCATTTTGGCTTTGGGTTTCTTCACAAAATTCAACAAAGTTTTCATGTAAATGCTTATAGGTTTGGAGGCAACAGCTTACAGTGGCAGCCTGAGGCAGGTCAGCTTTGGATTTTAGGGGCTGCAAGGAAAATGTTTCCTCTAATTGAAACCCACACTGACTCCTGTATGGAAAAGCATTGCAGAGACACAAGAGGCCACCGAGTCCAGCAGAGATGCTGCCTAAGCAGTTCAGGGAGGAGATGGGTTCTGGCAGGTTTCACTGAAATCAGGGAGCAAGTTGTGCTCCTTCCTCCGAAGAGAGAAGCGCAGCGCACGTCCCTGCCTGGCAGGCTGTGAAGTGAAAGCCTTATCTCTGAAAGCACAGATACTCCAGGGAGTCTGCTGTGGAAAATCCCTCCATCAAACAAATCCCTGTGAGTTTCCAAGGAGTCCCAAACCTCTCTGGCCTGTCAGAAATGGATGCTTAGCTATTGCTAAGGCTTTTCTAGAAGGATGCAGAGAGCCAGCTGCATGACTTTGGCAACAATCAGTGAATCACCACAAAAGGTTGTCTTTTTTTAATGGAGTTAATTTATATGAATATTGTCACTGCTGTTCTCTTCCAAAAGCTCAATTTGCAGCTGTGGCTCGATCTCAGACTAAAAAAAAAGGAAAAAAGAACATGTAAATGTGTATCATGTGATTAACTCACCCATCACATGAAACCTTCCCTCCACATGACAAGCTGTCTGAGACATCCTGCTATGTATACACAATAAAAACTGTGGGAAACTGGGACTCAGAAAAGTGCTTATTTGGTTTACAAAGCTGGAAACTTTGTCTTTGTTCAGCTGAGGTTTTACACAGACTAATGTACCCTCAGCTCCAGACACAGACTTGCACATATTCTCCCGTATAAATTTCTGCGAGCTCCAATTACCATATGTAAACTACACATGTTGGAATAACCAAAGCAAATTTTTCACAGAGTACAGCTACTGTGTGCTACAGTGAGTAAAACTGGATTCTTGCAGTCAGGAAATGCCAGATCTGCAAAACCAGAAAGGAAAATCATCTTCACAAGATATTAGCTCATAAACTTGGGTAAAAGAAAAATAGAAAATTGTTGTTGTGCAGGACAGTGGTGCTCAGCTGAGGGATACAAGGACTGCAAGCAGCAATGCAGGTTGCTGGGAAATTCTAATTAAAAGTACACTTTGACCCCAGAAAAGCAGATAAAAATATATTACTTTCTAAGAGAAAACAAGCTTTCTGTTTTCCTGCACCTTTTACCAGCAAGTATTGGATTTAGCAATAAACATATATATATGTTCAGACCCCACACTATTAAGAACATTACCAAACATTTATAATGTCATTTATAATATTATAAATATTATAAATATTATAAATAATATTATGTATTATCATATCATATGACTGACCTAAAACTTCCTGCCAATCCCATTATACATTGCAGGAATCCACAAAAGCTGCAACTTAAAGGTAGTGGTCCACAACCTACTGTCACTGATTTCTGAATCTGCTCGTAGCAGCTACACTGACAAAACCTGACACAGCACTGCCCAACATTTCAAGGGGACAACTCAAACCTCCCTCACTTAGTTTGTCCCTGAGGTCCCTATAAAACAGCAGCTATACTGACTAAGAAACTTGAAATTCGTGTACAGAGACCACCAAAATCACTGCCTCGCCCTGAAATCAATGTTTTCCTTTGATTTTCAAAAAAGCAAGGCTTCCAGACACAACCTTTAAATTCATATGGAAAAACCATTTAGAATTTCATTAGAGAGAATAAAGCATAAGTCCTTTAAAATTTTTATGAAGTAATCCTTAGGAATAGATAATTTAGTAGAATTCTAAAATAATTTCTGTAAAATTCCATAGAATTAGAAAGCGAGCATCTGTTCTAAATAACTTTTTAATTGCCATAGAGAACTGGAGAAGCAGAATATCTTTTCTTGTTCATTTTTACAGGCTGATAGATAATTCATGTAGCAAGATTATCAATTTCTATTAAATGTCACAGCACCTTTTCATGCAGGAGTCTGACTCTTTTCTTTCTCTGATCGTGTCTTATTTGAGGAGGGGAACATGTTCTGCAGCCAAGTCTCCATTATTTGCTTTGGACAGTCAATTTTGCAGCTGAGCCCATAAGGTTTCTCCATATAATTATAGAGCATGTCTGACTGCTTCAGTGGTGGGTGGACAATTACAGATGTCAAAACTTTTCTTCCAGATAATAACAAGACTGCAAGGATAGCAAACCTGTTATATGAACCTCCAAGTTAAATACCCAACATCATGTCAATTCTTCATCTGAAACACCCTGCTGGGCAGCACACATGGAAATTACCTTATTTGAAAGAAATAGCTGTTAGGCAGGGTAAATATTAACACTATCTGGCATGAAAATCTTGCTTTGGCTTAAGTTTTAGGTCAAGAAAGAATAAACAATGACAGAAGAAAACCTCCCAGCTGAATACATTATGCTAGTTAAAGAAAGTAAAAGGTGAAAACTCCTTCCAAGACCTTTTGTTTTTTAGATATCTTGTGAATTGCCTGAACCAGATTCCATTTCAGCCATTCACTCAAGTATTATCTCGAGTATAATTTAAAAAGCATCAACCTCACTCAAAATATAGTTTTATTTCAGATATGCACCCACCAAACTAAAGACTCCCAACACACTCAAATGCTCATGAGCTCACTTGCCTGAAGTCCTCCCCATTAACTTACAGTCAGCTCTTCCAAAATTTAATCTTTCTATTAGAGCAATAATAGTTCTGTAAACAAAACACATTTTATGATTGTTTCTGTATGTATCAAGATGTGTTTGGCACTGAGGTTTGCAAAAGAGAATTTCCTGTTTACAAGCTCATTTTCTGTCCTGAATTTCAATGCATACTTGAGCAAAACCCTTCCACACGACTCCTCATCTTATTTCAAATGAGAAATATTTTGATGAGCATTTTTGCTTTAAGTTAATCATAATTATTGTAACAGTTTGACCTTTTCTTTTCTTAAAAAAAAGAAACAAAAGAAAAAGTATTGACAAATTAACAACAAAATATGGATATTACAACATAATATATGAATCTAAACAACTTTATAGATCTGAGAAGTCCTGTTTGGTTCAATGAGACAGCTCTATCACATTGTTGGCCGTGTGTAAATGCAGCCAAAGCCTTTGTCAGGTTTTTCTCAACAGCTGTTAAGCATCAGTCTCATATGTCTGACTGTTTGTTATACTTATAATAATCCATACATTATTTTAAACAAAAAATTCATGGAATTATGCAGAGACATTAATTTACCTTATTTTCCCATTTCAAGATATCAAAAAAGTCTTTTTTTCCTTACTTTTTATTTCCCATATCCTCATGAAGAACATGTATTAGTTATGCTCACTACAGAATCATAAAAGTTCTAAGTTAATATGTGTTACACTCATGGACCTGAGTATATATACTGTGAAGGAAAGCAGCCAAAGTAACCAGGATAGAAATGAAGGTGAAATAAAGAAATACAAGGTGAGGAGTATGATTGTGCTGTCCACGTAGCACTTAAAACACTGACCTGGAGCTGTTCCTGAGAGCCGTGGCAGAACCTGGGCCCCACATGATCAACCCAGGCTGCTGCATTAGTCTGCCCAAATTACCATCCCATTTGCCTGAAACAAGTCTAACTTTGCTGTCTTCAACCTAATTATTTCTGACTTACAGTAGAATATAGGATTTATCATCAGCTTTAAAATACTTGGATGTAAACCAGCCTCAAGGCAATCACATAACCCCTGGTCCCTGGTAACCCTTTTCAGCATCACGACAGAACCCAAAAGTGCTGCATACTTCAGGTCCGAAGTCAGCAGAAATTCAGAGAAATGTTGTATTTACTTACATGGATATTTTATCACCCAAAACAGCTGCCAGGTACAGAGCCTGTTATTTTGTCAGTTACAAATTTCTAGTCTTAGAAACCTGCTTCATACTATTAATTTGCCAAAATGGTGGTAACCTCTATTTAGTATTCATATTCTAAAGTACAGAAAAGCCTCAGATGTGTTGCAGAAAACAGCCACTGAATTAATGTCTCAACCAAGTCATTTTCTATAAGAAAGAGGTTCTAGACAGGCTTTCAATAGTGCTTTTTACACAGAAAAGCAAACAATTTTTGCCTGTGTAAAATAATAAACCCAGTGGGGTGAGGCTGCATAGGGAACAGTAAAGCCAGTCACAGCACAGAAGGGCGGGACCACTCAGGTCTGTTAGGACCTGGTTGATTTCTCCTTCTTCACATCTATGGCTGAATCTAAGGTTTGCTGTCCCCCTGATTATAAAATACTCAGTCACAAGAGAGATGTCATCAATAGGTTTGAACTTGATCTACAGGATCCATAACTTAACTAAGAAATAGTTAAAAGATTTGGAAATTGCAATCTGATGAAAAACCATGTAACAACATAGCTCCAGACAGGACCAATTGCTCAATACTTAGGGAGTATAATCCCTAATAATTTAAATTAATTATTCAACAATGATGGATCTCCATTAGATCATCCACATCTCATCCCTCTGTACCCTTACGTGGGGTGTGCTGGGATTAATCTGCTGTGGGAAGCACAGTTTAAATACCATATGGAGGAAAGCAGAGCCACAGCCTGGGAATGGTAGGCAGAGCAAGCCAAATTAATATATTTTCAAATGCACACATGTTTGGCAATTAGGTTACACATGAACATTGTCAGGTGCAATTTCTTTTGCTTTGCAAATACCTTAGTAACTAGAGCAAGGCCTCGTGAGCATCTCAGCTCAGGAGGCAGAGGTGTGAGAACTGAGCTAATCCTCTGCTAACATGCTCAGAGGCACAGAGGACACAGCAAAAAGAGGAACCTTTGGCTATTGCTCTCATCACTTTAATTGCACCAACATAAATTGAGCATCTTCACCACTTCTCTGCTGACTTTTGCACAGCTACAGACCATCATTGTCTGACAACTGCCATGCTTTTTACAAAGTCAAGCAGACTAGCTTACATGAAATCAATCAGGATTTACAAAATAGAAATGAAACTGTCACTCCTCAAAGGGTTGATCTAACAGATATACTTCATTTGTAAATATATAAAGCCATGTATCTAGTCAAGAGGATAAAGCTTCTTGCAGAACATAGCTGCAACAACTGCTTTGCTTTAGGTGGTTAAGCTGTGCTTTCATGCAAGAATGTGACTGTCAGGGCACTTACCTTGTGGGAAACCCAAGTTCTTTTACATCTGCCACCGCCCATGAGAATGATCCAACTACCAGACTGCACAAACGGCATTCTTCAGCCTTTCTGTAGAATCAGTGCTGTGTTTTCCTGTAAAATATACGTCTCAGTGATACAGAAAAGGAAAATAAAAGCATGGAAGAGACCATGCTTCTAAAGTCTAGTAGTTATGTCACTTACTAAGAAAAGGAGAGTCTCGGTTCTAGTTCCAAGACTATGTCTGTAATCCCCATCATGGCATAAAACATATGAACACTACCTCAGACCTTCCATCCCTTTTCCGTCAAAGAAAACGTCAGAAACGTCAAAGTTTTCTGTTCAGTTATTTAAAATAAAAGGTATTTTTCAGAAATACTCAGTGGATATGCACCCACACAAGTCACTTTCCTCCTAAGCAAGGTGTCTAAATCTCAGAAGATTATTAGAGCTGGACACAATCTCCTGTATTTTTGTCTTGTGTAACTTTTATTAACTATCTTGAAGCATCTCCTCACTCAACACATCCCCCTTCATGGCATATTCCTCTAGGACACCAAGGCACTCAACATTTGGATTCTGGATTCAAATTTGCAACCAGGTTAAGGTTAAATGTTAAAATCAAATGTCTGCTACATTTTGCACCCTCCAGAAAATACAACCAACATGCACAATTTTAGCAGCCAGGGTCTGGAAGCAAGATTTCTATCTTCCATCTTTTTCTCCTGTCTCTTGTTCCCTGCAGCTTCCCTCTGTTTCCAGTCTGTCCTCCCAGTATTTTATGAGGTGGGCAAGCAGCAGGTGCTCATCACTGTAGCTGTGCTGATGAGCCAGGATATACTTATCACTGCTTCCATCATGAGAAGCCAGGGTTTCCTGCCTTCTGTTTGTAATTAATTGGGAGTCCACATCCTCACTGGATACTGTTTTTTTCACCACACATCCAGGAATTTAAAATTTCTAAACCATGAACTCTTGCCAAATGTAACTGGGTTCACCAGCAGATTCAGAAGGTTTTGGACAACAATATATAAATGTACATATGGACAAAGATTTTGACTTCTAGACAATTAGGCTTAATGAGGAGATGAGGCTCAGGCAGAGAAAGAGAGGAATAGGAATTAAGCAAATAGTTGGACCTTTCTAAAGATGAGATTCACCTATCATTTATACTGCAAGCCTTTTGAGCACATGCTCAAGAAACCACCAATTCAGCAGCCAGAGATGATCTGTGTGAGCAAACAGGGCTGGGGAGTGGGAACAAGGCCTGGCACATCCTCCAGGTTGCTCAGATCTCAGCAGGACCCACTTGGGGCTGAGCACTCTGCAGGACTGGGCTGTGAGGACAGGTGGAAGCTGAACAAGGAGCACTTTCCCAGGGGTACTTTGGATGCAGTCCCTCTCTTTGCTGAGGGTGATTTTGCTGTACTGATGCAAGCTAGGCTGGGCCAGTTGGCCTCAGGAGCAGAGAACAAATCCTGTAGAAGTAGCCAGAGAAACTGTGACGACATCATGTATTAATATTGCCCAGCTTATTTTTCACAAGGGGTGGATGGACAAAGAGGGGGAGTTTAGCTCTGTCCACCACTGGAGCCCTTTGGCCCTTCCCACAGGAGCAGCTCTGAGCCTGCATTTCTGCGAGGACATTCCCAGCTCCAGGAACTCAGTGTTCCCAGATCCTGAGCTGATGTGCTCACGGGAAAATGTTGAAAATATCCCTCGTAGACAATGATCTCATCTTTTTCCATAAACGCTCTTTTCTTTTCCAATCCTTCTGTGAAAAACTGAGATTCAAAAACTTGAAGACAACATTGACAGGTCCCATAAACAGCATTTGCGGCTGCCCATAGGGGTTAAGTCAGTGCTCAGTAACCTCAGTCACAAACTGGAAGACAGGAGTAGTAACAGGAATTAGTCAGAGAACCTTAGCCCTGGACTTGAACCTTTTTCTCCCCATATTTTCACTGTTGGCGAAATATGGGTACAGAAACACACATGCACACAAAAATTTCCTTAACTATCAATACACATATATAGACATCTATTAATACATTTACACAATAGTTGTACTTGTGTCTATCCCATTTCTTAAACGTATGCGGAATATAAGTACCTAATTACATATGAGTATTTCTGTAAGTTTCTTTAGACATTCACCCATATGCACATACACAATACAGATAAGATACATTAAATACTGGTTGGGGAGCACCTTATGACATACATCCTGAAATATTTTGGCAAAGGTACTCTAAAGGATGGAACTGGAAGAGTGATATGCTAGAAAAGTGCCCACAAATGCTGGCCTGATCTCATGTTTCCCTGTGCTAGCCTGTATCACACACATGTATGTACACACACAAAAACTCCCACAAAAGCCAATATGAGCTTTGATTTAGAAGCAACCCTTTATAAGCATTTCAGCTGAAACAGAGCAAGTTTTGGGTCATTTTGGTGAGTGACAGAATAACCACTCTAGCTAACAGGAAGAATTTTATTGTAATTCTTCTTTTATTTTTATAAATAAAAACTTTCCTAGACTAAAAAGTGAAACATGGAATCAGGTAATCACATTCTCCAGCCTTCTATCACACATTCAGAAATGAAAAGACTTGAAAAGAATACACCTTATTCCAAGACTTCTTTTGACAGCATCTATTTTTTAAAGCTGACCTTTTCTATAGGCTTCTATTTCCAGATAGGCTAGAAATATGCTTCCAGATACTATTTCCAATATATTTAATGTTTTAAAGAGATGAATTCTGGAGCATATTGCTTTTCTGGAAGTTTCTGTCTCTTAATTCTATCTACCCTGGTACCAGGTTAGCATTGAAAGTGCTTCTCTTTCCTTTGGTCACACACAATTTTTTCTACCCTGTAGCACACTTGCTACAAGGACACTGAAACCAATTCCCTTCCCTTCAGGTAAAAGTCTAGCTTTAAAATTTGGGTTCACTTCTCTAAGGTGTGTTCTCCTGTATTCATACACCCTGGACTCCAACTGTCATACTTACAGCAGTGTTGATATTAAAAGCCTTAACATTAACGTCACTGATAGCATTAACCATTAGTATTAAAACTCTGGCTTCATTCTTACTGAGCCCACCATGCTGCTATTTTAGGAGCAAGATTTTTAATTCTCAGTTATATACAGTTCTACTGACTAGTAGCCTAAAAGGCAATACCTTTCCAAGTGCCCTCTTATTTCATTATCATTGACTGATAACAGCAGAGAACCTTTCCTACAACATCCAGCCCAGACACTTTATCAAGAAACTCTTCATTCACTAGAGATGATTTTTGCAAGATAGATAAAGCCTCCTGTTTTCTCAAAGTCTGTGTTTACTAACTTTTGAAATATGCCCTTAGTGCTCCTTTTCAGTCCCTACAACAAGGCAATAAGCTAAAAGGTAAAATTCCTCAGGATAGTAGGAAGTTAAAAAGTATGGCACTGTGATCATGCATGTGCAATGTATGGAAAAATAAATGGTGTTATATTTCTCTTAAAAATAAATTTTAAAAGAGGACATATAACCTCACTACCATTTTGAAATAAACCTGATGATAGCTGAGTCTATAGAATTTTGTTTTCTGACAAGCAGAGCACTTTTATTTGAGACTTTCAATCAGAAATGTGTAAAGCTGGGCAGAAAGCAGCTGGGCATTTCAGAAAGGGAAGGAGAAGGCTCATAAATTAACCAGTTGGCACAATCCTAACTATAGTATCACGAACAGTGCTGTTATAATATTATTGCTGTAGGTTAATGTGATCCTTTATTCAGCCTTTTTTTCCTCCACAGTAGCCCATTTTCAAGAAGTAAAATGGTTTCATTTGAATTGCAAATCCCAACACATATATAGTTTGATTCTTTTGGAGCAGGATGAGTGACAGTGGTATATTAGAGTTAACAAACCTTGCCCACTTTTAAATACATTTCTGGTATTGAAAGCTAACAGAGCTGAAATCTGAATGGGTGAAGGGTCTGCTCTGGCATTCATTCCTTTATTGGAGCCTTGAAAGGACCGTATGGAGGGAACCTGATAGAAATTTGTGTTGCTGCTAAATAGAACTCAGTCCAAGGTAGAAAAATAAAAGCTTAGGTCTGTCGTCTTTTATAACATTTCATTCCTGGGGGCCACTGCTTTCAAAACTGAAACTAGGGGCTGTGCAGCTTCTTTGATTCAACTGGTCCCTCAGCTTAATGGACTACAGGCCTTGCAAAATTGCTGAATTGCCCAGCCTTTTGAAAGATTCTGTGCTTCTTGTACAGAAATGCATTAGCGCGTGTGGCAGCAACAGAAGATTTTTAAAAAAAAAAAAAAAAAGGAAGCTTCAAGAAAATGTGCAGTGGGAAGCAGATAATAATCTCCCTCCAACAGTCCTGCACACTTGGGAAGCTGTTTTTTAGGTCCAGTACAGAAGCTTAACCTGCACATTGCCATTAGCAACAACCAAAGGCATACCATAGACATGCAGGCATAGAGCAGCCAAACATGAATCTGACAGAGCCATGTCAGACTGAATTAATTCACTACTTTTAACATTTTTTAAAAGAAAATTCTGGATCCCAAAAGGATATACAAATATAATTTTATAGGAGGGAGAAATCAAATTCATAATAGAAGAAATAGGAGCCAGCCAAAGCTGCGCTCAGTTGCTCTATCAGAAATACCTGTCCAAGCAGGAATTAAACACAATTAGCAGAATTGTTGAGTATCATCCTCCATGTGCTTCCAAAACTTAAGGAAAAATTAGCAGTAAGACATTTCTACAAATAATACAAATATTCTTCTTGTAACCAAGCTACCTATCTGTTTAAAGCATCGAGAAGCAGAGCACTCACTCCACAGCACGGGCACAGACTCGAATGCAATGTGTCCCAACAAAGACGTTTCATGTTTTCATAGTTAATCTTCCATTCAGCCTTTGTACTTTGATGTGCTCTGAAAGCAGAAGAAATTTACTCATCCAACCACCCTTCAGGCTGCAGCAGCTGTGACACTGCAGAGCAACACAAAGGGATTGCTCTGTGGCCAGGGGATGGCAGAGACTTGCCTCCATTTGAGGCTTATAACTCATTCTGCCATTTAGAGCTCCAGTGTTCAAAAAACGACAGATTTACATTCAAAAATGGAAGTTGAGTGAGAAATAAAAAATGTATAAAAAGAATGAGTTGCATGCAGAAGCAGACATTAATTTAAATATAACTCAACATCAGCTCAGTTGAAGAGTGTCTGATCCCATGAGCACACAATCTGACACACATTTCAACAACTTTCAAAGTCTTGATCTTAAACAAAGAAATCATTGCTACCCTTTCCTATTTCTGTAAGGCTAACACCTGTAAAATTATTTGAATTTTACTCCTCCCCTTGCACATGATTTTAAATGGTGGCTGCAAATGTAGAAACTAAGATTTTTTAATGCTCTAGTACCCTGCCAAAATAAGCCAAAGACATCCCTAATAACATAAATATATTATTACCTGGGCCATCCTGCATTTATTCTACCAGTTACTGTAACAATCATTAACCTGAAGACCACAGAAGCATCAATTTTAAATGCTTCAGGAATAAATTTCCAACAAAGGATGAATAAGTGAAAGTCCACTCAGCCATGGGGTGGACTTTCTTGCTTTCTTTACTAGTGGCTTTCTAGCCTGAGCAGTGGCTTTGATTCCTTCATCAACCTTAGAACCGGACAGAAAGCCAAGAAAAATGTGCCTAGATCGCTACTGCAAATGCTGCGCAGACAATAGCTTTTTCACACACCACTTCTTTTAAACATTGTCTTCATTTCTATTTTTCACGGGTTTCCAAGAGATGAATGACAGATGTAGCCAGTAGTTTTAGCTGCCAAAACAAATGCTGGTCACTTCACTCATTGTCCAATGCCTTTGACTAAACAGATTCAGGATGTGGAGGATGCAAGGAGAAATTCCACACTAAAAAATGTATTATGGATTTTGCAATACCTGCCTTTGAAAAAAAGAAGACAGTCTGAATGTGAAAATCACTTTTAAAAAACTGGTCTTAAATCTCTGGCTTTGGCAGCACAGACTGTAGAAGTCAGAGGCAGAAAAGACCTTGCAAGAAATCTATGTTTCCTCATGAACATCATTCCTTCCAACACAGTTACCCCTAATGTAGTATGTAATTTAACATGATCTATGTCTATGAAAAAATTTGGATGATCCTCATAGAAAGATCTGTAACCAATATATTGGATCACACTTTTCCTCAGAGTCTCCCTGACCTTTCCCAGTTTCATTATTCAATTCTTTTCATAAATATCCCAAGCACAAATGCTTTTGTTTTACTAGTTACTGTTTAAGATTGAACACAAATGGAGAGAGTTAAGCCAACAAGCTTTATGGGACCACCTGTACATAGCTAGTATTTTTTAATGTATACATTTAAAAAAAAATAAATATTTCTTTTCGATCAGAGGTGATTGTGCATGGGATTGGAATTTGATGATCAAATTCAAAGACTGGGGAAAAGAGTGGAAGCAGCTGACAATAGAAAAATAACTTATTTTCTTGTATTCATTTATTTCCCTACTAGGGTCATATTTAAAAGAGAAAATACCACCTTCCAATTGATCTGGGTACTTTCCACTTGCAGTGCTCTTTGTCTTCTAAACAGGCAAAAGTTCTTTGTCAGGTAACATGACAAAAAAAGAGCTATTTTTCACATTTATCAGCCAAGGTTTTATACAATCTTATGATAATTCAGGCTGATTGAAAAATACCAATAGTGGTAGTGTAGTAACAGAACCAGGCAATATAATGGAAGAATTGTCAGTGGGATTTCCACACAGGAAGGGTTTCTAAACAACAAGCAAAACAACCAGCTCATTACTTGCATTTCTCTTATTACCTGCCAACAAAATGGCAGTGAAATCTGAAAAACTCAGGTTTTGAAGGCATGTTGTAAACATTGCTTCCACCATTCAAGCCAGAACCCTAGAAACTTTTTTCTGTGATGCTTTATAAAATTTTAAATATATATATAGAGAGAGAGAGGGAAATCAGATTGTTAACAAGACTGCTTCAAAGCAGACCTCTTATTTTGGCTCCTCTCTAATTCTCAGGCTGACAAGTGAATCTGGTGAATTAATGTTGGAGATTTGAACAATAAACACTCTGGGCCTTTTCTATTGCTTCAGTGATGCAAAGCCTAATTAGATGGTTAACTAGGCATATGGCTACTTTGCATCATTGTAGAAGCAGAAAGCATCTGATGTGCACACTGCTTCTAGAAATTTAAAAGCACTGTAATTGTTGGAACTTAACTTAATCTTCCTAGATGCCAGTAACAAATGGTTGGGGTTGTAGAAACATGGAGAACATTACAGGTTTTTCTTTATTTCTTGTAAATATCAATAGTATAAGCAGAAAACTGAATATATACGGTGATTATTTTTTATTGCACAAATAAGTCAGACTCAAGCAACAGAAATATACTGAGTGAAAACCAACTATTTTAGATCAGTACTTGGCTTAGTTAACAACTAACTATCACATTTTGAAAGCAAATTCCAGCTTTAAAAATTGGTAGTAACCATTGTAAATAATGCTGCAATCTCATCAAATATTCAAACAAAGGAACAAAGACTGAAAGCTTGAGAACAACAATTTTAGGGTTGTACAAAACTCATCTGTCCTTTGAAAAACAATGTTTGTTTTTCAATACTGAAATTTCCATAAACTAATCACCAAGAGAGTAACAAACCAGAGCAGTTCTTTCAGAACACATGGCTGATCCTTTTTATCATTTGAAGCTCTAATCTAAATGATCAGGATCTTCTCTAAAGCCTTCATTATTTAAATTTATTCATCAAATAGGTTTTTAAAAAGTTACTTGCTTTACTGGCAATTTACAATCAAATCTTAGCAAGCATTAAATATACAGAACTCAAGCTCTTCTTGAATAATGAATTTGTATGCTTTGCTTCTGTTTTTTTTTTTTCTCTGAAGAAAGATTATATTCAAAATTGCATTTCCCATTCTGATTCCCTTGACTACAAACTTGAAACCCACATTTCTTGCTAATTTGTGCAGCTACTTTTCAAAGAGCCTTATCAGTGAATGTTCCAGCACTCACATTTGTTTGCTAAGAAAGTCAGAGCAATCAAAACCAAAGTAGAATATGAAGAAGGATCCTAGAATTTGGATGCCTGTGTATCAGGAGTTCTTCTGTCACAAGGAGCATTTTTAACAATTTGCAAACAACACGTCTGCCCTGAGAGCTGGAAAGACACATTAACACATCTAACTGTTGGTTCACGGGTAAGAGCCTCATGCATTCTACATTTTCAACATGCACTCTAAAATTCCATCCAGCTTATCACCCTTACTTATTAATTTTTACTATTTTAATAAGGAAAACCAGGCTGGTGCCATTTAGCTACCTACATGAATGTTTCCAGTGGCATTTTCTATGTGCATAAGAATGTAATGAGAATAAGTGACACAGGGCTTGTTTCTGCCCAGTCAGTGTGATTACACAGCCTGAGCTATCCATGATCTCACTCACTAGACAAGGAAGAGGCTGGTTGGGAAGTCCCACGCAGTATTCCAGTGTCATAGCTGGGTACTTTGGGCAATTTGCTATATTTCACTTACCTTGGCACAAAATCACTTTTCAGAACTGATGCACATTCCAAAGCAGAGCAGAAGGTTCAGATACATACAGTGGCCCAAATTTTTTCATCCCAAATGGATTTTGTTCATCTCAGTACACATTTTTCATAAATCTGAGTTATTTTTATAAGGCAATAATGTCATTTGAAAGCTAAAATAACCTGCATTCTCTTCCTTTACCAACTTGAAACTTCCTTTACAAACTTGGAACATCCTTCAAGTACTACTGTAAAAGATATATCCAACCCAAATGTTTGGGTTGCTTGGTCTTTATATTATTAATCAAATTACTGAGGCTCTCAACTTCCCTTTATATCCTGTACTAATAAGCCCACTGCAAAAATAAACCAGATAATTACCACAGCCATCAACTTTCTACACACAGTAGCTGTCATTCTTACAGTGTTGGAGGCACTGCAGAAGTATTTGTGATCTCAGGAGGGCAAAGAAGGAAAAAAAAATGTCCAAAAGTAAAGGAGAATTTAAATTATTTATTTAAAGCATTTGGAATTAAATCAGTCAATATCAAGAGACAGCCAATGGTGGTATGCAAAATAATGGCAATGGGCTTTCTATGGTTTATCAGTTAATTCCAGGGAATTCAGCTCTCTGACAGGAGGCTATTAGCAAGTAACAGCTCAATAAGAGAAGATACCTAGAATAAATAGTTAGTGCTAAAATCTCATTAATCAAAAAGGAGTCTATAAGATCTTTTAGGCAAGGATCATGGACAAGGCATCTTGCAGATTTCAGCGTGCTTTTTGTGACATTAGAACAAGAAATTAGAACAATCATACAACAACATCCTCTGCAGACACCACAGAGTTTGCAACTCCTTTCAATGTTGCTGCACAATGTAACCACTAATGTAAAAACATTCTTTTTTCTTTTAAAATTACACAATGAATAATTGGCCTTGGCCAACTCTTGTCTTCATTACAAAGTGGCTGCTGCCACTTCCTCTCAGTGGGAAGTGATCCATGAGAGATGAAGGCTGCAATTCACATTTTTAAAATAACATCTCTCCTCTTTAATGTGAAGTGATCCTCAATCATTTCATGCAGATGAAAGAGGAAGTTGAAAATTATCCCAGTTTTTTATTCACTCTTCTATAATTAGTGTTTACCTATCCCCAGCTGACATGTCTTACATATAAAATTCAGAACAGTCTGACAGGAATGAACAAGCTTACCTTAAAAGAGAGTTGTACATAAGAGAAATGGTGCTAGCTTCCTCCCAGGAAAAGTAGAATCTGCAACATGGAATAAGGAAAATTTTATTTCAGTGGAAATGAAAATAAATAAATTTTATGTGGGAAAAGAGAGGATTTGTTCCTAAATTTAAAGAGTGTGGATTGAACAGCAGAAGGCCACCCTGCACAGAAAGAAAATAAAAACTTCAAGAACGTAGGTGTTTAGTTAGAAATACCTAGTTCTAAATATCTTAGAAAGAAAATCCTGCCAGCCTGAAACAGGATTTGGATTCAGGAAAAGGGCATTCTAAGCAGCAGTGTCATATGCAGACAGAGAACTTCTCCAGAAGTTCATCCCTGCAGCAGAAAAGAGCAGGAAAAGTTTAAGATGAGATCAAAACCGAGAGCCGCAAGAGCAATTCACCAAGGAACAGCACAGCCAAACCTTCCCAGGAGCCATGAGAAGGAATTCACGCCATGTCACAGCAGCACAGCCTGCTCTGTGCTCTGTCAGCTCTCACTCCCAGGACAGAGAGGCTGTGCCCACCCACTCAGGACCATCTCCACAGCTGGTAGCCCAGCTGTGACCAGTGCCTTCCGCCTGACATAAGGGGTGACATCCAGGATTCACTCAGGCTGGGCAAGTGAGCACAGTCCAGCCACAATACTCTTTGGAGTTGAAGGCAACTTCACAAATATGAACTGAACAGACATAATGGCCACAGAGCTGAAAAAACTATGAATTAAAAGGCCAACGTTTTCCATTTCCACATTTTTAAAATGAAATATTAATTTATATCCAATACTTCCTTCAAATGTGTGGCCAAGAACACATTTTATGTAAGAAACTCTCCAAGCCAAAACAATCATCTTAAAACAACCATTTATTTCATTTCAAACCATGTATCTTTTTTCTCTTTCCTGGAGAAAAAAAAAAAAGAAATAATTTTCCCTATTTTTTTTCATCTACGCATAAAATCGGGGGAAGCAAAAAAATATCGTTACATTGTTTAAAACCTCCTAATAAAAGGCATACGCTGTCTCCTTGGAGACATGCACTAGCCCTTTGAATTTCCAACTGGACCACTTGGTCCTGGAAAGCCTTTCTGCAATAATGGACTCAATGTATTTAAATACTGAAGCAAGGGAAGAGCAAAACTGAAAGTGGGCAATACACACAGAAGTGGGATCCAGATTTCCTCCTGAAGTATCCATTGAATTTCAACCTCACTTTTCTCCATTGCAGCTCATCCAAGACCTGCAGAGAACTAACTTTTGACAGGTGGTGTCAGAAGGCAAAATCTGTTTAGGACACTGGAAAAATTATGAAAAATGTGCTCTGACATTGAAACACCTCTAACTGCAGGGTATTACTGTGTGCCAAAAATTACAACACAAAGCTTTAAAAAACCAAGTCATGAAAAAATGCTGTTTGCCAGTGCTATCTAACTCTATTTCTTATTTAACATGTTAGAGCACATTAAAAATAAAAAACTCTTTGAAGCCATGCATGAATCTTACAGGTTCATATATACCTAATATGTGTACACATATATAATCATCCATATCCTTACTCAGAAAACATTCTTTATATTTTTCCCATTTTTAGCAAATTTAAGTTTTCCTAGATTTATGCATGTGGCACTATCATGCTCTCCTCAGATTCTTGAGTGGACTGAACTGCTCAAAAACCTCCTAGAAAAATATTTGCAAGGATTGGGAAATAACCTCAGGAAGTTGGACTGACACTCTTGGAATGCAAAGATCAAGAGTTTCTTCGCACTATTTTTATTATAAACAAAGAACCCACTACAATTGCAGTGGCATCACTGGGGGAGGTAGAGGGAGGAGATGAGGAACAGTAGGAAAGCTGGAAAAATAATACAGATAATCATTTTAAAGCCTTGAGTATACTCCTCCTGTACTCTTCACATCATTATGGCAATGAAAATACCCCAGGCTTTTTCACCAAGAGCTTCATTTCTGTCTGAATGAAGTAATAGCATTACAAATTTTGGAGGCTCTTTAAAAGATCTTTATGTGAAGTCAGATAGGAATTACTAAACAGTTCCCTGTTTAAAAAAAAAAAAAAAAAGAAACAAAGACAAGGGTCAAACACCAAAATACAAAGAAAAACAAAAGTAAGAGGAAGAAATAAAATTAGCTCAGTTTTCTGACCATGTAAATCATCAGGAATTGTTTCATCTTAAACACTAAATGGCCCAGCCATTGCTAGCATGTAGAGATAAGACATTTCCACCTCCACATGACAGCTCATACAAACTGTTTCTTGTTTGTTTCCCTATCAGGAGTTCACAGCAGTCACCAAGATGACTTCACTTGATTTGATTCCTTCCCTGCTCTCTGTGGTTCCTTTACCAAGCCCTGTACAAGGCTGTTCACGTCCCTTGGGAAGACCCAAAGTCAGGATTTGCACTGACAAAAGGTGCAGCAGATAACGCTGAGTGGAACCCTGGCTGCCACAACACTGCTCCTTTCGCCAGCCCCCTCACCAGGGCACTTTCCCAGGCAAAGGGCTGGGACAATTCTCCGTGCTGCTCTCATCTCACTGCTCTTCCCACCTCTCTCAATCTACCAAAGACAAAACAGGGACAGTTGTGAGGTTGGTATCTGTGGTTGTTAAATCCCATGTTTCCTAGTTCAGCCTTTCCATTGCAAATAAAAGTCAGAGTGCCTGAAAGTACATCTGGTTAAAACCAAAATACATTTCCAGCATTTATATGAAACTCTTTTTCTTTTAGAGACATGAAATGATGCCACAGGTTTTAGCTTTTATATTTTTCAGATTCTGTACTGGTTTAGTGTGTAGTTCTGAGCTTCATATGAGAGGATAGTGAGCTCTCTTCACAGAGCAGGGAGAAAAAACAATTACTTCTCTAGCTGGGGACCAAGGACAAATGATCCAGACGTCAGGCATAAAAAACAGCAGACTGAAGAGAGAAAAACAAGAAGGATGGGACTTCATAAGCTAAAGCTATAACTGGACAATTAACTCCAATACACTAATGGACCAGAACTTATAAAAGTGAGAGGCCCCATGACCAGTTATCAATTTTTTGACCATTTTGGGTTCACCTGGGGTGTGGCCCTGGCTGGGCTCTTGTGCTGCTCAAGGTGGATCCATTGAGGCCTCCTAATAAATCCCTACTTTATTCTTCAGCTCTGTCTGGTCTCTGTTCTAGGTCATCCTTCACAAGGCATGCAGAAAGCATTTATGAGTGCTGGTGATGAGACTCTGCTTTTGCTGGTATTCTCTTACTGCTCAAAAAAAAAGCTAAAGAGAATCCCATTATATTTCACAAGAAATGCATAAAAACAGCTTCTTCCACAATATAATTATTTAAAAAATCTCAGTTCGAGATAATGCTCTCTGCTAGCTGACAAGTCAAATTTTCATGTTAGCTTCTGCAAATGACTTTTGGTGAGTTATTTCCAGGCTACTGTCCAACCACACACTTACTTGTACAGGTAAAATGTAATTGATACATGAATGAGCTACCCATATCTGCTCTAAAACTTGATGTAGCAGAAAAAATCTTAAAAAATAAAACGAAGAAAAACAAAATTTGTCAGAGTTCCTGAAAAAATGCTTTTTTCTATTATGGAGAGTACCATCAACACCACTGAAGAATGACAGCAGAATTTATTCTGGCACATGTCCACAGCTTTCAAAACTAAGCAAATATTAGGCACAGTTAGGAAAAAAATAGTTTGATACCACTAAAAAAAAATATAGAATTTACTCTGATAATAAGATAAAGCAGATATTCTGTAACATAACCAAATCAAAACAACCAGCCGTGCTTGAAAATTTACAAATATTTTACTAGCTACAAAACCTGTTGCTTACTGTACCCAAAACACAATGGAAATTGGGGGGGGTGGTATTTATTCCAATGCAACTTTTTTTGTTGACGTTACAGAACAGACTAATTTTTCCAGTTAATTATTACAGGAAGTAAAATATTATAGCAGGCATAGATTTTTTTTTTTTTAAGTATTCCCCACATCATAGTAACAACACATTCTTTTTGTTTAATATTACAACTTGTAGCTGTTCTGAGATACGAGTCTCCTGAGTGAGTGTTAAAACACTTCAGTATTACTCCCTTAACTTCATCTGTAAAATGTGAAACAACCTGGAATTGTAACACTGAACACTAAGCAACCTTCCAGAAAATTCCAGCCTTTAACCCCTGTGTCAGTTAGAGCTCTGTACTCGTATCACACACTGGAATAAATAATACATGCCATACTTGTGAAAAAAAAAAAATGAAGGACCTGCAACTACAACCAATAAAATATTCTTTCACATTTTTTATATGTGATCAAAGAACAGGAGCTTCTAGAACATCATCCAACAATAAATGACAGAAATAGATATCTGAGCTTGGTGTGATTCATTTGCACATGTGACCTGGGAAAGAAATCAAATAAGTATTCTGGAAGGAAATCAAACACAGAGTCAGTCTGAAAAATTTTAAAATAAGAGCTGGAAACAATAAATGATACTTAATCTAGCGTACAGCAAGTAAATACAGTAGTAGAGAACCCAGAACCATTTTCTCAAAGGCAGATGTGCAGCTAGAGGCCTCAGTATTGAAAATGGACTGCAGCTGAGACAATTGACATCTCTATACATGATACAGATGTTATACACAATCAGCTATGGCCACGTCCCAGATGGTCACTTGTGACATCTGACTGTTGACCTAAAAAGCCATGGAACAAAAGTTGTAGGAACTGTTGGGCTTTTTTCTAAGGCCTTCATCACTCTTTTTTGTTCCTGGATGCTTTAGTAGTGAAAAAAACATTGTTACAGAGAATCAGCCAAAACAATTGACTCAATCAAGAGCTGCTGCACAAAGACCAACCTACAAATGCAAACACATCAGCAGGGAGATACTGAAACATTTGGTTCACCCCTTTACTCACTCCCATCTCATCCAAGTTCAACAGCAAAGGAAAAACGATTATTGCATAATTTCAGAAATTATAGAACGTCTCTTAATCAAGAATCCAAAAGCAGTTTTGGGGAATACAGTGCTAAGAAGTAGGTCTCAGGAGATTTCTCCTAGCTGTAGCCTAGGAAAGAAACTAGAAATATGCCTGAAGTAGACTGTGGGATTAAACATCATCACACTATTTCACTATTTCAAATTATTTCACTCATTTTTATTTGTCTTTGTCTGCAGAATTTAGCACAGATCTCCATTTTTCCTCCCTTTCCTCCAGTCTCCAATATTTTGATCTGCTGCAGACATTTCTTACTACCACATAATAAGATTGATTCATTTTATACTTGACATTTTCTTCCATCCTTGGATGTCGCTGTATATTCTTAAAGGAAAAACTGCATTGTACTCTAAATTATGGCAATCCAGAACTTAGTATGGGGCTTGCCTGAGAACTGCATCTTTGTAAATTCAGGCAGCAACAGCATAAGTTCTGTTCAAAATAGCTCTCCTCTGGCTGAACAGTAATGAGCACTGAATTCTAAGACTTTCTATCTAACTGACTGTGTTTGGTACTCCTGAAAAGAAAAGTAACTGTATTTTGTTTTAAAACTAGAAGGGAACAATACAATTAAAGAAATTAATTAAAGCAAGTGCAATAGAAAATATTACACATGCAGAGGAAAAAATGAAAGCATGATGAAAATTACCAAAAATAAAAAAGGAGGGGGTTGTCAAACCAAACACATATTCTACTGGTTTCCTTTCTAGAAAAGAAGACTCAGGGGTAATAGTTAAATTATAGATATTCAGGGTATTTCATAGGGCTGCAACCTGATGTCAGACCTGTTCTTTAAGCACCAGGGTCTGCCTCACCATGTAACCCCACTGTGCACTGTTCTGTAGATCACATCTTTGTGAACTGCTTCTAGGTAGTCTCCAGTGGCTGTATTCCATTACAAGCCGGGTTTTGATCCTCTTTTTCCCATTCAGTGTCGCTGTGAGAACAAAAAACTTTCTTCCCTCAGGTGAGATGTCTCCAGGAGACTTGGAGAAACCTCTGGAGGTTTTTTCTGGAGGCCATCAGCCATGGCCTTGCAGTTCTTCCAGGTATAGTGCCTTATGCTGCATGATTGTCACATGATTTTGGCTCTTTGCAGAAAGTGTGCTATCACTGTTAGAATATGGCACTACAAGGTCCAAATTCTACTTTTATTTCTAGAAGTAATTTTTAATAACTCCTCAGGGAAAGTGAGGGCCATTTAAAATATATTATCTCTCATATCATCTATATGTAGATGCATGAAGCCAGAGCTTTTTTAGCAAACAGAACACATTTAGACACTGAAATAAGGTCAAATTTCCAGAAATTATCTGCAGCTGGAAGCTCTCACCACCCTCAACACAGTTAGCTCTTGGAAACCCGGCAATGCATATAGACAACTAAACAAGAGCTGGGCTGTTCAGAAAATCTGGTCCCAGTTGTGAATGCTGACATCTCCTGAAGATCCTCTCACTGGTTCTAAAACTCTGACTTACCTACAGCTCCCACTGACTGGGAATCCCTGCCATTGAAAACCCACAGTTGCCTGCGTGCAGATTGCTGTGGTTCCAAATATCAAAATTCACTTTTGCAGCCACATATGATTTAATTTGTGTTTTTCAAGGACCTGGTGCTGAAAGGCAGAAATTACAAGGATATATTAAAACTTATCAATGACACCCTCTAAAAATGAGCTAAATTTTCAGGGCTCCAGAAGTATCCATTTAAGTCAAACAGTTTTATAAGTGAAAATTCCACTATATTCTAGGAAAATGAGGGAAGAGGAGAGCTTTCTGCTGGGAAGTTTCAGCTGGGTATTATTATGACTCCTTTTATACACACCGTAAGTATTTCATGACTTTGAACCATCTATTTTTCCAATTAAGATGTCAATGAAAAAAAATAAGCAATGGATCACACAGGGCTGGTCTTAAAAAGTCAACATCAACCTTAATTCTGTGATGACAATTTATAGATTATTTTCCAAAATACTTTATTTTCCACCCTCACAGAATTAACATTTCCTTCAATTGTCACTGCAACATACATGTTCTGTTAGTACAAAACAAGGATTTTTCTCAACACTTAAATATCATGAGGTTGCCCTCAATTTACCTTGTGCTAAAGTAATCCCAAAAGTGAGAAGGATGTTTCCCATCCATGCTCCTACTTCCATACTCAGCCCTCCAGTGACTTCTGTGATAGTTTTGGGTACTGGATTTTGAAAGCATAGTAGTTGATACTACTTGAAGTACATCACTTTCATTTTTAAATGTAATAAAAAGTAAGAGCCCTACAGTTTCCCATCAGAATGCACTACTTCAATCTCCTCCTTTTTGCAACCAAAACTATGGGGTTGTTTCCTCAGGAGAGGAAAAAAATAGAACTTAAAATGCAACAATAAAAAGCTAACACAATAATGATTCTTAACCTTTTTTTCATTAAAGCAATGCAAAAGTTTGAACAATAGCTGATGATATTGCCTCTAGAAGAAGCTCCTTGCAGAATACCAGTAACACCAGCTGTAAATTGAACTGCATAATTTCTAATGCATTAGGATATATGGATTATACAGACATTAGAATATTTTCTCACAATATCTTTGAAGAAGAAAGAATTAAAAGGAAAAAAGTAAAAGCAAATTTAAGTGAGCCTCCAACAACTATCAATATTTCAAACTACAATTTAAGTACCCTGTTGTTAATTTTAGTATGCACCTCAAAAAAAAAAAAAAAAGGTATTTTAAAAATTGTCTTAATACTTATTAATATATTCACATCCTGGACTATAAACACCCATTCTATGTAACTGAGTAATTGGTTTTTTGTGTATAGATGTTAAATTTAAGCCCGAGTAATCAACTGTGATTTCATCCACCATACACAGACTTTTTCCTTCATGATGGGAGGTGGTTTTTCTTGGGGACAGTGCTAGAGTTTTGGGGTTTTTTTGGAGGGAGAGGGATTGCTGATTTCAGGGATACTAAAAGAAAAGTGTATTTTGTAAGGATATCAGCATATTAACTCAATCTCTCATCGCAAAATGAATATCCCTGTGACTGATGAAGACACAAACTCCATGGATTTCAGAACACCAAGGGACCATGATGGCAAATATTTTGGAGAGCAGCAGAGAAGGCACAAGCTGAAGAGAAGGGTGCCTCCCTGTGGCAAACAGATACAAGAGAGGCCAGGCAAATTACTGGGGCTTAGTTCCAGTTTCTTTTTTCCATATTTTTTCCATATGGACTCAAGTAGCCATAGCATCAAATGTTCCTGGGAGCACACTCTCCTCTTTATGCTGTGGCAGAAAATTGCCAGGGCAAAATCACACCAAAACCACACACACAAATAGAGGAAAAAATAAACCTACAAAACATCCACACAGGCAAAAAGCCTCACAATTTTTCCTAATTTTGAGAGTTTAAAGTTTAAAGCTTATGCTGTATTTTGGTTTTTAATTAAAACAAATTGAATTACACAAGCTTCTATTTTGGCATCATCCGAATATAGATAGAGGCACATTTTTACAAATTCAGAAAAACAAATATTTTTTTTTGCTGAGCACCAGTTAACATCTAATCTTCCTTGATGCTCCCTTTCCATTCTCTGCTTGTAATTCTTCCAAATCAGTTCCTTCCTTCCTGCAGAGTCCTACTCTTGTAAGGATTCCATAGTGCCTTTACTACAAGTTCCTTTTTCCTTATTTTTCCACATTTCCTGAAGCATGTCACTTTCAAAACTAACTCTAAAGTTATCACAGCAATAGTTGGCTTTATGTCATTATTGAGGTCAAACCTGATCTAGCCAGTCAGACCTCTAGAAAAAAACCTGTATTTTTATCTGAAGGAAGACTGCATCAGCAACAGTCAAGGTAATGATATTACCCAGATAGCATCATCCCATACAGGTTGTTGAAGCCCTTTCAGATGTTTCATCTTATTTCAAAACAAATATTTTTGAGACAAGTTATTATAATTTTCTTCTTTTTTTTTTTTTTTTAAGATCTCATTCTCTTTATATTTCTTTTCCTTTCTTCACTGGTAGAGTGGAAAAATGACAGAAAGAAATTGAGGAACTAAAATCAGAAACCAGCTACACTATGCCAATCTCTTGCTATCATTCTCCACTTGTTTATCCTGCACATTCCTTTAGTTCTATCAGATACTATTAAAGATTCAGTACATTATTCTAAACTGTATTTGATACAGAAAATCACATATTGAAATTCAAACAAAGAGCAAATAAATACTTTACCCTTATAAATTCAGGATATGTATATAAAACACCTCCGAAAGGACTTGTGCATGTATGATGACACCAGTTCTTCACTTTGGATAAACAGCCATCTGTAAGATCAAGACAAAAGAAAAAACAGCCATATCTTAGGAAGGATAAAATTATCCTTTATCAATCGAAGTGAAAAATTTGGATTTAAGAGATGTAAGATCACTGCCTGGTTGCAGAGAACTTTTCCGGCAGTAGCTTTTTCTGCATATTACCCTAAGAGGAAACAAGATTGAATGTTAAACAAATGATTCACTACAATAATAAAATAAACTTTCAATATTTAATGAAAGCAATAAATAATAGATTGTAATTGTCAACCTAATACAATTTTAAAGGCAGAATAATTCTTATCCAAACACACTCAACTGAGCTAACAGGCTAAGTCAGGGGTTTTGGTTTTAAAATACACCAAAAAATCTTCAGCTATTTTTTCCTCTGTTCTAGAGCCTGCTGTAGGCAGATGAAACCTATCATGGTTATCATTGTATCCTGAACTAGTTTATTTGAAAATAATTTTGAAGTCAAGGTCTTGTGATACTTTATGACCTCCTTTACTCTTCCTCTGAAATATTCTTGGATGAACTTAAAAGAGGGCTGCACATATGGTCTACCGGATTAAACAAGGAGGTAGGAAGGTCAGATTATTACCAGAATAATTTATATTTCCTTTTGCATTGGCTGTGTACAACATGAGCTGTAAGCAAATGAGACTCCCCAAAATTTATAGTCAGCTACACTTTGGATTAAAAATCAGACCGGGACAAAAGAGATTTTGCAATAACCAGAGAACAGAAATTGTGACCAAAAACTGGAGGTGAGAGGATGGCAATTAGAAATATTTTACCATGCACCTGGAATGCAGCATATACTTCACCTATTGTACTCATTTAATCTAGTATTTCAGATTTTGAAATTTGTTATCACTTTACCAGGGAAGAGAGATCTTTTTTCTTTAGCCTGTCTCTTCACAGCAGTGAAGACAACCACTCAGTGGTCATTATACTGTACTCCTGCAACTGAAGGCAACACTCCACTGAAAGAAGCTGCACTGTTCATTTGATGACAGCCTAATTCCTCTTTAAGAAGTTTCTTGCTAAAATTTACTGGAAAGACCCTGTTACCTGGGATGGTCTGCGATATAGCCACAAAACAGAATCACTTTAAAAGGTGCATGTTCTGCAGTGATCCTAGCAATGCTGATCTTTCAGAAACAATCCGTGTAAGAATAAGGACAACTTTTCACAAAACAAAATACACACTCCCCGGGGGGGAAAATAGTGAGGAACTTTCTGTTCTGCATTCTCCAATCATCTCTAAGAAATAAGGATTAATAACTAGCTGCCTGTAGGCAAGTTGTTACAGAATTACCTACTAAAGGGCTTCTTCCCCTTCACCTTGTTCCCAGCTTCTGTGTTTCGAAGAATATTTAAAAGGTCATCCAAAGTAATCACCATGATAAATGCAAAGAAATTCAACTGCAATTGGTTCAGTAAAGGGTTTTCTTTCCTTAGTGGAAAGAAAACTTCAGGAAGTGCTTTTGTCAATCCCAGTAAGACTTTGACAGTAACATGTAACCTCAGTCCTTGACCCGGCAAGTCTGAGCTGCATTTAATTGGTCTGTCTGCAAAGCTATGAAAAATTTCTCTTTGTGTACTGTAAAATAAAATGTATATATTTCATACAGCTGGGAAACAATATCTACTATTCAGAGCTGCTGGCAGCACAACAGAGCACTTTCCTTGTTAAACTCTCTGAAACCATCCCCTTTTTCCAGCCCTGCTTTTAGGTGCACTGAAGAAGCCAAAAATATAAAAGTCAACAAGTGGAAAGCATAATCATTGGAAAACTCAAAGGATATAAATCATTCTTAGGAGAAACACAACATTTGGTGAAAATCATGAGAACCTTGCAGATTTGTTGGGTTGGTTTGTGGAGCTGGGGAAGGACTTATCAGGAAAAAAAAAACAAAACGCTGAACAGCCACATTGAAACCAAATCCTCATCTCTGTCCTGTCCATCTCTTTTTTATTTTTACTCTACTTACTGGTCTTCCTCAGCATCAAGCTACTCCCCATAAATCCACAAGTAGCAGCCATGTGGACTTTTATGAGATAAATCTCAGGATAACTGGGAACCCACGGGGTTTTTTTTAAAAACTAAGCTTTTCAATACCCGATCAAATAAACATTCAAAGAGGAAGAATTTAAGGAGGAAGAGACAGAAGCTTTCTAATCTCTAATTCTCATGTCTGTCAGTGTGAGTTACCATGGCAGTTTGAACACACATTGAGCTTGTGGCCATTTTTATGGCTGGAAACAGGATGGGCTGAGGTGTATCAACGTTACAGAATGAGTCAGCCAGCAAATCCATGCCAGGAGATTCCCTCCTGGAGTAGCTACAGCAGTCATAAAGATGTAAACAAAGGTAGCAACAGGACTTATTTCACTGCTGAGGTGCAGCTACCCAAGGAGTTTTGCTGGCAACAAGATCTTAGTAATGGGAGGGAGGACTTCCCAGTTTCCACTTAATAGACCCAAAACTAATAAAATTTATAGCACAGACTGAGCCTGAGCTGCATAAAAACATAGTCACTGAAAGTTTGCAAAGCACTGGTTAAAAGGAGAAAAATGGTTATGTAAAGGATGTCAATATTGATAAGAAATGTAGATTTCCATTGATCCCACACTGATCCAGCAGTAAAATGTCTATTATAAACATCACCACCTCACAGGACTGAACACAGTACACAACTTCAACTTCTTCTAAGCCTTCATTTGCAATCAAATTACAATCAAACAGGTAAATTAGGTGTGTCCTGTACAGCAAACACATGTGGAAGTGATGCACATTATGTATAAATTAGATCTATTTTTATTCTTCCAATTACCTTCAGATGCAGCAATAACTAACCACAGAAAAGGTATTCCTGCATGTGAGCAATGTCAAGATGCAAGACCATTTGGAATCTTTAAAGCAGCTCACAATTTTAAAGTCACTGGCAGTAGAAAGGCAGAAAAAACCAAAAATGAGAGTATTTTACTGCTAAGGGACCCGGACAACCTTCTGACACAAGTTTCCTTGTTGTTTTTAACTAAAGCACAGAGAGATAAAATGGTTACAAGTAACAATTGGTAATCATTAGGCCCTTTTTAAAAAAAATCCTGAGCAGAAAAAGAACATTCCCTCAAGTATTGTTTGGGTGGGCACTGAACAAATGCTGAAACCACTCACTCCTGCTCCTCCCTAGATGCTGTTTGGTGTTGCTCATAGTTAAATGATATAGCACTAGCATTTATACAGTTTTATATCTTCAAGCACTGGTATGAACTGAAGGGATTTTTTTTCAGCCTTTTGTAGGTGTGTGATAGTTACACAATGCAGAAATACAGGCTGCTGAACACTAATTAGAAACAAACCCTTAAAATACATATTCCATTTGCTTTAGAGCATCAATTATAAAACCAGATGTTAGAGCCAGATGTCAAAGAATTATTTTTCATAAGCCACAGCTTATAGCCATGTAGCCTCCATTTATCATCTCAGATGGGAACATTTAATTTGACAGCACACATTTTGGTTAATAGCCAGTTTCAACATTAGCACTTGTTTTTGCAATTTTATGTAAAGGGATGCGATAAAACTGTCTATAATGAAAATTCTGTTATTTCAGTACCTCAGCATTTACAAATCATGTCTATCTGTGCACAAGCTGAAAATGTTTTACACACTTGTGAACGTCTGCAGTATGTCTCAGAGGAACAGTTCTTTCCAGATGGTAGCTTATTTAATATATATCTACAGATAGGGTTTGCTCCTAGAAGCTGTGCTCCTCTTTCAAGACATTTATCTTAAGAGGACAGAAAATAAAACATTTCTGCTCCTGTGTTTCTTGAATATTATAAAACTTCACTGATTACAGTGGATAATTTTGGTTAAAAAAAATATTGCATTCTGTTACTTTTGGTAGATGGTCTTAACAGAAATTTGGGCCTAGAGCTCTCAGGGCAGCCTATATTTAGCAATACAAGTCCTTTCTTCTTGTGTATTCCTTGCATTTCTAGGTAAAATCTGTGCCAGGTCTTCAGCTGCTGTCAGGCTGGCGCAGACCCAGTAACTTCAGCACTGTATTTGAGTTTCTTTTACATTTGACAGGAAAAAAAAAAAATCTAACTGTTCTGAAGCCAGGAATGGTAAGGAAGGGATAACTGGCATACTTTAAAAATCTGCCAATAGATATCAATCCACCCTGATTTTAGTCCTAAAGGTGAACAGTCCCACTGCAAGGCTTCTACTGAGAAAAACTGGGTAATCATATCAAATTATGTGACAAATTTGTGAAAAGTGCAAATTAATTTTCCTCCTGACTAAAGCCAGGATTTGACTCTTCAGATAGTGAGAAGACACAAGTACACTATTTCAACTGGGATATTTCAGGTTTGAATTATTTTATCCAGACAGCAAAACAGATTTTTTTGGCTACCCATCACACATTTTCAAACTCAGACGTTAATTTTAGAATAAAATCCTCAAGAAGTAAAACCAAGATGTTTAATGCAACCCTATCAGAAAGACATATTATATGTGCTGCCTATACTTGTGAAAAATTAGGGAATGGGCATTTTTATTGCTCCTGTTCATAAATCAAAGAATGTAAGGAACTGATATATGAAAGGACTAAAGAGGAAAATATAGTATCATCTATCAAACACTTAAAATACATATTTTAAGAAACTCCTATGAAAGGGAAGTGGAGATGAGTCATAACACACCTTCAGTTCTTCAATGGGAGGCACAGCCTGATCACAGACTCCAACTGCTAATAAGAGAAACCCAGTCTCTTAACTGCAGATTAATATAGAAATTACATCCAACATCCTTTCGTGCTGACATAAAAGAAACCATACCAGCCAGCTTTACTTTTCTGCTAAGAAGGATTTCAAAAAGTGCCCTAGACCAGGACACAGGGGTGCTGAAGACCTGTGTTAACTCCTCCATACACTTCAGCAGCAGAAATGAAGAAGGCCTGGGTGTAACCATGGCCAAAAGAGCCCTGCAGATTCTGAGCTGATGAGGATAGGAGATTTAAGATTCCTTCTGTGAAACCACATTGGGGTTTTTGTTTTGTCTTGATTTTTCTTTTTTTTTTTCCTGTCTCGGAGATTGGAAATTCCACCTATTAGAATTGGTGAAACATCAGTCTTACTCCTTCTGGTAAGTCAGTATGCAAGCAAAACAAAAACAAACATATTAATAAGTTAGTAGATCATAATATACTGATGACTTCTCAGTTCCTGAAAATAAAACAATATTGAAACATCAGTTATTCACACACTGAAAATTCTGATTTTTCAAAACCCTGTAGCAGTAAAGTCAGCTCAAGGCTTTTGAGAAAGTCACAGTTACTTTCATGATTTAGGATATTTGTATACAAATACAACTTAAAGAGACTGAATTCATTACTGAATTTCTGATATACACAAAATAATGTTCTGACACAGGAAAAAGCCTGCGTACAGTAATTGTAACTATTAGCTTCAGTTGTTATGGTCTGGCAAAAGTCTTTCAGTACTCTGATATCTGCTAGCATCACTGGAGAAGGGCATTGCAGCTTAATTAACTTGTTAACAATGCAGAGGCAATGAGAAACTAACATTCTACCCTTTCACATAGATCATGCATGTTGAATAGCTCTAACATTCACATCATTAGCCACAAAAAGTTGTTTTTCCAGTCACTGACATGCATGTTTTTATTTCAGCAGCCATAACACTCTAATGGCTAAATGGATTTGCTTTCCCAGAGTGTCTGGGAAATGATTTTGCTAATCTTGGTTCACAAACTCATTACCAAACTGAATTCCAGCATCTTTTCCAGTGTCTAGCCTGAATATCAAGTTTCAGGCACCTTTCACTACTCCTTATTTATGTAATTCTTTATTAAGCCTGCATTTTACAGCCTTTTTTTACAACTTGGTCATATTAAGTAACAAGGTTCTGGATAACTGGAAAAAGCTCAGCAGCAGCTCAGGAGGTATCTCGGGTTTGGGATGGAGGTGTAAAATAACTCACAGAGCACCAATGTACACAATGCTGATGCAATTCATGTGGCTGCTGCTGCATGCATTTCATTGCACACAGGAAGGTGTGTTACCTCCCTTCCCATCTCACCCTAGCCCAGGAATTCTTTTCTGAGGAACAACTGTTTCAAGAGCAATATCAAATTTCCACAGCAAGGCAACCGGCACAGCAGCTAAATAATCTGCCCTTGTGAAGCACTGCAGGTGTTGAAACACTGTGCAGACAATTTAGGGGGTTTAGGGAGACAAAACTCCCTAAACCTTCAGCATCCTTTCAGCATTCTTTCCAAGGCAGGCAGAAGGGGATGCACTGCAAGCAGTCATGTGGCAGCTAAAGGAGTGCACCAAGTATGAGGAAACAGGGAAAAACTTCTCAGAGGACAAGAGACAAGAGCACAATCAGCACAAGAGGTAAATGGAAAACTACTATTAGGAATTGGGAAAGAAAAAAAAAAAAGCTCTTACAGAAAGGGTGATCACACCTTGGAACAAGCTGCTTTGCTATGGAATCTCCACCCTTGGAGTAATTAAAGAATTGCTTGGGAAAGGCCTCAGCAACCTCAACTGACTTCTGAGTTGAATTTACAATGAAGCAACCTCTGCTGTGATTGACTTGGAGCAGTCAACTTCCCCTCCCAGCCTAATTTATTCCTTGATTTGATCTCACCTTCCACCCCACATTCAGGATTCCACAATTTGGGAACAGAAAAGGGAAGCCCAAGCAGTGGAAAGGAGAGGCACATTTTCTGCCACAGAGGCTGAGCAAGGCAGAAGTAGCTTCAGCAGCACACCCAACATTCTTTTTCCTTTTTAATGTTTGCTCTATCCTCTACTCCCTTAGAAAAAGACAGCATGTACTAAAATCATAAAGTTTATCACTCTAATTTCATCTCTTCCTCAGTTTTCCATGGAATTTTGAAGGGCTACAACCTCCCTGCAAACATGTAGAATGCCTACAGCTGGAAATGAGCTGGATCCAGGAAGCCTTTCATATTCTGCCCTAAATCCCTTACAGTGGATATATAATTTTAGAAAATTGCTAACTTTTGAAAATAGACTTTTGCCAATTAAATGTCTGGCCTGTGCAATAGCTATTAGCTGAAAACTTCTGCATTTTCTTTTTGCTCCTTCAAAATCCCAGTTTGATACATTCTTTATTAAAATTTCAAATTATCTACTGAAATAATAAAAATTTTCAGGTGTCCTGAGGAACTATCTAATTTTAATTTTACTGCTGCAGTGAAATTAACAATTCCAATCAAGCATTTTCCCTACAGTTCGGAAGAAAGTTAGAATTGCATTTAAACTGTAAAAATAGTTCTCATCAACTAATCTTATTAAACTAAGTAGCAAAGTTTTCTATCACACTGATGTCTATTTAAATCTCACAAAGAAGGGGAATTCCTAAATATATAAAAATTGAAAAAAAACATAGGACTTTGTTTCATCCTTCCCAGTTTCTAGAAGAAACTGCACAATGAACTCCAAGATACTTCAGGTTGTTTCATTTTGGTTCTAACAGTATTTCATGAGTTGGTGATGTGCTTGCTCAAGTGTAATTTCAAGAAAATTAAATCAAATACATTAACGCAAACTGATAAGTTGAAGAGTGAAAAGAAGTTCATAAATTCTCATTTGCACACAGAGATGGTATTCAGAAAGTTACTGCCACTTCTAATTATCACAAGCAAACAGCTGGTGTATAAAATTGTTAGTGGCCAAAAGTATACACAGATCTGTTATTTAAATCTATTTCAGAATGTAAATGGGCTCTTGGAATGAAGAAGACCTATAACTAATTGATTTATACACTCTAACTTGTTTATTTCAGTTAGAACATAAACATTTTGTACATTCCTGAAAGACCTGGCAAGGAAAGTAACTGAGAAATAATGATGTTTCTCGCTTGAGTATTTTATCATTGTTCATTTTATTTACTGCTTTTTTTTTCCCCTATTGGATATATGAAATATGCAAAAGTTCCTGTTATTGTAATACAGATACATAAACAGAGGAATTTGGCTTTTCCCTGACTACATTGCAAAGGAAAACAAATCAGAATTTTACCTATTGTCAGAATTAGGCACGGTTGTGTTTTTTCAAAATTACATTAACTGCAGACCATATATGTGGGAATTCAGGTCAAATCTCATTCGGCCCATCACTTTTCTTTCTGTCACACAAACTCCCTTTATTTCCTCCTGCCATTTTCCAGGCTTTCTTGACACTTGGAGCAGCATCATTGAGGGGTTGGGAGGGATTATCCCAACCTATAACAGTGCTCCATCATGAAAATGGGCATTGCTCTAAGAACCATTTAATGAGTAATTAACAGTATCTAACCTGCAACTTGAAATAATTATCTCCCAACATTGTAAGTTGAATTAAAAAAAAAAAATTAGGTTTCTTAATACCAAGAGGGCTCATTATGAATAAATACCACTCTTTTAGTCCCATTTTAGTTCCTTTTTATTTCAGTTTTTTGCTTTCATTTTGCTTTTAAGTTGGAAAAAAATCCCAACATTTTAAAGCTTATACAGCAAAAGGTAATGGTATGCCAACATCATTCACAAAGCTACCCTACTTGCAAGGCTGGTCTCACTGTCTAAGGATTAGAGAGCAAATAAACATTTTAAACTGCAACCCAACTGTAAATGTCTTTCTCAGTGCAGCCTGACAGTAGGCTTTGATCTTTGTGTGTATATACATATATTCATATAAAACTCAGAGGAAAAAGCACTAAAAACAGCATTGGGAAGATTCAGAAAGCCTAAAGAGAATCACAAAAATCTTTTTTTAATGTCTTCAAATTCAGAAGTCAGACAAAACTGGAAACTGCTGTTTGATTTTTGCGTAATCCTTATTTCATGTTAAGAGTATAGAGTCTAATCATGAATCTGGATCTCTCAAGAACACACCAAGCCTAAACACAGAAAGAAAAGCATGCTGAGGGAATGGCCTGAAGTTGTGTCAGGGCAGGTTTAGGGTGGATATTTTAAAAAAGGTTCTTCCCCCAGTGTGGCTGGGCACTGAACGGGCTCCCAAGGGCAGTGGTCACAGCACCAGCCTGAATAGATCCTGAGGTGTGTTTGGACAATGCTCTCGGGCACATGGTGGGATTCTTGGGGTGTCCTGCCCAGGAGCTTCACTTGATGATCCCTGTGGATCCCTTCCAGCTCTGGATATTCCATGAATTTGGGATGAACGTCTTCAGCAAGATCCCATATCCCTCTGTGGGGCATTGTGACTGAACACAAAATCTGAGGGCATTGCACCTATTCCACAGGCCAAAAGGGACAGTCCAACCCCCTTGGATTATAAGGAGTTCAGCCTCCTTGTACCACCCATCCTGACTTTCACCTAGGCACGCAAACACTGAATTTTGCACCTTGTTACTGACAACAGGGAAGGTTGGTGGTGGTGTGTGTAATGCCAGATGCTGCCAGCAAAAGAATGATGTTGATAAACTCGACAGGGAGTAGAAATCTTTATCTTTCAGGAAAAACATAATCCTGAATACTTGAGATTGGTTCAGAAGCTTCATTTGAGACTGTAGGTAGTACTCTGATTTTCCTTTAAGGAGGCTGACCCAAGCAATGTGTCTGATGTATCATGGAACAACTTTTAGTTATTTTAAAGAACAAATGAATCAATTAACTGAATTCTTAAAGCTGGCAAAAGAATGAGCTAAGACTGATTAGGATGACTTAATGCTCAATTGCTTGATAATATATATATATAATAACTGTACTTAAACTTTTAGATCTAGAGGGTTTTGGTTTCCCAAAAGTTAAAAAAAGAGCAATTAAAATTCTGCCTTACAAAACTTTTTTTTTTTTTAGGCAGACCACAACCAAAGCAAAACACCCAGACCCAGCCTTAAGTGCCCTCAGCTTTAAGATTACATCCTGAACCCTGCTGGTCCCATGACAATCCCAATTCAGACCTCCCCAAGGAGTAAAGTGAGGCACTTGAAGCCCCCAGTCTCCAACAATCCCTTTACACATTGCAGCTTCACTTTATGATGATTCTGAGCAGACACATCCCTTAACCATGACCTCTTCCAAAACTTCAGAGAACTTCTAGAGAAACAGACCAATTTTCCTTCAGCACTGGGCTCTCCTCACCTACCTGTGACCTCCTCCTGACTTGCACACAGAGTTTGGTTCTGTCTCCCTGCACGTGAAGGGACCCACCCTCTTTCTGATGGGGATGCATTTCAAATGCTGGCGTGAAGAGCATGTCAGGAGCTGCTGGCTCAGAGGAGCTTGGAAGCAAACATGGAGAGAGCTGGAGCTGGGCTCTTGCATGACTTTTCCACACACTTTTGTAAGAATTTTAGGCTAGTCCAGACAGTTGGGAAATCCCAAATGACAGATGATCCATTTTTATTACCCTTATATTTCCATTGTGGATATAATTCATATTGGACTTGTCACAAAAAAGCTCCACGCTCAAAGCCAAAGAAGATGTAGCACATTTCAAAACAGTCTTTTTCACATCTCTATGGTTATTCTAGGAGGAGTTAATGTAAAAAGTAGCCAGGATGACATCTGCATTAATATATACATGCAGCACCTATGGGTTTACTCATTAATTAAAGCAAGAGCCTTTATGTCATTTGTACAGCGTGAGGTAAAGAACATTTTTCCTGTCTGTATAAGCTTTGGTACACCAGTTTCCTCCCTAAAGAGGACATAATAGCTACATTTAAGTAAATCGGGTCAACATGTCCTCCTTTATTTTAAGGTAAACTGACCTTCCTGTCCCACTGCAGTCCAATTTTTCTTTATAGCTATTTAAAACCTATTATAGGTTAACATTAACATTGAGACCACTTCCTGCACTGTCTGATTTTGCTAGATGATAAACTTAATAGCACTTAGTGACAGACAGCAACTGAGAAGCTGGGGGAAGGGGGGATTTCACCTCCAACAGCAGCCTACAATACTCATAGCAGTTTAATAACGACATCAATAAAAAGGCAGATCTACTGTAAAATGCCTGCGGTGGCAATTACTCTGCTCTGTTTACTTTGGCTGCAGCCAGCAGAGAGCAGGATCCATTCTGCTCACCACCTCTTCCCTTCCAGTCACTCCTATCCCACATCTGGACAGGGAGAAGCATAACTCAGGGTGGGGATCAGGAAAGTTTCGGGGATGGATCCCATACTGCACCTGGCACAGACGGCGTTTCTGCAGCACACAGACGCTCACCCCGCTGCTGCGGCAGGACGCATTAGCCTTCAATGGTCTGCACACTAACTGCAACCTTGGAAAAGACATTACCTCACAAGCAAAAAATCTTGCACTGTGTTCATTTTTCAAGATTGAATTAAGCCTGTTTTGGTTAAATGCGAATATCAGTAGTTTGGAAACCCAAATCTGATGCATATGTCTCTCTATACTGCCTCAGAGGTTCAATCAGGGGATGTTTAAAAGCTTTCTGCTGGTAGCAGGCAGCAAAAGGCACTCAAGAGGCAAGAGGAATGATTTGTCAAGAGGTTTCTGATTCCCAAAGCTGGTACTCAGGAGCAGTTTTGGTCTCAGGATCGATGTAGCTTCTAGAGACTGAAACTCTGCAGTTATGCTCTGAGGCAGCTTTAGAAATATCTTCATCTGCCAAAAGCAATATTTATAGTATGAAAGACCATGTAAGTTACTTCAGCAACAGAGTTTCTAAAGACATTCACACTTGGCTGATACCTGGCTCTTATCTTTTAGGGGGGAAAAAAAAAGACATAGAAAGGAAAACCTTTGTGTTAACAATGACAACTGAAAAACTAGCTGGTCTCTTAAAATGATACTAACAGTGCTAAAATGATTCTAAGCTGGGCCTTCCTGGTACAGAGTAAAATGCATGGAATAAAGAGAAGTTTCAACACTGTAAGAAGTTATTGACTCTGGGATTTTGCTCTGGCTGACAGTTTCCATACGGTCATGGAAAACAAGGAGAATTTTTAAAAGATGTCTATGTGCCTCCTTGTACAGATTTAGCTGTTTGGTAGTTCACATAAGGAGGTGTCACAGAAAACATTGCTATCTCCTTGCCAAGGAAACCAGACAGGTATCCATCGGTACTCTCTAATGAGCAGCACAAAGCAACCAGTCCTTTCATTTAATCAACTTCCTCCTAGAGTTGGACTCAATTATTCTTATGGATCCCTTCCAACTTAGGATATTCTATTGCATGATAATGCAAACAGCTACAAGTATTGACTTTTCTCCCTGTGAAAAAAACTCTTGCTTTTTTCCCAAAGTCTCCAAGATCATCTCTAGCAAAATAAATGCTCATCACAGTTCCAGATAATCTGCTTCTCTTTTCAGCATATCATGACTCTTTTTTTCATCCCAAAGTGTGAGACCTCAAGATCCTCAAGGAGGAAGCCGGGCAGCCCTTTAAAGAGGGAGATGCTAAGCTGTACATCCAGGAGAGCTCCTCTGAGCACAGAGCAGCCACAGAGCACACCTGACCACAACACTGCTAGTTCACCTGTGTCCTTATAAATGGGAAAAGAACAAAACAGTGGCAGGAAAGGAGGCAGAAGTCAACTGTGAGAGTTTCATTCTCCACGCATGATACTCAAAAACAGAATGAAGGCCTTATTAAGGAACACCAATAGCCATGAAAATTTATGTAAGCAGCACAGACAGGTGCTATATATGTCCCTTCTGCTTCCCAGCCTCAATGCAGACTCAGTTTCAGGATGCAGTGGCATCCCAGGAAGCTGCAAATGCTCAGGAGTGTAGTGGCTCGTGCCTCACTGATAACCACTTGGAAAAATATACTGTTTCGTATAAATTAGAGGAAACCTAGGAATCTAGCCTAAATCAAGTTCTAGGCAAGACCCCAGCCAATATAAAATATGGAGAGGCACAAAAGTGCCTCCACTTTCCACTCCACCTCCCTTGAACTCAGCAAGAACTAATCCCCAAACCTCACAGCCGGAGGCAAATGCAGTTGGTTGGGAGAGGAAATCTAAAGTCTCCTTGTGAGGCAGCTCTCCAAGGCTGAGCCCCAGGAGAGGCAGCTCCCGCAGCACGTGTGCAGGTGGCACAAAAAGAACCTGTGTGCCATGGCCAGCAGGACAGTGCCAGCCAAAGGGCTGCCTGAGGACGGCCACCGATGGTTTCACTGCCAGCCCTGGCTGAGGGGAAACCTGGACACAGGACAAGGCAGAGAGGGGCCAAATGTTCTACTCCTTCTCAAAACAAGTTGCTGTTTTTGTTTCCAAGCCTAGCACTCTTTGGATCTAATTAAATTTGAAGAGGGAAATGAGGAGTAAGCAAAATTCTTGGACAGCAGGCTGGTTTGTTCAGCTAGCTGGGGCTGCAAGCCATGCGTGAAAAGCAACGTCAGGTGCTAAAGCAAATCTCTGTGTCCTTCAACAGCAACAAGAGAAGTGTGAACAAGACAGAGAATATACCTATTTTAGGAATGTAATTGTTTTATAGTTAAACACACCAACACCCAGTGTTCTTCTAATCTTGCTTTTTAATACTCAGCGCTTGTAAATTCCTTCAATCTGGGAAGTCCAAGATTTCATCTGATAACATAAATATTTGTTCCGCACCATTTGGGGGTTTTTTTTAATTCTTAATGTTTATATAAATATCACTTAGCGACCTGAGAAGAATTAAGGAAATATGCCTTTAACTACTCTGTGTAGGTCACCTGCAACAAATTTCATGGCAGAGGAGCTTCTGGAAGCCCCTGGTTTACCATCACTACCAAAACTTGGTAGTGATCTTCCAGAGACCCACCATGGAGAGGCCAAACAACTATTACTGGTCTTAAAATGAAAAGAAGAATTGCTCCATGGAGCTTAAGAGAGCATGCTGTCTTGGCATTAATTCCTACCAAGGAATTAATGCCCTGACAGTACAGGGCAGTAAATAATGCAGATTTCTAATTTATACCTCTTAAAGCACAGCCTAAAAATAGGAAAGACTCCTATAACAAAGAATCCTCCATTGAGTGCTCAAGAAGGAATTCTTACATCTTCTTCAAGACCACACATAAACCAGGTGGAATCAGTTCTGAAGTCAGATTTTAATAGCTCTGAGAGAGATTTTCTTTCACAGTTGCATTATTGAAGCCATGTAAACTCCTGGAATCCATATCATCTTCTAACTATAAGCTGCAGAGATTAAATTTCTCACTGTGTGGAGAAATACCTGATTCAGTTTGTTTTGAATCTGCTGCCTGTCAACTTTTTTTGATCTTGTCAAAGGCTGTCTGGGGAGAACGTTGTCAATACAATTTTTGTGAAATCTACATGAGAATCTGAGGAGATTACTACACAGCTTGGATGCTAGAGGAACTTCTGCAAATAGGTTACAGGGTATTTATTTAACTGATTCAGAACTTTGCTTCAGCTGGCAATAGTTCAAGAATTTTATTTTCTAGTGTCTTTTGGTGGCCCACATTAAAAAACAAAAAAAAAAAACACAAAACAAAAAAAACCAAAGAACAAGTTCTGTCCTTCTCCAATTTCAAACAGATATTCTTTTTCTTTACCCATGAATTATGACAAAGCAAGTGACGTTCAAAGTCAGCATTCAGAAAGAGCCCTGAGAAGAGACTAGATGTATGCCAATTCCCTCTTGCTATTCAGCTGATTTTATATACTAGCTTTCTGTGTCTCTAGCTTTTTATATGATCTCTGTTACTACAGCCACTTCCAAATCTTGGTAAAAATTAGTAATTTCTCCACCTTCACTTTGTGGGAAATTGTGGGGGCAAAAAAGTAGCATTTTTTAGTCCAAGTTCAAGCAGAAAAACAGAAATTCAGAAATACATTCTGACCCTTGGCCAGTTTTAATTTTTATTTAACAGCACCCACAAGGACACCGTCCCCAAGTGAGGGGAGTGGGGCTCGCAGAACTCACCGATTGTGAGGTCACGTGCACATCTCCAGGGAGGCCTGAGGTATAACCATTGCTGTACATCAACATTGCACTCAGAGCTGAGGACAGGATCCCGAGAGGGAGCTTGCCCAAGGCTGCTGAGCGAGTTTTGGTGTCTCTGAGACATCTCTCTTCACTCAAGGAAGGATTGGAAGGCTTTGTCAGGAGGAGAAAGGCCGGCAGTGCTGTGGCACAGACCGTCCAGACATTCCTCCGTACCCACAATGGTGCAGCAGAACGCTGCTAAGAAGCGTCCCCCTGGCAAGGAGCGAGGTGAGAGCCAAGTCTCCCTCCCCACAGATGGCAGAGGGGGAGCGGCCAAGAGCAGCAGAAAGGGGAAACAGGAGATCCACAGAATCACCCCAGAGTAGAGGCCCTCCTCTCATGGGCCAGAGGAGCCAGGCTGGGCTGTGGGCATCGGCACTTCCCCTGCCCTTTAGCCAGCCAGCAGGGCCTTGGGGACAATGCTGCAGGGACATTTCCTGAGCTCTACAAGGTGCTCACTCCCCCTGCCCTCTCTCTCTCTCCCCAATGCACACCGTGTCACCGGGCAGAGGCAGACGCAGAGAGCGGCAGCTACCTCTCCGGACATGCCAGGCCGGACCAGGCTCGTCGCTGTTCATGGAGACAGCAAGCACAAGACTCGGGCAGCCAGAAAGGAAAACGCATCCGGCTCAACCGCGTGCCACTGCTGCGTGCTGAGACCAGCAGCCCCAGCACCGCCCCTCAGGCGGTGTCAGGGCAGTCCCAGGCCGTGGGGCTGGTCACCAGCAGCAGCAGCAGCTTGCCCTGCCGAAAGCAGGGCCTGAAGCGAGGCCACCCACGGGGAGACACGGATCCTCAGGCACCCAAGAGCCCACTGGCAAAGCGCCGCAGGTTGGAGGATGGTCCAGCCCCTCAGGAGGTGTCAGGGTGGTCCCAGGCCGTGGGGCTGGTCACCAGCAGCAGCTTGCCCTGCCGAAAGCAGGGCCTGAAGCGAGGCCACCCACGGGGAGACACGGATCCTCAGGCACCCAAGAGCCCACTGGCAAAGCGCCGCAGGTTGGAGGATGGTCCAGCCCAGAGTGCTGGTACCACCAGCCAGGTGGCATTGAGGGTGTCCCAGGAATCTCAGTCATCCAGGAAACAAACAGCCCCATACATACCCCCCTGGATCTTGCCCCGCTCCCAATCCGGGCCAATTCGTGTGAGGCACGTCTTGCGGCGGCAGCTGCGAGATAAAAAGCCCTACAGTCGGCCTGAAAACCAGGGCAGGACCAGACGAGCACCCACCCCTGTTGTTTGGCCCCCTCATCCCTCAAAATAAAGTTTTCTGGTTTGTTTGTTTGAACTGGGAGATGCCACATTCTTTTTTCCAGTCGTCTGCAGCTGATCTCCAAATAGGGGCCCCAAGCTCAGTGGGACAAGTGTGTGCCTTCAAGGACTCACCTGTCCCATGGCAACACCCAGCGTCACCACGTTCCATGGCAACACCCAGTCTCACCATGTCCCCTGGTCTGGAGATACCAGCCCTGCTTCTGCCAGGGAAAAAACAGAACTGTGCAAAAGGAGCACGGGGATTTTGCAAGCATTCCTGGCTGAGGCAGCCTCAGTGGGAGGGCACAGCTCTGCCTGCTGCAGGTGCCCAGGAGGGAAAATCATGGATGCAGTAGGATTATTCCCCTCCCAACCCAGCCCAGGCACAGTTCAATCTACCACTGCTGCCATTGGGGTTGCACGTACCAGCCTGGAGAGTAACTGGAATAAGAGAGAGTAACTTCCCAGCATCAGTGCAGCTGATGCTGGGAAGGTAAAACTAAACCCAGTCCCGCCCCCAGTAAAAATACACTGCACCTGAAAAAAAATAGCCAGCACCCTCCTGTTCTCTGCAAATGGGACCAAAATTTCAAAAGCATTAAAAAAATTAACCAGGCTTTGGAGCAGTTACAGGTCAGACTACATGAGGCTGGAAAAGATTGTACAGGTGACAGTTCTCAGAGGAAAATTAGCAGGAAATCCCTTCTTTCTGCTATTAAAATCTCAGGCTGTTGCCATGAGACACTCAAGCCACAAGAAAAGTACTTCAGCACCAGCATCCAACTGAGCACCTGTTTGATCCACTTCAGTGGAAAGCCATCACTTTGCCAGCAGAATTCCTCCTCTGGGTTACACACAACATATTTTTTTCTATCTGGGAGTGCCACTGGATTTTTTTACCTAGCATTTAATATTAAATTGTGGAAGTATTTTAAATTAAAAGGGAATGAAAAGATGGACCCACGAGATGGGACAGGAGGAAGCCGGGCAGCCCTTTAAAGAGGGAGATGCTAAGCTGTACATCCAGGAGAGCTCCTCTGAGCACAGAGCAGCCACAGAGCACACCTGACCACAACATTTCTAGTTCACCTGTGTCCTTATAAATGGGAAAAGAACAAAACAGTGGCAGGAAAGGAGGCAGAAGTCAACGGTGAAAGTTTCATTCACAACACATGATTCTCTGCAAGAAGCACTGGAGAAGTGCATGGGGTAAGAGTTCTGCAAGTGCCAGGCTCTTCTGCAGCAGAAAAGGTCTAAAAAAATCAAAATTCTAGCAAGCAAAATAAATCCATCCTTTAGGGCTTGTAAATACTCCGATGAATCTCAGTTACTTTGGGACAAAAACAAACACAGGGCAAACTTTCCCAAGTATGGTTTCATGACAAAATTCCCATTTGTCTGCTCCTGTTTATCGGAGAAGACAAGGTTACAAGCTGCCCAGCTCAAGAAGGAAAGGAGGATCTACACTTCCCTGTCATATTTTCCTACTGACAAAGGATTTAAGACAGAGAATTTGGGTAAATGGAAGGATAAGACTGGAGTACGGATGAAGTTTCACATCTAAGATACTTCATTTGCTAAAATAGAAGCACTTTTGTTGTACATGGATCTCCTTGCTAAACCTCTTTGTCTTCAAACTCCCTTCCTCCATGGCAGAACTGAGCAAGCTCCATGTGTCAGAGCTTCGAGTTAAAAGCTCTGTGAAGAGTTAGTTTTAATGGATCCATTTCCAGTCCGTGGGGTTGCTGTCATGAGGAGCTCAGGTGGCTTTTTGTTGAGATCAAAATCAATGAGCCATTTGTCCCAGCTCCACCTGTCCTGAGGCAGCACTGGCTCCACTGTGCCATTTCTAATGAAAATTGAACCTCCTAAAGAAGCCAGGCCAAAATCACAAGAGAGTAGTCACAAAAATTAATTTCGGCAGTTTGCTGGGTATTGATCTAACAGCTACCACCTTCCCAAAGTCCAGGCAACAGTTAACAAGGCTCTTTGCTCTGTAAACGGCCTTTCAATTGGTAGTGTTTCATACCCATGCAGAAGAACAAAAAGCCACTTCCACTGTAGAAACATGAGCTGCAGCTATGCAGTAAGTTGTGCTCAGTAGCTGACCTGCTGCTTTAGTTTTGGGGCAGGAGATACTGCCATAAAATTTCACAAGGAAACTATCAAGTATCTAAACTATGCAGCATTATGTTATTTTCTACCTCCAGTATTGCCAGCACATAGCTTAAGGAAGACAGGTATTTACCAGCCACCATAGATGAAAAAATTAGAATGAAAAATGGCTTTTAAGGAAATCAGAGTGATGGCCACCAGTCATTTTCCAGCTTTGCAGGATTTTGGTTCACAGTCAATCTAAACAAGCCTGCATATGTCTAGCAAGAAGGAAATCACAGAAACATTTCATAGATTGTAGCAGTTTGTTTGGGGGGGGGGGGGGGGGGTTCCCTGGGGAGTCCCCGGAGGGCCCCCTGGGCTGTGAGTTCGCTGGCAGCAGCAGGCACGCAAGGAGACTCCACACGGCTTCTGAGGGTGCTGATTAGATGAGGGTTTATTGGGGGCCCCAGCCCCGGGTGTAACATGGTTTCAGAGGGAGAAGGGGGAAAGGCAAAAGGAAGGGGGAGAGAGGGCGAGCCTAGGGGAGAGATGGGCCATGAGAGAATCTGGTCTTCCTCGCACAGCTTAAGAGGGAAATTCAAAGTGGGCACGAAATAAGATTTGGGCCAATGGGATTGCAGATTCATGGGACTTCAGGGGAGGAACACAGGTTGGAATAAATCATACATTTTTGAGGGGTACATTTTCAAGATAGAGCATACCATTTGAATGAAATGCAACACCACAATAGATTAATATGATAGATGATAGATAGATAGATAGATAGATAGATAGATAGATAGATAGATAGATTGACAAGGAAAATAGAGATATATGAATGCACTTGCCTGTATAACTTTGTATAGAAAAGGATGGGGAAGTGAGAGGTTATTCTTTTCCACACATGGGAAACTGTCTTTTTCCCAGAAAAATCAGCTTCCTTCTTCAGTGACCACCAGGGTATCTGAAGACCCCACCAAGAAGGCCCTGTGATGCCATTGGCCTGTGCATCCAGCAAGTCAAGAAAGTAAGGCCTGCCTCTTAATACTACAGTGGTGTTAAAGAGGTTTATTCTCGGTTTTTGGTACCAAGAGGAACAAACTGAAGCCACTTGCCATAAAATGCCTGCACAAGCACCAGTGCAAATCACAGCCAAAGGAAGGATGAAGCCAAGGTGTCCCACAACCACAGCCCAAGTGGCCAGAGATCCTCCTTCAACCGTGGCTGCATTGAAGCCCCACTGACTGCCAAGAAGAAAAGCACCCTACTGAGAGCAAGCAAACTTAACCCTCTGGCAGGACACAAATTCAGAGGGAAAAAAATTTTAAAATCCCCACACCACCAGACACACTTCCCAGTGAGAAGGGTTGGAACACTCTGCCCCTCAGCACTTCCCCGGCAGGCAGGTTCCCAAAGGTGCTGGGAGCTAAGCTGTGCCCTGCGAGGGAACAGAGCCAGCCTCCCTTCAGTGGGAGAAGGCGCGGCCTCAGCTGTAGCCCCGGGTGCCTGCGGTGGCCCAGGGCACGGCCATGGCTGTCAATGTGTTGGGCTGCAGCACAGGGCAGGCCGGAGCTCAGCAGCCTCAGCAGAGCCCAGGGCCGCGGCCCTTCCCTGCCGGGGCCCGAGCCTGGCCCGGCCCGGCCCGGCCTGAGCAGCCCGGACTGGCCCAGGGGATGGGCTGCGCCCGCCCGCTGTGCCCACAGGCTGGGCCCAAGCCTTTGCAAGAGGCTTTCTCCCAGCTTGGCAAAACCTCGGCCAAGTGTCCCTGTGCTGTCCTGAGAAGAGTAAAAACCCTCTCAAATTTAACCCTGCTGCCCAACGCATGAGGGATCCCTGCACACCTTAGGAGAGGCCATCAATACTCCTTTGTGCCTCATGAGGGATCCCTGCACCCCTCAGCAGGGACACCAAAATATCCCTTTGAGCCTCTTCATGTCCAGGCCCAGATGATGCCACGGAAGGAAATGTGCCCTCAGCCCAGGGACGCTCAGCATGGGCTCCCCCATCCCCTCGGGGCCCCGCCGCTGGGCACAGCAGCCCCTGCCTGGCTCCTGCCTGCCCACACCGTGGCCATCCACGGCTGCTCCTGGGCATGGAGCTCAGTCAGTGCTGGTGCCGGGTGGGCTTTGTTGGTGCTACCAACCGGACATAGCTGTGAAAACTCTAATTCTTTATTTAAACATAAAATGTGGGACAAGCCCTGCCCTGCCAGGCAAGGGCTGCCCACCTTCAGTCCTGGCTGGGGAACAGGACCAGGGGGCTCAGGGGCAGAGGGTCTCGTTGAGGAGGGGTGGGTTTTGGGACGGCCGCGTGGCGGGGATGCAACCACGGCAGGGCAGATAGGGGCAGAAGGGAAGAGCTGGGATAAACTGCCAGGTTGTCATTGCCTCTGTTTTTAGGTTTGTCTTCTGAAGATACACGCGAGCACCTGTGAATAGAGGTGGTGGCTGAGGCCCCAGCTGCCAGTGGCACACAGGGACCCTCGTGCACAGCAGGGCCCAGAGCTGGCAAGGCTCCCCAGCACGGCTGGAGCTGCTGGCACAGCTGGGCCCAGCTGGACAGCTGCCCCTCAAGGCTCCGGCCAGCAGGGCACGGCTCTGGGCAGGGTCCCTGGCCAGGAGCGGGCCCCAGAGCGCCACTGCCTTTCAAGGGCAAACTCGGCCCTGCTCTTTCTCCTCCCCACCTCCCTCTGCCTCTGCCCCGTGCCCCTGGGGCTGCTCTTGGCCAGGCAGCCTCAGTGGGAGCCAGCTCTGGCTGCAGCCCCAGCGGGGCCCCCAGGACAAGGCCCAGCAATTGAGAGGCCAATGGAAGCACTGGGCAGCAGCAGAACCCTCAGGAGAGTTATTTGGACTATCATGGACTGGCCACAACTCCACTGCAGCCTCAATGGGAATGTTCCCTGTCCACGTTAGACTTTCAAAAGAAGCTGTTTGAGGGGGAGAGCACAAAACACTCACTGTTTTCTGTTCCAAGAATACCAGATTCCAATGCAGCACAATATGAAGACAAGCTCCAAATAAAGCACGCCTGCCAGAAACCCTAGCCAGCAGCCTGTTCCCTGACAGAAACCCCTTCCGAGGCCATCCTGGGCATTGGGAACAGGTCTTGTGGTGCCAGCTGCATCTGTGGGAGCAATGGGAAGCGTGAGCCCGTGCTGTGCTGCACTGCTGAGCTGGCAGCACGGTGGATATGGGCAGGACGTTCTCTGTTTCCCCCAGAGCTGGGGCCTGCAGGCACCTTGCCGGCCCTTGGCACAGGCTGTGCCAGCCAACAAAGCCCAGCAGGCCGGGAGGAGAGCCCGGGGGCAGCGCAGCTGCTTGGGCAGTGGCTGCTGCCAGGGACACGGGCCAAAGCCATCCCTGAGCAGCCACTGCCACCCCTGGCCCTCCCTGCCCCGTGACAGCTCCCCCAGCCCCAGGGGACAGGCTCAGGCCCTGTCAGGACCCAGCGCAGCCCCTGCCCAGTCAGGAGCCAGGGCTGGCTCTGGCCCTGGGCTGGCGGCAGGGCTCCCGCTCGGGGCTGCTCCTGTGCCTTGGGCCTCTGGGCACTCAGGGCCAGCTCCGCAGCAGCTGCAGCGCCAGGGACGTTGCTGCACCAGTCCCGTTTCCCTGGAGCTCTGAACGAGCTCCAGAGGCCTGGAAGCCGAGGCGCCTCCAGCTTTGGCTGCTGCCGGGCCGGGCAAGGGCAGGCCCTGGGGGAAGAGCTGCTGCCACACAGCCCCGGCCAGGGCTGAGCCCGGCACAGCAATTACCTGCTGTGCCTGTGCCCATGTCTGGCATCGCCTTCCTTCCTGCAGCTAGCGCTGCCAGTGAGCCACTGCTTCTCCCTGAGTGTTCCTCCTCCTGAACAGCCTTTTGGTCCATCACTTGAAAAAGGAAAAAAGGGACAACTGGATCAAATGGAAACATTCCCCACTGGGGAAGTGGCATCTTCATCAGGAAATGCTTGTCAAAGTCACAGATAAAGACCAGGAAAAAGACCAGGTAATTTGGGCTAGGCCAGTGCACTCCCATGAGCAAACAGCTACACCGCCTGATCTTCTCAGAGACTGGGAAATGGCAGGGGATCTCAGGCCCACAGTACAGTTGGGGCACCCTATCAGCTAATGCCAAATTCCATCCTGCAGAGGCTGGGGAGGAATTGCAGCCAGGCCAGAATGGGAAACAGCCCTGCAGGGTGTGAAAGCAGCAGCGGGGCAGCGAGGCTGCCATGGATCCCTTCCCGCTGTGCCGGGCACGGCGTGTCCAGATGTGCAGCCAAAGCCCCCGGCTGCTGAGTCCCAGGGGAAGCATGAGGGAAATGCACCCACCTTGTCCTCCGGGTGCTTCCTTCTGTGTTTCTCTCAGGAATTCATCTGCCTCATGAGACATTTTGGCTGCAGTATCTTGGGTCTTCCCTTTTGGAGGACCTTAAGAGAAAGTAGTTCCATTTCCCAGGAATGGGTCCGGCAAAAGCAGGGCTCAGCCTGTGGGGTCAGCAGGGACACACTACTCACCCCTGCCATGGGAGCTGGGTTGGGGCCAAGCATCCAGCCCTGGAGCTGGAGAAGTCCTCCCTGCAGACACACCTGTAACTCAACAGCCACAGAAGCTTCTGCCATCTCTGCTGATCTGCACGGGCACCACTGAGCCGCAGCAGCGGTGAGGGGATCGTGCAGGGCGCGGGCACACAAGTGCATGGTTCTGTGCTGGCACCTGCAGCGCTGCCTCCCTGGCCCAGCTTTGGGCTCTGAGCTGGCAGCTCTCCCAGGGGAAAGGCCTTGACCTACCCTCAGCATCTCCCAGAGCCTCAGTCCTGGATGTGGGGCCTTCACCGGCAGGTTCAGCTGCAAAGAAAGGCAGGACAGAAGAGCTCCTGTGGCACTGCAGGAGATCCTCAGGCTGCCCACAAGGTTCAGCCCTGGGGCACAGCCCTGGGCCCGGCCCCTTCCCTCTCTGCTCTTCTCTTTGACTGCACAGAGCACACGGAAGGACACACTGGCACAGCACACGGGAGGAGGACTGAAAGATCAATCCTCCTTCGTCCCACTGACAGCGATCCTGAGGGATCCCTCAGGGATCCAGAAGGGAGAAGGGAAAGATTCTCAGAATCCTTCAGCCTTTACATAATGTTAAGGGAAATGGTTTATAAATGAGCTTTTGTTGCATTGATCCTGATTATTCACTCAGGAAGGGCAGAATGAAAACTTGCCTCCAGCATCCTCCAGGAACTTCAAACCATCCTTCATCAGGACTTCCTGAAAACCCATGTCACGATTCCAGTCTAAAAGGGAGCAGAGATCAGAACCATATCTGTGGCATGCTGGGATGCCCGAATGCTACATGGAAAAGGGCACTGCAAGGGGGTCGTGTAAGGCTATGGGACCCAGATGGGAATGGACATGGCCAAAGCTGCACAGGGGCCTGGGGAGCTTTGGGCTGGCTCCTGATCACTCTCCACACTCTTTCCCTGCCCTCAGCAACACCCCTGGGAGGGGTGGCTGGAGTAGCCCAGGGCCCTGGGGCTCTCTCCCTCAAACTCACAGAATACCCTCCCTAAAGCCCTGGGGAAAACTGCAGCAGGCAGTGCCACAGCTGTCCCTCCCTCCTACACTCCCTCCTGCCCTCCTTCTGCTGGGACAGCTCCCACATCCCAAGGGCAAACAGCCAGGCCCTCTCAGGACACACTGGAGCCTTGCTCTCCCCCTCTCTCCTTTCCCCACCCTGGGCACCCTGTGCAGTCACTGCCAGGTTTCAAGACATGTCTCCCATGGAGGGACCCCAGCAGGACTGCTCAGTACCCGAGTGCCTTGAGCCTGCTCGGGATAATTCCCCTGGGCTGTGCCGCTCTAGTCCAGGCTGTGCCCGCACTGCCAAGCAGCAGAGAGGGCAGCTCAAGCCTCAGCAGGGCTCAGGCCCAGAGGCACAGCAATTACCTCCTGTGCCTGTGCCTGGCATGGCCTCCCTTCCTGTAGCAGAGGCTGGCACGGAACCACTGCTTCCTCCGGGAAATGCTTCCTTCTGCACAGGCTCTCCGTTCATTTCTGGAAAATGGAAAAGAGACAGCTGGATCAGATGGAAACATTCCTGACTGGGAATGGGGAAGGTGAGGCATCACTTATGAAAGGAATGGATAAGGATCAGAAAACACCCAGGATTTTGCGACAACCCAAGGCTGCTTCCTTCCCCAAACAGCCCCAACATCTGATCTGCCTGTACATCAGGAAATTGCAGGGGATCTTAGGGAGGGCATGGCCTGTGGTACAATTGGGGCTGCCAGTCAGCTGATGCCAAATGCCTTCCTACAGAGGCTGGGCAGAAGCTGCAGCCAGGCCAGGCTGGGAAACAGACCTGCAGGGCGTGAAAGCAGCAGTGGGGCAGCGAGGCTGCCATGGATCCCTTCCTGCTGTGCCGGGCACGGCGTGTCCAGATGTGCAGCCAAAGCCCCTGGCTGCTGAGTCCCAGGGGCAGCATGAGGGAAATGCACCCACCTTGTCTTCTCTGCAGACATTCCTTCAGCATTTGCCACATGATTTCTAATGGGTCCTGGAATTTCTTGCCTGCCATGTCTTTGGTCTCTCCTGTCAGAGGAGCTTAAGAGAAAGTAGTTCCATTTCCCAGCAATGGACCCCACAAAAGCAGGGCTCAGCCTGAGGGGTCAGCAGGGACACACTACTCACTCCTGTGATGGGAGCTGGGCTTTTGTGCAGCATCCAAGGTAGGAGTTGGTGAAGTCGTCGCTCCAGATATATCTGTAACACAACAGCCACAGAAGCTTCTGTCACCTGGTCCTGACCAGTCAGTCAAACATTACGCCTTGGTGGGACAGTGAGAACATACCTGAAGAATGCTCGGAGGGCATCACAACTTCAGAGCGCCAGGCTAATGGAGAATCCTTCCCAGCCTCCCAGTCTGGAAGCAAACCAAGATGAGAACTGTTTCCATAGTGTGCTAGGGCTGGCTCTGGCCCAGCTTTGGACAGCAGGGCTCCTGCTCGGGGCTGCTCCTGTGCCTTGGGCCTCTGGGCACTCAGGGCCAGCTCTGCAGCAGCTGCAGCACCAGGGACGTTGCTGCACCAGTCCCGTTTCCCCGGGACTCTGAACCAGCTCCAGAGGCCTGGAAGCCGAGGCGCCTCCAGCTTTGGCTGCTGCCAGGCTGGGCAAGGGCAGGCCCTGGGGGAAGAGCTGCTGCCACACAGCCCCGGCCAGGGCTGAGCCTGGCACAGCAATTACCTGCTGTGCCTGTGCCCGTGTCTGGCATTGCCTTCCTTCCTGCAGCTGGGGCTCGCATTGAAGATGGAGTGCTTCCTTCAGGAATTGCCACCTTCCACTGAAGCTCTATGTCCATCTCTTGACAAAGGAAGGGAGACAGCTGCATCAGATGGAGCTGTTCCCCACTTTGGCAGTGGCATCAGAGGTAATATTTGTGAAATTTATGGAGCAGGAAAATGGCCAGATTCCAGTGGCATGATGTGAGCACTTCCACCTCCAAACAGCCACCCTTTTCCTAATCTGCAGGGCTGGATATAGTGGGGGATCTCAGGGTGTGTTACAGTTTGGGCTGCCTGTCAGCTGATGCCAAATGCCTTCCGGCAGAGGCTGGGCAGAAGCTGCAGTCAGGCCAGTCTGGGAAACAGCCCTGCAGGGCGTCAAAGCAGCAGTGGGGCAGCGAGGCTGTCATGGATCCCTTCCCGCTGTGCCAGGCATGGCATGTCCAGATGTGCAGCCAAAGACCCCGGCTGCTGAGTCCCAGGAGAAGCATGAGAGAAATGCACCCACCTTCTCTTGTCTGCAGGGGTTCCTTCAGCTCTTGCCTAATCTGTTTGGATGGTTGCAGGGACATCTTATCTGTTGTATCTTGGATTTTCCCTGTTGGAGTACCTTAGAGAAAAATATTTCCATTTCCCAGCAATGGATCCCAGAAAAGCAGGGCTCAGCCTGTGGGGTCAGCAGGGACACACTACTCACCACTGTGATGGGAGCTGGGCTTGCGTATAGCATCCAAGGTAGGAGCTGGAGAAGCTGGAGAAGTCCTCCCTGTAGACACATCTGTAACACAACAGCCACAGAAGTTTCTATTACCTGGTTCCTGCCCGCTTGTCTACAATTCTTCCTTGGTAGCACACCGAGAACATACCTGCAGGAGGCTCCAAGGGCTTCAAAACTTTATTCATCCAAGCTGATGGAGAAGCCTTCCCAGCCTCATCTAGAACGGAGCACAGATGAGAACACTTTCCATGGTGTGCTGGGATCCCCTTCTGCCACAGGGAACTGGGCACTGCCAGGGGGTCGGCTAAGGCCGTGGGAGCCAGATGTGAATAGACATGGCCAAAGGTGCACAGGGGCCTGGGGAGCTCTGGGCTGCCTCCTGGTCACTCTCCACACTCTTTCCCTGCCCTCAGCAACATCCCAGGGAGGGGTGGCTGGAGCAGCACAGAGCCCTGGGGCTCTCTCCCTCACACACAGAGGAAATCCTCCCTAAATCCCTGAGGCAAACTGCAGCAGGCAGTGCCACAGTTATGCCTCCCTACCTCCTTCTGTCCCTCCTGCCCTCCTTCTGTGGGGAAACCCCCCAGATCCCAAGGGCAATCAGCCAGGCCCTCTCAGGACACACTGGAGCCTTCCTCTCCTCCTCTGTCCTTTCCCCACCATGGGCACCCCGTGCGGTCGCTGCCAGGTTTCAGGACATGTCTCCCATGGAGGGACCCCAGCAGGACTGCTCAGTACCCGAGTGCCCTGAGCCTGCTCGGGATAATTCCCCTGGGCTGTGCCGCTCTAGTCCAGGCTGTGCCCGCACTGCCAAGCAGCAGAGAGGGCAGCTCAAGCCTCAGCAGGGCTCAGGCCCAGAGGCACAGCAATTACCTCCTGTGCCTGTGCCTGGCATGTCCTCCCTTCCTGCAGCAGAGGCTGGCAGGGAACCACTGCTTCCTCCAGGAAATGCTTCTTTCTCCGCAGGCTCTCCTTTGATTTCTGGAGAATGCAAAAGAGACATCTGGATCAGATGGAAACATTCCTCATTGGGAATGGGCCATGGATCCCATCCTGCTGTGCAGGGAACCATGCGTTCAGATGTGCAGCCAAAGCCCCCGGCTGCTGAGTCCCAGGGGAAGCATGAGGCAAATGCACCCACCTTGTCCTCCCTGCAGCATTTTCTTCAGCACATGCCTCATCTGTTTGGATGGTTCCAGGGATATCTTCTCTGTTGTGTCTTGCATCTTCCTCTTCGGAGGAACTTAGAGAAAAATATTTCCATTTCCCAGGAATGCATCCCACAAAACCAGTGCTCAACTTGTGGGGTCAGCAGGGACACACTACTCACCCCTGCCATGCAGACTGGTCTTGTTGGCAATAACCACCAATGTACGTATGAATCTCCTCCCTGTAGACACACCTGTAACTCAACAGCCACAGAAGCTTCTGCCATCTCTGCTGATCTGCACGGGCACCACTGAGCCGCAGCAGCGGTGAGGGGATCGTGCAGGGCGAGGGCACACACGTGCATGGTTCTGTGCTGGTACCTGCAGCGCTGCCTCCCTGGCCCAGCTTTGGGCTCTGAGCTGGCAGCTCTCCCAGGGGAAAGGCCTTGACCTACCCTCAGCATCTCCCAGAGCCTCAGTCCTGGATGTGGGGCCTTCACCAGCAGGTTCAGCTGCAAAGAAAGGCAGGACAGAAGAGCTCCTGTGGCACTGCAGGAGATCCTCAGGCTGCCCACAAGGCTCAGACCCGGGGCACAGCCCTGGGCCCGGCCCGGCCCCTTCCCTCTCTGCTCTTCTCTGTGGCTGCACAGAGCACACGGAAGGACACACTGGCATTGCACACGGGAGGAAGATTGAAAGCTAAATGCTCCTTCCTCCCAATGACAGTGATCCTGTGGGATCCCTCAGGGCTCCAGAAGGGAGCAGGGCAAGGTTTCCAGATTCTTTCAACCTTAAGATTATCTTAAGGGATATGGTTTGTAAGTGAGCTTTTGTTGCATTAATCCTGATTATTCACTCAGGAAAGACAGAATGAAAACTTGCCTCCAGCATCCTCAAAGAACTTCAAACCATCCTTCATCAGGACTTCCTGAAAACCCATGTCACGATTCCAGTCGAGAAGGGAGCAGAGATCAGAACCATTTCCATGGTGTGCTAGGATCCCCTTCTGCCACAGGGAACTGGGCAATGCAGGGGTGTTGGGTAAGGCTGTGGGACCCAGATGTGAATGGACATGGCCAAAGGTGCACAGGGGCCTGGGGAGCTCTGGGCTGGCTCCTGGTCACTCTCCAACCTCTTTGCAGGCCCTTTGCAACATCTCTGGAGGGGTGGCTGGAGTAGCCCAGGGCCCGTGGGGTCTCTCTCCCTCCCACAGAGGAAACCCTCCCTAAAGCCCGGGGCAAAACCATCCCCAGCGCTTCCCAGGGAGCAGGGAGCGCTGTCCCGGGAAAGGGCAGCCAGGCTGCCGGCTCACCTGCTCGCCGCGCTTGCAGCGGAGCAGCCTGGGCAGCCCTGGCAGGCAGGGCCACAGCCAGGAGCAGCAGGAGTAGGAGGCGCAGAGCAAGGGCCATGCTGCCTTGTCCTCCGGCAGTCCTGCAGCTCTTGCTGCCACCGCTGTCCCGACACCGCTGTCCCAACGTCAGCACCGCTGCTGCCACCGCCGCTGCTGCCGCAACAGTTGTGCTCAGGGACTGACTGCTGGCTCCTTGTGCTGCTGTGCAACCACGGGGCTCTGGCACCTCTGGCGCCTCTGTGACCTCAGGGCCTGCTGAGAGCTCAGCCTGCTGTGACCCCAGAGCCCTGCTGTGACCTCATGGCCTCAGCTGTACCCCCAGAGTGTGTGCCCGTCCGCATGAATGGACTGCCCTGATTGTAAATGTTTTGCTTCATCAAAGGGCCATTGCTCAGCAAAACCTTTCTTTTGCCTGCTGACATTGCTGGTCAGGCTGCGTCCCTCAAGATGCTCTTGATTGTTGCAGTTCAAATTTATTTTATTGATTCCATTTCAAGTCTTGTTTAAGGGCTCTGTTGTGCCCCCATTTTTTTCCTGAGTTGGTTTACCTCTGGGTTTTACCCTCCCTCCAAACTGTCCCTCGTGTCCTTCCCCACCCCTTGTTCCAGCTCTTTCCCTGCCTGTCAAGGCAACCCAGCCCCTTGGTTCCCCAACCTTTGGGCCAATCCCTGACTGCAACTCCCCTTTGGCATTCCCCTACTCCTGGGAGCCCCACTGGCCCTTGTGACCCATCCTCTCCACCCTCCTACCCCAATTGGCCCCAGACACTTATTGTAATCCCCTCACTCCTCTCCTGAGCATTCCCTATTGGTTCATTGTTTGCATCCACCCCATGACTTGTATGTGTACAAAACCCCTTGGGCAGTACAGCTAGGGGCTTCTCATCCTGTTCTCTTCACCTGGACTAAGCTGTTCCTTGCAGAACCTGAAGACAGGACGCCTCCTCCTTTCTCCTGTGCCTCGTCCCTGTCGTGGCTTGTGTCTGACACTGGAGAGCAAGTGGCACTAAAGGCTCTGCCTCTGGTAAATCCCCATAGCGAGGCAGTTCCCGACTCCTGCTGTAGTGCTGGAGTTGTAAGAGCTAGCCCAGGTTCCAGCACTCACTTCACTAATGTACCGAATGCCCCTTCTTCAGTGCCTGCTCTGGTGCTCTGCCAGCTCACACAGCAGAGTGTGATTCACATACTGCAGCCCAGAGGTAGGTTGTTGCAACATTGAAATGGGTGTGGTTAGCAGGATGGCTGGGCATAAATCACTACAGAACTAAAGCAAATGTGTGCACCGTGCCAGGCTGGACTTGAATAGACACAGGAATTGTGGAAAGATGAGGACAGGATAGCAGAGAACAATGGAAAAGCCAGCTGAAAAGGAGGACATGCTAAAGGAGTTATTTGTGCACATTTGGGGCTATATTTTTCTTGGGTGCAAAGCAAAATGAAAAGCTCCTAAATGCCCAAAAGATGAGAACTGTGTGTGGTAAATAGGTATGATTCATGCTGACAAAATTGAAAGAGTAATCAATACTGATACAGTAATTAATATTTGGAAATAATAAAACAGTTAAAGGTGTAATGCCAAGCAAGAAAGGGAGAGGAGGGGTTATCCCTCTCCCCACCGTTCTCCTGCAGCTGTTCAGAACAGGAAGAAGCAAGAGATAACAATGACTGAATTTAGTTGGAAGAGAGGAGAATTTGGTTGGACACCAGGCAAATGTTGATTATATGAGATTCACTGCTTTAATGTTAGAACACAATATTGGTTTATACAGTACCAGCTTGGTGCGCATGTGTAATCCAAAAGATGAACTCCAGGACATGGAGGAAGAGGAGAGGCCTTCCTCAAAGAAGATCCCCAAAGAGTGGTACAACTTACTTAAAGAAGTGTGGAGCATGCGTGGTAAAGGTGATGATGAGGGCGGTGATACAAGTGTGACGAATCGAAAATGGGAGGAGATGGTAATGACATACAGCATAAAAAGGGGAATTTTGTCTTGACAAGCTAGTCCGTGAGGTGACGGGGGGTCCAAAAGCCCTGCACTCCGTACCCCATGCATACCCCGCATGGTTAGTTTTGCTTATACGCTATTATCAGGACCAAATTATTCGTAATTTAAACCAAATTATATAGTCAGTGTTTCGAGTTTATTCAATTGTATATATATTAAGTTACATAATTAAAATTGCTGTTTTATTTAATTTTGTTTGGGTTTGTTTTTTTGGTTTTTTTGATTGGAAAATTTGGCAAATATAACATGTGGAATGTCCTCCACAGCAGAGTGTCAGACCTCTGAATCTTTTTAAACAATTTTATCAAGGTGGAACTGTGGCAGCTTCAGCTGGTGCCTCTGGAGGACCTTGAACAAAGAACCCCTGAGCTTTTCTACCCTCCCAGGTGAAGTGTGATAGTCTGGGGTCTTCCTGCTGTGTCCGAGTGCCAGGCCACTGGCTGGCACCACAGGTCCCCAGACCCTCTGCTGAGGCATCCCTCTCCTACAGTCAAGTTTAGTCTGTCACATTTGGCTTTTCTCTCTGATCCACCACCAGGACCAAAGATCACACGGTCGTGAGGATGTAAAAATGCCTGTTCCTTCTGGAACATTGCTGTTGTGTGACAGCCGTGCAGGCAGAGCGGGCAGCTGTAGGGATACTGACTCATTTCCCTGGTGCCAGCCGTGCTGCATACATCGAGCTGCTGGGTGTTGGTGCTCGCTGGGACGCGGCCTGGCCCGGCACCACGGGAGTTAGGAAGGGTCTTGAAGGAATCCCCACGCGTTAAAGCAGACGATTTAGCCGGGGATTTTAAGTTGTTTCTCAGTTAACCTTGTAAAAGGCCAAAACAAGTCTCCTATGAATTTTGTCCCTGTCAAGTTCAGTTCTGCCCCGAAATCCCCTCAGCATTCTCAGGGCAGTGGCAGGAGCCGGGTGCTGGCCCGTAGCCCCGCTGGCCGGGGAGAGCATGGCCCAGAGCGAGCCCCTGCTGCCCGGGATGGCCACAGGCCCGGGGGAGCCTGGTGGGCAACGCCAGGGCCCTGTCCAGGGCTCCTGGGGCTCCTCTGGCATCTGTTCCGTCCCCTCGGGCGCTGAGCGGTGCCCGTCCCGCGGGGCTGTCTGTGCCCGGCCCCAAAAGAGGCAGGGCCAAGGCTGTGGCCCCTGGGCTGGCGGTGCTGCCTGCCCGGCGCTCAGCACTGCCCGTGCCGTGCCGGTGCAGCGTGACCCGGCGGGGCAGCTCCGCCTCGGCGCCTCGCCACCGCCATCCCGACACGGCGGCTGGCCCTGGGCCACGGCAGCCTCGAGCCGCACGGGCCCGGGAGGGACTGCCGGAGCTCCCCGTCCCCTGCATGCCTCAGCAGACACTCCAGCCCCACTGTGTGCAGCAGGAGGGACACAAAGCACCTGCACGCTTACGAGAGTCCACAGCCCTTTCTACATGTGAAATGAGACCCCAGAACCCCGACATGTGCCTCCAGAGAGATCCCAGCACCCTGCACACCTTGGGAGAGATCCCAAACCCTCTGCATGCCTCACACAGGATTCCAAATCCCTTGCATGACTTGAAGTGGACCCCAGTGCCCTCCATGCCTCAGAGGACACCTAAAATATTCCTGGGTGTGTCACAAGGGACCCCACTCCCTCGTGCACCTTAGGGGGACTCCAAAGCCCCCATGTGCCCTACAGGGAAGTCCAGGCCAGCTACGCCGAGTGTTTTGACCTGGAAAACAAGCCTGGTTGGACCTGGGTTGTTGTGTCTCTGGGGCTGCTCACCAGCCCTGTCGGACCCTGAGGCTACACAGCCCTTCCCTTCCCTTCCCTTCCCTTCCCTTCCCTTCCCTTCCCTTCCCTTCCCTTCCCTTCCCTTCCCTTCCCTTCCCTTCCCTTCCCTTCCCTTCCCTTCCCTTCCCTTCCCTTCCCTTCCCTTCCCTTCCCTTCCCTTCCCTTCCCTTCCCTTCCCTTCCCTTCCCTTCCTTCTGGCCCTGGCTGAGAGCAGCAGACCCTGTGCAGCACCCTGCATTGGTGATGGCCCATCAATTAGGTCCTATCCAGTGTGTGTTAATTAGGGAAGAGCTTTGTTTTGCCTGCTGACATTGCCGGTCAGGCTGTGTCCCTGGAGATACTCTTGATGGCTTCCCTCTTTTCCTGGCCATGGCAGTGGAGGAGGTCTGGGCCCAGATGATCCCACGGAAGGAAATGTCCCTCAGCCCAGGGACACTCAGCATGGGCTGCCCCATCCCCTCGGGGCCCCACCGCTGGTCACAGTGAAGCGATCTGCAGAATAAATAGACTCCACTGTCGCCCTGGTTTTTAATGTTCTGTCCTGGATTAGGGTCAATCTGGGAGAAGACCTCCAAAGGAGGGCCTCCCAGAAAGCAACCCCACATGGCCCCTTCCCCCCAGCAGGTTGGGAAGGATTCCTTGGAGAGAAGTGGAAAGAACCTGTTTATTTGACAGGCAAAACACCCCCAGCACACAAAATGAACAATACCAGATGACAATGCTTTCACCGATCTGAAAAGGATGACAAATTCAGAAAGTCTTTCCTGGCAGTGGTGGCTCTGCTGTCGCTCCCTCCGGTGCTGGGGATAGCTGCTGCAGCCACAGGATGCAAACTCTCAATGTTTCCCAGGTCCCAGTCTGGAGCAGGTGTGAGTGGTTCGAAAAAAGGAAAGGAAAAACAGTCCAGGGAAAAATCTGGACTGCTTAGCTAAACTGACTAACAAGCAGAAGCCAAAAAGCAAAAGAAAAGCGGGAGCACAGCAGAAGCAAGAGCAAAGCAAGCAACAGAAAGCAAAGCAAAAAGCAAAAGCTGCACTATGTACTGCGCCGTCTGTCTGTCCTGCCAGCCGTGGGGGAGCAGGCTGATAACAAACCAAAACAAACCTTGCTCTTCAGGGCCAGTCGTGAAGGCACAGTACGTAATATCCAGCATTAACAGAACACACGACTGGGGATGCAAGCATCATAACCTCACCCTAGGACAAGTTCTTCAAGCCTTCTGATGTTTGCATTCTTGTAGCAAACTTTCTCACGCACTTTATGCAAATAACGTATTGTTATGCATTCTTTTCTGCAGGAGGAGAAATTTGATGGACTGTTGGTTTGTCCAGTGTCATTGGAGAGGTGGCACTTTCACCCTCCAATCCACTGTCACTTTTGGAAATCTGTAAATGTTGGAGTCAGAAATTCAACTGCCCTCTTTTTTACCTTGGAGAGATGCGTGTCTGTGTTGTTTTATTTCATGTCCTATAGTGACACTCCACAACCTGATGTAGTTATGATGTGGGTATGCGTGTCAGGGCCTGGCCAGGCGAGATGGCTCTCGTGAAAACTTGTGCCCCGAGCCCTGGTCCGAGCCACATCTTTGTTCACAAACATGTTCCATATGCAATGCATTACACAATCTCTTCATGCACATTCAACCCCTGGCCCCGCCTGTCCTCCCCTCACATGGCGATGAGATCCACGCCCTTCTGGGCACGCGTTGTTTCCTGTGGTGGTCACACTGGGGTCTTTGGTGGTCTCTGAGGCCGAAGGCTGTGGTCTTGCTCATGACTGAACTTTTGAACTTTTCTCCTTTGTGCGTGCACTGTGGTCCCCTGGTGCTTATCTGAGTACGTCTGTTGGTTGGATCAGCTTGGAGACAGAGGAGCTCCTTAGTCTAGGCTTCTTGCATTCCCTGGTCTTCTCCTGGTGTTATGAGTAAAAAAGTGATCTGTAGCTATGATATTTTATTAAAAATCCTTTCCTAGGATTTTTCCCCTCCTGAGGAGCTGAGGGCCTCAGGAAAGAAATGTAAACAATAACGATCTGCTGCTGTGGAATGCAACAGATGCATCTTCCATTGCTCCATGTGGATTGTTTTCACTTGATGACCAATCACAGCCAACTGTGTTGAGCCTGTGAGCAGTCACAAGATTTTTGTTATGCATTCTATTCTATTATTCTTCTTTGTAGCCTTCTGGTCATTTTTTCCTCTCTGTTCTTTTAGTATAGTTTTAATGTACTATTTTAATAGAATATATAATAAATCAGCCTTCTGAAATGGAGTCAAGCCTTGTGTCTCCACACCTGGTGTGTTCGCCCCCACAAATTATCCTTGTTTTTTTAAGGCTGCAAAGTTAAACAGGTTGGGCCAGTTGCTGAGAGTTGAAATGTTGACTATTTGTTGTTGATAGCTTCATGTTGCAATCACCTCTTGTTAATAGTTTTTCTTCAATTACCTGTTAATGGTTAGAAATCAAGCGCAGTTGTCCCCCTGCTGCTTCCCAGGAGCCTGAAGGTAGCAGGGGGAGGTGACATCAGAGCTAGTATACAGATGAGAATGCATTTCACCAAATTTTGCAATTTTCCAGGAAAAAAACTCCTAAAAACAACAAGCCAACATGGAATAAAGAAAACTAAGTAATGTCTAAAGGTGAGGAACTTAATCCTTAGTATCTGCTAAGATCCTTTTTACTCCTCACCCTAACCTGAAAGGATGTCTGCAAGAAAGAGGACCTGGAATGTTAGAACAAAAAAGTGGAATTCCCACTACTCCCTCGAGGATGGAAGCCCCAGCTCTGCCTGCATACCAGCGGGCACAGCTGCATCATCCTCCTCCTCCGTGCCACTCCTGGGAGCAGCGGGGGTGCGGGCGACCTGTCCTTTCTCCCCAACCTGAGCTGAATGTTTTTAATAAAGGCATTAAAAAGGAGAAAGATCTCCTGCCCTGTTTATGACACTGGTATTCTCCTACATAGCAAGAAGCTTCAGAAATTTGCATTTTTCTATGCCCTTTGTACCATGGCAGAGGTTTCTTAAGTAAAAGGTTAAAATTCAACACATAATTCTACAATTTAAAATTTAAATGCTTAGTCCATATATTGCTAACTTAATTGAACCCCCCAAAACCTCCATTTCAACAGCAGCCCCTGCCTGGCTTCTGCCTGCCCACACCGTGGGCATCCACGGCTCCTCCTGGGCATGGAGCTCAGTCAGTGCTGGTGCTGGGTGGGCTTTGCTGCTGCTGCCACCTGGACACTGGGGTGACCGCTTGTCCTGGGTTGTAGTGTAAAGATGTATTCTAATGCCATCCTCAAGAGCTGCTGAAACCAGGAGGGGCATTGTTTCTTCCTTATCTCCTGTTAATGGTCCCATCAATGTCTTGCCACATGAGTCAGAGATAACTCCCTCCCAGAGCCATTTCTGTTTCATGGCTAATCAAGGACCCATGAGGCAGAATGATATCAGCCCACTGTGAGATGCTCTGCCCATGGGGGAGGAGCTAAGCATCCCCAGGTGGATATAATCTGGGTTTTGGGACACAACAAGCAGTCTTTCCACTGGATTCCTAGAGGAACCGCTGCCCCTACCCACTGCTTTTCCAGAGGATGAGAGCTACCAGATTGTTTCTACAGGATCACCACTTCCACAAGTCCATTTCATCTGGACTGCTACCACCACCCTAACTAGCAGGGTGTCAAACTGTATTCTGAGCCTGTCAGTGGTTTTTCTTTTGTATTATTGCATGTGTTTTGGGTTTTTTTCCCTTTTCCTAATAAACTGTATTTCTGACTTGGACCCTCTCACTGGTTTTGCTTTCAAACTAGGACACAAATCCATCTCTTTATTTGAACACAGAGGAATGGGCCATTGCCTAACCTGCAAGCAGGAGTTGGAGCGGGTAGGAGGGTGGGGGTGGGGTGGGGTGTCATCTTCAGTGTTGCCTAGAGGGCCAGGCCAGGGGGCTCAGGGGCAGAGGAAGGGATGTGTTGGTCTCAGGAGGTGCTGGAAGCTGCTGGGCTGGTCCTGGGGTCCCTAGAGGAACTCGGGTTGGATGGGATGGGACAGACAGAGAGAAAAAAAAAAGATGAAGGCAGCTTGGGGAGGCCCATGAGGAGAGCAGGTGGCAGTGGGATCTACGGGGCAACAAGAGGCTTCCGTGTACACGGTTGTTCTGGGGTCCTCTTCACAGAAGACTTGAGAGGGCTGTCCAGGCCCTTACTGCTGCTGGAGGAGCTGCTCACGCTGTCTGGGTGTGAGGTGCAGCCACCGTCTTGCAACTCCTGTCCCGAGGTGCTCCTGTGAAGAGAGGAGGTGTCTGAGGCCCCAGCTGCCAGTGGCACACAGGGACCCTCATGCACAGCAGGGCCCAGAGCTGGCAAGGCTCCCCAGCACGGCTGGAGCTGCTGGCACAGCTGGGCCCAGCTGGACAGCTGCCCCTCAAGGCCCCGGCCAGCAGGGCACGGCTCTGGGCAGGGTCCCTGGCCAGGAGCGGGCCCCAGAGCGCCTCTGCCTTTCAAGGGCAACCTCGGCCCTGCTCTTTCTCCTCCCCACCTCCCTCTGCCTCTGCCCCGTGCCCCTGGGGCTGCTCTTGGCCAGGCAGCCTCAGTGGGAGCCAGCCCTGGCTGCAGCCCCAGCGGGGCCCCCAGGACAAGGCCCAGCAATTGAGAGGCCAATGGAAGCACTGGGCAGCAGCAGAACCCTCAGCAGAGTTATTTGGACAATCAAGGACTGGCCACAACCCCACTGCAGTCTCAATGGGAATGTTCTCTGACCACATTAGACTTTCAAAAGAAGCTGTTTAAGGGGGAGAGCAACAAAACACTCACTGTTTTCTCTTCCAGGAATACCCAATTCCTAAGCAGCACAACATGAAGACAAGCTCCAAACAAAGGACGCCTTCCAGTAACCTTAGCCAGCAGCCTGTTCCCTGACAGAAACCCCTTCCGAGGCCATCCAGGGCATTGGGCACTGGACTTGTGGTACTGGCTGCATCTGTGGGAGCAATGGGGAGCGTGAGCCCGTGCTGTGCTGCACTGCTGAGCTGGCAGCACGGTGAATACGGGCAGGACGTTCTCTGTTTCCCCCAGAGCTGGGGCCTGCAGGCACCTTGCCGGCCCTTGGCACAGGCTGTGCCAGCCAACAAAGCCCAGCAGGCCGGGAGGAGAGCCCGGGGGCAGCGCAGCTGCTTGGGCAGTGGCTGCTGCCAGGGACACGGGCCAAAGCCATCCCTGAGCAGCCACTGCCACCCCTGGCCCTCCCTGCCCCGTGACAGCTCCCCCAGCCCCAGGGGACAGGCTCAGGCACTGTCAGGACCCAGCGCAGCCCCTGCCCAGTCGGGAGCCAGGGCTGGCTCTGGCCCTGGGCTGGCAGCAGGGCTCCCGCTCGGGGCTGCTCCTGTGCCTTGGGCCTCTGGGCACTCAGGGCCAGCTCCGCAGCAGCTGCAGCGCCAGGGACGTTGCTGCACCAGTCCCGTTTCCCCGGGGCTCTGAACCAGCTCCAGAGGCCTGGAAGCCGAGGCGCCTCCAGCTTTGGCTGCTGCCCGGCCGGGCAAGGGCAGGCCCTGGGGGAAGAGCTGCTGCCACACAGCCCCGGCCAGGGCTGAGCCCGGCACAGCAATTACCTGCTGTGCCTGTGCCCGTGTCTGGCATCGCCTTCCTTTCTGCTGCAGGGGCTGCCAATGAGCCACTGCTTCTCCCTGAGTGTTCCTCCTCCTGAACAGCCTTTTGGTCCATCACTTGAAAAAGGAAAAAAGGGACAACTGGCTTAAATGGAAATATTCTCCACTGGGGAAGTGGCATCCTCAGGAGGCAATGCTTGTCTAAGTCACAGGTAAAGATCAGGAAAAAGCCCAGGTAATTGGGGCTGGGCCAGTGCACTCCCTTGTGCAAACAGCTGCACCGCCTGATCTTCTCAGAGACTGGGAAATGGCAGGGGATCTCAGGCCCACAGTAGAGTTGGGGCAATCTATCAGCTAATGCCAAATTCCATCCTGCAGAGGCTGGGCAGAAGCTGCAGCCAGGCCAGGCTGGGAAACAGCCCTGCAGGGCGTGAAAGCAGCAGCGGGGCAGCGAGGCTGCCATGGATCCCTTCCCGCTGTGCCGGGCACGGCGTGTCCAGATGTGCAGCCAAAGGCCCCGGCTGCTGAGTCCCAGGGGAAGCATGAGGGAAATGCACCCACCTTGTCTTGTCTGCAGGGGTTCCTTCAGCTCTTGCCTCATCTGTTTGGATGGTTCCAGGGACATCTTATCTGTTGTATCTTGGATTTTCCCTGCTGGAGTACCTTAGAGAAAAATATTTCCATTTCCCAGCAATGGATCCCAGAAAAGCAGGGCTCAGCCTGTGGGGTCAGCAGGGACACACTACTCACCACTGTGATGGGAGCTGGGCTTGCGTATAGCATCCAAGGTAGGAGCTGGAGAAGCTGGAGAAGTCCTCCCTGTAGACACATCTGTAACACAACAGCCACAGCAGCTTCTGTCACCTGCTTCCTGCCCGCTTGTCTACAATTCTTCCTTGGTGGCACACTGAGAACATACCTGCAGGAGGCTCCAAGGGCTTCAAAACTTTATTCATCCAAGCTGATGGAGAAGCCTTCCCAGCAACCTCATCTAGAACGGAGCACAGATGAGAACACTTTCCAGGGTGTGCTGGGATCCCCATCTGCCTCAGGGAACTGGGCACTGCAAGGCGGTCGGCTAAGGCCATGGGAGCCAGATGTGAATAGACATGGCCAAAGGTGCACAGGGGCCTGGGGAGCTCTGGGCTGGCTCCTGGTCACTCTCCACACTCTTTCCCTGCCCTCAGCAACATCCCTGGGAGGGGTGGCTGGAGCAGCGCAGGGCCCCCGGGGTTCTCTCCCTCAGACACAGAGGAAATCCTCCCTAAAACCCCGGGGAAAACTGCAGCAGGCAGTGCCACAGCTATCCATCCCTCCCTCTGTTCCTCCTGCCCTCCTTCTGTGGGGACAGCTCCCAGATCCCAAGAGCAAACAGCCAGGCACTCTCAGGACACACTGGAGCCTTGCTCTCCCCCTCTGTCCTTTCCCCACCGTGGGCACCCCATGCAGTCACTGCCAGGTTTCAGGACATGTCTCCCATGGAGGGACCCCAGCAGGACTGCTCAGGACCCGAGTGCCCTGAGCCTGCTCGGGATAATTCCCCTGGGCTGTGCCTGACTTGTCCAGGCTGTGCCCGCACTGCCAAACAGCAGAGAGAGCAGCTCAAGCCTCAGCAGGGCTCAGGCCCAGAGGCACAGCAATTACCTCCTGGGCCTGTGCCTGGCATTGCCTCTCTTCCTGCAGCAGAGGCTGGCACGGAACCACTGCTTCCTCCGGGAAACGCCGCCTTATGCCCAGCCTCTGCATCCACTTCTGGAGAAAGGAAGAGGGACAGCTGGATCAGGTGGGGCTGTTCCCCACTGGGGAGGTGGCGCCTTCCGGAGGGAATGCTTGTCAAAGACATGGCTAAGAATCAGGAAATCCCTATAAACATTTTGGGAAGGCCTGGGCCCTCCCCTCTCCAAACTGGTGCCCTTTCTGTTCTACCCGGCGACTGGAAAATTGCAGGGGATTTCAGGCCTGTGGTGCAATTAGGCGGCCGGTCAGCTGATGCCAAATGCCTTCCTGCAGGGGCTGGGCACAAGCTGCAGCCAGGCCAGGCTGGGAAGCAGCCCTGGAGGGCGTGAAAGCAGCAGCGGGGCAGCGAGGCTGCCATGGATCCCTTCCCACTGTGCCAGGCACGGCGTGTCCAGATGTGCAGCCAAAGCCCCCAGATGTTGAGTCCCAGGGGAAGCATGAGGGAAATGCACCCACCTTCTCCTGCCTGCTGCATTTCCTTCAGCATTTGCCTCATGTTTTCGGATGGATCATGGGGTTTCTGGTGTCCTGTAGCTTGGTCCTTCCCTCTCGGAGGACCTTAGAGCAACAGAATTCCATTTCCCAGGAACAGATCCCACAAAAGCAAGGCTCAGCCTGTGGGGTCAGCAGGGACACACTACTCACCTCTGCGATGGTTGCCAGGCTTCTGTGTAGGAATCAGCAAAGCAGCTGGAGAAGTCCTCCCTGCAGACACACCTGTAACTCAACAGCCACAGAAGCTTCTGCCATCTCTGCTGATCTGCACGGGCACCACTGAGCCACAGCAGCGGTGAGGGGATGGAGCAGGGCGAGGGCACACACGTGCATGGTTCTGTGCTGGCACCTGCAGCAATGCCCCCCTGGCCCAGCTTTGGGCTCTGAGCTGGCAGCTCTCCCAGGGGAAAGGCCTTGACCTACCCTCAGCATCTCCCAGAGGCTCCGTCCTGGACGTGGCTTGGGAAGCTGCACCACCTTCACCAGCAGGTTCAGCTGCAAAGAAAGACAGGACAGAAGACTTGTAAATCCACCAACAGAAACACCAGCCAAACCTCACTAAAAAGTCACCACTACTCCTTGAAGTAAAATAGACTGATGCATGTTAATACCTAAGCTTGTAAGCTGTAAAACCCATTGTTATGAGAAGTAAAATATTTTATTTTAAACTGTATTATTCATGAGGTTGTTTTAGGTGAACTGAATATTTAAGGTGTGATATGCAAATTTATTTCAAAAAATAAAATATTTTAGTGCTTTTGTTATAACAGACAAAAGAAATAGAAGTAAAAGCTAATGAAACACTGTAAAGAATATATTAGAACAATAATATGATTCGTGAAAAATCGGAAAAAAAAAAGTATATAAGATACAAACCAGATTTAAGTTCCAACAAACACTAAAAGTAACATTAAATCAGATAGGATATAACAAAAGCCGTTAGATATTTAATAAGGATCAAATTAAAATAAAGGAAAACAGCCAAGTATAGCTGAAAGAAAGAGAAGTGTACAGACTAATTACAACTTTAGAGCTAAAATGTCAAAGAAATAAAACTATAACAATTAGAAATAAGCAGATGCTATCCTAAATCCTGAAAAACAATTTAAAAGGCTCTTATAAATCTTATGAAGTAAATACTGAGAATGAGACGAATGACACCAGTGACTAGATCCCAAGGTGTAAGCTCTGCTACCAAGAAGATACACATCTTGGCCCTTTGGCTGCAACCCAAAGGGGCTTTGAGAGAGCTAGAGTGTTAAAACTGCAGAGGATTATTGTCCCTGTATTAGTTATCCAAGCCCAAAAAGAATGAGCCATATGCACACTCCCAAGTTAGTGTAGTACGCTATAATTTTAACAAATTCAGAATGTGCACTACGAGTAGTGAAAGACACTGCAATAAAGAAAATGTGAAATAGAGCAAAAAGAATAAAATGGCAAAATTTGTAAGCAATATATTAAAACTTTTTGTTCTGTAAGAGATAGAGAAGAAATAAATCCTGAGAGTAGAATAAAGCAAATTGCTCAAGAATTAGAAAACAAGAACATGAGACAGTTATAAAGACACATTTTAGCAGGCAACATAAGAAAACATGAAAAACTTATTTTACAAATATTACCAGCCTTAAACGACTATGGAGTCAAAATATATCTAAAGTACAATAAGCACATGCATTGATATAAAAAAATATAATTGACAATCCAAAGAAAAGAAATTAAAGATTTAGAATAGTCTACCTTATGAGAAGAGCTGTTAATTTTATACCCTGACTAGTAGTATGAAAGCGTAGTTGTTAAGTTTTAGAAATACTAAACATAAAATTAGAAAATAAGTAAGCTTTGTCAAAGTGTATCCTAAAAGTACAAATTTAATAAATTAATAGAGAAAGGGAGGGATTCTGATAGACTGTATGCACAAATTCATGCTCAGACTACAGTAATCTCGCCTAATGAAAATCCTAGCATAACAAAGGAGGCTTCAGGGCAATCAACATGCACCAAAATCCTAGCCTGAATATTCGTCCCCAGAAATGCTGATTCCAGAAGATTATTTCTCTGACCAAACCTCAGCAATGTGCATTCAATTTGCATCATCTATAAGATAAATGTGTGCCTCCTAGAATGCATATTGCAGGAGATTTTCCTCTAACAAAGTGAATTTTTTACCAGTTTTGGGGAAACTCTCAGCAAGAGCTGCAGCAAGAAAGGAAAAAATACATGAATATGCAAAAAGGATAAAAACAACCATAAGAAAGCAGAAAAACTCCTACCCTCCACACTGCTTGGAGCTTGGAAATGGACAAAAAAGACTTTGAGAGAGCTGTCCCTTCGTGATGCACAGGGGAGAGAAATGCCCCACCTGTCTCACCTGACGCTGTTAGCCTGCTTCAGGGCCAATCTGATATTTGCTTCTAGATTTTCTACGAATTAATTTTAATTATGGAATAAGTTCTCCTTATTAATCAAAAAAAGCTAATTCATTTAAAAAATGCGGGACTCCTGGAACCCTCATCAGGCACCCCAAAATATCCCTGTGTGCCTCTTCAGGTCCAGGCCCAGATGATCCCACAGAAGGAAATGTGCCCTCAGCCCAGGGACGCTCAGCATGGGCTCCCCCATCCCCTCGGGGCCCCGCCGCTGGGCACAGCAGCCCCTGCCTGGCTCCTGCCTGCCCACACCGTGGGCATCCACGGCTGCTCCTGGGCATGGAGCTCAGTCACTGCTGGTGCCGGGTGGGCTTTGCTGCTGCTACCACCCGGACACAACTGTGAAAACTCCAACTCTTTATTTGAATATAAAATGTGGGCCATGCCCTGCCCTGCCAGGCAAGGGCTGCCCACCTTCAGTCCTGGCCGAGGAACAGGTCCAGGGGGCTCAGGGGCAGAGGTTCTCATTGAGGAGCGGTGGGTTTTGGGATGGCCTCGTGACACTGCTGCAGCCATGGCAGGGCAGATGGGGGCAGAAGTGGAGAGCTGAGGTCATGGCTCAACTTCTCGCTGCCTGTGTTGTTAGGCTGGTCTTCTGGAGATGCAGAGGAGCACCTGTGAAGAGAGGAGGTGTCTGAGGCCCCAGCTGCCAGTGGCACACAGGGACCCTCCTGCACAGCAGGGCCCAGTCCTGGCCTCCACGGCTGCTCCTGGACATGGAGCTCAGGCAGTGCTGCTGCCAGGTGGGCTTTGCTGGTGCTACCTCCCAGGCACTCGCGTGACAACTGCATCTCTTTATTGCAGCAGAAGAGCTGATTTGGGAAGTGCTGTGCTGCCCCATTTCTTCAGCCCCACTAGCTGCCCACACCCACAGTGGCACTGGGCCGCCCCCAGAAAACTGTCGAATCTGGGCTGTGGCTGCAGGGCACAGCTGCTCTACAGCACAGGTGGACTGCCTTGGGGGTAGGACTGCACTGAGGGTAGGGACAAGGAACGGGGTGAGGTCTGCTCTATGTTTTCTGAAGGTGATTATTCTACAGACCATCAGGGCCAGAACAACACTGCATTAAAGGCATACACCAACTTACAAACTTGGCAGGGTCCCAGGGGAGGATCCAATCTTTAGCCAATTGGGAGAAACTGAGGGTGGAACACCAGGCGGGGAATACAAGGTTTAAACCAATTGGGGATTACAGGGGAGGGGAAGAATTTAAACAAACCAATGGGGTTCCGAAGGATACAAAATTGATAGGAAAATTTCTAGAGCAAGGGGCAGGCTTGGAGAGGGACTGACATGCAATGGGAGGAGGAACAGTGAACAAAAGGGCAGGTCTTTGGGGGGATGGACAAGTGGGCAAAACCAAGACATGGGGTAAAGGAGCAAGCCCTTGGTAATAAAATATGCTATAACAATAGAAAATAAGGGGAGGGGTATAAAACTGACTGCTAGGACGGAATTACAATCAAAGACATGAACTGCAGTGCCGAAGCTCTGAGTCAATGTTCAGTTGAGCACTTCCAAATAATTTCCTGGCAGAAACAGATAGCCAAACTTGCCCTTATCACATGCAAAGAGAGGGTTCCCCAACAGCAACCCATTCTGAGGCTCTTCTGGGAATGGGAAACACGTGTTGTGGTGCCAGCTGCATCTGTGGAAGCGATGGGGAGCGTGAGCCCGTGCTGTGCTGCACTGCTGAGCTGGCAGCACGGTGGATATGGGCAGGACGTTCTCTGTTTCCCCCAGAGCTGGGGCCTGCAGGCACCTTGCCGGCCCTTGGCACAGGCTGTGCCAGCCAACAAAGCCCAGCAGGCCGGGAGGAGAGCCCAGGGGCAGCTGCTTGGGCAGTGGCTGCTGCCAGGGACACGGGCCAAAGCCATCCCTGAGCAGCCACTACCACCCCTGGCCCTCCCTGCCCCGTGACAGCTCCCCCAGCCCCAGGGGACAGACTGTCAAAAAGTCCACAGCCAGCAAAGAGATTGTCCCAGGAATTGTGTGCTGCTTTTCCTCCTGCAGCTGGTCCCAGAAACATCCCTTAGACTGCTGTAAATGCCCACACATGGTCTGATCAGCCCCTATGCTTTTCCACTCTGCTCTCAGAAATTCTGCAACAAATCCACCAATAAATTCCAGGTTACATCTGTGAATTGCATGCTACACTTTCCTTCCTTTTTTCCCAATACCCAAAAGTTTCTATAGATAGTAATGCCCTTGACGATCTCTGATTATTTTCATTTTTTTTTTTCTTTTATGAGGCAGATGAAACAGCTTTATTTGTTTTAGTTTTGGCTGGTCAGGCTTTTTTCTTAGTGTGATGGTTTACTTATTATCTACATTAAACTTGTTTTTATTTATGGTCATTTGTTCCCTAAGCAATTATTTTGACAATCTGTCATTCACTTCTTAGTTAATGTTCCATAGATTAACAATTTGGACTCTCTTTTTATAGGAATATAAAGACCTCAAAAAGCTGTATTTTTGATTTTGAGGACATTCTTTCTCCCCACTCGCAGCTTATTAAATGATCATTTTTGAAACATCTCTGAGGACATATGGAGTTATTTGAGAAATGCTTGGCTTAACCTGGGTGTTGGATTATTATTTTCAGTGCTATAAACCTACATTGCTTCAAGGTTCACACCATGGTCCTGATTTGTGGCTCACTGCATGGATGACTGTCTGAATTAAAAGAATGTTTGTGAGGCAGCTGAAGAGCTTAGACCCCAGAGATTAAAATTCCTGGGAGGAAGAAAGGATAAAATCCTGATTCAAAGGTTTTTTTCTCACTTTTAGTATGCCAGAAGTATGGTAGACTACACCTGTCTTCAAATGTCATTTACTTACAGAACAACTCTCTACAGTGTCAGACTCCAGGAGAAATGACTCAACACTTTGCCTCCCAATGCATCAGCTTTAATTCTAGTGAAAGGTAGGTCTTAATTACAGTCCAATTGGAGCAAATCAACAAAGCAGTCTAGCCATTGTGTGAATGGCAAGAGGAATTTGCTTGTGAAGAGATGACTATGTCCCACTCAGTAATGAACAAAATTTGCCTTGACTTGGAAGAAAGTAGACAAGGAGCAATGCAGTATTTGGGGTTTATCCAGGGATAAATGGAGCAAGAAGCTGTAACAACTTACCTGTTTTACAGAACACAAGTACTGATATGGCCAATAATGAATCCACATGAAGGGATCTTCAGGACATTCCTTTATTTCTCTAACCAGGAATGGGCAGCAAAATGCTGGCATTTATCTGAACTGGAAGCCGTGTTCCTCTCCTTTTTCTCCTTGAGCACACTGAGTGTTATTTGCAGACTTCACTGTCCAGCCCATCAATCCTCTCGTGGCCAATTGCTAAATGGCACAACGACCAAAATACAGGTGCCAGCATAATCAGCCCAGCACTAATGCAGCACTGCTTTGATGGTGCACAGAAGCACAGAATGGCTTGGGTTGGAAGGGACATTTAAAGGCCATCTAGTCCCAATGGCCTGCAGTGAGCAGGGACACCTTGAACTAGGTGAGGTTGCTCAGAGCAGGAGCTTGAATGTCTGCAGGGATGGATGTCCACCTCTCTGGGCAACCTGTGCCAGGGTTTCAAAAGCAATAGTGTAAAATATGTGCTTCTTTCATCTAGTCTGAATTGACCATCTTTTAGATTAAAAGACCCTCGGTCTGGTCACAAAAGGCTCTACTAAAAATTCTGTCCCATCTGTTTACAAGCCCCCAGAAGGCCCTGAAAGGCAGCAATCAGGTGTCCCTGGAGTCTTCTCTCTTCCAGGCTGAACACTGCCAGCTCTCCTAGCCTGTCTCCAAAGCAGAAGGGCTCCAGCCCTCAGAGCATTTTGTCCCTCCTCTGGACTTGATCCTTCCTGTCTTGGGGACCCAGAGCAGAATGCAGTACTCTGTCATGGTAGAGACCGAGACACTACAAAGAAACACACTCCATTTCCAGAAGGCTTCAAACCCTGTTTTTATTCTAGCCTGCATGCCTTTTCTACATTCTTACAAAGCTCTTCTTGGAATAGGCCATTGCAGGTTTCTCTTATTTATCCTTCTTTCTTTCTTGGTTTCTATATCAATGACATAGAAAATTGGCAGAAAATTATTTCCAGGGTTAACGTGGATCCTCTTATCAAACATCTTGATGGCTCACAGAGGCCACTGTAAAACCTCTTCCACAGTACTCCAGGTGGAGTCTCACCAGAGCAGAGAGGTGGAATCACCTCCTTCAACCTGCTGGGCACTCTCCTTTGGATGCACATGGCTGCCTCACGTCCAGCCTCTCTTCTAGCAGCAACCCCAAGACCATCCTGGCAGAGCTGCTCTGCATCCCTTCATGCCCCAGCCTGTGAGATCAGCTGAGCTGGGACTCTGTCACAGCCCTTGGGCAGAGCAGCTGGGCAGGATGAGCTCCCTCCCGAAGAAGGCAGATCCACCTTCCCAAACAATTCCACCCTGGCCATGATGTCAGAGCAGGCTCTGAGGGCCCTAAGCCCTGTGGTTGCACAGCAGCACAAGGAGCCAGCAGTCAGTCCCTGAGCACAACTGTTGTGGCAGCAGCGGCGGTGGCAGCAGCGGTGCTGACATTGGGACAGCGGTGTCAGGACAGCGGTGGCAGCAAGAGCTGCGGGACTGGCAGAGGGCAAGGCACCATGGCCCTTGCTCTGCGCCTCCTACTTCTGCTGCTCCTGGCCATGACCCTGCCTGCCAGGCCTGCCCAGGCTGCCAGGTTTGTTTTTACCCCAACTGGCTTCAGCAAGGGCATTGAAACAATGACATTGAGTTGGATATTGGCTGAGTAAAGAAACTAATGCCACATCCACTGCAATCAGTGATATGCTGACAGATGTTAATAGTGTTAGACATGCTACCCTTCAAAACAGGGCAGCAGTAGATTTTCTTTTACTGGCACATGGACACGGTTGTGAGGAATTTGAAGGATTCTGTTGCATGATCCTGTCAGAGCATTCTGAATCCATCCAAACAGCATACAAAAGCTGAAAGATTTGACAGCTCAAATTAAAGAAGATGGTCTGTCATAGTTAGATGATTTGTTCCAAGAATGGAGCTTTGCACCTTGGCTAAGGGAACTCTGTAAGATAGGTCTATACGTGCAGAGTGTTTTGGTGGCCATACTAGTAGTGACACCTTGCAGACTTTGGTGCGACAAATGATGGAGAAAACTATCAAAGAAGTTTTTGTCATACAAGAGAGAAAAGTAGGAAATAGATTCACAGAAAGTTCTCCAAATCTTACAGAGATGGTAGATGAAGGTATAGCCATAGAAAAAATGTTTTGAATTAAAACCTTAGAACAGGCGAGAGTTTTTGAACAATGACTTGTAATTGTTATCAGACATGACTTATGCCCTTTGAACTGACTGGACTTTCACAGCATTAAAATTGCTGTGTTGTAATATAGCAATACTTAATGTGAGCAAAAAGGAAGCTTTAAGCAAGTAACAAGCAGATATATTATAGGAAATCTACAAAATGCAAGGGAGTTAATAAAGGAGACAGTTAGGAAAGTTTCTTTTTAGTTGAACCAAGAGGGGGAATTGTGGGAATCCATAGAATCTGAGGGTTTTGGGAAAGCTGCAAAAGGCAAGCCTCAGTGACAGCAGAACTGCAATTAGAGCTAAAAAGTAATCATAAGATTTGTCAGCAGAAAAATTGTATAAGAAGTAGGCAAGTAAAGACTTAGAGAGCAATGGTCTATGTATTAACACTTGTCTAAAACAACTCCCTAACCTGCAGAAACGTCTATCTAGTTGAACGTGAGGAAGTTCTAAGCTTAATAATGGAGCTCTGTGCGTTGTATTTTAAGCAGATATTGTATTTGAAATAAGCAAGCATTACTTTAGCCAAAGGAATGTGTGCTTACATTAATTGGATGGAACTACTGTCAATAGGTTTTGGGTTTTGTGATTGGCCAGGAAACTTTTAAAGTAAGTTGCAACATTAAGTTCTTGGTCTGCTGCTTGGGATGTGAAATGCTTGCATCTTCCCATTGTCATAACTATATAATGAGACTGGTGCTGGAAAATGAAATTGCTCAAGGCACATTCCTGAGTAGTACTGTCCTGTTTGTGATTTCTACATAGATCCAGATCCAGCAATAAGGGGCAGCTGTCCAGCTGAGCCGAGCTCTGCCAGCAGCTCCAGCCGTGCTGGGGAGCCTTGCCAGCTCTGGACCCTTCTGTGCAGGAGGGTCCCTGTGTGCCACTGGCAGCTGGGGCCTCAGCCACCTCCTCTCACCACAGGGGCAGTTCGGGACAGGAGTTGAAAGACGGTGGCTGCACCTCACACCCAGACAGCGTGAGCAGCTCCTCCAGCAGTAATAAGGGCCTGGACAGCCCTCTCAGGTGGTCTGTGAAGGGGACCCCAGAACAGCCATCTGCAAGGGAACCTCCTCCTACCCTGTAGATCCCACTGCCACCTGCTCTCCCCATAGGTCTCCCCAAGATGCCTTCATCCCTTTTTTGGTCTCCCTGTATCCTGTCCCAGCCATTTCTCAAGTTCTTCTAGAGACCCCAAGACTAGCCGAGCAGCCTCCAGCCCCTCCTGAGACCAACGCATCCCTTCCTCTGCCCCTCTGCTCCCTGGCCTTGCCCTCTAAACAACACTGGAGTTAAGCCCTGCTGCCCCGCCATTGGGCCATTGTGAGTCAGTGAGGAGCAAGGGGTGCAGCTACCTGAGTTGCTGCTGAGTGGTTGATTATAAGAGGTGTCTGGGGAGCGGGGCGAACAGGAGCGAGCAAACGGGTGTGGTGAGTCTCTGGGGCTTATACAAGGCAGTTTGCGCGGCAGTTCCCACAGGCAGGGCAAACAGGCAGGGTTGCCAACTTTCTTGCTAGTAAGGAGTCCTCTGTGTTGTTTGAGGTTTTTCTGCTGCCTGCTTGTGTTTGAGGTGTCTGTTAGTAATGGTTTCTACACGGTCAAAAACTGTGGCTGGTATAAGTGTAAGTGAGTTGAGCCCTCCAAAAAGGATGTGTCTGTACAGACCCATCCGAGCCCAGAATGTTTGAGCTTATCGGTGGCTTCAGGGAGTGTTGTGGAGGAGACCTGCCTGCGGTGTGAACAGGTGAACAACCTCCTTTCACTGGTGGCTGAGCTTAGGGAGGAAGTTGAAAGGTTAAGGAGTATCAGGGAAAGGGAGCTGGGCCCTTCCATCTTTAAGGGAGGCCTCTGACCGAGAGACTGAGGACTTCTATGCCTCCCGCTGTCAGGCAATAGAAGGGCACCTGGTGGATGAAGAGGAGTGGAAATGGGTCCCCATTTGGGGAAGTAATAACAAAAACTCCTCCCCATCCCCATCATCCTGGCAAGTCCCACTACAGAATAGGTATGAGGTCCTGGAACTAAAGACCCAACTAGATGATTTAGAAGAAAACTGTCTGCCCAGTGAGCCCCCCCAATTATGATTCATCTGTAAGATGGATCACTACCTCTAACATCAAGAAGAAAAGAAGGGTAATCGTAGTAGGTGATTCCCTTCTGAAGGGAACTGAGGGCCCCGTATGTCGATCAGACCCATCCCACAGGGAGGTCTGTTGCCTCCCTGGGGCCCGGGTACAAAATATCACTGAGAGACTTCCCGGGCTGATTCAGCCCTCTGATTATTATCCACTGCTGATACTCCAGGCTGGCAATGATGAGATTGAAAAGAGGAGTGTCAAGGCAATTAGAAAGGACTTTAGGGTACTGGGTCAGGTAGTTGATAGGGCAGGAGCACAGGTAGTGTTCTGCTCAGTCCCTTTGGTGGCGGAGGAAAATGATGAAAGAAACAGGAGAATCCGCATCACCAACAAATGGCTTAAGGGTTGGTGTCATCGGCAACATTTGGATTCTTTGATGATGGGGAAACTTTTACAGCATCTGCTCTGCTGGCACCAGATGGGGTACATCTCTCTGTTAAGGGCAAAAGGTTTTTAGCTCATGAACTGGCAGAGCTCATTGAGAGGGCTTTAAACTAGGTTTGAAGGGGGAAGGGGATGCAGCTGGGCTGTCTGGAAGGCGGCCCAAGAGTTGCAAGGCTAAGTTAGGGGTGAAGTCAGTAGCCCAGCTGAGATGTGTGTATACCAATGCACGCAGCTTGGGCAACAAACATGATGAGCTGGAGGCCATGGTGCAGCTGCAGAGCTAGGATGTAGCTGCCATCACGGAAACATGGTGGGATGCCTCACATGGCTGGAGCGCTGCACTGGATGGCTACAAGCTCTTCAGAAGAGACGGGAAAGGAAGAAGAGGTGGAGGGGTGGCCCTTTATATTAAGCAGACTTTTGATGCCGTAGAAATTGAAACTAAGGAAGCTGGAGTTGAATGTCTATGGGTAAGAATTAAGGGGAAGGCCAACAAGGCTGACACCCTACTGGGAGTCTGTTATCGTCCACCCAAGCAGGAAGAAGAGGTAGATGACTTATTCTATAAGCAGCTAGGTAATGTTTCAGGATCATCAGCCCTTGTTCTTGTGGGTGACTTCAACCTACCAGACATCTGCTGGGAACTTAATAGAGCAGTAAAGAGGCAGTCCAGGAAATTCTTAGAGTGTATGGAGGACAACTTTTTGTCGCAGCCGGTGGGTGAACCCACCAGAGGAGGGACTATGTTAGATCTGCTGTTTGCAAATAGAGATGGGCCGGTGGGAGATGTGGTGGTTGGAGGTCGCTTGGGGCAGAGTGATCATGACATAATAGAGTTCTCAATATTTGGTGAAGTCAGGAGGAGCACCAGTAAGACTCTTGCACTGGACTTCCAGAGAGCAGACTTTGGCCTGTTTAGGATACTTATTCAGAGCGTCCCTTGGGAGGCAGCCCTTAAAAACAAAGGAGTCCAGGAAGGGTGGGCATGCCTCAAAACAGAGATCTTGAGGGCACAGGAACAGACTGTCCCTGTGTGCCGAAAGATAAGTCAGTGGGGTAAACGTCCAGCCTGGCTGGGCAAGGAGGTTTAGGAGGAACTTAGGAATAAAAAGAGGATGTATCAGCTTTGGAAGGAGGGTCAGGTCTCTAAGGAAGTATTCAAGAGGGCTGCTAGAGCATGCAGGAAAAAAATTAGGGAGGCCAAAGCTCAGTTGGAACATAGAATGGCGACTTCTGTAAAGGATAATAAAAAATATTTTTACAAATACATTAATGCTAGAAGGAAGGGTAAGACCAGCCTTTGTTCTTTATTGGGCAAGGGAGGGAACTTAATATCTGCAGGTGAGGAGAAGGCAGAAGTGCTTAATGCCTACTTTGCCTCAGTTTTTAGTGGGAAGTGGACCTGCCTTCAAGACACCTGTCCGCCTGGGCTGGTTGATGGTGTCAGGGAGCAGAATGGTCCCCCCCATTATCCAAGAGGAGGCAGTCAAAGAACTACTGAAATGCTTGGATGTTCATAAATCTATGGGACCTGACGGGATCCACCCCAGGGTAAGGGGAGAGCTGGCAGATGAGCTTACAAAGCCACTCTCCATCATTTACCAACAGTCCTGGCTCACTGGTGAGGTTCCAGATGACTGGAAGCTGGCCAATGTGACACCCATTCACAAAAAGGGCACAAAGGAGGATTCTGGTAATTATAGACCAGTCAGCCTGACCTCAGTACCTGGCAAAATAATGGAACAGTTTATATTAAGTGCCATCACACAGAATTAATAGGATGGCCAGTGTATCAGACCCAATCAGCATGGGTTTAGGAGGAGTAGGTCATGTTTAACCAACCTGGTCACCTTCTATGACCATGTAACCCGCCTAGTGGATGCAGGGAAGGCTGTAGATGTTGTTTATTTGGATTTCAGCAAGGCCTTTGACACTGTCTCCCACAGCATACTCCCTGATAAACTGGCAGCCCGTGGCTTGGACAAGAGCACTCTGTGCTGGGTTAGGAGCTGGCTGCATGGCCGGGCCCAGAGAGTGGTTGTGAATGGTGCTGCATCCAGCTGGCGGCCAGTCACCAGTGGTGTCCCTCAGGGGTCTGTGCTGAGGCCAGTTCTGTTTAATATTTTTATTGATGATATGGATGAGGGTTTAAAATCTTTTATTAGTAAATTTGCAGATGACACTAAGCTGGGAGCATGTGTGGATCTCTTAGAGGGACGGAGGGCTTTGCAGAGGGACTTGGAACGGTTGGATGGATGGGAAGAATCTAATGGGATGAAGTTTAATAAGTCCAAGTGCCGAGTCCTGCACTTTGGCCACAATAACCCCCTGCAACGTTATAGGCTGGGGGCGGTGTGGCTGGACAGTGCTCAGGTGGAAAGGGACCTGGGGGTGCTGGTTGACAGTCGGCTGAACATGAGCCACCAGTGTGCCCAGGTGGCCAAGAAGGCCAATGGCATCCTGGCCAGTATCAGGAATAGTGTGGCCAGCAGGAGCAGGGAGGTCATTCTTCCCCTGTACTCGGCACTGGTGAGGCCACACCTTGAGTACTGTGTCCAGTTCTGGGCCCGTCAGTTTAGGAGGGATGTTGAGATGCTTGAGTGTGTCCAAAGAAGAGCAATGAGGCTGGTGAGGGGCTTGGAACACAAGCCATACGAGGAACGGCTGAGGGAGCTGAGATTGTTTAGCGTGGAGAAAAGGAGACTCAGAGGTGACCTTACCACTCTCTTCAACTTCCTGAAGGGTGGCTGTGGTGAGCTGGGGGTCGGTCTCTTTCTCTGGGCAACAACAGATAGAACAAGAGGATACAGTCTCAAGCTGCACCAAGGGAGATACAGGCTAGACTTAAGGAGGGAGTTTTTCACAGCAAGAGTGGTCAAACACTGGAATCATCTGCCCAGGGAGGTGGTGGAGTCACCATCCCTGGATGTGTTTAAAAAAAGACTGGATGTGGCACTTTGGTGCCATGATCTAGTTGAGGTGCTAGAACATGGGATGGACTCGATGATCTTAAAGGTCTCTTCCAACCTAGAAATTCTGTGATTCTGTGATTCTATGAATCAGTAGGTGATGGCCCCTTCTTCTGTTGCAATAGAGAGATGGAGCTGTCACCCCAGTGTCTGGGAGGTAGCAGCAGCAAAGCCCACCTGGCACCAGCACTGGCTGAGCTCCATGCCCAGGAGCAGCCGTGGATGGCCATGGTGTGGGCAGGCAGGAGCCAGGCAGGGGCTGCTGTGCCCAGCGGCGGGGCCCCGAGGGGATGGGGGAGCCCAGGGGGCAGGCAGCAGCATGGGGCTCCTGAGAACAAGCCACCCCATTTTGCCTTTGTTTTGAATTTTTAGAAATGAGAAAGTTTTAGAAATATTTTAAAATTTATTTATTGTAGAGAGACTACCTGAAATATTTATTCCTGAGTACTACAGAATTTAAGGACTTTTCAAGGACTAAGGACTTCACTCCTAAAGCAGTTTTAGAATCCTGAAAAAGCAACCCTATTTTATCTTCACTTCTAATTTTTAGAAATATTTAGAAATGCTTCTTGTAGAGACAGTTCACCACATGGTTCATCCCTTTTTCCACAATATGTTTCTATTTTTGAAAGTAGTCTTACAGTTCTGGAAAATTCTTTACACTTATACAATAAAAAATAAAGTGGCATTTCAGTGGTAATATTTACTCTGCAAAGAAGTAAGGCACCCTAAGACACCCAGCCTGCTGCAGAAGCAAAGATCTTTTCCCACAGGAACTTTGTACCTAGTCACAACCACGTTATGTAAAACCTTTTCCCAGATGTTTCCTGGGATTCTTGACAAGCTCACCTCTTAGTCTTCAGAGGCAAACTTTGAGCACAGTGGGAATCTCTTCAAGTCACCATCTTTCTTTGCTTCTGCAAGAACTGCCTCAGTTCCAGAGCAGGGGTTTCTCTCAGCTTCCTGCTGCCCCCGGGCTCTCCTCCCGGCCTGCTGGGCTTTGTTGGCTGGCACAGCCTGTGCCAAGGGCCGGCAAGGTGCCTGCAGGCCCCAGCTCTGGGGGAAACAGAGAACGTCCTGCCCGTATCCACCGTGCTGCCAGCTCAGCAGTGCAGCACAGCACGGGCTCATGCTCCCCATCGCTCCCACAGATGCAGCCGGCACCACAACATGTCTTCCCGATGCCCAGAAGGGAATTGGTTTCTGCCAGGGAACACACTGCTGGCTAGAGTTAATGCCAAGCCTGGCTTTTCTATTGCATGCAGGGGATTGGGGGACCCCTGTAAGGATGGCAGTTGGCCGGGGTCCCTCATGTGGCACACCAGCTGGAGGGGGGGTTTTGTAGGTGTTGGGTTTTGCAGGAAGGCATGCAGGGCTTTGCGTCCTTTGTAAGTGGTGCATGGGGCTGGGGTTCCTCGTGAGGTTCTTAGGGGATTTGAGATCTCTTCTGTGGCGTACAGGGGACTGGAGATATCTGTAAGGCTGGCAGGGGCTTGAGTACCTCGTGATTAACGTGACACTTTAGTGCTTGCCGTCAATGCCTGGAGAGGAGCTGAGTCCTTCCTAAGGTGGGCAGGAGGCTGGGCTCTTTTGTGAGGCACACAAGGCTGCCCTGGAGTCTCTGCATTGGTGAACACGGATTCTCTGTGAGGCACACAGGGATATTTTGGGGTCTCTGCTGAGGGGTGCAGGGATCCCTCAGGAGGCACAAAGGAGTCTTGATGGTCTCTACGAAGGTGTGCAGGGATCCCTGATGAGATGTGCAGCGGGGTTTGTCAGTCTCCTCAGGGCAGCAAAGGGCCACTCTGGGTGGAGGCTGTGCAAAGTGGGCAGAAAGCTTCCTGCCAAGCCCTGCGGCCGGCGGGCGGGCAGAGCCCATCCTTGGGGGTCGGGCGGGGCCTCTGGAGCCGCCGCACCCTTGTCGGGCAGGTCCCGGCCCCGGCGGGGAGGGGCCGCGGCCCCGGGCTCCGGCGGTGCTGCCGAGCAGCGGCGGAGGCACAACAAGGGCCCCGCTCTGGCCTGGCCCTGTGCTGCAGCCGAGCACAGGGACAGCCACGGCCGCTCCCTGCGCCACAGGCAGCACCGGGGCTGCAGCTGAGGCCGTGCCTGCTCCCACTGAGGAAGGAGCTCCTTGCAATGCCCACTTCCCTAAAGCACGTGGGCAAGCCAGCACAGCATGGAAACGCTTCTGAACTGTGCTCCCATGGACACTGGGATCGAGAGATGGATTGACTGGAAGTCCTGGCCAGTCACAGTGTGAAGATCATGCTGGATGCTGGAGGCGACTTCTCCATGTCCCTTTGCTGACAGAACAATCACAGATTAGCAATTGTGGCCGAGAGCAGCCCCAGGGGCACAGGGCAGAGGCAGAGGGAGGTGGGGAGGAGAAAGAGCAGGGCCGAGGTTGCCCTTGAAAGGCAGAGGCGCTCTGGGGCCCGCTCCTGGCCAGGGACCCTGCCCAGAGCCGTGCCCTGCTGGCCGGGGCCTTGAGGGGCAGCTGTCCAGCTGGGCCCAGCTGTGCCAGCAGCTCCAGCCGTGCTGGGGAGCCTTGCCAGCTCTGGGCCCTGCTGTGCACGAGGGTCCCTGTGTGCCACTGGCAGCTGGGGCCTCAGCCTCCTCCTCTCTTCACAGGAGCACCTCTGCAGCTTCACAAGACCAGCCAAAGAGTTCCATCAGGGAGACTGCCACCTGCACCTGCGCCTCTCATCAGCCTTCTCTATGCCAGTGTCCAAAGTCCCTGCCACGGCTGCATTACCAGCTTGTTGCTAGGGACATGCTGCCACCACCCAGAACAGGAGCCTCTGGCCCTGAACGTGCTGGCATTGGTGTCCAGCCAGGACTGAAGGTGGGACCCTCCTGCCAGGGAAGGGCTTGATCAACGTCTTTTACCTCTGCTCTCTGGGTGGTAGCATCAGCCCTGCCTGTGCTGATTTTCTGGGCACCGCCAGGTTTGTGCAGACAGCAGCCAGGCATGTGTCTCCTGACACTAGGATCTAATATTTTTAATTTTGCAAAATTTAGGAACATTTGTCATAGAATATTCCCCTAATAGTTCTTCCCCTTTCCCACAACAGTTCTATATTTCTCAGCGTAGTTTTAGTAGTTGGAAAACCAGAATATTTTCACACTTCTAGAATAAAATAAAAAAAAAATTGCATTTAATTGGTAATCTTTATTCCCGGAAGAACTAAGTTCACTGAAGAAACATAGTCTACTGGAGAGGCTCATTGCCCAGGGCAGATTTGTATCTTCTCACAACTAACCAAGAACCTTTTCCCTCATATTTTCTGGGATTTCTGACAAGCTCACCTCTTAGTCTTCAGAGGCAAACTTTGAGCACAGTAGGAATCTCCTCAAGTCATCATCTTTGTTTGTTTCTGCCAAGAACTGCCTCAGTTGTAGAGCAGAGGCTTCTCTCAGCTTCCTGCCGCCCCGCTCCCCCCAAGCCTGTCCTGAGCCCTCTCCTGCAGCTGCTGCACTGCCATGGAGCTGCTGTAAAACACAACAGCTCTGCCACAGCCGCTCAGCTGGATTGGAGAAGCTTTCTGGCTGTGCTTACATTAGGCTGATGGCTTCTTGAAACACAAGCTGAGCTTCTGAATGCTGTGTTTCACCTGGCAAAGGAACTGATGCTACCTTTCTCATGGAGCCTAATCTCCCATGGGCTTTCAACGCTTTCTGGCCAGCATACAGCCTGGAAAACCTTTTAATGCAGCCATTAAGTACTGAAAATTACCCAGTCTGTGTATCAAAGGAACTTTTTAAAATGCTGGAGCCCACCAGAGCATCCTTCCAGGCCATAATTTACTCCCCATCGCACCTCCCCCTGCCTGACTGACAAACAGCACCTTTGACAGTTCTTTCCTCCAGAAGCTGAATGGCACCATTTTATTTGGGGGAGGAAAAAAAAGGAAATGTTCTGGGATACAATCATCATCATCATCATCATCATCATCACAATGAGCCACAAATTAGTTAAATTACATCAACATCTCAGACTGTGGACTTACTTCTCAGAGTGCAGCACTGGCTGTACTACCTCCTGAAACTGCAGATGTGCTACAGTCTTTAAAATCAGGTGGATGCAGACGAGATTTGGAGCCAAGCACAGCTCTGGGAGAGCTTTAGGGATTGGGCCTCCACGGGCACCACTGTGTGCCTGGAGTAACCTGCCCCAAGCCATCTGCCACCTGAAGAGCCAAGTGGGGCACGGAAAAGCACAGGCTGCAGAGAGGCTGGGAGTGCAGGGAGCCCATCCTGGTCAGGACTAACACGCTCATCCCACCTTCGCACTGGCTTTGGATGGAGACCAGAACTAATAGCTGGCAAAAGGAAAAGAGGGTACAAAGGTCCCTGGAGTCCCCTGCCCCAGGAAAGGAAGAAGGCAATATGTGGCCGGGGGTTTAAAAGGAGGCTGTGTTCCCCACTAGCTGAGAGAGACAACCCCACAAGCGGATGTCCCAATGGACTCGCTCCCTATGTTCAAACAAAGCTACAGGACTCCTCTGGCTCCTTTATGGACACTGGCTTTTCACAGCGTGATTTTTATGCACACCTGTTTCCTTGTATCAGACTATCAGCAGCCTGCAGTGACTCACTGCCACTCTGGTCTGCAGGGGAAATGGAACTAATTTCCATTGGGGCCCTCCCAGAGGGAAGAACAAACCCAGAGGAGACAAGCAACCCCTGCAGGCATCCAAACTTCTGCACCAGAGGCTGAGTGAGCTGCAGAGGGGGCGTAGTGGGTGCATTTCCCTCAGCAGCTGGGCACTTGCGCTGCACACGTGTGTTGGATAATATACCAAGTTTAATTTTTGTTTCATGTCTCCAGTCAGGCTTGGTTTGCCTTTGCCTTAGGGAAAGGAATTCTCATGGCTTTTTTAAGGGATCTTGCACCACTCTCAAGGGAAATGAGCTGAACATCTCAATGAACTGGGAATAACCCAAAAGGTCCACAAAAAGATAATGACCATCAAGAACACATCAATGACCATCAGCAAACATCAAGGAACATCTGCCCCAGACACTGCCCCCTGGCATAGTTGGAGACACCTGGTCTGGAGGAGGTTGAGAAGAAAATCAAGGAGGGTGGACTTTATTAACATCAGAGGCCAAGAAATCTGGCTTCAGGAGAAAAACAAATACTAAGAACTATGTGACCTGAGACCAACGAATATTAAAGGAATGGAAAATTACATCTAGTTGAATATTAGGAAGTCTGAAGCTTAATAATGGAGCTCTCGGTATTGTGATGTGTTTTTTCTTTTATTAATTTGATTTGTAATTTTGAAGTTTCCTTATGCTGTTCCTTTTGTCCCTGCCCTTTTCCCAGAACTTTCAGCATTTTTCCTTTAATGTTATTAGATGCTGGTTTCTCCCGGAGCTTGCCTCCCCTCGAGAATTTTCAGTTTTGTATTTCTTCAAACTTTATTAGTTCACTGAAACTGTTTTCCTCCCTTGAACTTCTTTATTGGTTTATACATTGTATTTCCCGCCTTGTTTTTACTCCCAATTTTCCTGATTTGTTAAAGATTGTATCCTCCTGCTGGGACCTGCCCCTGTCTATAAGTTGCTGTTTGCCCTCAGTTCAGGGTCCTGGGATGATGAAGAGGGGAACTTTTACCATCAAATAAAGTTACCCCGGGACCCGTGTTGCTGTTCCTTTGTTTCATGCTGCACCATCACTGGCAGCTGGGATTTAGTGGAGCTCGGGGGAGGGGGATTGTTGCCCCCCTGTCACCATCTAGCTGGGCCAAGCAACAGTGATGTGTAGTTATGTTATTGTAGTTTAGACGTCCTCTGTTCTCCCCATAGTTCCCTTTCCCCCCATGTATTGTTACCATCAGGCAGCCAGGGTTGTCAAGGCCAGGTAGAAGAAGGCGTGCACGTGTCCCTTACCTGGGGCAGTTGGGAATGGAGAAGCTTGTTGCCAAGGGGGTACAGCATGGCAACACCTGATCTCCCATCAAGTTACAAGAAAGCAATCTCCACCGATAAATGGCAAAGAGCTGACTGACAGACTTTGGCAGGGCCCAGGGCTGTCTGATGCAACACTCAGGGGTAGAACAGGCTGAGCACCAATCTTGAAAAAGAGCCAGCAACGTGGTCTCCACGAGGCCAGTTCCCAGCGCTGCAAATTTTTCCTTATATAGTCCTTTGTTGTATTTTTGTTAAGGTTTAATAAACCTTTTTACATTTTCAAAGTGAGCAGTTGTTTCTCACTGATAGAACTACTGTCAATATGCTTTTGCTTTTTGTGATTGGTCAAAAAACTTTTAAAGTAAGTTGTAACATTAAGTTGTTGGTCTGCTGCCAGGGATGTGAGCTGCTGGCATCTTCCCATTGTCATAGCCATGTAATGGGACTGATGCTGGAAAAGAAACAGCTCGAGACGTGTTCCCCAGCAGTTCCATCCCGTTCGTGATTTGTACGTAGACCCCCCGGTCAGCAATAAATGGTGCTCCTCAGTGAGGAGGATTGGTAGACTAGAAGAATATAAAAAATAAAAAATAAGACCGTGGACAGTGCAATTGCCAGAGGCCCAGGCTGTTAAAAGGAGGAATGGATCATGCCCTTTGTTGTCTGTCGCTGGTATGCTTGTAAGTAACAAGTAGCAACTTTAGGGGCTCCTGGGCAATGAGATGGGAAACCATCTATCTAAAACAGGAGGGGATGTCTTTTACCGGCTTCAGACAATTTTACAGGAAAAAGGACATTCAGACAGCTCAAAACATGAACGAAAAGACTTATTAATCTGGGTAAAAGCGAATACTCAAAATATAGACTTGAAGTCTGCTTTTGCCTTTGATTTCTGGGACCAGATAAACTGGAAAATTTACAGTCTAGTCTCTCTCAAAAGGAAGAGACTTTAATCAAACCTGTTTCCAGAGCTTTATCATAGAGCTTTAAACAGAATGATCGTAACAGAGACTTTCTCAAACACCAAAACAGAACACCTAGTTCTAAGATGTTAATTCCGAGTGGTGCTAGGTCTTTGTCCATCTCTGGGAGGATCTGGGGTTTTGTTTCTAGCTCTTTCCCTTCTCCTGTCATGTCTGGGGTTTCCCCAGGCAGTGTGGACAGCATCCCAATCCCCGCGAAGGGGGAATCAGATCAGCTTCCAGCTTCGGTCGTGTCCTCTGTTTCTTCCAGGATTCCCTGTGCCTCTGATGCTGCGACCAGGCATCCTCCATTCCTCCACAAAATCATCCACCCCTGGATTTCCCGGGAAAGCATTCGGGATTTTCGTTGTGCTGCGAGAATTTGGGGGGTCAGGAGTCGTGTTCTGGGGAGATTGGGAGTCAAACGGGTGTGAGAGATGAGAGTTTGGGGAAGGTTTGCAAAACAAGGGCTGCTGTTTCTGAGCCCTGTTCCTCTTCCAAACAAGTTGTGGTCGGATCTTGTTCTGAAGTTGTTCAGCGGGGTCTGCCAAGGGGGGCTCCAGATCCACTTTGCCTGGCCGAGGGGCTGTGGGAGTCACCCCTGCCACGGTTTCTTCCTGGGAAGTCATTCCCTCAGATCAGGCTCAGGCGGGCAGATTGTTTTGCAGTTCTGAGAATTCTTTTCATAGAGATTCCTTCACCAAGCCTCTTCCAGAGTTTTTGCCGCTTTAAGCACCCCAGACTCTGGTTACAGCTAGTGGGGGGGGCTTTAGATTTAGCTCTGCCTGCAGGGAAGCAGGCAGGGGGACAAACAGAAGCAGCGGGAGGCAGCCAAGAGTCAAGCAGAGCTGGGATGGCTCTGCCCAGAGAGATGGATGGGGTGGAGGCGGGAGAGCTCAGGAAAGTTTCTGTCCAAACACAAAGAGTTCATTAGGAGCCTTGAAACCTCTCTCGTTTGTTACTGGGGGTTGGGCGGGGGGGAAAGCATGCTGAGATCGCAGCTCAGACCTGAGAGTTTTCCAGCTGAGTCCCTGTGGGTGGGGATGCGGTGTGGAACCTGTAACAGCTCATTGCAAAGTGTCACAAATACAAATTTGGGATCTACAGCTCTAGCGCAGCTTGATTTGTATGAATCTAAAAACCCCAATTTAGTGAATTGAGATGTGATTTAGCAAGCTCTAGCTTTCTTCCTCTAACCAATACAACACATTCCTCGGCCGCTACCTCCAGCAGCGGGCAGGGGAAGGGAGGTGGGGGGTGTGTTAAAAATGTAGAGCTCTCCTCCTCCACCCTTCCTGGCAGGGCTCCCGGGAAGGGCGACACCTCTGCCAAGAACTTGGAGCTTCTTGGCAAGGTTCCTGAGACAGCTGATTGCTGTGACAACACTACCTGTTCTTCTGTATCAGATACAGGAGTGATGAGAGGCAGAAACCACACACAGTCTAAATCAGAGGGAAACCTTCCACTTCAACTACCCAATTCATCTAATATTAGTCAAAGTTTAGAAAAAATTTAGACTCAAATAAACAGCTCCTTGCCTTAACCTGCAGGATATAGTCATAATGATGTAAATCCATGCTATGAAACTCATTCTCACCATGATATAAAAGAACTCCGTCAAGCTTTGAAAGAATGTAGGTTCTCTTCTCCTTATTTTAAGAATGTCTTGAAAAGTATATTTAATTCTTTTACTTTAGTCCCTGCTGATTGTCAAAATGTAGCTTCCTTGATCTGAACCAATTCACAATATCTTTTATGGGAATTACAATGGAAAAAATCTTCTTAATAAATCAGTTGAAAAATATAACAATACTCCTTAGGAGAATATAGATATTATATGCCCAACTAGCAAGTGATCCAACTTTCCACAGACCAGAAAATCAGGCTGTAGAATTGCCTCAGCCTGTAGTCACAGATATTAAAAATGCTGCTAGAAAAGCTTTCCTTGCAGTTGAGCCAGCTGGTACCCATGTAAATGCTTACCCTACTATCAAACAAACTGATTTAGAACCCTTTAGTTCTTTCCTAGATAGATTACCCAAGCTGTTGAAAAACAGTGTCCAGGTGAACAAACTCATTTCTGTTTTATTCAAAACCTTGCTTTTGTCAATGCTAACGAAGAATGTAAAAAAATTATTTTAACTGTACCTGATCAGCCTCCAAGTGTAACACAGATGCTAACAGCTGGCAGTAAGCTCACCTCTCCATAACATCTGGCTAATGTACAAGTCAGTGCTTTTGGAAAGCAGATTGCAGAATCGCAAGAATAGTCTAGAAAAACATTGGGAGATAATTTAGGAAAACCTTTAAGAGAAAATTTGAGACAACAAATGGAAAAGCTTGAAAAAGCCCTAGAAGCACAAACAAAAATTTTGTCCAAATCTGTTGGCACTTTACTGTTGGACTCTGATAAAAAAAATTTCTTGCTTTGCTTGTAGTAAAACAGGTCACATTAAAAAATATTGTCCTACAAAAACATTCCAACCTAAACAACTTTCTATTTGCCCTCAATGTTGGAAAGGGAAGCATCTTGCTAAGCACTGACACTCTCAGTTTGACATCGATGGCAAACCTTTGTCGTTAAACTCAAAAAAGATCGTGGATAAACTCTAAAAAGAGCGTGGATTAGCACCACCCCTTGACACAAGCAGTGGTACCTCCTGACAGTCAATTACCCAGCCAAGTGGCATTGGTACCTCCATCATTTATTCCGCAGTCAACCATTCCTCAAATGGTCCCAGCTCAATACCCTCAAGCAGAAGGTTTGAATTGGCCTCCTCAAAATTAATACAGCTTTTAAATAAATTTTGTTATGAAAGTATTTCTACTGGAATTATCAGGTTTTTTTCAACTAAGACAAGATCTTTTAATTATAGGCAAGGCCAGCACCAAAATTTTCAGACTTTCAGTGCATCCAGCTGTTGTTTCAGTAAATTGTAAGAAAGAGCTAGTAATTTTAGCTCTTGCACTTAATGTTCCTATAGTAATTCCACCAAAAACACCTATAGCTATTGCATTTCTTTTACCCATGAATACATCCAAGCAAAACAACTTTCCAGAGAATTCAATTCTGTCTGTGCCATTTGGAACTCAGGTCCTGAGGTCTTTTGGGTGCAATCTTTAGACCACAGCCAACCAAAATTGACTTGCAGCCTGACTCACCGTGGTAAAACAATTTCCATTACAGGCATGCCAGGTACTGGTGCAGATGTCACTGTAATTTCTCACGTGTTTTGGCCCAGTGATTGCACTTTGGTAGCTCCTGCAAGTTCCCTCACAGGGACTGGAGGTGCTACTGCGTGTTTGCAAAGTGCATCCCTGATTAACATTAAAAGTCCTGAAGGACAAACAGCCACGGTGCATCCTTTTGTTGTTCAGAAGCCTCTCAGTGTCTGGGGGAGAGACATCCTGTCCCAACAGGGAGCAAAACTAAAAGTGAGCCTGTGATGGAAACCACACCAAAACCTGCCACTTTAAAGCTGAACTAAAAAACTGATCATCCTATAGAGATTGATCAATTGCCTTTAACTGAGAAAAAATTAAATATCCTTAAAAGATTAGTAAAAGAACAGTTACAGCAAGGTCACATCACATCCACAAACAGTCCCTGAAATTCACCAGTATTTGTCAACCACAAGAAGACATCGGACAATCCTGGAAGTTGCTTCATGACCTAAAGAAGATCAATAAAGTAATTGAAGACATGAGACCTCTTCAGCCTAGACTTCCTTCTTTATCAATGATCCCAAAACCCTGGCCTCTTGTTGACATTGACTTAAACAACTGTTTTTTCCACATCCCACATCATCCTAGTGATGCTCCAAGATTTGTCTTTTCAGTTCCAGTCAGTCATCGATCGAAGAGAACCCATCCAGAGATGCCACCAGAAATCATTGCCTCAAAGAATAAAATAATTGCCTATAATTTGTCAATATTTTGTTGCACAAGTTTTGTCTCCAGGTCAACAGAAGCATCCAAGATCCATTACTCTACACTAGATAGATGATTTGCTCATCACAACTACAATGCAGCCAAGGAGAAAACAAACTCGTGCTAGTGTTGTTACTGAAATCCAAAATACTGGAGTTGAAATTTCTATGACCAAAATTCAAGAAGTTCCACCCTAGAAGTATCTAGGATGGAAAATGACTGAAAAAAACATTACAAAAGACACAGCTCCAGACCAGTATCAGCAACCTACAAAATTTACAACAACTTCTAAGAGAAATCACTTAGGTCAAGACTGATTTGAGAATTACCAGTGATGAACTGAGACCACTTTTTAATTTACTGAGGAGACAAAGCTGTGACATCAATTCTCCTAAAACTCTAACACCTGAAGCTCTTGCAGGCCTTAACAAAGTCATAGAAGCTCTCCAAAGACGACAAGATCATCTCTGTATTCCAGAAAACCTTACTTTTTTGCAATTTTGAGAGGAAAAAATGCAACTTTGTAGCCTCATCTTTTGATGAGACTCTTCTAAGAGAGATCCTTTGTTGATAATAAAATAAGTCTTTCTTCCCTACAAGTTTCCAAAGACTCTTTTTCCAGTTTTAGAGATAATAGCACAAATTGTAATGAAAGCCAGAATAAAATTGTAAGTTTAGCAGGTCAAGAATTTTAGTTTTCTATTTACCATTGGAAAAATAAAATCTTAATTAGGCAATGTAAAATTCTGATGATTTGCAATATGCATTGTTAAATTTTCCAAGTATTTGTTGTGTTCATTACCCAGCTCACAAATTATCGCAAGCAAAATTGAGTTGGAGAGAGAAACCTATGTTAGGCAAAGAAGCTTTGAACGCAATAACTCTTTTCACTAACAAATCTAGCAAAAGGCACAAGTCAGTTGTAACTTAGTTGAACCAAACAACTAAAATTTAAGAATCAGATATTGCAATAGTAGAAGGATCTCCTCAAATTGTTAAGCTTGCTGCTGTAGTTTAGGCTTTTCATCTCTTTCTAAAACCTTTTAATTTAATCACAGATTCTGCTTATGTTGCTAATGTGGTTAAAAGAATAGAAAGATCAGTTCCAAAAGATGGTTTGTTGCTAATGTAGTTAAAAGAATAGAAAGATCAGTTTAAAGAATGTTAATAATGACACTTTATATGGTTGGCTTTCATGTCTTTATACAACTTTGCAATCTAGAACTAATCCATATTTTGTTTCTCACATTAGGTCTCATTCCTTGTTTCCTAGATTTTTAGTGAAAGGAAACGCAGGAGCACAAAACCTGACAATGGTTATTTCAAACACTTTACCAAACATTTTTGAATAAGCAAAACTGAGTCATGCCTTTTTTCACCAAAACGCACAAGCACTTGTGCAAATGTTTCAGATTTCCAAAAGTGAAGCTAAGGCTATCGTCAGTACTTACACTCAGTCAGCTTGTGCAGCCTCCTGTTTCTACAAGAGCAGTCAACCCACAAAGCTTACAAAGCCTGCAGTTATGGCGAACGGATACCACTAAATATCCTTCCTTTGGTACATTTAAAAATATACATGTTTCAGTAGACATGTTCTCTTGCACAGTTTTTACTTCTGCTCACAAAAGTAAAACATGTAATCATGCCTGTCAACCTTTTTTGCAAGCTTTTGCTTCATTAAGTGTACCCCAAGAAGGAAAAACTGACAATAGTTCTGCACATAGATCTCAAAAATTAGCCACATTTTAAAAAATTTAAGTGTTCATCACAACTTTAGTATTCCTCATTCTCCCACAAGTCAAGCAATTATTGAGACAACACATCAAACATTAAAACATATTCTTCATCGACAGAAGGGGGATTAGAGGTCACACCACAGATGAGGTTGAACAAAGCTTTCTATGTTTTGAATTTTTTAAACAGCTCTGTTGCAGAACCCGATCCACCAATTTTTAGGCATTTTTCAAATAATAGACAGATAAAACGGAAAGAAAATCCCCCTGTTTTAATTAGAAACCCTGAGACTGGACAAATTGGAGGTCTTTTTGGCTTAACCACTTGGGGCAAAGGGTGTGCTCCTGTCTCTACAGGTGCAGGAATTAAGTGGGTCCCAGCCAAAAACGTCAAACCGTATCGCACCCCAGAACGTGTTGGCGAGTCCAAGGCCGTGGAAGCGAGTACGCAGACGTGAGCCCAACAGAGGCATCATGGGCCACGCCTGGCATTCCTTGTTCATCCCTGGAACCTGCAAAGTCTGATTTTATGCTATTTATCAATGTGTCAGTTGTGTGTTTCGTAGAATCTTTTTGGCAAAAGTGTGGGTTTTGTTTTGTTACATTATAGATCCCCCTCTACTGGATTTTCAAAGGTGAAATTCTTTTTAAAGGTCAAAAGCAAAGTTTTTAAATTGAGATATATAGGAAGATCTTTTGCCAAAAATATGCTCACTAAAAGGATGGAACGAAATTGAGTGATACACTAGTGTTAGTTGGTTTTAATTGTTTCTTGTAGTGCAAATTTACCTGTAGAACAACTAAAAACAAATGTTTGGGTGACCTTAGCCAAGGCAACAGGCTCAGATATCATATGCTTGTCTAATTCAGAAGCAGAAAACCTGTCCAGTTGGTGTGCCAGTAAAGGATTTGCCTTTGATTGAAAAACAATTTAATAGTAAGCCTAGTGAAATTGACAATGAGAGCAATCCTGTACTGAATTGGAACATTTGGGCCAAGGAACTTCCCAAAGCAGTGTCTGAACCCCAAGAATTAGAAATCCTTGGTTCTTTCACAATGGACTTTTGCCTTACGTTGACAGCTACTGACCCGAAGGCGACCTTCCAAAGTACAATGTTAGTCCCCATTATTTTGCATACAGAAATTCAAGTTTTTAGTGTAGTGATTCAGACAGTTGGGATGTGCTTTCCGAGGCTGACCAATGTCCTTGACAATTGCCAAAAGGATATGGGCTCATTTGTGGAGATAGGGCTTGGCAAGGCTTTCCATCACGCCTTGAAGGTGGCCCATGTAGCATTGGAATGCTCACTGTGATAGCACCTACTGCTAAAGCAGTCATTAAGAAGAAACATAGGGGAACAAGATCCGCTCATCACTATGATGAGAATTGTAAGAGTGATTTCATGCCTTAGAATGATGCTAAAAAGGGTTTCAGCAGGTTTGTTTTTACCCCAAATGGCTTCAGCAAGGGCATTGAAACAATGAGATGGAGTTGAATGTTGGCTGAGTAAAGAAACTAATGCCACATCCACTGTAATCAGTGATATGCTGACAGATGTTTATAGTGTTAGACATGCTACCCTTCAAAACAGAGCAGCAGTGGATTTTCTTTTACTGGCACATGGACACGGTTGTGAGGAATTTGAAGGATTCTGTTGCATGATCCTGTCAGAGCATTCTGAATCCATCCAAACAGCATACAAAAGCTGAAAGATTTGACAGCTCAAATTAAAGAAGATGGTCTGTCATAGTTAGATGATTTGTTCCAAGAATGGAGCTTTGCACCTTGGCTAAGGGAACTCTGTAAGATAGGTCTATACGTGCGGAGTGTTTTGGTGGCCATACTAGTAGTGACACCTTGCAGACTTCTGTGCGACAAATGATGGAGAAAACTATCAAAGAAGTTTTTGTCATACAAGAGAAAAAAGTAGGAAATAGATTCACAGAAAGTTCTCCAAATCTTACAGAGATGGTAGATGAAGGTATAGCCATAGAAAAAGGTTTTGAATTAAAACCTTAGAACAGGCGAGATTTTTTGAACAATGACTTGTAATTGTTATCAGACATGACTTATGCCCTTTGAACCGACTGGACTTTCACAGCATTAAAATTGCTGTGTTGTAATATAGCAATACTTAATGTGAGCAAAAAGGAAGCTTTAAGCAAGTAACAAGCAGATATATTAAAGCTACAAAACGCAAGGGAGTTAATAAAGGAGACAGTTAGGAAAGTTTCTTTTTAGTTGAACCAAGAGGGGGAATTGTGGGAATCCATGAAATCTGAGGGTTTTGGGAAAGCTGCAAAAGGCAAGCCTCAGTGACAGCAGAACTGCAATTACAGCTAAAAAGTAATCATAAGATTTCCCAGCAGAAAAATTGTATAAGAAGTAGGCAAGTAAAGACTTAGAGAGCAATGGTCTATGTATTAACACTTGTCTAAAACAACTCCCTAACCTGCAGAAAAGTCTATCTAGTTGAACGTGAGGAAGTTCTAAGCTAATAATAATGAAGCTCTGTGCATTGTATTTTAAGCAGATATTGTATATCAAATAAGCAAGCATTATTTTAACCAAAGGAATGTGTGCTTATAGTAATTGGATGGAACTAATGTCAATAGGTTTTGGGTTTTGTGATTGGCCAGGAAACTTTTAAAGTAAGTTGCAACATTAAGTTCTTGGTCTGCTGCTTGGGTTGTGAGATGCTTGCATCTTCCCATTGTCATAACCATATAATAAGACTAATGCTGGAAAATGAAACTGCTCAAGGCACATTCCTGAGTAGTACTGTCCTGTTTGTGATTTCTACATAGATCCAGATCCAGCAATAAGGGGCAGCTGTCCAGCTGGGCCCAGCTGTGCCAGCAGCTCCAGCCGTGCTGGGGAGCCTTGCCAGCTCTGGGCCCTGCTGTGCACGAGGGTCCCTGTGTGCCACTGGCAGCTGGGGCCTCAGCCACCTCCTCTCTCCACAGGAGCACCTCTGCAGCTTCACAAGACCGGCCAAAGGCCTCAGTCATGGAGAACTGGACCTGTCATCTTGCATCTCCTTGCCAGTGCCCCTTGTCCCTGCCATGGCTGCATGACCAGCTTATTGCTGGGCACATGCTGCTGCCACCATCACCCAGAACAGGAGCCTCTGTCCCCAGAGGTGCTGGCCCTGGTGTCCAGCCAGGACAGATGCTGTGGCCCTCCTGCCAGGGAAGGGCCTGAGCCCAGCAACATCTTTGGGCTTCAGCTCAGGTGTCTGTGAGCTACCACCAGCACTGGCTGAGCTGATTGTCTGGCACAGCCAGGAGGGGCAGCCAGCAACCACATATAGGACTCCTGAGAAAAAGCGACCCCATTTTGTCTTTGTTTTACATTTTGACATATTAGAAATTTTTAGAAATATTCAGCATTATTTTTCATAGGAAAAAAATCCCCAAATATTTCTTACATTTTTCTATTGTCCTTTAGGATTCTTCAAAATACTTTTCGAATTAGAAAAATTTAGAACACTTTTACACTTGTAGAATAAAAAATAAAATTGCATTTAATTGGTAATATTCGCTCTAAGAAGAATGAAGTCATGACAAGACACCCAGTGTACTGGAGAGGCTCTTTTCTCACTGGAGATTTGTACCTAGTGACAACAACCAACTTAAAACCTTTTCCCTGATATTTTCTGGGATGTCTCACAAGCTCACCTCTCTGTCTTCAGAGGCAAACTTTGAGCATGGTGGGCATCTCCTGCAGTGCAGGAGGGTCTCTGTGTGCCAGCTTCAACTGGGGCCTGAGCCACCTCCTGTCTCAACAGGTGTCCCGGGGGGATGGGGGAGCCCATGCTGAGCATCCCTGGGCTGAGGGCACATTTCCTTCCATGGGACCATCTGGGACTGGACCTCCTCCAGTGGCATGCCCAGGAAAAGAGGGAAGACATCAAGAGCATCTCCAGGGACACAGCCTGACCAGCAATGTCAGCAGGTGAAAAATAAGGTTTTTCTGAGCAATGGAACTCTGATAAAGCAAAACAATCAGGGCAGTCCATTCATACAGATGGGGGCACACTCTGGGGGTACAGCTAAGGCCATGAGGTCACAGAAGGGCTCTGGGGTCACAACAGGCTGAGCTCTCAGCAGGCCCTGAGGTCACAGAGGTGCCAGAGGTGCCAGAGCCCCGTGGTTGCACAGCAGCACAAGGAGCCAGCAGTCAGTCCCTGAGCACAACTGTTGCGGCAGCAGCAGCGGTGGCAGCAGCGGTGCTGAGGTTGGGACAGTGGTGACAGGACAGCGGTGGCAATAAGAGCTGCGGGACTGGCAGAGGGCAAGGCAACATGGCCCTTGCTCTGCGCCTCCTACTCCTGCTGCTCCTGGCCGTGGCCCTGCCTGCCAGGGCTGCCCAGGCTGCTCCGCTGCAAGCGCGGGGAGCAGGTGAGCCGGCAGCCTGGCTGCCCTTTCCCGGGACAGCGCTCCCTGCTCCCTGGGAAGCGCTGGGGATGGTTTTGCCCAGGGCATTAGGGAGGGTTTCCTCTGTGGGAGGGAGAGTGTCCCAAGGGGCCCTGGGTAGCCCCATTTCCCATTCCTGTCCCAGAATCTTACACAGGGCAGGGAAAGAGGGTGGAGAGTGACCAGAGCCAGTTCAGAGCTCCCCAGGCCCCCATGCACCTTTGGCCATGTCCATTCACATCCGGCTTCCACAGCCTTACCCGACGCCCTTGCAGTGCCCGGTTCCCTAAGGCAGAAGGGGATCCCAGCACACACAGAAGTGGTTCTGGTGTTTGCCCCCTTCTAGATTTGGATCACGACTTACATGACTTGGAAGTCCTGGTTAATGACACTTTGAATGTCTTGGAGAATGCTGGAGGCAAGTTCTGCATTTCCGTTTTTACTGGCAGAATAATCAGTGTCCATGTGGATAAAGCTCACTCATGGGCCATTTTTGTTAAGGTTAAGTCAGAGTGGAAAGATTCTAAAAACTTTGCCCTGTTCCCTTCTGGAGCCCTGAGGGATCCCACTGGATCACTGTCAGTGGGAGGAAGGAGCATTTAGCTGTCCATCTTCCTCCTGTGTGCAATGCCAGTGTGTCGTTCCGTGTGCTCTGTGCAGCCACAGAGAGGAGCAGAGAGGGAAGGGGCCAGGCCCAGAGCTGTGCCCCGGGGCTGAGCCTTGTGGGCAGCCTGAGGATCTCCTGCAGTGCCACAGGAGCTCTTCTGTCCTGCCTTTCTTTGCAGCTGAACCTGCTGGTGAAGGTGGTGCAGCTTCCCAGCTCATGTCCATTACTGAGCCTCTGGGCAATGCTGAGGGTAGGTCAAGGCCTTTCCCCTGGGAGAGCTGCCAGCTCAGAGCCCAAAGCTGGGCCAGGGGGGCATCGCTGCAGGTGCCAGCACAGAACCATGCACGTGTGTGCCCGCGCCCTGCGCGATCCCCTCACCGCTCCTGCGGCTAAGCGGTGCCCGTGCAGATCAGCAGAGACGGCAGAAGCTTCTGTGGCTGTTGTGTTACAGATGTGTCTGCAGGGAGGACTTTCCCAGGTCCTTTGGTGGATGTTGCATGCAAGCCCAGCTCCCATCACAGGGGTGAGTAGTTTGTTCCTGCTGACCCCACAGGCTGAGCCCTCGTTTTGTGGGATCCTTTCCTGGGAAACGGAAATATTACTCTTAAGGTCCTCCAAGACGGAAGAAGAAACCTACAGGAGCTCGTACATCCCTGGAGGAATCCAAACATCTGGAAAAACTCCTGCGTGATGTGGAAAGCCAGCGTGGTGGGTGCATTTCCCTTATGCTTCCCCTGGGACTCAGCAGCCGGGGGCATTGGCTGCACATGTGGACACGCCATGCCCGGCACAGCGGGAAGGCATCCATGCACCACAGGCCATGCACACCCTAAGATCCCCTGCTATTTCCCAGTCTCTGTGCACATCTGGAGGGGCCGCTCTGTGCAGGAGAGAGGGCCCTGGAGCAGCTCCAAAACCCTGGCCATTCTCCTTATCCATGTCTTTGACAAGTGTTGCCTGGAGCAGAAGGGCACAGCATAGAGGAATTATGGCATGCAGGCTCAGGGGTTTGGGTACTGAGCAGGCCTGTGCCAAGGGGCAGCAAGGTGCCTGCAGGCCCCAGCTCTGGGGGAAACAGGGAGCGAGAACGTCCTGCCCGTATCCACGGCGCTGCCAGCTCAGCAGTGCAGCTCAGCACAGGCTCATGCTTCCCATTGCTCCCACAGATGCAGCCAGCACCTCAACACATTCTGACATCATCTGGAAAAGCATGAGAAGAGTTTTCTGCTGGGGAACACCTTGTTTGATTAAGTTGATGGCCATTGTGGCTGGTGCGGCACTGTGCCTGATGATGTGCTGTGCAGGAATCTGGTATTGCTGGACGAGAAAATGGTGAGTGTTTTGCGATTCTCCACCTCAAACAGCTTCCTTTAAAGGCTGCTCATAGTCAGGGAACATTCCCAGAGAGTCTGCAGTGGAGTTGTGGCCAGTCCATGATTGTCCAAATAACTCTGCTGAGGCTTCTGCTGCTGCCCAGTGCTTCCAGTGGCCTCTCAATTGCTGGGCCTTGTCCTGGGGAGCCCTCTGGGGCAGCAGCCAGGGCTGGCTTCCACTGAGGCTGCCTGGCCAAGAGCAGCCCCAGGGGCACGGGGCAGAGGCAGAGGGAGGTGGGGAGGAGAAAGAGCAGGGCCGAGGTTGCCCTTGAAAGGCAGAGGCGCTCTGGGGCCCGCTCCTGGCCAGGGACCCTGCCCAGAGCCGTGCCCTGCTGGCCGGGGCCTTGAGGGGCAGCTGTCCAGCTGGGCCCAGCTGTGCCAGCAGCTCCAGTCGTGCTGGGGAGCCTTGCCAGCTCTGGGCCCTGCTGTGCACGAGGGTCCCTGTGTGCCACTGGCAGCTGGGGCCTCGGCCACCTCCTCTCTTCACAGGCACCACCTTGAAGAAAAGCTGAAAGTTGGTGGCTGGTCACGAGACCTCTACAGCCAAAAGAGCAATAGCAGCAGCTCTGAGTCTGATTATGAGTCTGATGAGTGTATATTTGCCCCTCCAACCCCTGTGGTGCTTGGAGGCGACAGGCCCAGCACTCCATGCAGGGCTGAAGGTGGGCAGCCCTAGAACAGGATTTAGAAGTGCTCAAGTTAGCACTCTTGGAGAGCTTCCAAAATCACCTCTTCCCTTTCAATAAAGAGATGGAGCTGTCACCCCAGTCTCTGATGGCAGTAGCAGCAAAGGCCACCTGGCACCAGTACTGGCTGAGCTCCGTGCCCAGGGGCAGCTGGGGATGGGCATGGTGTGGGCAGGCAGGAGCCAGGCAGGGGCTGCTGCGACCAGCGGTGGGGCCCCGAGGGGATGGGGCAGCCCATGCTGAGCGTCCCTGGGCTGAGGGACATTTCCTTCCGTGGGATCATCTGGGCCCAGACCTCCTCCAGTGCCATGCCCAGGAAAAGAGGGAAGCCATCAAGAGTATCTCCAGGGACACAGCCTGACCGGCAATGTCAGCAGGCAAAACAAAGCTTCTCCCTAATTAACACACACTTGATAGGACCTAATTGATGGGCCATCACCAATGCAGGGTGCTGCACAGGGTCTGCTGCTCTCAGCCAGGGCCAGAAGGAAGGGAAGGGAAGGGAAGGGAAGGGAAGGGAAGGGAAGGGAAGGGAAGGGAAGGGAAGGGAAGGGAAGGGAAGGGAAGGGAAGGGAAGGGAAGGGAAGGGAAGGGAAGGGAAGGGAAGGGAAGGGAAGGGAAGGGAAGGGAAGGGAAGGGAAGGGAAGGGAAGGGAAGGGAAGGGAAGGGAAGGGAAGGGAAGGGAAGGGAAGGGAAGGGAAGGGAAGGGAAGGGAAGGGCTGTGTGGCCTCAGGGTCCGACAGGGCTGGATAGCAGCCCCAGAGACACAACAACCCAGGTGCAACCAGACTTTATTTCCAGGTCGAAACACTCGGCACAGCTGGCCTGGACTTCCCTGTAGGACACGTGGGGGCTTTGCAGTCCCCCGTAAGGTGCACGAGGGGCTGGGGTCCCTTGCAGCACATCCAGGGATATTTTAGGTTTCCTCTGAGGCATGGAGGGCACTGGGGTCCACTTCAAGTCATGCAAGGGATTTGGAATCCTGTGTGAGGCATGCAGAGGGTTTGGGATCTCTCCCAAGGTGTGCAGTGAAATAAATGGGCAGGAGATCTTTCTCCTTTTTAATGCCTTTATTAAGAAGAATCAGCTCAGGTGGGGAGAAATTGACAGGTCGTGCCCTCGCCGCCGTTGCTCCCAGGCGTGGCACGAAGAAGGAGGATGATGCAGTTTTGTCCGCTGGTCTGCAGACAGAGCTGGGGACTCTATCCTCACAGGAGAGTCGTGGAGTTGTAGCTTGTTTGTTTAAAAACCCGGGGTGTCTCTTTAATCAGTTTCTTTTCAGGTTAGGGTGAGAAAATAAAAAGGTCCAAGCAGGTACGGGACTATGCTCCCATCCTTAGACGTCACTTAAGTCACTTGTTGGCTCGTGATTTTAGGGGTTTTTCTTGTAAAAACTGTAAAAACCCAAGGCGCACTGCATTTCTTATTTGCATACTGGCTCTGATGTCACTCCTATTTTCTTTACCTCGGAGGGGTCTGTCCTGGTGTCTTTTTTTTTGGTAAGTGGCCAGCATCAGGGAAACAATCAGTTAATCACCAGCCATTAACAGGTATTCGAAGAGCTTTTCTTTGGCAGCGAACCTAAAGGAGTCTGACCGGTTTGACTTGCTTTTTTTTTTTTTTTAACTCTGAAACTAAAAAAAATACAATATTCTATTCATAACAGTTACCAGAGAAACTAAACCAAGACCTCACTCCCCCCAGCGTGTTTCACCGTTCACTCACACCCACACACACACACAAGCACGCACATCCAGACGTGATAACCATACACAATCACAGTTCAAACCAACGCTCCGCCAGCTGCTCTGTCAGCTGGGGACCCCCCACCACCGGCCTCTCCCTGGCAGACGATTGCTTGCAAACTGCTTGTGCAAAACTACACACAAAGACGTCTCTTATGTGATTTATCAGTAGCCAACCCTAAAAAAAGGAAAGGAATACATACCACTTCTGTCCATCAGCTTGGAGACAGAGGAGCTCCTTAGTCTAGGTTTCCTGAATTCCCTGGTCTGCTCCTGGTGTTATGAGTAAAAAAGTTATCTGTAGCTATGATATTTTATTAAAAATCCTTTCCTAGGATTTTTCCCCTCCTGAGGAGCTGAGGGCCTCAGGAAAGAAATGTAAACAATAACTAGCTGCTGCTATGGAATGCAACAGGTGCATCTTCCATTGGTCCATGTGGATTGTTTTCACTTGATGACCAATCACAGTCAACTGTGTTGAGCCTGTGAGCAGTCACAAGATTTTTGTTATGCATTCCATTCTGTTCTTCTTCTTTGTAGCCTTCTGGTCATTTTTTCCTCTCTGTTGTTTTAGTATAGTTTTAATGTACTATTTTAATAGAATATATAATAAATCAGCCTTCTGAAATGGAGTCAACCCTCGTGTCTCCACACCTGGTGTGTTCGCCCCCACAAATTATCCACTTTTTTTTAAGGCTGCAAAGTTAAACAGGTTGGGCCAGTTGCTGAGAGTTGAAATGTTGACTATTTGTTGTTGCCAGCTTCATGTTGCAATCACCTCTTGTTAATAGTTTTTCTTCAATTACCTGTTAATGGTTAGAAATCAAGCGCAATTGTCCCCCTGCTGCTTCCCAGGAGCCTGAAGGTAGCAGGGGGAGGTGACATCAGAGCTAGTATGCAGATGAGAATGCATTTCACCACAGTTTGCAATTTTCCAGGAAAAAAAAAACTAAAAACAAGAAGCCAACATGGAATTATGAAACCTAAGTAATGTCTAAAGATGAGGAACTTAATCCAGTATCTGCTAAGATCCTTTTTACTCCTCACCCTAACCTGAAAGGATGTCAGCTAGGAAGAGGACCTGGAATGTTAGACCAAAGAAGCGGAATTCCCACTACTCCCTAGAGGATGGAAGCCCCAGCTCTGCCTGCATACCAGCGGACACAGCTGCATCATCCTCCTCCTCCGTGCCACTCCTGGGAGCAGCGGGGGTGCGGGCGACCTGTCGTTTTCACAACCTGAGCTGAATTTTTTAATAAAGGCATTAAAAAGGAGAAAGATCTCCTGCCCTATTTATGACACTGGTATTGTCCTTCATAGCAAGAAGCTTCAGAAATTTGCATTTTCCTATGCCCTTTGTACCTTGGCAGAGGTTTCTTAAGTAAAAGGTTAAAATTCAACACATAATTCTACAATTTAAAATATAAATGCTTAGTCCATATTGCTAACTTAATTGAACCCCCCCAAAAAAATCCATTTCAACAGCAGCCCCGGCCTGGCTTCTGCCTGCCCACACCGTGGCCATCCACGGCTCCTCCTGGGCATGGAGCTCAGTCAGTGCTGGTGCTGGGTGGGCTTTGCTGCTGCTGCCACCTGGACACTGGGGTGACCACTTGTCCTAGGTTGCAGTATAAACATGGATTCTATTCCCATCCTCAAGAGCTGCTGAAACCAGGAGGGGCATTGTTTCTTCCTTATCATCCTGTTAATGGGCCCATCAATGTCTTGCCACATGAGTCAGAGATAACTCCCTCCCAGAGCCATTTCTGTTTCATGGCTAATCAAGGACCCACAGCATGAGGCAGAATGATATCAGCCCACTGTGAGATGCTCTGCCCATGGGGGAGGAGCTAAGCATCCCCAGCTGGATATAATCTGGGTTTTGGGACACAACAAGCAGTCTTTCCACTGGATTCCCAGAGGAACCGTCGCCTTTACCCACTGCTTTTCCAGAGGATGAGAGCTACCAGATTGTTTCTACAGGATCACCACTTCCACAAGTCCATTTCATCTGGACTGCTACCACCACCCTAACTAGCAGGGTGTCAGCAGGCTGTATTCTGAGCCTGTCAGTGGTTTTTCTTTTGTATTATTGCATGTGTTTTGATTTTTTTCCCTTTTTCTAATAAATTGTATTTCTGACTTGGAGTCTCTCACTGGTTTTGCTTTCCAACCAGAACAAAGATCCTTCTCTTTATTTAAACAGAAGAATAGGCCATTGCCTAACCTGCAAGCCGGGGGGGTGGGGGGGGTGTCACCTTCAGTGATTCCTAGAGGGCAAGGCGAGGGGGCTCAGGGGCAGAGGGAGGGATGTGTTGGCCTCAGGAAGGGCTGGAGGGTGCTAGGCTGGTCCTGGGGTCCCTAGAGGTACTCGAGTTGGCTGGGATGGGACAGACAAAGATAAAAAAAGGGATGAAGGCAGCTTGGGGAGGCCCATGCGGAGAGCAGGTGGCAGTGGGATCTACAGGGTAAAAGGAGGTTCCCTCGTAGACGGTTGTTCTGGGGTCCTCTTCACAAAAGACTTGAGAGGGCTGTCTGGGCTGTTCCTGCTGCTGGAGGAGCTGCTCACGCTGTCTGGTGTGAGGTGCAGCCACCGTCTTCCAACTCCTGTCCAGAGGTGCTCCTGTGCAGAGAGGAGGTGGCTGAGGCCCCAGCTGCCAGTGGCACACAGGGACCCTCGTGCACAGCAGGGCCCAGAGCTGGCAAGGCTCCCCAGCACGGCTGGAGCTGCTGGCACAGCTGGGCCCAGCTGGACAGCTGCCCCTCAAGGCCCCGGCCAGCAGGGCACGGCTCTGGGCAGGGTCCCTGGCCAGGAGCGGGCCCCAGAGCGCCTCTGCCTTTCAAGGGCAACCTCGGCCCTGCTCTTTCTCCTCCCCACCTCCCTCTGCCTCTGCCCTGTGCCCCTGGGGCTGCTCTTGGCCAGGCAGCCTCAGTGGGAGCCAGCACTGGCTGCAGCCCCAGCGGGGCCCCCAGGACAAGGCCCAGCAATTGAGAGGCCAATGGAAGCACTGGGCAGCAGCAGAACCCTCAGCAGAGTTATTTGGACAATCATGGACTGGCCACAACTCCACTGCAGCCTCAATGGGAATGTTCCCTGTCCACGCTGGACTTTGAAAAGAAGCTGTTGGAGGGGGCAGGCAATAAAACACTCACTGTTTTCTGTTCCAGGAATACCAGATTCCAATGCAGAACAACATGAAGACAAGCTCCAAATAAAGCATGCCTGCCAGACACCCTAGCCAGCAGCCGGTTCCCTGACAGAAACCCCTTCCGAGGTCATCCTGGGCATTGGGAACAGGTCTTGTGGTGCCGGCTGCATCTGTGGGAGCAATGGGGAGCGTGAGCCCGTGCTGTGCTGCACTGCTGAGCTGGCAGCACGGTGGATATGGGCAGGACGTTCTCTGTTTCCCCCAGAGCTGGGGCCTGCAGGCACCTTGCCGGCCCTTGGCACAGGCTGTGCCAGCCAACAAAGCCCAGCAGGCCGGGAGGAGAGCCCGGGGGCAGCGCAGCTGCTTGGGCAGTGGCTGCTGCCAGGGACACGGGCCAAAGCCATCCCTGAGCAGCCACTGCCAGCCCTGGCCCTCCCTGCCCCGTGACAGCTCCCCCAGCCCCAGGGGACAGGCTCAGGCCCTGTCAGGACCCAGCGCAGCCCCTGCCCAGTCAGGAGCCAGGGCTGGCTCTGGCCCTGGGCTGGCGGCAGGGCTCCCGCTCGGGGCTGCTCCTGTGCCTTGGGCCTCTGGGAACTCAGGGCCAGCTCCGCAGCAGCTGCAGCGCCAGGGACGTTGCTGCACCAGTCCCGTTTCCCCGGGGCTCTGAACCAGCTCCAGAGGCCTGGAAGCCGAGGCGCCTCCAGCTTTGGCTGCTGCCGGGCTGAGCAAGGGCAGGCCCTGGGGGAAGAGCTGCTGCCACACAGCCCCGGCCAGGGCTGAGCCCGGCACAGCAATTACCTGCTGTGCCTGTGCCCGTGTCTGGCTTTGCCTTCCTTCCTGCAGCTAGGGCTGCCAATGAGCCACTGCTTCTCCCTGGGTGCTCATCCTTCTGCACAGCCTTTTGGTCCATCACTTGAAAAAGGGAAAAAGGGACAACTGGATCAAATGGAAACACTGCCCACTGGGGAGGTGGCACCTTCAGGAGGCAATGCTTGTCTAAGTCACAGGTAAAGATCAGGAAAAAGCCCAGGTAATTGTGGCTGGGCCAGTGCACTCCCTTATGCAAACAGCTGCACCTCCTGATCTTCTCAGAGACTGGGAAATGGCAGGGGATCTCAGGCCCACAGTACAGTTGGGGCACCCTATCAGCTAATGCTAAATTCCATCCTGCAGAGGCTGGGGAGGAATTGCAGCAAGGCCAGGCTGGGAAACAGCCCTGCAGGGCGTGAAAGCAGCAGCGGGGCAGCGAGGCTGCCATGGATCCCTTCCTGCTGTGCCGGGCACGGCGTGTCCAGATGTGCAGCCAAAGCCCCCGGCTGCTGAGTCCCAGGGGAAGCACGAGGGAAACGCACCCACCTTGCCCTCCGGGTGCTTCCTTCTGTGTTTCTGTCAGGAATTCATCTGCCTCATGAGACTTTTTGGCTGCAGTATCTTGAGTCTTCCCTTTTGGAGGACCTTAAGAGAAAGTAGTTCCATTTCCCAGGAATGGATCCCACAAAAGCAGTGCTCAACTTGTGGGGTCAGCAGGGACACACTACTCACCCCTGCCATGGGAGCTGGGTTGGGGCCAAGCATCCAGCCCTGGAGCTGGAGAAGTCCTCCCCGCAGACACACCTGTAACTCAACAGCCACAGAAGCTTCTGCCATCTCTGCTGATCTGCACGGGCACCACTGAGCCGCAGCAGCGGTGAGGGGATCGTGCAGGGCGCGGGCACACACGTGCATGGTTCTGTGCTGGCACCTGCAGCGCTGCCTCCCTGGCCCAGCTTTGGGCTCTGAGCTGGCAGCTCTCCCAGGGGAAAGGCCTTGACCTACCCTCAGCATCTCCCAGACCCTCAGTCCTGGATGTGGGACCTTCACCGGCAGGTTCAGCTGCAAAGAAAGGCAGGACAGAAGAGCTCCTGTGACATTGCAGGAGATCCTCAGGCTGCCCACAAGGCTCAGCCCCAGGGCACAGCCCTGGGCCCGGCCCCTTCCCTCTCTGCTCTTCTCTTTGACTGCACAGAGCACACGGAAGGACACACTGGCACAGCACACGGGAGGAGGACTGAAAGATCAATGTTCCTTCCTCCCACTGACAGTGATCCTGTGGGATCCCTCAGGGATCCAGAAGGGAGCAGGGAAAGATTCTCAGAATCCTTCAGCCCTTACATAATGTTAAGGGAAATGGTTTATAAATGAGCTTTTGTTGCACTGATCCTGATTATTCACTCAGGAAAGGCAGAATGAAAACTTGCCTCCAGCATCCTCCAGGAACTTCAAACCATCCTTCATCAGGACTTCCTGAAAACCCATGTCACGATTCCAGTCTAAAAGGGAGCAGAGATCAGAACCATATCTGTGGCATGCTGGGAACCCCTAATGCGACAGGGAAAAGGGCACTGCAAGGGGGTCGTGTAAGGCTATGGGACCCAGATGGGAATGGACATGGCCAAAGGTGCACAGGGGCCTGGGGAGTTCTGGGCTGGCTCCTGATCACTCTCCACACTCTTTCCCTGCCCTCAGCAACATCCCTGGGAGGGGTGGCTGGAGTAGCCCAGGGCCCCGGGGTTCTCTCGCTCAAACTCACAGAAAATCCTCCCTAAAGCCCTGGGGAAAACTGCAGCAGGCAGTGACACAGCTATCCATCCCTCCCTCCTACAGTCCCTCCTGTCCTCCTTCTGCTGGGAGAGCTCCCAGATCCCAAGGGCAAACAGCCAGGCCCTCTCAGGACACACTGGAGCCTTGCTCTCCCCCTCTGTCCTTTCCCCACCGTGGACACCCCGTGCAGTCACTGCCAGGTTTCAGGACATGTCTCCCAAGGAGGGACCCCAGCAGGACTGCTCAGTACCCGAGTGCCCTGAGCCTGCTCGGGATAATTCCCCTGGGCTGTGCCGCTATAGTCCAGGCTGTGCCCGCACTGCCAAGCAGCAGAGAGGGCAGCTCAAGCCTCAGCAGGGCTCAGGCCCAGAGGCACAGCAATTACCTCCTGTGCCTGTGCCTGGCATGGCCTCCCTTCCTGCAGCAGAGGCTGGCATGGAGCCCCTGCTTCCTCCGGGAAATGATTCTTTCTCCACTGGCTCTACTTTCATTTCTGGAGAATGGAAAAGAGACAGCTGGATCAGATGGAAACATTCCTGACTGGGAATGGGGAAAGGGACAATTTCACGAGGCATCACTTGTGAAAGGAATGGATAAGGATCAGAAAACAACCAGGATTTTGGGACAACCCAAGGCTGCTTCCTTCCCCAAACAGCCCCAACATGTGATCTGCCTGGACACCAGGAAATTGCAGGGGATCTGAGCGTGGGCATGGCCTGTGGTGCAATTGGGGCTGTCTCTCAGCTGATGCCAAATGCCTTCCTGCAGAGGCTGGGCAGAAGCTGCAGCCAGGCCAGGCTGGGAAACAGCCCTGCAGGGTGTGAAAGCAGCAGCGGGGCAGCGAGGCTGCCATGGATCCCTTCCCGCGGTGCCAGGCACGGCGTGTCCAGATGTGCAGCCAAAGCCCCCGGCTCCTGTGTGCCAGGGGAAGCATGAGGGAAATGCACCCACCTTGTCTCGTCTGCAGACGTTCCTTCAGCATTTGCCACATGATTTCTAATGGGTCCCGGAATTTCTTGCCTGCCATGTCTTTGGTCTCTCCTGTCAGAGGACCTTAAGAGAAAGTAGTTCCATTTCCCAGGAATGGACCCCACAAAAGCAGGGCTCAGCCTGAGGGGTCAGCAGGGACACACTACTCACCCCTGTGATGGGAGCTGGGCTTTTGTGCAGCATCCAAGGTAGGAGTTGGTGAGGTCCTCCCTGCAGACACGCCTGTAACACAACAGCCACAGAAGCTTCTGTCACCTGCTTCTTACCAGACAGTCAAACATTACGCCTTGGTGGGACAGTGAGAACATACCTGCAGAATGCTCGGAGGGCTTCACAACTTCAGAGAGCCAGGCTAATGGAGAATCCTTCCCAGCATCCCAATCTGGAAGCAAACCAAGATGAGAACTGTTTCCATTGTGTGCCAGGGCTGGCTCTGGCCCTGGGCTAGCAGCAGGGCTCCCGCTCGGAGCTGCTCCTGTGCCTTGGGCCTCTGGGCACTCAGGGCCAGCTCCGCAGCAGCTGCAGCGCCAGGGACGTTGCTGTACCAGTCCCGTTTCCCCGGGGGCTCTGAACCAGCTCCAGAGGCCTGGAAGCCGAGGCGCCTCCAGCTTTGGCTGCTGCCGGGTCGGGCAAGGGCAGGCCCTGGGGGAAGAGCTGCTGCCACACAGCCCCGGCCAGGGCTGAGCCTGGCACAGCAATTACCTGCTGTGCCTGTGCCCCTGTCTGCCATCGCCTTCTTTCCTGCAGCAGGGGCTGGCACTGAAGATGGAGTGCTTCCTTCAGGAAATGCCACCTTCCACTGAAGCACTATGTCCATCTCTTGACAAAGGAAGGGAGACAGCTGCATCAGATGGAGCTGTTCCCCACTTGGGTGGTGGCATCAGAGGTAATATTTGTGAAATTTATGGAGCAGGAAAATGGCCAGATTACAGTGACATGATGAGAGCACTTCCACCACCAAACAGCCACCCTTTTCCTAATCTGCAGGGCTGGATATAGTGGGGGATCTCAGGGTGTGTTACAGTTTGGGCTGCCTGTGAGTTGATGCCAAATGCCTTCCTACAGAGGCTGGGCAGAAGCTGCAGCCAGGCCAGGCTGGGAAACAGCCCTGCAGGGCGTGAAAGCAGCAGCGGGGCAGCGAGGCTGCCATGGATCCCTTCCTGCTGTGCCGGGCACGGCGTGTCCAGATGTGCAGCCAAAGCCCCCGGCTGCTGAGTCCCAGGGGAAACATGAGGCAAATGCACCCACCTTGTCTTGTCTGCAGACGTTCCTTCAGCTCTTGCCTCATCTGTTTGGATGGTTCCAGGGATATCGTATCTGTTGTATCTTGGATTTTCCCTGTTGGAGTACCTTAGAGAATAATATTTCCATTTCCCAGGAATGGATCCCACAAAAGCCAGGCTCAGCCTTTGAGGTCAGCAGGGACACACTACTCACCACTGTGATGGGAGCTGGGCTTGAGTGCAACATCCAAGGTAGGAGCTGGAGAAGTCCTCCCTGTAGACACATCTGTAACACAACAGCCACAGCAGCTTCTGTCACCTGCTTCCTGCCCGCTTGTTTACAATTCTTCCTTGGTGGCACACTGAGAACATACCTGCAGGAGGCTCCAAGGGCTTCAAAACTTTATTCATCCAAGCTGATGGAGAAGCCTTCCCAGACACCTCATCTAGAACGGAACACAGATGAGAACACTTGCCAGGGTGTGCTGGGATCCCCTTCTGCCACAGGGAACTGGGCACTGCAAGGGGGTCGGGTAAGGCCGTGGGAGCCAGATGTGAATGGACATGGCCAAAGGTGCACAGGGGCCTGGGGAGCTCTGGGCTGCCTCCTGGTCACTTTCCACACTCTTTCCCTGCCCTCAGCAACATCCCTGGGATGGGTGACTGGAGCAGCGCAGGGCCCCGGTGTTCTCTCCCTCAGACACAGAGGAAATCCTCTCTAAAACCCCGGGGAAAACTGCAGCAGGCAGTGACACAGCTATCCATCCCTCCCTCTGTCCCTCCTGCCCTCCTTCTGTGGGGAGACCCCCCAGATCCCAAGGGCAAACAGCCAGGCCCTCTCAGGACACACTGCAGCCTTGCTCTCCCCCTCTGTCCTTTCCCCACCCTGGGCACCCTGTGCAGTCACTGCCAGGTTTCAAGACATGTCTCCCATGGAGGGACCCCAGCAGGACTGCTCAGTACCCGAGTGCCCTGAGCCCGCTCGGGATAATTCCCCTGGGCTGTGCCGGTCCAATCCAGGCTGTGCCCGCACTGCCAGGCAGCAGAGAGGGCAGCTCAAGCCTCAGCAGGGCTCAGGCCCAGAGGCACAGCAATTACCTCCTGTGCCTGTGCCTGGCATGGCCTCCCTTCCTGGAGCAGAGGCTGGTACGGAATCACTGCTTCCTCCGGGAAATGCTTCTTTCTCCACTGGCTCTACTTTCATTTCTGGAGAATGAAAAAGAGACAGCTGGATCAGATGGAAACATTCCTCATTGGGAATGGGCCATGGATCCCATCCCGCTGTGCCGGGAAACATGCGTTCAGATGTGCACCCAAAGCCCCCGGCTGCTGAGTCCCAGGGGAAGCATGAGGCAAATGCACCCACCTTGTCCTCCCTGCAGCATTTTCTTCAGCACTTGCCTCGTCTGTTTGGATGGGTCCAGGGATATATTCTCTGTTGTGTCTTGCATCTTCCTCTTTGGAGGAACTTAGAGAAAAATATTTCCATTTCCCAGGAATGCATCCCACAAAAGCAGTGCTCAACTTGTGGGGTCAGCAGGGACACACTACTCACCCCTGCCATGGGGGCTGGTCTTGTTGGCAATAACCACCAAAGGACGTATGAATCTCCTCCCTGCAGACACACCTGTAACTCAACAGCCACAGAAGCTTCTGCCATCTCTGCTGATCTGCACGGGCAGAACTGAGCTGCAGGAGCGGTGAGGGGATCGTGCAGGGCGCGGGCACACATGTGCATGGTTCTGTGCTGGCACCTGCAGCGATGCCTCCCTGGCCCAGCTTTGGGCTCTGAGCTGGCAGCTCTCCCAGGGGAAAGGCCTTGACCTACCCTCAGCATTGCCCAGAGCCTCAGTCCTGGATGTGGGACCTTCACCGGCAGGTTCAGCTGCAAAGAAAGGCAGGACAGAAGAGCTCCTGTGGCACTGCAGGAGATCCTCAGGCTGCCCACAAGGCTCAGCCCCGGGGCACAGCCCTGGGCCCGGCCCCTTCCCTCTCTGCTCTTCTCTTTGACTGCACAGAGCACACGGAAGGACACACTGGCATTGCACACGGGAGGAAGATTGAAAGCTAAATGCTCCTTCCTCCCAATGACAGTGATCCTGTGGGATCCCTCAGGGCTCCAGAAGGGAGCAGGGCAAGGTTTCCAGATTCTTTCAACCTTAAGATTATGTTAAGGGAAATGGTTTATAAATGAGCTTTTGTTGCATTGATCCTGATTATTCACTCAGGAAAGACAGAATGAAAACTTGCCTCCAGCATCCTCAAAGAACTTCAAACCATCCTTCATCAGGACTTCCTGAAAACCCATGTCACGATTCCAGTCTAAAAGGGAGCAGAGATCAGAACCATTTCCATGGTGTGCTGGGATCCCCTTCTGCCACAGGGAACTGGGCAATGCAGGGGTGTTGGGTAAGGCTGTGGGAGCCAGATGTGAATGGACATGGCCAAAGCTGCACAGGGGCCTGTGGAGCTCTGGGCTGGCTCCTTGTCACTCTCCAACCTCTTTGCAGGCCCTTTGCAACATCTCCGGAGGGGTGGCTGGAGTAGCCCAGGGCCCGTGGGGTCTCTCTCCCTCCCAAAGAGGAAACCCTCCCTAAAGCCCTGGGCAAAACCATTCCCAGCGCTTCCCAGGGAGCAGGGAGTGCTGTGCCGGGAAAGGGCAGCCAGGCTGCCGGCTCACCTGCTCTCCGCGCTTGCAGCGGAGCAGCCTGGGCAGCCCTGGCAGGCAGGGCCACGGCCAGGAGCAGCAAGAGTAGGAGGCGCAGAGCAAGGGCCATGCTGCCTTGTCCTCCGCCAGTCCCACAGCTCTTGCTGCCACCGCTGTCCCGACACCGCTGTCCCAACGTCAGCACCGCTGCTGCCACCGCCGCTGCTGCCGCAACAGTTGTGCTCAAGGACTGACTGCTGGCTCCTTGTGCTGCTGTGCAACCACGGGGTCTGGCACCTCTGTGACCTCAGGGCCTGCTGTGAGCTCAGCCTCCTGTGACCCCAGAGCCTGCTGTGACCTCATGGCCTCAGCTGTACCCCCAGAGTGTGCGCCCATCCGCATGAATGGACTGCCCTGATTGTAAATGTTTTGCTTCATCAAAGGGCCATTGCTCAGCAAAACCTTTCTTTTGCCTGCTGACGTTGCCGGTCAGGCTGCGTCCCTCAAGATGCTCTTATTGTTGCAGTTCAAATTTATTTTATTGATTCCATTTCAAGTCTTGTTTAAGGGCTCTGTTGTGCCCCATATTTTCCTGACTTGGTTCACCTGTGGGTTTTACCCTCCCTACAAACTGTCCCTCGTGCACTTCCCCACCCCTTGTTCCAGCTCTTTCCCTGCCTGTCAAGGCAACCCAGCCCCTTGGTTCCCAAATCTTTGGGCAATCCATGACTGCAATTCCCCTGTGGAATTCCCATACTCCTGGAAACCCCATTGGCCCTTGTGACCCATCCTCTCCACCCTCCTACCCCAATTGGCCCCAGACACTTATTGTAATCCCCTCACTCCTCTCCTGAGGATTCCCTATTGGTTCATTGTTTGCATCCACCCCATGACTTGTATGTGTACAAAACCCCTTGGGCAGTACAGCTAGGGGCTTCTCATCCTGTTCTATTCGCCTGGACTAAGGTGTTCCTTGCGGAACCTGAAGACAGGGAGCCTCCTCCTTTCTCCTGTGCTTCGTCCCTGTCGTGGCTTGTGTCTGGCACTGGAGAGCAAGTGGCACTAAAGGTTCTGCCTCTGGTAAATCCCCATAGCGAGGCAGTTCCCGACTCCTGCCGTAGTGCCGGAGTTCTAAGAGCTAGCCCAGGTTCCAGCACTCACTTCACTAATGTACCGAATGCCCCTTCTTCAGTGCCTGCTCTGGTGCTCTGCCAGCTCACACAGCAGAGTGTGATTCACATACTGCAGCCCAGAGTCAGGTTGTTGCAACATTGAAATGGGTGCGGTTGGAAGGATGGCTGGGCATAAATCACTACAGAACTAAAGCAAATGTGTGCACTGTCCCAGGCTGGACTTGAATAGGCACAGGAATTGTGGAAAGATGAGGACAAGATAGCAGAGAACAATGGAAACACCAGCTGAAAAGGAGGACATGCTGAAGGAGTTATTTGTGCACATTTGGGGCTATATTTTTCTTGGGTGCAAAACAAAATCAAAAGTTCCTAAATGCCCAAAAGATGAGAACTGTGTCTGGTAAATAGATATGATTCATGCTGACAAATTTGAAAGAGTAATCAATATTAATAAAGTAATTAATATTTGGAAATAATAAAACAGTTAAAGGTGTAATGCCAAGCAAGAAAGGGAGAGGAGGGTTTATCCCTCTCCCTACAGGTCTCCTGCAGCTGTTCAGAACAGGAAGAAGCAAGAGATAACAATGACTGAATTTAGTTGGAAGAGAGGAGAATTTGGTTGGACACCAGGAAAATGTTGATTATATGAGATCCACTGCTTTAATGTTAGAACACAATATTGGCTTATACTGTAGCAGCTTGGTGCGCATGTGTAATCCAAAAGATGAACTCCAGGACATGGAGGAAGAGGAGAGGCTTTCCTCAAAGAAGATCCCCAAAGAGTGGTACAACTTACTTAAAGAAGTGTGGAGCATGAGTGGTAAAGGTGATGATGAGGGCGGTGATACAAGTGTGACGAATCAAAAATGGGAGGAGATGGTAATGACATACAGCATAAAAAGGGGAATTTTGTCTTGACAAGCTAGTCCGTGAGGTGACGGGGGGTCCAAAAGCCCTGCACTCCATACCCCACGCATACCCCGCATGGTTAGTTTTGCTTATACGCTATTATCAGGACCAAATTGTTTGTAATTTAAACCAAATTATATAGTCAGTGTTTCGAGTTTATTCAATTGTATATATATTAAGCTACATAATTAAAATTGCGGTTTTATTTAATTTTGTTTGGGTTTGTTTTTTTGGTTTTTTTGATTGGAAAATTTGGCAAATATAACATGTGGAATGTCCTCCACAGCAGAGTGTCAGACCTCTGGATCTTTTTAAACAATTTTATCAAGGTGGAACTGTGGCAGCTTCCGCTGGTGCCTCTGGAGGACCTTGAACAAAGAACCCCTGAGCTTTTCTACCCTTCCAGGTGAAGTGTGATAGTCTGGGGTCTTCCTGCTGTGTCCGAGTGCCGGGCCACTGGCTGGCACCACAGGTCCCCAGACACTCTGCTGAGGCATCCCTCTCTTAGAGTCAAGTTTAGTCTGTCACATTTGGCTTTTCTCTCTGATCCACTGCCAGGACCAAAGATCACACGGTCGTGAGGATGTAAAAATGCCTGTGCCTTCTGGAACATTGCTGTTGCGTGACAGCCCTGCAGGCAGAGCGGGCAGCTGTAGGGACACTGACTCATTTCCCTGGGGCCAGCCGTGCTGCATCCATCGAGCTGCTGGGTGTTGGTGCTCGTTGGGACGCGGCCCGGCCCGGCACCACGGGAGTTAGGAAGGGTCTTGAAGAAATCCCCACGCATTAAAGCAGACGATTTAGCCTGGGATTTTAAGTTGTTTCTCAGTTAACCTTATAAAAGGCCAAAACAAGTCTCCTATGAATTCTGTCCCTGTCAAGTTCAGTTCTGCCCCGAAATCCCCTCAGCATTCTCAGGGCAGTGGCAGGAGCCGGGTGCTGGCCCGCAGCCCCGCTGGCCGGGGAGAGCATGGCCCAGAGCGAGCCCCTGCTGCCCGGGATGGCCACAGGCCCGGGGGAGCCTGGCGGGCAACGCCAGGGCCCTGTCCAGGGCTCCTGGGGCTCCTCTGGCATCTGTTCCATCCCCTCGGGCGCTGAGCGGTGCCCGTCCCGCGGGGCTGTCTGTGCCCGGCCCCAAAAGAGGCAGGGCCGGGGCTGTGGCCCCGGGCTGGCAGTGCCGCCTGCCCGGCGCTCAGCACCGCCCGTGCCGTGCCGGTGCAGCGTGACCCGGCGGGGCAGCTCCACCTCAGCGCCTCGCCACCGCCATCCCGGCACGGCGGCTGGCCCTGGGCCGCAGCAGCCCCGAGCCGCACGGTTCCGGGAGGGACTGCCGGAGGTCCCCATCCCCTGCGTGCCTCAGCAGACACTCCAGCCCCACTGCATGCAGCAGGAGGGACACAAAGCACCTGCACGCTTACGAGAGTCCACAGCCCTTTCTACATGTGAAATGAGACCCCAGAACCGTGACATGTGCTACAGGAGAGATCCCAGCACCCTGCACACCTTGGGAGAGATCCCAAACCCTCTGCATGCCTCACACAGGATTCCAAATCCCTTGCACGACTTGAAGGGGACCCCAGTGGCCTCCATGCCTCAGAGGAAACCTAAAATATCCCTAGGTGTGCCACGAGGGACCCCACCCCCTCGTGCAGCTTAGGGGGACTCCAAAGCCCCCACGTGCCCTACAGGGAAGTCCAGGCTAGCTATGCCGAGTGTTTCGACCTGGAAATAAAGTCTGGTTGCACCTGGGTTGTTGTGTCTCTGGGGCTGCTATCCAGCCCTGTCGGACCCTGAGGCCACACAGCCCTTCCCTTCCCTTCCCTTCCCTTCCCTTCCCTTCCCTTCCCTTCCCTTCCCTTCCCTTCCCTTCCCTTCCCTTCCCTTCCCTTCCCTTCCCTTCCCTTCCCTTCCCTTCCCTTCCCTTCCCTTCCCTTCCCTTCCCTTCCCTTCCCTTCCCTTCCCTTCCCTTCCCTTCCTTCTGGCCCTGGCTGAGAGCAGCAGACCCTGTGCAGCACCCTGCATTGGTGATGGCCCATCAATTAGGTCCTATCAAGTGTGTGTTAATTAGGGAGGAGCTTTGTTTTGCCTGCTGACATTGCTGTTCCCTGGAGATGCTCTTGATGGCTTCCCTCTTTTCTTGGGCATGGCACTGGAGGAGGTCTGGGCCCAGATGATCCCACGGAAGGAAATGTCCCTCAGCCCAGGGACGCTCAGCATGGGCTGCCCCATCCCCTCGGGGCCCCACCGCTGGTCACAGTGAAGCCATATGCAGAATAAATAGACTCCACTGTCGCCCTGGTTTTTAATGTTCTGTCCTGGATTAGGGTAAATCTGGGAGAAAACCTCCAAAGGGGCCCCCCCAGAAAGCAACCCCACATGGCCCCTTCCCCCCAGCGGGTCGGGAAGGATTTCTTGGAGAGAAGTGGAAAGAACCTGTTTATTTGACAGGCAAAACACCCCCAGCACACAAAATGAACAATACCAGATGACAATGCTTTCACCCATCTGAAAAGGATGACAAATTCAGAAAGTCTTTCCTGGCAGTGGTGGCTCTGCTGTCGCTCCCTCCGGCGCAGGGGATAGCTGCTGCAGCCACAGGATGTAAACTCTCGGTGTTTCCCAGGTCCCAGTCTGGAGCAGGTGTGAGTGGTTCGAAAAAGGGAAAGGAAAAACAGTCCAGGGAAAAATCTGGACTGCTTAGCTAAACTAACAAGCAGAAGCCAAAAAGCAAAAGTAAAGCAGGAGCACAGCAGAAGCAAGAGCAAAGCAAGCAACAGAAAGCAAAGCAAAAAGCAAAAGCTGCACTATGTACTGCGCCGTCTGTCTGTCCTGCCAGCCGTGGGGGAGCAGGCTGATAACAAACCAAAACAAACCTTGCTCTTCAGAGCCAGTCGTGAAGGCACAGTACGTAATATCCAGCATTAACAGAACACACGACTGGGGATGCAAGCATCATAACCTCACCCTAGGACAAGTTCTTCTCAGCCTTCTGATATTATACATTCTTGTAACAAACTTTCTCACACACTTTATGCAAATAACTTATTGTTATGCATTCTTTTCTGCAGGAGGAGAAATTTGATGGACTGTTGGTTTGTCCAGTGTCATTGGAGAGGTGGCACTTTCATCCTCCAATCCACTCTCACTTTTGGAAATCTGTAAATGTTGGAGTCAGAAATTCAACTGCCCTCTTTTTTACCTTGGAGAGATGCATGTCTGTGTTTTATTTCATGTCCTATAGCGACACTCCACAACCTGATGTAGTTATGAAGTGGGTATGTGTGTCAGGGCCTGGCACAAGCGAGATGGCTCTTGTGAACACTTGTGCCCCGAGCCCTGGTCCGAGCCACATCTTTGTTCACAAACATGTTCCATATGCAATACATTACACAATCTCTTCATGCACATTCACCCCCTGGCCCCGCCTGTCCTCCCCTCACATGGCGATGAGATCCACGCCCTCCTGGGCACACGTTGTTTCCTGTGGTGGTCACACTGGGGTCTTTGCTGGTCTCTGAGGCCGAAGGCTGTGGTCTTCTTCATGACTGAACTTTTGAACTTTTCTCCTTTCTGCATGCACTGTGGTCCCCTGGTGCTTATCTGAGTACGTCTGTTGGTTTGGATCAGCTTGGAGACAGAGGAGCTCCTTAGTCTAGGCTTCCTGCATTCCCTGGTCTGCTCCTGGTGTTATGAGTAAAAAAGTTATCTGTAGCTATGATATTTTATTAAAAATCCTTTCCTAGGATTTTTCCCCTCCTGAGGAGCTGAGGGCCTCAGGAAAGAAATGTAAACAATAACTAGCTGCTGCTATGGAATGCAACAGGTGCATCTTCCATTGGTCCATGTGGATTGTTTTCACTTGATGACCAATCACAGTCAACTGTGTTGAGCCTGTGAGCAGTCACAAGATTTTTGTTATGCATTCCATTCTGTTCTTCTTCTTTGTAGCCTTCTGGTCATTTTTTCCTCTCTGTTGTTTTAGTATAGTTTTAATCTACTATTTTAATAGAATATATAATAAATCAGCCTTCTGAAATGGAGTCAAGCCTCGTGTCTCCACACCTGGTGTGTTCGCCCCCACAAATTATCCACTTTTTTTTAAGGCTGCAAAGTTAAACAGGTTGGGCCAGTTGCTGAGAGTTGAAATGTTGACTATTTGTTGTTGCCAGCTTCATGTTGCAATCACCTCTTGTTAATAGTTTTTCTTCAATTACCTGTTAATGGTTAGAAATCAAGCGCAATTGTCCCCCTGCTGCTTCCCAGGAGCCTGAAGGTAGCAGGGGGAGGTGACATCAGAGCTAGTATGCAGATGAGAATGCATTTCACCAAATTTTGCAATTTTCCAGGAAAAAAAACCCTAAAAATAAGAAGCCAACATGGAATTATGAAACCTAAGTAATATCTAAAGGTGAGGAACTTAATCCAGTATCTGCTAAGATCCTTTTTACTACTCACCCTAACCTGAAAGGATGTCAGCTAGAAAGAGGACCTGGAATGTTAGAACAAAAAAGTGGAATTCCCACTACTCCCTCGAGGATGGAAGCCCCAGCTCTGCCTCCATACCAGCGGACACAGCTGCATCATCCTCCTCCTCTGTGCCACTCCTGGGAGCAGTGGGGGTACGGGCAACCTGTCGTTTCTCCCCAACCTGAGCTGAATGTTTTTAATAAAGGCATTAAAAAGGAGAAAGATCTCCTGCCCTGTTTATGACACTGGTATTGTCCTTCATAGCAAGAAGCGTCAGAAATTTGCATTTTCCTATGCCCTTTGTACCTTGGCAGAGGTTTCTTAAGTAAAAGGTTAAAATTCAACACATAATTCTACAATTTAAAATTTAAATGCTTAGTCCATATTGCTAACTTAATTAAACCCCCCCAAAACCTCCATTTCAACAGCAGTCCCTGCCTGGCTTCTGCCTGCCCACACCGTGGCCATCCACGGCTCCTCCTGGGCATGGAGCTCAGTCAGTGCTGGTGCTGGGTGGCTTTGCTGCTGCTGCCACCTGGACACTGGGGTGACCACTTGTCCTAGGTTGCAGTGTAAAGATGTATTCTAATGCCATCCTCAAGAGCTGCTGAAACCAGGAGGGGCATTGTTTCTTCCTTATCTCCTGTTAATGGGCCCATCAATGTCTTGCCACATGACTCAGAGATAACTCCCTCCCAGAGCCATTTCTGTTTCATGGCTAATCAAGGACCCACAGCATGAGGCAGAATGATATCAGCCCACTGTGAGATGCTCTGCCCATGGGGGAGGAGCTAAGCATCCCCAGCTGGATATAATCTGGGTTTTGGGACACAACAAGCAGTCTTTCCACTGGATTCCAGAGGGACCACCGCCCATACCCACTGCTTTTCCAGAGGATGAGAGCTACCAGATTGTTTCTACAGGATCACCACTTCCACAAGTCCATTTCATCTGGACTGCTACCACCACCCTAACTAGCAGGGTGTCAGCAGGCTGTATTCTGAGCCTGTCAGTGGTTTTTCTTTTGTATTATTGCATGTGTTTTGATTTTTTTCCCTTTTTCTAATAAATTGTATTTCTGACTTGGAGTCTCTCACTGGTTTTGCTTTCCAACCAGAACAAAGATCCTTCTCTTTATTTAAACAGAAGAATAGGCCATTGCCTAACCTGCAAGCCGGGGGGGTGGGGGGGAGGGGTGTGGGGGGGGTTTCACCTTCTGTGATTCCTAGAGGGAAAGGCCAGGGGGCTCAGGGGCAGAGGGAGGGATGTGTTGGCCTCAGGAAGGGCTGGAGGGTGCTGGGCTGGTCCTGGGGTCCCTAGAGGTACTCGAGTTGGCTGGGATGGAACAGATGGAGAGAAAAAAAACGGATGAAGGCAGCTTGGGGAGGCCCATGGGGAGAGCAGGTGGCAGTGGGATCTACAGGGTAAAAGGAGGTTCCCTCGTAGTTGGTTGTTCTGGGGTCCTCTTCACAAAAGACTTGAGAGGGCTGTCCGGGCCCTTACTGCTGCTGGAGGAGCTGCTCACGCTGTCTGGCGTGAGGTGCAGCCACCGTCTTCCAACTCCTGTCCCGAGGTGCTCCTGTGCAGAGAGGAGGTGTCTGAGGCCCCAGCTGCCAGTGGCACACAGGGACCCTCGTGCACAGCAGGGCCCAGAGCTGGCAAGGCTCCCCAGCACGGCTGGAGCTGCTGGCACAGCTGGGCCCAGCTGGACAGCTGCCCCTCAAGGCCCCGGCCAGCAGGGCACGGCTCTGGGCAGGGTCCCTGGCCAGGAGCGGGCCCCAGAGCGCCTCTGCCTTTCAAGGGCAACCTCGGCCCTGCTCTTTCTCCTCCCCACCTCCCTCTGTCTCTGCCCCGTGCCCCTGGGGCTGCTCTTGGCCAGGCAGCCTCAGTGGGAGCCAGCACTGGCTGCAGCCCCAGCGGGGCCCCCAGGACAAGGCCCAGCAATTGAGAGGCCAATGGAAGCACTGGGCAGCAGCAGAACCCTCAGCAGAGTTATTTGGACAATCATGGACTGGCCACAACTCCACTGCAGCCTCAATGGGAATGTTCCCTGTCCACGCTGGACTTTGAAAAGAAGCTGTTGGAGGGGGCAGGCACTCACTGTTTTCTGTTCCAGGAATACCAGATTCCAATGCAGAACAACATGAAGACAAGCTCCAAATAAAGCACGCCTGCCAGACACCCTAGCCAGCAGCCTGTTCCCTGACAGAAACCCCTTCCGAGGCCATCCTGGGCACTGGGAACAGGTCTTGTGGTGCCGGCTGCATCTGTGGGAGCAATGGGGAGCGTGAGCCCGTGCTGTGCTGCACTGCTGAGCTGGCAGCACGGGGGATACGGGCAGGACGTTCTCTGTTTCCCCCAGAGCTGGGGCCTGCAGGCACCTTGCCGGCCCTTGGCACAGGCTGTGCCAGCCAACAAAGCCCAGCAGGCCGGGAGGAGAGCCCGGGGGCAGCGCAGCTGCTTGGGCAGTGGCTGCTGCCAGGGACACAGGCCAAAGCCATCCCTGAGCAGCCACTGCCACCCCTGGCCCTCCCTGCCCCGTGACAGCTCCCCCAGCCCCAGGGGACAGGCTCAGGCCCTGTCAGGACCCAGCGCAGCCCCTGCCCAGTCGGGAGCCAGGGCTAGCTCTGGCCCTGGGCTGGCGGCAGGGCTCCCGCTCGGGGCTGCTCCTGTGCCTTGGGCCTCTGGGCACTCAGGGCCAGCTCCGCAGCAGCTGCAGCGCCAGGGACGTTGCTGCACCAGTCCTGTTTCCCCGGGGCTCTGAACCAGCTCTGGCTGGAAGCCTCTGTGCTGGGATCCCCTTCTGCCACAGAGAACTGGGCACTGCCGGGGGGTCGGGTAAGGCTATGGGACCCAGATGGGAATGGACATGGCCAAAGGTGCACAGAGGCCTGGGGAGCTCTGGGGTGCCTCCTGGTCACTCTGCACACTCTTTCCCTGCCCTCGGCAACATCCCTGGGAGGGGTGGCTGGAGCAGCGCAGGGCCCCCGGGTTCTCTCCCTCAGACACAGAGGAAATCCTCTCTAAAACCCCGGGGAAAACTGCAGCAGGCAGTGCCACAGCTATCCCTCCCTCTGTCCCTCCTGCCCTCCTTCTGCTGGGACAGCTCCCATATACCAAGGGCAAGCAGCCAGGCCCTCTCAGGACACACTGGAGCCTTGCTCTCCCCCTCTGTCCTTTCCCCACCGTGGGCACCCCATGCAGTCACTGCCAGGTTTCAGGACATGTCTCCCATGGAGGGACCCCAGCAGGACTGCTCAGGACCCGAGTGCCCTGAGCCTGCTCGGGATAATTCCCCTGGGCTGTGCCGGTCCAATCCAGGCTGTGCCCGCGCTGCCAAGCAGCAGAGAGAGCAGCTCAAGCCTCAGCCGGGCTCAGGCCCACAGGCACAGCAATTACCTCCTGTGCCTGTGCATGGCATGGCCTCCCTTCCTGCAGCAGAGGCTGGCACGGAACCACTGCTTCCTCTGGGAAACACCGTCTTATGCCCAGCCTCTGCATCCACTTCTGGAGAATGGAAGAGGGACAGCTGGATCAGGTGGGGCTGTTCCCCACTGGGGAGGTGGCGCCTTCAGGAGGGAATGCTTGTCAAAGACATGGCTAAGAATCAGGAAATCCCTATAAACATTTTGGGAAGGCCAGGGCCCTCCCTTCTCCAAACTGCTGCCCTTTCTGTTTTACCCGGCTACTGGAAAATTGCAGGGGATCTCAGGCCTGTGGTGCAATTGGGCGGCCTGTCAGCTGATGCCAAATACCTTCTTGCAGGGGCTGGGCACAAGCTGCAGCCAGGCCAGGCTGGGAAACAGCCCTGCAGGGCGTGAAAGCAGCACGGGGCAGCGAGGCTGCCATGGATCCCTTCCTGCTGTGCCGGGCACGGTGTGTCCAGATGTGCAGCCAAAGCCCCCAGATGCTGAGTCCCAGGGGAAGCACGAGGGAAATGCACCCAACTTCTCCTGCCTGCTGCATTTCCTTCAGCATTTGCCTCATGTTTTCGGATGGATCATGGGGTTTCTGGTGTCCTGTAGCTTGGTCCTTCCGTTTTGGAGGACCTTAGAGCAAGAGAATTCCATTTCCCAGGAACAGATCCCACAAAAGCAGGGCTCAGCCTGTGGGGTCAGCAGGGACACACTACTCACCCCTGCCATGGGAGGCAGGCTTCTGTGTAGGAATCAGCAAAGGAGCTGGAGAAGTCCTCCCTGCAGACACACCTGAAACTCAACAGCCACAGAAGCTTCTGCCATCTCTGCTGATCTGCACGGGCACCACTGAGCCGCAGGAGGGGTGAGGGAATCACACAGGGCGAGGGCACACACGTGCATGGTTCTGTGCTGGCACCTGCAGCGATGCCCCCCTGGCCCAGCTTTGGGCTCTGAGCTGGCAGCTCTCCCAGGGGAAAGGCCTTGACCTACCCTCAGCATCTCCCACAGCCTCAGTCCTGGACGTGGCTTGGGAAGCTGCACCACCTTCACCAGCAGGTTCAGCTGCAAAGAAAGACAGGACAGAAGAGCTGTAAATCCACCAATAGAAACACCAGCCAAACCTCACTAAAAAGTCACCACTACTCCTTGAAGTAAAATAGACTGATGCATGTTAATACCTAATCTTGTAAGCTGTAAAACCCATTGTTATGAGAAGTAAAATATTTTATTTTAAACTGTATTATTCATGAGGTTGTTTTAGGTGAACTGAATATTTAAGGTGTGATATGCAAATTTATTTCAAAAAATAAAATATTTTAGTGCTTTTGTTATAACAGACAAAAGAAATAGAAGTAAAAGCTAATGAAACACTGTAAAGAATATATTAGAACAATAATATGATTCGTGAAAAATCGGAAAAAAATTAAGTATATAAGATACAAACCAGATTTACGTTCCAAGAAACACTAAAAGTAACATTAAATCAGATAGGATATAACAAAAGCCATTAGATATTTAATAAGGATCAAATGAAAATAAAGGAAAAAAGCCAAGTATAGCTGAAAGAAAGAGAAGTGTACAGACTAATTACAACTTTAGAGCTAAAATGTCAAAGAAATAAAACTATAACAATTAGAAATAAGCAGATGCGATCCTAAATCCTGAAAAACAATTTAAAAGTCTCTAATAAATCTTATGAAGTAAATACTGAGAATGAGACGAATGACACCAGTGACTAGATCCCAAGGTGTAAGCTCTGCTACCAAGAAGATACACATCTTGGCCCTTTGGCTGCAACCCAAAGGGGCTTTGAGAGAGCTAGAGAGTTAAAACTGCAGAGGATTATTGTCACTGTATCAGTCATCCAAGCCCAAAAAGAATGAGCCATATACACACTCCCAAGTTAGTGCAGTACGCTATAATTTTAACAAATTCAGAATGTGCACTATGAGTAGTAAAAGACACTGGAATAAAGAAAATGTGAAATAGAGCAAAAAGAATAAAATGGCAAAATTTGTAAGCAATATATTAAAACTTTTTGTTCTGTAAGAGCTAGAGAAGAAATAAATCCTGCCTGGCTCCTGCCTGCCCACACCGTGGCCATCCACGGCTGCTTCTGGACATGGAGCTCAGCCAGTGCTTTTGCCAGGTGGGCTTTGCTGGTGCTACCACCCGGACATAACTGTGAAAACTCCAACTCTTTATTTGAATATAAAATGTGGGCCACGCCCTGCCCTGCCAGGCAAGGGCTGCCCACCTTCAGTCCTGGCCGGGGAACAGGACCAGTGGGCTCAGGGGCAGAGGTTCTCGTTGAGGAGCGGTGGGTTTTGGGATGGCCTCGTGACACTGCTGCATCCATGGCAGGGCAGATAGGGGCAGAAGTGGAGAGCTGAGGTCATGGCTCAAATTCTCGCTGCCTGCATTGTTAGGCTGGTCTTCTGGAGATGCAGAGGAGCACCTGTGAAGAGAGGAGGTGGCTGAGGCCCCAGCTGCCAGTGGCACACAGGGACCCTCCTGCACAGCAGGGCCCAGTCCTGGCCTCCACGGCTGCTCCTGGACATGGAGCTCAGGCAGTGCTGCTGCCAGGTGGGCTTTGCTGGTGCTACCTCCCAGGCACTCGCGTGACAACTGCATCTCTTTTTGCAGCAGAAGAGCTGATTTGGGAAGTGCTGTGCTGCCCCATTTCTTCAGCCCCACTAGCTGCCCACACCCACAGTGGCACTGGGCCGCCCCCAGAAAACTGTCGAATCTGGGCTGTGGCTGCAGGGCACAGCTGCTCTACAGCACAGGTGGACTGCCTTGGGGGTAGGACTGCCCTGAGGGTAGGGACAAGGAACAGGGAGAGGTCTGCTCTATGTTTTCCAAAGGTAATTATTCTACAGACGACCAGGGGCAGGCCAACACTGCACTAAAGGCATACACCAACTTACAAACTTGGCAGGGTCCCAGGGGAGGATACAATCTTTAGCCAATTGGGAGAAACTGAGGGTGGAACACCAGGCGGGGAATACAATATTTAAACCAATTGGGGATTACAGGGGAGGGGAAGAACTTAAACAAACCAATGGGGTTCCGAAGGATACAAAATTGATAGGGAAGTTTCTAGAGAAAGGGGCAGGCTTGGAGAGGGACTGACATGCAATGGGAGGAGGAACAGTGAACAAAAGGGCAGGTCTTTGGAGAGATGGACAAGTGGGGCAAAACCAACAAATGGGGTAAAGGAGCAAGCCCTTGGTAATAAAATATGCTATAACAATAGAAAATAAGTGGAGGGGTATAAAACTGACTGCTAGGACCGAATTACAATCAAAGACATGAACTGCAGTGCCGAAGCTCTGAGTCGAGGTTCAGTTGAGCACTTCCAAATAATTTCCTGGCAGAAACAGATAGCCAGACTTGCCCTTATCACATGCAAACAGAGGGTTCCCCAATAGCAACCCATTCTGAGGCTCTTCTGGGAATGGGAAACACGTGTTGTGGGGTCAGCCGCATCTGTGGGAGCAATGGGGAGCGTGAGCCCGTGCTGTGCTGCACTGCTGAGCTGGCAGCACGGGGGATACGGGCAGGACGTTCTCTGTTTCCCCCAGAGCTGGGGCCTGCAGGCACCTTGCCGGCCCTTGGCACAGGCTGTGCCAGCCAACAAAGCCCAGCAGGCCGGGAGGAGAGCCCAGGGGCAGCGCAGCTGCTTGGGCAGTGGCTGCTGCCAGGGACACGGGCCAAAGCCATCCCTGAGCAGCCACTGCCACCCCTGGCCCTCCCTAACAAATTCTAGGTTACATCTGTAAATTGCATGCTGCACTTTCCTTCATGTTTTTCCCAATACCAGGAAGTTTCTATATATAGTAATGCCCTTGAGAATCTCTGATTATTTTCAGGTTTTATTTTCTTTTTTTTTTTTTTTTTTTTAATTGAGACAGATGAAACAGTCTTATTGGTTTTAGTTTTGGCAGGTCTGGTTTTTTTTCTCAGCATGATGGTTTACTTATTATCTACATTTAAACTTGTTTTTATTTATGGTTATTTTTGGTCCCCAAGCAATTATTTTGACAGTCTTTTGTTCACTTCTTACTTGATGTTCCATACATGAACAGTTTGGACTCTCTTTTTATAGGAATATAAAAATCTGAGAAAGCTCTATTTTTAATTTTGATAACATTCTCTCTCCCCGCTCCTAGCTTTCACAATGATTGTTTTTGAAACATCACGGAGGATAGATAGAGTTATTTGGGAAATAACCAATAGGCTTGGCTTAACCTGGGTATTGGATTATTATTTTCAGTGCTATAAACCTACATTGCTTCAAGGCTCACACCATGGTCCTGATTTGTGGCTCACTGCATGGATGACTGTCTGAATTAAAAGAATGTTTGTGAGGCAGCTGAAGAGCTTAGACCTCAGAGATTAAAATTCCTGGGAGGAGGAGGTGGAGGAAGAAAGGATAAAATCCTGATTCAAAGGGTTTTTTCTCACTTCTAGTATGCCAGAAGTATGGTAGACTACACCTGTCTTCAAATGTCATTTACTTACAGAACAAGTCTCTACAGTGCCAGACTCCAGGAGAAATGACTCAACACTTTGCCTCCCAATGCATCAGCTTTAATTCTAGTGAGAGGTAGGCCTTAATTACAGTCCGATTAGAGCAAATCAACACAGCAGTCTTGCCATTGTGAGAGTGGCAAGAGGAATTTGCTTGTGAACAGATGAATATATCCCACACAGTAATTAACAAAATTTGCCCTGACTTGGAAGAAAGTAGACAAGAAGCAATGCAGTATTTGGGTTTTATTCAGGGATAAATGGGGCAAGAAGCTGTAACAACTTACCTGTTTTACAGAACACAAGTACTGATATGGCCAATAATGAACCCACATGAAGGGATCTTCAGGACATTCCTTTATTTCTCTAACCAGGAATGGGCAGCAAAATGCTGGCATTTATCTGAACTGGAAGCCGTGTTGCTCTCCTGTTTCTCCTTGAGCACACTGAGTGTTATTTGCAGACTTCACTGTCCAGCCCATCAATCCTCTCGTGGCCAATTGCTAAATGGCACAACGACCAAAATACAGGTGTCAGCATAATCAGCCCAGCACTAATGCAGCACTGCTTTGATGGTGCACAGGAGCACAGAATGGCTTGGGTTGGAAGGGACATTTAAAGGCCATCTAGTCCCAATGGCCTGCAGTGAGCAGGGACACCTTGAACTAGGTGAGGTTGCTCAGAGCAGGAGCTTGAATGTCTGCAGGGATGGATGTCCACCTCTCTGGGCAACCTGTGCCAGGGTTTCAAAAGCAAATGTGTAAAAAATGTGTTTCTTTCATCTAGTCTGAATTGACCATCTTTTAGATTAAAACCATTCCCTCTCTGTCTGGTCACAAAAGGCTCTACTAAAAATTCTGTCCCATCTCTTTACAAGCCCCCAGAAGACACTGAAAGGCAGCAATCACGTGTCCCTGGAGTCTTCTGTCTTCCAGGCTGAACACTGCCAGCTCTCCCAGCCTGTCTCCAAAGCAGAAGGGCTCCAGCCCTCAGAGCATTTTGTCCCTCCTCTGGACTAGATCCAACAGGTCCATGTCCTTCCTGCCTTGGGGACCCAGAGCAGGATGCAGTACTCTGTCGTGGGAGAGATCGAGACACTACAAAGCAACACAGTCCATTTCCAGAAGGCTTCAAACCCTGTTTTTATTCTAGCCTGCATGCTTTTTCTCCATTCTTACAAAGCTCTTAAGTTTGTACTTTACACATTGGTCACGAGATACAAACAAAATACTCATTGAAATAGGGAGTTGCAGGTTTCTCTTATTTATCCTTCTTTCTTTCTTGGTTTCCATGTCAATAACCTTGGTAGAAAATTCTTTCAGGGGTTAGCATGGATCCTCTTATCAAACTTCTCGATGGCTCACAGAGGTCACTGTAAAACCTCTTCCACAGTACTCCAGGTGGGGTCTCACCAGAGCAGAGAGGTGGAATCACCTCCTTCAACCTGCTGGGCACTCTCCCTTGGATGCACATGGCTGCCTCACGTCCAGCCTCTCTTCTAGCAGCAACCCCAAGTCCTTGCTGGAGCTGCTCTCCATCCCTTCATGTCCCAGCCTGTGAGATCAGCTGAGCTGGGACTGTGTCACAGCCCTTGGGCAGAGCAGCTGGGCAGGATGAGCTCGCTCCCGAAGAAGGCAGATCCAGCTCCCGAAACAACTGCACCCTGGCCATGATGTCAGAGCAGGCTCTGAGGTCCCAGAGGTGCCAGAGCCCCGTGGTTGCACAGCAGCACAAGGAGCCAGCAGTCAGTCCTTGAGCACAACTGTTGCGGCAGCAGCGGCGGTGGCAGCAGCGGTGCTGACGTTGGGACAGCGGTGACAGGACAGCGGTGGCAGCAAGAGCTGCGTGACTGGCAGAGGGCAAGGCAGCATGGCCCTTGCTCTGCGCCTCTTCCTTCTGCTGCTCCTGGCCATGGCCCTGCCTGCCAGGGCTGCCCAGGTTGCTCCGCTGCAAGCGCGGCGAGCAGGTGAGCCGGCAGCCTGGCTCCCCTTTCCCGGCACAGTGCTCCCTGCTCCCCGGGAAGCGCTGGGGATGGTTTTGACAGGGCTTTGGGGAAGGGTTCCTCTGTGGGAGGGAGGGAGACCCCAGGGGCCTGGGGCTTCCTCAGTTTCCACTCCAAGGATATTCCACAGAGCTAGGAAATAGTGCGGAGAGTGACCGGGGCAAGGCCACAGCTCCCCAGCCCCTGGTACTGCTTTGGTCATGGTCATTGACATCTGGCTCCCATGGCCTTATCCGACCCATCCTCGTGAAGAGGAACTACCTTTCTCTAATGTCCTCGAAGAGACAAGACCCAAGACACAGAAGACAAAAAATCCCTGGAGGCAGCCAAACACCTGGACCAGATGATGAGTGCACAGGTGAGACGCCATGGTCAGTGCATTTCCCTCCCTTGGTCAGTGCATTTCCCTCCCTTTCAGTGCCCAGATCCCTAAGGCAGAAGGAGATTCCAGTACACCATGGAAACACTTCTGATCTGTGCTCCCTTCTAGGTGAGGGTGCTGGGATGGCTTCTCCAGCAGTGGGGATGGAAGATGATTTGGAGCCCTTGGGAATTTCTGCAGGTTAGTTCACCAGTTTCCCTCAGAGAAAAATTATTGTAAGCCTGGAAGAACAAGGTGACAGAAGCTTCTGTGGCTGTTACAGGTGTGTCTGCAGGGAGGACTTTTCAAGCCCCACGGCTGGATGCTGCACACAATCCCAGCTCCCATGGCAGGGGTGAGTAGTGTGTCCCTGCTGACACCGCAGGCTGAGTCCTATTTTTGTGGGATCCATCCACATGAACTGGAAGTACTTTTAATGTCCTCCAACAGGCAGTACCAAAGAGGAGACAGTAAGTTCCTGGAGTCAGCAAAACATCTGGGCCAGATGCTGTGTGATCTGGAGAGACGCCGTGGTGGGTGCATTTCCCTCATGCTTCCCCTGGGACTCAGCAGACGGGGCCTTTGGCTGCACACCTGGACACGCCGTGCCCGGCACAGCGGGAAGGGATCCATGGCAGCCTCGCTGCCCCGCTGCTGCTTTCACGCCCTGCAGGGCTGCTTCCCAGCCTGGCCTGGCTGCAGCTTCTGCCCAGCCCCTGCAGGAAGGCATTTGGCATCTGTTGCCAGGGAGCCCAAACTGCACCATGGGCCATGCCCACCCTGAGATCCCCAGCAATTTCCCAGTCTCCAGGCAGATCACAAAAGGTGGTGGTTTGGAGAAGGGAGGGTCCTGTCCAATCCCAAAAGCTCATCTGATTTCCTGATCCTTGTCCATGACTTTCACCAGTGTTACCTTCTGAAGATGGCACCTCCCCGATGGGGAACTGTCCCATCTGATCCATCTGTCCCTTTTCTTTCTCAAGTGATGACCCTAAACTTGGCACAGAAGGTGGCTGTTCCAGGAAGAAGCAGTGGCTCAGTGGCAGCCTCTTCTGCAGGAGAACAGGCGGCTCCAGGCACTGGCACAGCAGGTGATTGCTCCAGTGTCTCCTGAGAGGGCCTGACTCTGTCCCCTGGGGCTGGGGGAGCTGTCACGGGGCAGGGAGGGCCAGGGGTGGCAGTGGCTGCACAGGGATGGTTTTGGCCCGTGTCCCTGGCAGCAGCCACTGCCCAAGCAGCTGCGCTGCCCCCGGGCTCTCCTCCCGGCCTGCTGGGCTTTGTTGGCTGGCACAGCCTGTGCCAAGGGCCGGCAAGGTGCCTGCAGGCCCCAGCTCTGGGGGAAACAGAGAACGTCCTGCCTGTATCCACCGTGCTGCCAGCTCAGCAGTGCAGCACAGCACGGGCTCACGCTCCCCATTGCTCCCACAGAAGTGCTTGGCAAGTCAGACACAAACGCCTGGAATCCACGGAACAATGCAAGAATTGTCTGCCCTCAGGACATGCGCAGGTCCTGCATGATAGGCACGGTGGTGACACTGTTCACTGTGCCACTTTCCATGGTGCTGTGCAATGTTGGGTTTCGGTGGTGGAAGGAAGAGAAACAGTAAGTTGTTGCTGATCTGTCCTCTCTATCTTTTTAAAGGCTGCTCATAGTCAGGGAACATTACTAGTGAGGCTGCAGTGGAGTTGTGGCCAGTCCATGGTTGTCCAAATATCTCTGCTGAGGGTTCTGCTGCTGCCCAGAGCTTCCATTGGCCTCTCAATTGATGGGCCTTGTCCTGGGGACCCATTGGGGCAGCAGTCAGTGCTGGCTCTCACTGAGGCTGCCTGGCCAAGAGCAGCCCCAGGGGCACGGGGCAGAGGCAGAAGGAGGTGGGGAGGAGAAAGAGCAGGGCCGAGTTTGCCCTTGAAAGGCAGAGGTGCTCTGGGGCCCGCTCCTGGCCAGGGACCCTGCCCAGAGCCGTGCCCTGCTGGCCGGGGCCTTGAGGGGCAGCTGTCCAGCTGGGCCCAGCTGTGCCAGCAGCTCCAGCCATGCTGGGGAGCCTTGCCAGCTCTGGGCCCTGCTGTGCAGGAGGGTCCCTGTGTGCCACTGGCAGCTGGGGCCTCAGCCACCTCCTCTCTCCACAGGAGCGCCTCTGGACTGCAGCTGAAGGACAGTGGCTGGATCTCACTCCCAGATAACTTGAGTAGCTCCTCCAGCAGTGATAAGAACCTGGGCAGCCCCATCAAAAGCCCTCAGAGGACAATCCCAGAGCAGCTGGCCTCGAGGAGGAAATCAATCAATCCCTGTGGAAATTGCAGTGGAAATCCCAGTGCCACCTCCACTCCCTACAGGAATCCCTGAGCTGCCTCTGCTACCCATGGGGATCTTCAAGATGCCTCCACACCCTCCCAGTCCATCCCCACCTGTGGAGCAACCCAGAACCAGTTTAGCACCTTCCATACCCACCTAGGACCAGCACATCCCACTCCTGCATGCCCCAAATGCTCAGACCAGGCCTCCAAAAGACAATGAAAGAGCCTCAATCCCACACCACCTATTCCAGGGCAGGGCTTGGTCCAGATCTTCTGATGCAATAACGTGATGGAGCTGTCAGCCCAGTGTCCAGGTGGTAGCACCAGCAAAGCCCACCCAGCACCAGCAGTGGCTGAGTTCCATGCCCAGGAGAAGCCGTGGATGGCCACGGTGTGGGCAGGCAGGAGCCAGGCAGGGGCTGCTGTGCCCAGCGGCGGGGCCCCGAGGGGATGGGGGAGCCCAAGCTGAGCGTCCCTGGGCTGAGGGCACATTTCCTTCTGTGGCATCATCTAGGCCTGGAGCTCTTTCAGGGGCATGCCCAGGAAAACCGTAAAACAATCAAGACCATCTCCAGCAACACAGCGTGACCAGCAATGTCAGCAGGAAATATAATAATTTTGCTGAGCAATGGCTCATTGATGAAGCAAAACATTTACATTCGGGGCAGTCCATACATACAGCTGGGGGCACACGCTGGGGGTACAGCTAAGGCCATGAGGTCACAGCAGGACCTGAGGTCACAGAGGTGCCAGAGCCCCGTGGTTGCAGAGCAGCACAAGGAGCCAGCAGTCAGTCCTTGAGCACAACTGTTGCGGCAGCAGCGGCGGTGGCAGCAGCGGTGCTGACATTGGGACAGCGGTGACAGGACAGCGGTGGCAGCAAGAGCTGCAGGACTGGCAGAGGGCAAGGCAGCATGGCCCTTGCTCTGCGCCTCTTCCTTCTGCTGCTCCTGGCTGTGGCCCTGCCTGCCAGGGCTGCCCAGGCTGCTCCGCTGCAAGCGCGGCGAGCAGGTGAGCCGGCAGCCTGGCTGCCCTTTCCCGGCACAGCGCTCCCTGCTCCCCGGGAAGCGCTGGGAATGCCTTTGCCCAGGGCATTAGGGAGGGTTTCCTCTGTGGGAAGGGAGAGAGCCCCAACAGGTCCTGGACTGCTCCAGCCACTTATCCAGGGATGTTGCACAGGGCCTGCAAAGAGGGTGGAGAGTGGCCAGGAGCCAGCCCAGAGCTCCCCAGGCCCCTGTGCAGCTTTGGCCTTGTCCACTGACATCTCGCTCCCACAGCCTTAACTGACCCCCCTGCAGTGCCCAGTACTCTAAGGCAGAGGGGGATCCCAGAACACCATGGAAATGGTTCTGATGATTGTTCCCTTCTAGATTGGGATACTGACATGGATAATCTGGATGCCCTATCAGATGATGGCTTGAAACCCCTGGAGGATGCTGGAGGCAAGTTTTCCGTGTGCCTTTCCAGAGAAAAAAATCAGTGTCCATGCGGCAAGAGCTCAGTTAAACGCCATTTCCCTTAACATAATCTTGAAAGAATCTGAAAAATTTGGGCGGATCCACACTGAGGCCCTGAGTGATCCCACAGGATTGCTGTCAGTGGGAGGAAGGAGCATTTAGCTGTCCATCTTCCTCCCATGTGGAATGTCAGTGTGTCCTTTCATGTGCTCTGTGCAGCCAGGGAGAAGAGCAGAGAGGGAAGGGGCCAGGCCCTGGGTTGTGCCCCGGGGCTGAGCCTTTCACAGCTCCTTTGCTGGCCCCAGGGAGCCCGAGCTGCTCCTGCTGCCACTGCCAAGCCCTGGTCCTGCCCATGGCTGGGTTTAGAGCTGCTGGCAGCTCCAGGGAGTCCTTTCTGCCCTGACTGCCCCGCAAGGGGCTGCTTCCATCCCAGTGTGGGGCCACTGCAGGCACGTGCTCCCTCTGCTCCTGCTCCTGAGTGGGAGGCAGGGCTGAGGGAGTGCCTTGGAGGGCACCAAGAACCCAGGTGCCCTCACTGCCACTCCAGCCTGATGGAGAAATTGAATCACTTTCCATTAAGGTCTTCCTAGATGGAAGAACCAAGACGCAGGAGACAGCAAGTCGCTGGAGGCAGCCAAGCTTCTGGACAAGATGCTGAGTGACCTGGAGAGACGTCGTGGTGGGTGCATTTCCCTCATGCTTCCCCTGGGACTCAGCAGCCGGGGGCTTTGGCTGCACATCTGGACACGCCGTGCCCGGCACAGTGGGAAGGGATCCATGGCAGCCTCACTGCCCCGCTGCTGCTGCTGCTTCCACGCCCTGCAGGGCTGTTTCCCAGCCTGGCCTGGCTGACACGTCTGCCCAGCCCCTGCATGAAGGCATTTGGCATCAGCTGACAGGCTGCCCAAACTGCACCATTGGTGGCCTGACATGCCCTGCAATTTCCCGGTCTCCAGGCAGATCAGGAATGGCAGCTGTTTGGACAAGAGAGTGCCCTGTCCAATCCCAAAAGTTTTTATGATTTCCAGATCCTTATCCATCAATTTAACCAGTATTGTCTCCTGAAGATTCCAACTCCCAGAGACGGGAACATCTGCACCTAATCCAAATGTTCCTTTTTCTTTCTGCAGAGATGAAACCAAAGGCTGTGCTGAAGACTGAGTTTCCCGGAGGAAGCAGTGGCTCCATGGCAGCCTCTGCTGCAGGATGGGAGGCGATGCCAGGCACAGGCCCAGGAGGTAATTGCTGTGCCTCTGGGCCTGAGCCCTGCTGAGGCTTCAGCTGCCCTCTCTGCTGCTGTGTGTCAGTGCCTGCCCCTCCAGGGATGCTGCACAGGGCTTGCAAAGAGGGTGGAGTGTGACCAGAGCCAGTCCAGAGCTCCCCAGGCCCCTGTGCAGCTTTGGCCTTGTCCACTGACATCTGGCTCCCACGGCCTTACCCGACCCCCTTGCAGTGCCCAGTTCCCAAAAGCAGAGGGGCACCCCACCACACCATGGAAATGGGTGTGGTCTGTGCTCCCTTTCTAGGTGAGGGTGCTGGGATAGCTTTTCCAGCAGCTGGGATGGAAGATGGTTTGGAACCCTTGGGAACCTCTGCAGGTAAGTTCTCAACTTCCCCTCAGAGAATAATCATTGACAAACTGTCAGGAAACACGTGACAGCAGCTTGTGTGGCTCTTGAGTTGCAGGTGTGTCTGCAGGGAGGACTTTTCAAGCTCCAGGTCTGGTTGCTGCACACAAGCCCAGCTCCCATGGCAGGGGTGAGTAGTGTGTCCCTGCTGATGCCACAGGCTGAGTCCTGGTTCTGTGGAATCCGTTTCTGGAGAAATGGAAATACTTTCTCTTAAGGTCCTCTGAGAGGGAGGAAAAAACCTACAAAACAGGGTAAGTCCCTGGAGGAATCCAAACAAGCAGACCAAATCTTGACTGAACTGGAGAGACAACGTGGTGGGTGCATTTCCCTCAGTCTTCCCCTGGGACTCAGCAGCCGGGGGCTTTGGCTGCACATCTGGACACGCCGTGCCCGGCACAGTGGGAAGGGATCCATGGCAGCCTCGCTGCCCCATGCTGCTGCTGCTGCTGCTTTGATGCCCTGCAGGGCTGTTTCCCAGCCTGGCCTGGCTGCAGCATCTGCCCAGCCTCTGCAGGAAGGCATTTGGCATCAGCTGACAGGCTGCCCAAACTGCACCAAAGGGCATGCACACCCTGAGATCCCCTGCAATTTCCTGGTCTCTGGGTAGATCCGGAGAAGCAACTATTTGGAGATGGAGCAGCCCCAAGGGCCTTGGCCTTTCCCTGATACTTATCCACATCTTTGACAAGTGCAGTTTCCTGAAGATGCCACCACCCTAATGGGGAATGGTTCCACCAGATCCAGCTGTCCTTTTTCCTTTCTCCAGATGTGGACCGAAAACATTTGCGGAAGGCAGAACTTCCTGGAGGAAGTGATGGCCCAGTGCCAGCCACCGATGCACAAAGGGAGGAGATGCCAGACAGTGCCACAGAAGGTGATTGCTGTGCCAGGCTCAGCCAGGCTCAGCATTCCTGCTGGGCCCCTTCCATGGGAGACACGTCCCAAAACCTGGGAGCAGCTGCACGGGGTGGCCATGGTGGGGAAAGGGCAGAGGGGGAGTGCAAGGCTCCCATGCCTCCTGACGGGGTCTGAGCCTGTCCCCTGGGGCTGGGGGAGCTGTCACGGGGCAGGGAGGGCCAGGGGTGGCAGTGGCTGCTCAGGGATGGCTTTGGCCTGTGTCCCTGGCAGCAGCCACTGCCCAAGCAGCTGCGCTGCCCCCGGGCTCTCCTCCCGGCCTGCTGGGCTTTGTTGGCTGGCACAGCCTGTGCCAAGGGCCGGCAAGGTGCCTGCAGGCCCCAGCTCTGGGGGAAACAGAGAACGTCCTGCCCGTATCCACCGTGCTGCCAGCTCAGCAGTGCAGCACAGCACGAGCTCATGCTCTCAATTGCTCCCACAGATATTATCAATGAAACAGGAATATATGCCCCGGATCCAGTGCGCTTCCCAAGAATTGTCTGTCCCGAGGATGTGCGTAGGACCTGCATGATAGGCACAGTGGTGACAGTGTTCACTGTGCCACTTGTGCTGATAGGCTGCTATCTTGGCATTCGCAAGCTGTACGAGCTCAGACGGTCAGTTGTTGATTTTTCTGCACAGTTTTCTTATAACTCTACTCCTGGCATTGGTAGCCTGACTGGGAATCATGCTGCAGTGAAGCTGTGGCCAGTCCATGGTTATCCAAATAACTCTGCTGAGAGTTCTGCTGCTGCCCAGTGCTTCCATTGGCCTCTTAATTGCTGGGCCTTGTCCTGGGGGCCCCGCTGGGGCTGCAGCCAGTGCTGGCTCCCACTGAGGCTGCCTGGCCAAGAGCAGCCCCAGGGGCACGGGGAGAGGCAGAGCAAGTTCTCCACAGTATTTGGGCAGCACAGTTCAGGACAGGACAGGACAGTGCTTATTTAGTAGCCCATGTAAATTTCATGGTAACAGTGGTGTTGCAGCACAAGAAAAATTTGCTCCAGATTTGTGAAAACAAATCCAACGTGATGAAGGTTTGGCTTTGGCCTTGAGACTTTGCTCTTTGTGTGAGCCCTGCTCTGGATTGATTCCCAGTCAATCTTGGAGCTGGTTTTGGGCGAAGGCTCATCCCAGCCCTGAGCCTTGTCAGTTCTCTGGCCTCAAAGGGACAGCTGAGACTGCACTGCACATGACTGGGGTTCAGGGCTCCATCATCAAAGAGCTTTGACATGTTTAAATTTCTGTATTCTTACTACATGGTTTTTGTTATGAAATTCATTCATTAGATTTTAAAACTTAGTTGTAAAAAAACTTCTTTTCCAGTGCTTCTTCCAGTTATTTGATATAGTCAGTGATGGCCTAATTATCCCATGGCTGAATTAGAAGACTGTAAGTATTATAAAATGAAATAATGTTAGGTTATCACACTCTTAGGTCTTTCACAGATTCCTGAAACTTATGTTGGTTTGATGTGACCAACAGAAGAGTTTGGCTCCGCTTTTAATTGAAACAAGCAGCAGAGCTGGAACCTGTTGAAAAGAGTCTCTTCGCTTCATAGCTAAAGCCAGCTGCCAGGGTTCTTTATTGAGGAATATAATATCTGTATTTCTCCTGACAAGTAGCTGATAGAAATGAGGAATTTGGACTCTTTGGGAAGTACTGACCAGTTGGGCATTGGGTCTCTGAAGCTCAGTCTGTAATAACCAATCTTTTTCAGAAGAGAATGTTCAGTTTCTTCCTGGCTCTCACACTCTTGCATTTGTGTTCCAAAACACTTCCTGAAAGAAATTTACAACAGCTCTTTGTGGTCCTTTAGTTGACTTTTCTCTCTTTCTCCACAGACGCAGATGCAAACCTGGATGATTCCATTAAAAAAGCTGGAAAGCAGATCCTGGAGAAGAGGGCATACATCTGCTCCCACCCACTGGACAGGACCTTCTGATTCCTCCCTGAGAGCAGGCACTCATGAATGTCAGTCAGGGAGGAATTTGCTGCAGTTCCCACATTTGGCATCTTAAAAGCATCTGTTATTTAATGTCTTTGCTAAATATTACTGTGTAAAATAAAATTTCTTTGTAACCAAAACTTCATACGAAAAGGATAAAAAAAGATTATTTTTTTTTTTAAAGCTGCTATGTTGGGGTGCATTAGTTTTAAGTTGGTTTATTCCTGTACCCCCCCATTCCTGTTTATGGTTCTGCCCGGGCTCTCTCTCTCTCCCTCTTCTTGATTGTCCCGTCAGTTGCACTTTTCCACTCCCTTTCCCTACGGTTTATCTCTCCTAATCCCTCCCTGGTTGCTGTCTGTTATTCGGTGTCCATACCCTTCCATCCAGACCCTTCTGTCTTGGACAGTGAATGATTGGACCAGAGGTCAGGGTTCAACCCTCAGTTTATTCCCACTGGAGGTCCGAGATGTTTGTTACGTGTTATTCCCTCCTCTCAAAAATTTAGATTGGTCATTGTATTCTGGTTATAGCAAAACAACTATCACACCACAAAAAATTACAATTCGGAATTCCATTCGAACGCTTTCCGACGCCCAACAGCTGTGTGGGTCTTTGAATTGGTAAGACCTTGGCTAGGCATTCCCACCGAAGACCTGGCCCCCCTTTTCAATTTATTGAAAGGGGGAGAGGAGCTTAGTTCTCCTAGGTCGCTCACCCAAGAAGCGCAAGCTGCATTGGAAAAGATCCAAAAGTCCATCTCAGAGAGGCAGGCCCATCGTTACCAGCCGAGCCTGCCCTTCAAATTCATTATTCTCGGGAAATTGCCACACCTCCATGGGATGACCTTCCAGTGGGAAGACATCAAGAACACCAAAAAGGACCAGGGGGCTAGGGACACTCTCTTGATTATAGAGTGGGTGTTCCTTAGTCACCAAAGGTCCAAAAGGATGACGAGGCCACAAGAGCTGGTGGCGGAACTGATTCGTAAGGCTCGCCTTCGGATCAGGGAGCTGGCAGGTGTGGACTTCACATGCATTCATATTCCACTAAAATTAGATTCGGCCCACTTTTCAAAAGCTATGTTGGAACACCTTCTCCAAGAGAATGAGGCCCTGCAGTTCGCTCTGGACAGCTACACCGGTCAGATTTCTATTCATCGGCCGGCTCACAAAATTTTTAATTCGGAAGTCCAGTTTAAATTATCTCTTCAGCAGGTTCAGAGTAGAACTCCTCTAAAGGCTCTGACCGTTTTCACTGACGCATCCGGCGCATCCCACAAGTCAGTTATGACTTGGCGGGATCCGCAGACTCAGCGGTGGGAAGCTGACATCAAAGAGGTAGAAGGATCACCTCAAGTAGCTGAGTTGGATGCTGTTGTCAGGGCTTTTGAGAAGTTCCCTGGACCATTCAATTTGGTCACTGATTCCGCTTATGTAGCAGGCGTAGTTGCCCATTCAGAACAAGCGATTCTGCAGGAGGTGTCCAACATAGCCCTCTATCAGTTGCTCACCAAATTAATAAAATTAGTCTCTCACCGAGAGCAACCATTTTATGTGATGCATGTGCGGTCCCACACTAACCTGCCAGGGTTCATTGCCGAGGGGAACAGGAGGGCGGATGCCCTCGCTGCCCCTGTGCAGGTGGCCCCGCTCCCAGACGTGTTCCGCCAGGCTAAGATCAGCCACCAGCTCTACCATCAGAATGCGCCGGGTCTGGTCAGGCAGTTCCAACTTAGCCGTGACCAGGCCAAGGCCATTGTGGCCACGTGCCCCCACTGTCAATCCTTCCAGCTCCCGTCTGTCAACACGGGGGCTAACCCCCGAGGATTGGCGAGTTGCGAGGTGTGGCAGTCCGATGTTACCCACATCCCCGAGTTTGGTAAGCTGAAGTTTGTCCATGTATCAGTAGATACCTTTTCCGGCGCGGTTTTTGCCTCCGCCCACACAGGGGAGAAGGCAAATGACACCAAGAAACACCTACTTCTAGCCTTCTCCACGCTGGGCGTTCCAAAAATATTAAAAACTGACAATGGCCCAGCATACAAGTCCAGGGAACTGCGCAACTTCCTGCAGCAATGGGGAATAGAGCATAAAACCGGCATCCCCTATTCCCCAACGGGTCAAGCTGTAGTGGAACGGACCCATCAGAGCCTCAAAAGGGTCCTTCAACAACAACGTGAGGCAATGAAGATGGAGTCCCCCCAGGTCCGCCTTGCCAGGGCCCTTTTTACGATCAATTTCTTAAACTGCTCTTTCGAGAACCTAAATCCACCAATTGTTCGGCGCTTCGGGCAACACCAACAACTGCAGCCGAAAGAGAAGCCTCCAGTTCTCGTCAAGGACCCCGAGACCTGGAGGACAGAAGGACCCTTTGACCTTGTCACCTGGGGGAGGGGATACGCTTGCGTTTCCACTCCCTCGGGTCCAAAGTGGGTCCCTTCCAAATGGGTCAGGCCATACACCGCCTCCAGTCAAGTTCCAACTAAGAAAGTGGCACAGGTCGAAGAAGCCTGTTGGAGGAGAAAAAAGAGACCTTTTGAAGGAGGTTTAGACCTCCCGGAGCAGAACCATTCCTGATATGTTACCTTTATGACTTTTTGTCTTGTTCTTTTCAGAAAGCCCGAGAATGCCCATCCCCATAACCCACATCGAGCTGATCATTCTCTGGAACCTTTTTGCCATCGCGAGCCCATGGATTGTCCCTCAACCTAAGCAAAACGTTTGGAGAATGCTCGCTAGCGCCCTCGGCAGGGATCATTTGTGCCTCACCACCGCCTCGGCAGCAGACCCCTTGTCGACCTGCCTTGTGGGGATCCCGCTTCCTCCAAAGGAGTTTCCCGAGCCCCTTTACTCCTCCCTTAAACCCCTTTCCCAAAATAAAGTTCTCCGTCCCTCTGGTCCCAATCCCAATTTAATCTGGAGGAGGCTAATGTCCAAATTGAACATATCTAAATCTGACCCCACTGAATTTAAATTGCTCGGCTCCGCATCAGCAAATTTGTGTGTTGAATTTTTCCCTTTCCACGACCGCGACGAAAAATCTTTTACACCAATCATAGAACCAAATCAAAACTACGCGGCGGGGAATTGGTGTTCTGTTACCTCCCATATTACCACCTCCCTCTCCTTTGAAGATAAACCCAGATCCCTTCCCAACGGTGTATTTTTCATTTGCGGGGACCGAGCATGGGCAGGCATCCCCTCTCGCCTTCTAGGAGGCCCGTGTACATTTGGACGGCTGACGCTGTTTGCTCCCAACAATTCCCAAATTAAAGATTGGAAAGAGAAGATTGTCGCACACAATTCGGTCCGCGTAGCAAGAGATCTTAAAGATGTAAATGAACAGTGCGACTCCCAAATTGTTCATTGGTCAAAGCCAGAAGGTGTCGCATGGACAGTGTTTCTCCCGTGGGTGTCTATTGCGAAGTCTCTAGGTGAATTAGCCCACCTAGAGTGTTGGGTAGCCAAACAAGCAAATTTTACCTCAGCCGCTTTAAGTAACCTCCTAGCAGACGAAGAAATAACAAGGCAGGCGACTCTCCAAAACCGAGCAGCAATAGATTTTCTATTGCTGCTCCATGATCACCGATGTGAAGAGTTCGAGGGGCTCTGCTGCCTCAATTTAACATCCAGAGCCGAGGACGCCAGAAGATCTATTGACCGAATGAAGGGAATGATCAGCGACATTAAAGAGAAAACATCAGACTGGTTGGGGGGCATCTTTACGGGATGGGGTCTCTCGGGCTGGGTAGTTTCTATTTTAAAAACTGTTGTTTTAGTCCTTTTCATTTTAGTAGTCATTTCAATTGCAATTTCTGTCGTTTGGAGAATTCTTAAAGGGCTTATAGTTAAGTTGATGTCTGCTGCGGAAGTCAATCGAGTGGTAGTCGAAGAAAAGGTTATGGATGAAAGTAAGGAAGAAGAAGGTTCCGAAGAAGACGAGCAGTTAGAAGACCACCCTTGGTCAGATGAATCCTCAGAAGATGGTTTTTAAGTTACCCCACTCCTCCTTTTTCTTTTTAAACAAAAAAGGGGAGATGTTGGGGTGCATTAGTTTTAAGTTGGTTTATTACTGTACCCCCCATTCCTGTTTATGGTTCTGCCCGGGCTCTCTCTCTCTCCCAGTCTTGATCGCCCCATCAGTTGCACTTTTCCCCTCCCTTTCCCTACGATTTATCTCTCCTAATCCCTCCCTGGCTGCCTGTCTGTTACTCGGTGCCCACACCCTTCCATCCAGAACCTTCTGCCTTGGACATTGAATGATTGGATCAGGGGTCAGGGTTCAACCCTCAGTTTATTCCCACTGGAGATCCGAGATGTTTGTTACGTGTTATTCCCTCCTCTCGAAAATTTAGATTGGTCATTGTGTTCTGGTTATAAGGCCTTGCCGGGTATGCCTTTTTGTCCGCACTCGACGCACTTTCAATAAAACCCTATCGTTTTCCCTGTCGACGCGGTCCTGCCTTTTTCTCCTGTGGGTCGCAGCCCGGCTCCTCTTCAAACAGCTCCGTGGATCCTCGCTCTTCTGAAGGCATTCCGCCTTAAGCACTCTCCCCAGGAAGTCTCCCAGCGAGAGGGTGCCCTTCCCCCCCTCAGTGCTGCCGGCGGTGCTGGCCGCAGCTTGCCGGGAGAGTCAGAGACTCAGAGGTCAGCCGCCGCCGCTGCAGTCAAGTCCTGGGCTGCTCCGTGGAACTCCCAGGAGCTGGCAGTGCCTCGTGGCCACGGGCAGGGAGCCCCGGACCCCTCAGCCCAGCACCGAGTAAGTACTGCCCAGTTACTCCTTGTCCTCTGTTTGTGTGTCTCAGTTTCCAGCCCTGAAGGATCCTTTGCCACACGTGACCTTCCCAGTGTTTGAATTGCAGTTACACTTTGATAATCACCCGTGGATATTCCATTGTGCCCTGAACTTGGTGCATTTCCAGCCTTTCCAGGAGATTGTAGTGTGTTCTGGAAAGCCTGGCCAAGCTAATGCTCAGCTGTCAGTTAAACTAAACACTATGTTTGCTTCTGTTTTCTACAAATTTTAGGACATTCTTGAATTATTTTGTGGGAATAGTCAACTATGACCTCTTTCTGGAGGGCTGTAATTTCAGGATGCACATCTTCATCAATTTTTTTTTTTTTGGTAGGTAAGTTCCCACTTACCATCATCCTCTGTGCCACTCTCTGAGCTGTGGGAGCCCTTTGAAGGTGATCAGTGAAACATCCTCTAGTGGAAGTAGAAGAATTTGCAGAGCTGTTCTTCACTGATGCTTCTATTCCTGGTTTAGAAATTAGGATTTGTAGAACTTTAGCAGATTTTGAGAAGACAAGAGGTTTGCACGTGGCAGTGCACTCACAGATTGTGGGAATGAGTCATCATGCAATAAACAACTTCTCAAGCTCTTCTAGATAGCAACTTTTTAAAAACAGGTTCTTTCCCAAGAATTTTTGCCTTTTTTTTTTTTGGTTGAAATAAAGAAATGCAAGATTAAAAGGACAGAAAAACAAAATAAAGATCTTCAAATGTTTTATCTGTATCTTTCTTCAGATTTTTGTTGACTTAACAATCAATGAATTCTATTTAACTTTGTTTTTTTCCAGTTGGCCTTAATGATTGATTTTGATTCAGAGTTTCATAAAAACAGGTATGGTATTTTAGCATATATTTATTTTAATAGTTGTGTAGTGTTTTATTCATCTCCACCCTGTGTTACAGCTGCATTAAATACACCTTTTCCAAAGGAATCTTTCTGGATTTTTACCCTGCTTAGTGATTTTGGTGCCATATTTTGTTGATGTAAAATTCCTGGAAGGGAACATAGCACAACCAATTTAATAGAAATATCTGAACCACACAAAAAATTCATTTTAGGTGTAGTTTTTTTAAGTAAGCCTTCTTTCTGTTTCCTATTATTTCAAGAATTAAAGACAAATCCTGTATTACTCAGCAAAAGTAAATCAACTTCAGGATGAGGCTGGTCATGAAAGTTAGGAAAATCTTAAATTAATATTTCTGCTGGAAGTACTTTCTCAGCTAAGCAAGACTTAAATGAAAGTTGTGTGTGGGTGATGCTGACTTGAAGCCATCACTTCTTCACTTTTTCAAATCTTTCGATTTATCATTTTTGCCATGTGAATAATCACACATTTTTAGGGATAAAATGGAAAAAAAAAAACAACAACAAAACCTTTATTTAGCATTTTTGCAGTAACTGAGATGTGAAATTAGCAGCATGGTTCACGAGACACAGCAGCTGAAAGCAGCCACAGGAGAGTGCAATCCATCAGCTCTGCTGGGTAACGGCACCACTGGAGCTTTCATTTATTTTTCATCCTTGGACACAGTGCTTTAGACAGGTCTGTGTAATGAGCAAAGCAAAAATAATCTGTCTTTAACAAGATGAGCAGAGGAAATTCATTCCAAGGCAAATGAAATATTAGGAGGGCATGATGGAAATGTCTTTTCTCTGCAGTTTCTCAGCTCTGCCACAGCACAGTGCCTGGTTTCTGATGAGGAGATGGGCCCTGGGTGAGTGTCCAGGGAAGTGGGAGAAGCAGGGACCGTGCAGGAGTTCTGTGACTCAGCAGTGGGATCAGAGTGAACCAAGGCTGGAAATTAGTTCATTTAACCATTGCCAGTCTGACTTTGTAGTGATTTTTTATAGGAGCAGAGCTCAGCTGAGTGTGGGGCCCTGAAGGGAGGTGCCCACCCCCTGAGCATCTTCCCCCCCCACCAGCTCCCTGTGTTCTCTTGGCTGATATTCCTTCACTTGCTGGCTAATATTTCTTTATGTCCATCTCCAACAAGGAAGAACATTTTTATTTAATGATTCATCCTGTATATTGTCCTTGCCATCTTTCTGGTAGTCTCGTGTCTCTGCTTCTGCCTCAGCCCTTACACCAGGTTCCAAAAAATGACTCTGCTGTAATTAAAAATAACATCCAAAAAAACCCCAACCAAACCCCAAAAAACCAACCAACCAAACACACCCCTGCAATCAGCAGAGTTTGAGATGCTTCTGTTGTCCTTCAACCCCTGAAACTGGAAGAGCAGCAACATTTTCCAGCCCAGTGACGAATGCGCTGAATATTCCAATTCAGACTTGGAGCATCCCACGTGTTTATAGCCCTGAATTTTCATGGCATTTCAGCAGGTTTTAAAAATGTCCTTGATTATGTGCTAACTCCTCTGCTATGCCAATCTGTACATTTTCAAAATCTTTTGTTTGTGTATTTTGTGCCTAAAGGAGGAGGAAACTTTGTTTCTGCTCTTCCTATTTTTTTTCTACTAGTACAATATGCAGTTTCCTGGGCTGTTGCAATATTCCATTACCCTCCTCACAAATTTCCAGACTGCCAGCATAGCTTCATGCAAAAAAACCCACAAAAAACCCAAAAAACAAACAATAACAACAACAACAAAAAAAAACAAAAACAAAAACAAACAAACAAAAAAAACAAACAAAACAAACAAACAAAAAAAAACCAACACACAAACCCAACCTGTCTATATATTAGTAGTGAACCACAGGGGACATGTCCTCAGCAATTCCTCTGACTGCAGGAATTTTAAATGCCTTTGAAAAAAAGCTGGTGAAAAAGCACTGGCATTTTGGGTCATCTGTTTCTCTTCCCAGATGAGTAAAGGGAGAAACAGATGCCTCATTGAACTAATAAATAAATAATAAATTAAATTAATAATAGAAATATTTAGCATAAATATATAAATAAATTATTTAATAGAAATACTTAAATTATTTAATATAAATAATGTAAATAATAGTTTATTAATATTGTACTAATAATTATTAATGAAATGTTCTTGAGTTCATGGAGCTCTTCCCTTGTCTCTGACATTACAGTGCAATGAAGGTTATTTTGGCAAAGAGCTTCTTGACCCATGTCCCTTCTGTATCCATTAATAGTGCCAAGATGTGCTTTATCCAGTTGCTGCAAGGTCTTTTTATAGCCAGCCTTGGCCTCTCACTCATCACTGTCCCCTGTGTGTGACATAAAGGCAGCACTCTCCAGGCTGGCCCACAGCTCCTTGGGTGCAGTCCTACAGCAACAGCTTCTTTCCTGCACTGAGCTCAGGTCACCTCCCCTCGCTGAGCCAGAAACTTGATTTCAATACACTCTCCGGCACATTTTCCCTTGCTTGAGAAACTAAATCTTATTTGGCTGTTAAAAAAAATTATAGCGTGAAATAAAATATAAAATACTTCAAAACATGAGGCAATTTAGTGCTTCCTTTTAATCTAACATGGCAGAGCTGATGGACAATTTCCCTGCAAGTGCCACCTGACGTTGTGAGAGTCCCTTTGACTAACAGAATGGGTCTTTATTTTTCAGGTGGTTTCTTAGATGGCCACAGTCCAGTCAGTGTGGATGGACAAGAGCCTGGACGAATTTATTGATGTATTTATACAGTGACCATGTTAACATCTGGGTTTCAAACACATCACATCACTTGCACAGCCCACAACCAGGAGCAAAAGTGGAAATACCCGTCCCTGCCCTCACCTTTCCCAGGATTTCATATGTGAAACAGCTTTTTAAAAAAATGTTCCAAGTCAGGAGGTGATGCAATGAGCACATCATCGATGAGCACACGCCTGTGGGAAAGACAATTATGGATGTCAAGTGCAAAATTTTCATACCATCTGTCAGCTTGAACAGGAGCAAACAATGATTGCATAAAGAGAAGAGGAATTGTATGTATTTTCCTGGAAGTGCTGCAAAGCCTGGTGAATGTTTTTGTAAAGTGGTTTAGTAACACTTTTTCAGTAAATAAAATATCTATGTCTCAAAGACCTAAATGTTATCAGGTCATTTTATTGCTGAATACCAGTTTTTAAGCAGCTGCTGGAAAAATATGGAAGAATAAAAAGGAAAGCTGAAGGGTATTTTTATTGTAGTCATTTACTGATCTCCACTTCTCTTGCATTAATTCCTTCTCAGGAAGAAATTTTTCCGCTTCTGTGTGGAATGGGCTGAAATGGACATCACTGTGGGAGTTGTGGTTGTTCACAAAATGTGGGTTATGAGGAGCTGTAACAGCTGAGGGATTGGATGGCCCAGGAAGGGAACCTGAAATGATGGGAACACGTGGATGAATATCTCAGTGGCAGAGACAGCAGAGAGGAGTCATAAATAAAAGTGGGGAAAGGAAAAGGTTGGGCATATTGCTGAAGCAAAAGAGAAAAATACTGTTTTAACTTTTTTTTTAGTAGATGGTGCAGTTCTGTGCAAGGCAGTTTGAAGATGTGTCAGGTCAGGGTGGAGGGATTCTGCAGAGAACTGCAGCTGCCAGCAGTGTGATTTCAGCTGTGGTTACACACAGCACTGGATGGGAGAAGATCTGTGGTGTGGCACCACTGGTGCCAGCGCAGGGACAGAGCATTCTCCGTGCCAGTGATGGTCCACCTGCAGTTTCGTGCTGTGGGTGTGATATCACCCCCTGTGACTGGAAAACCCCAGGTGTTGATTTATTTAGGATATCCCCACAATGCCATCCTCATGCTTGCTGAGTGAACACACAGGGTGGGGTGTGCTGGCTGCTGCCTCAGTTCTTGTGGACTTCATGATGAGGCATCTTTTCCCTGTGCTTCCCAACTGCCCAGCCTTGTTTTCACTCTTTGGATCATTTTCTTCAAGCAGTTTGTACCACGCTCTGTTTATCCTTTCTTTCAAGCTGCCACATCACCCCTACATCACCAGAACCTGCCTGACTTGTCTCAGGAGAGGGTGGCCTCAGTTTAACCCTTTCATTCCTGATATTCAGTCTGGCAGGTGTTGTGGGACCTGCACCTCTCCTGCCCAGGAAGATAAAAAACTAATTTTTTTATCATTTTTTACCTCTCCTGCCCAGAGCTGGGATGTGGCACTGGTGTGGCAGTGCCACCCAGGTCCCCTCAGAGGGACATGGTGTGGCTCTGCCCCATTAACCCCACGTGTCACAAGGCTGAGGCGTGTTCCCTTCTATCCATACCATCAAGCACTGGCACCTCATCACTGCACCCCAAAGATTGCCAAGTGCTGCACCCAGCTCAGCGTTCCCCACCCATTGTTTGCTGCCCGGGAGCATTAGACATCACCTCTTGCTTTTCCACCTTTCAAAACCAAAAGAAGCAGGATAATGTTACTTAATGAGAGCTGAGCACATCCTCACCTTTTCCTGATCCCTCACTCTCAGCCCTTCTTGTTCCCTACTTGCAGTACAGTCGAGAGGCAACCAACATGGCAATTTATTTGTGTTACAACATTAAAGGATTTTCATTTTATGAGTCATAAGTAAAGGAAGCAAAATAAGTGAGTTCATTAAGCCTGTGTTTACTTGTTCTTTTTGCAAATGCCATTTTGTAACATTCTGCAGTTCCACACAGACCAAAGCAAAGTCAAGGCAGGTGGACATGGAGATGCCTAAAATGACAGAGTAGCGGCAGCCTTTAAAGGGCTTATTTTATCTGAAATAAATAGTTCAAACAAATTAATTCTACCCTTGAGTAAATGAAGCTCAACATGCCTTTAACAGCCCTTCTGTGTCGGTGAGCAGCCCCAGCCACCTGCAGGTGAGGCAGCGGCTGTGGGGTGATGGTGCCACAAAACTGACCGTGACCTCCCGTACAGAAGGGGAGCACTGAGTGCTTCTCAGCCAGATTTCAGTGAGTATCAGTAATTTCACACAGGTTTGGCACCTGGGTTTTTTAAAAAAAGACAAAACCTGCTGCCAGAGGGATGGCAGGGGAAGTGAAGGAGGAGGGGGATGCTCGGTGCAGGGCAGCGCTCTCGCAGGGCACAGCGAGCAGACAGGTCTTTGACACTTGTTTATGTGCGGGAAGGGCTGCAGGAGTGCGGGGCCGCTCAGGGGAGGTTGGAGCTGCCCACACCATCCTGCCCCGGCTCCCGACACACGGAGGAGGGGGAGTCAGGCTTGGATTTAGGAGATTCGGGGGCGATTTCCACGCTGCAGCCCAGCGTGTCCCGCAGCTCCAGGAGGGGAAGCAGCGATCCCTGCCTGCGGTGCTGCTCGCGGGCTGGCCTGCGCCGCTGCTTTCGCTTCATGAGGGCGATTCAAAGGCTGCACCAAGAGCTGCTTCTCGGCGGCACCGTGCGGCTCGGGCAAGAGCTGCCGGGCCGGGGAGGGGAGGGCACCAGGGAAGCCGTGAGGAAGCCGTGAGCGGCGTTACTGCGGGCCCTGCGAGCGAAGCAAGGCGCCGCAGGGCTGTGGGGCCGTGCCCGCCGCAGGTCACCCGGATGGAGCACATCCCCGCGGCTCCTGCGAGCGAAGCGCCGCCCCGTGAGGCGGTGAGGCCGCGGGGCTGTGGGGCTGCGGGCCGTGCCCCGCCCCGGCGGGGCCGGGCGCTCGGCGGTGCCGTCAGCGGAGCGCCGAGCGCGGCCATGAGCGCGGTGCTGCTGCTGCTGCGGGCCCTGCGCTCCGCCCGGCCCCGGCCCCGGCCCCGGCCCCGGCCCCGGCCCCAGCCCCAGCCCCAGGCCGGCCCCGCGGCCTGCGCACGGCCGCGCCCCGCCGCGCCTTCGCCAAGGAGCTGTTCCTCGGCACGCTGCGCAAGGTGGGTCCGCGGGGGGCGGTGGGGGCCGGCCGCGCCCGGGGGTCGCTGCCCTTTCACCGGCGGACAGCGGGGCTGGCACGCACCGGGGGCTCGTCCGCAGCAGCGCCAGGGCCTTTCCCAGCTGCTCATCCCAGCCCGGGCTGCGGGCGTTGCTGTGAGCCCTCGGCAGGGCCCGGCCCGGCCCGGCTGCCCCGCAGCCCCCGGGTCCAGCCCTGCGGAGCTCCCTGCCCTGGCTCTGTGTGTCCCTCAGCTGCAGCCGGGTAACTCAAGGGAGCCTTTGCACACAGAACAGGCGATGGCGCTCAGAGTGACCCAAACAACGCCGAGAGCCCCTGTGCCTGCCAGTCCCGCGGGTCCCCTGGGCGCTGCCCGTCGCCGTGCTCCCCCTCTGGGCATGCCGCTGAACTTGGATGGCTTCGTCCTCTGGTTGTTCTTCAAGGATGGAGGCTTCTTGTAAATCTCTGCCTACAGTTTTGGTAGGAAAGATTGGTGTTCTTGTGGTGCCTTGAGGTGCCACTGGACAAAGAAGTTAAAATCTGAGATGGAACGCTGTATTAAGCAGAGTTTGTTACTGCAGGGCTTAGAGTGTGCATTTATCAGAGATTGCAGGGTGAAGTAAATGGAAAGAAGAAATAATTCAAATCCACTGAAATAAGTTGAGCAATAAAGTCTCCTGCAATGGAGCTTGTCAGATAAGGTGTTAAAACAGGCAGCACTCAGGCTCCACTGTGTTAAACCCCTCTACAGATATGTCTGGAGTGTTTCTTCTCTCAAGTTTCAACACAGCAGCTTTCTGAAAACCTCTAACATTTCACAGGTCCTGAATTTTTGATGCTGATATATTGCTCAGAGTACCATGAACAGATTTGTGTGGACAGAGATAAATTCTTCTGTTTAAAAGGGGAAAGGCAGTAAAAATCAGAAGTGTTCTTCTCACGTAGCCTCCCACTCCTTGTGTTCCTTGTTTGTATTTTTTACCAATTCCAACCTGTCAGGCTGTGCTGCTTCCAGTTCATGGCCAGAACACCCTGGGGATGATAAGGAGTGGTGGGGCTCACTCACCTTTGTCCTCGAGGCATTAGCAGGTGAAATGTGCTGGGTGTTCGCAAGGGACAGTGCTCATGGGCTGAGCTTTGGAAACATCAAACTCATTTTTATCAGTCCCTGAATAGGGTTAAAACTCATGGGTGATGAAGAACTTTTGCATCCTTGTGGTTCTTAAAAGATCTCTTGATTTCTCCCTCGTGTTTCTGTTGTTCAGTTAACACCCTCTGGTCTGGTTTTGATGTGAAATAAAGTTGGGTCCTGTGGAGCCCTATTTCTGTTTCGGGACATTTTCCACAATTCTTAATTTGCACAGTGTTTTAGAGTCTTTGCAAGGCATATCTCCCATGATTTTTATTTTAACTGCATGGTTCGTGTATTAAAAATTATTAAATAATTCTCCTATTCTCCTATTTTAGGAAGAAGTTTTTCCTTACCCAGAAATTAGCAATGAAGAACTGGCAGAAATCAACCAGTTTGTGGGACCTGTTGAAAAGTTCTTCAATGAAGAAGGTATATTATTGTGGTTTTATCCATGCAAGTGATTTAGTGATTACAAAATTATTTCACTATAGCAGTTCCATAAGGTGTTTCAAACATTTAATTTAGTTTATGCATTTATTGCTGCTCACACAGTGATGCTGATTCTGTAGCATCTCCATTTGTGGCTTTTTTGGGAAGTATTTGGGTGCTGATCAGAAGAATTAAATCTCCAAAACAGGGGAAAAACCAAGGATGTAAAAGAATTCTGGGATAAAGATAGGATTTGAAATTGGTTTTAGCTCAGCTGAATTGTGCTTCTAACTACTTCATACATTGTGATTTTTTTTTTCCTAGTTCTAGTTCCTAGAACTTTATAGCTGTCCTACTCTGCTAAAACTGACCGTGGCAAAATGCAGCAGAGATACTCAGAAATGCTGGCTCGTTGAGGAGTTATGAAAAATCAAAAGCATTTCTGTTTTTTGAGTATTAGAGTAATAATTCCATTTGGGAAAGGCCTTATTACCCGTCTGCATTCCAGAGAGCATTGCAGGGTGTCCTTCCATTCGTGCTGCCTTGGATAAGCCAATTCCAGAGCAATTGCAGAACAGTGGTTTGCACAGACAGCAATTTCTGGGGCAGTTAAACAGCACTGTCTCAGCCTTCCCATTGACAGAGGTTTTCCAAACTCTGTAGGAGTTTGGAGAAGCCAGTGATTGTCACACATCACAATTGGCGAGATCCAGGTGATTTTAACTGTAAAATTGTAGTGTTGCTCACTGACAGTAAATAAGGGATTTATTCAAATTACATTTTTTAACTCTTTGCTCTGTGGGGGGGAACATGGTTCATGGAGTAAACAGCCTGATGTTTAGGGAAGGAATAAAAGGGTCAAATTATGGAGTCTGGAGAAAGTATGATTCCTGTTTGTTTTCACTGCCATGGTACAGAACAGCTCTCTTAATCCCCCAAGAATCTAAAATCTCCTAAGAACAAGATTTTCTAATTTCCTCATTTATGTACTTTTTTTTTTTCTTGTATTCACGACCTAGACTTAGTTCAGATAGAGAATCCTGAAAATACTTTGCTTATTCCAGTCTTGGAATCTGCTGGCATGCAGAACCAGTAGAAATGTTTGAGAAAATGAAATAAATGCTGTATTTTTCCCATTTCCAAGTCTTTTTCCTGAATATGTGGTGAGGACAAACAGGATGGTCAGGCTGAAGCTAGAAAGAAGAAATTCTTGTGAAGCTGGGAATGAGAAGGGTCATGAGTGACTGTGGCCCTGGTGGGGGAATCCTGTAGCCTCCCAGCTGCTCTGGGCACTGAGAAACACAGTGTTAAATGAGAAAAAAATTCTGTATTTGTAGTGGACTCGAAGAAAATCGATCAAGATGCAAAAATCCCACCCGAAACCTTACAAGGACTGAAGGACCTGGGTCTCTTTGGCATGCAGATTCCAGAGGAATATGGTGAGTAAATGCCACAGAAGAACATCTAGGGGTGCATTTTGTGCCACTTTTGTACCTCTCCAGTTAAAGCCGCTACATTCCTGTATTTCTGTACTTGAAATGGATTTTTGGGGGAGCGGGGAAGTGGCACAAAAAATGTACTGAAATAAAACCTGGTGCCTGTTCCAGGTGGGCTGGGCCTGTCAAACACCATGTATGCACGTCTGGGAGAAATCAGCTCCCTGGATGGCTCCATTGCAGTGACCCTGGCAGCTCACCAGGCCATTGGGCTGAAGGTAATGCTGCTGCTCTGGGGCCAGGGCTTCTGCACAGATTGCATGGAAAAGGTGAAGTGAAAAATGTGGGGCTTAGGGGGAGCAAATCAGAATTACTGGCAAAGCATAAATCAGGTTGTTGGTGTCTGCAGCAGCCTCTGCCACTGGTTCAGTGTGAGACAGAAAGGCTGCATAGGAAGTACACAAGGAAGTTACTATTAGGATAATTGTTCTTAGGTGAATGAGTCCAAGTTGTTTTTTTTTTAAATTGGCTAAACTTGTCTAAAGTACCTAGAATAAATAGAATTGAAACAGTATCAGGGGGGCTCAGGTGATGAGGAAGGAAAGAATTCAGAAAAGAGGAACTTTGGCTGGCTGGGGCTGCATGTTGGGGGGCCTAGAGGAGATAACTCATCTGAGAGAAAGTGTGTCAGTTTTGAACTTGAATATAGCCATAGGTATTTACCTTTTTAGTGCTGGGTGGATGGCAGAAAGAAGCTTGAAACCACACTCAGTTTGTTATAGCAAGAGAAGATTCCTTGTCGAATTGAGCAGAGAATGCTAATGAAAAAATATTTTAATGACTGACAAATAATACAGTCTTGTTGATTAAACTGTCTCTTGCTATGCCATAAAACTTGCAGATGAAGCTTTCTGAACATGCTGGAGCTTGTCAGCTCCCTCTCTTTTCCCACAGGGTGATGCTGCAAAGTTTCCTGTGCTTGTTTCTGCAGGGGATCCTCATTGCTGGCACCGAGGAGCAGAAGGCCAAGTACCTGCCCCGCCTGGCCTCGGGGGAGCACATTGCTGCCTTCTGCCTCACCGAGCCCGGCAGGTGCTGCTGCCCCACAGCCCCACAGGGGCTCACTGCCTTAGCTGCATTGCTTCATACCTTCAGGCTTCTTTATCTGGGGCCCATGGCTTCAGTATATACATCTGTGGCTTAGTTTTGGTATTTCAAGGAACACTCCAATTACTCTTTCCCCAACATGCTGCTTTTGGCAGTGTCCATGAAATCCTTGATTCTTGTTCTCATCCCAGGAATTCATTTACTTGAAAGGATGCTTTGTGCTACGTCAGAAATAATGTGCTGTGACTGTTCTGGGATGCTTTCAGTTCTTATTCAAAATATAAAAGCCTGTTTTGAAGGAGCTACCAAAACTAAAAGGAAGAATTTTTGTTGTCACTTAAGTGAGAGGCTCATTGTGTGTTCACATAGCTCAAAGTGTAGCTCCAAAATGTTGCTTTTGTGGCATTCTACACAGTCTGGTCAGGTTATAATCCTGATAACATGGTAATGAGAAGAAATGTCCCCTCAGGTAACTTTTAGAACTGTTCAATCTAGTGAGCTTCCTTGTTAGTTAAAAGCTAAAATTTATATACTGCTATTTAAGACCCCCTCCTTTTTACAGAATAGGAAGAGGGGGAATATGCAGTTTTGTTTTTTTAAAGCATGTTTACTTGTTTAAACATTCGTAACTTGTTTGTTTTCTAGTGGGAGTGATGCTGCATCCATCCAGACAAGGGCAACCCTGAGTGAAGATGGGAAACACTTCCTGTTAAATGGCTCCAAGGTACCTACTCACAGACTGGGAACAGGAAAGGGGTTTCTTACAAATGTAGGAAGTGTTCTTGTCTTTTGCATCAGTCTGGAACTGGGAGGTTTCCAAGCTAGAGGAGAATGACCCTGTCAAAAAGATTAGGCACAAAGGGACTAGAAAATTATTGTTAGAGAATTACTGCATTAAACTCCTGGTAAGGAAAATGGAAAACTACCCTGGGTTCTTTCTCTGTTGGCCATTTGTGTGTTCAGCTTCAGGGCGGGTTGGTTTCTTAGTAAATCAGCCCCTTCCATGACAGCTTAGGTAAAAGGAAACCTGAACCTGTATTTGACATCTCTTCATTCTGCAGGCTAGATTTTAAAATACAACTTGATATTTAATTAGAAATAGGTCTGCCTGGAACCTTTCTGTTAAAAGAAACCGTGACAAAAGCCAGTCTTGAAGAAATCAGAGATGTCCTGGTTTCAGCAGTATTGGATGCGTTGCAGACTTGGTCTGTAGTTGTTGATCCATTTGTGGTGTGAAGAGACCCACCCTGGGGGAGAGGCTGATCAGAGAATTTCTCATCAGAGTTAATTTTTGGCCACAGGGTTTGTCCAGTCTGCATTGCTCCTGTATCTCTCAGGTGCCAGCAGCAGCAGGATGGACCAGCTTTTGTGGAAATGCACTGTGGATTTTAATTTAATGCATATTGATACTACATTCTGGTTTTAAAGTTGCTCTAAACTGAGCACATGTGGTCAGCTCTCCTCAGAAATGTGCTCACCCTGGGAGCAGACCCTCATTAGAACTGAAGGGAAGGAACAGCAATTTTTCAGCACTCTGTTCTTTTCCCAGCCTGTTACAAAACCCTGGAGGGCTGTGCCCACAAAATCAGCACATTTACCTTTCTTACACATCTTCCCTCTCTCAAAACAGGTCTGGATCTCCAATGGTGGCCTGGCCAGTATTTTCACAGTGTTTGCCAGGACAGAGATTGTGGACAAGGACGGGCAGGTGAAGGATAAAATCACTGCTTTCATCGTGGAGCGGGACTTTGGGGGCGTCACCCATGGGAAACCCGAGGATAAACTGGGCATTCGAGGCTCCAACAGTAAGAGCCACCTAAAACTGTTAGCAGAACTTGTTTTCATAGTTTAAGGTTTTATTTTGGTTGGATCATCTGAATTCAGGGGCAAATCAATACGTATTCCATGTTACAGTATAAGTTTCATGTTTCTTTAGCTGGCTTTTCCCAGGAGCCCTTCCTGACGCAGGGTCTGAAATAAGAAATCCAATTTGTGGAGTTCATTCACTGTGCAGTGAAAGAAATCATTCAGGAGACTCAGTGGCCAATAGGTTTAATCTAGAAGTCCACGTTCTTCAGCTCTTCTAAGCTTTGTAATGATTGCATCTTTTCACCATCTTGGTGACTGTTCAGTCAGTTCCTTAGAACTAGAAATAAAGACCAAACTGTAGTTCTCTGTTTACACAGTGTATATTCATAATATTTTAAATATTTTACATCAATAACTGATGTCAACTACAGCCTTTTCCCAAATTCTCACTTCTTTGGCGAAGCATGTATAATTCTGTCATAAACAATGCATTAGGAAGACTTCATTTCCTGCTACAAATAGTGACTTAAGTTCCTGAATGTCTTTTAAGTATTTCTGTGTCATATTTGATCAAGTGTTAATTCTGTGTTTCAGCCTGTGAAGTACATTTTGAAAACACCAAAGTGCCTATAGAGAATGTAATTGGAGAAGTTGGAGGGGGATTTAAGGTAAGCAGTGGAGAATAACTACTGGTGATTTATAGAAGTCTGAAGGAGGCTGTTTCCCCCCGTGCTGAAGTTTCCTTGTGGGTGGTGTGAGCACTGCCACACTCTAGGGTACAGGAGGAGAGATTCCCCCATTGATCTGTAAATTGGTGTCACTGGACAGTGCACAGTGTGCCATCATCTCAGATTTCTGTGTTTCTTCTCTTCTTGTTGGGCTTTTGGTTGTTTGTTGTGGTGTCCCCTCAGAAGAGGGAGTGACTTCAGCTGCCCTTCTGCCCTGAATGGAGGACATGTCCTCTGCTGGTTCCAGAGCAGAATGTGGGAAGGGAGACACCCTGGCACAGGCTGTGTGGATGTCACAGGGAGTGCTGGAGGCATGCCCAGCTCCAAGGTGCCCTGGCTGTCAGGTGCTTCTCCAGGGCTGCCCTGTTGCACAGGGAAATGCTGGCAGGACCCCAGGAGAGAAAACCACAGGTGGCCTTGCTGTGTAACCTTTCTCTGAGAGTGTGACCTGGGGAGTTGCTAACCTGCTCTTACTCCTTCTCCATTTCTTATTCCTGCTGTAGCAGGCAAGTCCAGGCCTAAGTGCTAAAATAAATTATTTTCCTTAATGTAGTAGAGATTAAAAGAAGATTGTTATGGTGCCTTCCTGACAAGTTAAAATGTAGGACAGTGACTTCTTTCCTAACAGGCTTTGACATGAGTCACCCATGTTGAGAAACAACACTACAGACACCAGACTCCAAAATCTATTTTTTTTACGTTATTGGTCTGTATTTCATTTCTATACCTCCTTTCTTATCCCTTCTGTGATGTGTTGCTGAAAGCCACCTGAGGCAGAGAGCAGCCATCACAGGTCAGCTGCAAGGAGAAATACTGTGGTTTTCTTCATCTGATAAACTGGAGCCGTGCTGTCCAGCTGGAATGTTGTTTACCAGCTGCAGATAAATGCATTTTTATCTACATTTTACCTTCATCTAATTAGAGATTATTTCCAAGTCACCGGATCATCTACTTCAGATACAAAATTGGATGTAATGGGTGGCAGGAAAAGCCCAGTTTTGAAGCATTTTCCTTGGGATGCTGAGAGCTGTGGTGGCTGATGTGAGGGCACTCTCCAGGACTGGCAGTGTGTCCCAGTGAGGAGTGAAATCCAGGGAACACAGAAGCAGGAACCAGTGACCTAAGGAGAATGTGGCCTAAACCCCATCTGTTTCTTCACAGGTTGCCATGAATATCCTCAACAGTGGAAGATTTAGCATGGGCAGTGCATCTGCTGGAATGATTAAGAAGTTGATAGGTGGGTGAATTGGGAGCTCTGCATGGCTGGGTGCCAGCAGAAACTGCTCTGCCTGAGGCAGATCATGCAAGACATTCAGAGTGGGAGCAGGAGTCTTGACCTTGTCATAACAGGCTTTGATATCTTTAAAACACGAAAATATGGTTTTGAAAAATTAAATTAAAAGCCTGCTTGCAGAGGTTTTGAAATAAAGGTCTTTTTCCTTTTGTACAGTGTAGATTCAGTTCATAGAGTGGGAGGTTATTGCCTCTGTTGGACTTCCCTGAGGTAAAATGTTATTCCCAACAAAAAAACCTCTGTACTATTGATTTTAGAAGGTGTAATCTCCCCTGGAACCTCCCACCTGAATAACTGGCTCAAAGCTGCACACAGTAACTAGGGCTAAAACTGCTTTCTGCCAATTATTAGCCAAAACAGTAACAGAAGTCTCTCTAACCAATTAGCACCAAACCTGATCACTTCTCTTAAGAGTACAGGTTCATACCTCTGGTTCAAAAGCCTTTGACAGGCTGGTCCCACACTTGGTCAACAACATCAGTGTGAGCGTGATTTTCACAAAGTGCTGCTTCTGGAACAGCCAGGGGGCTCCTGGGCACAGACTGGAATGTCACCGCCCAGGGAAGGACACCAGCTGCTGGAATGGTCTGTCACAGCCCTTCTGAGAATGACTTGTTTTTCTTTCTTTGAAGAACTGACATCAGAGTATGCTTGCACCAGGAAACAATTCAATAAGAAACTCAGCCAGTTTGGATTAATTCAGGTAACAAAACATGAAACACCTAAATCTCTGTGTGAAGTGCCAGGACATAGATTGCATTGGGTGTATTTTGGCTGTACTGGTTTAAAGGATTTGCTAGAAATTTGTGTGAACCTGGTGCTGACTTCTGTACACTGATCTTTTAAATGTCCAGAATGATAAATATATAAAAGTATTTTTTATTTATTGTTGTTTCAAAGTGGTACTTTTTATTGATTGATTAATTTGATGATGTAAAACATATAAGAACTGCAGGTCTTTTTAAGTTTGAGGGTTGATTGTGGACTTTTGCATCTGAATTTCTGTACGATTCCTCCTGTTGCTGTGTGGCAGGAGAAGTTTTGTTTGATGGCTGTGAAAGCCTACGTGATGGAGAGCATGGCTTACCTGACTGCAGGGATGATGGACAGGCCAGGCTTCCCTGACTGCTCCGTCGAGGCTGCCATGGTCAAGGTAACCAGGGCTGGGAAAAGGCTCAGTGTTCAGCCTGCAGAGGGCTGAGAACTCAGGGCTGCATTTAGAGGAGAGAAGCACTGCAGCCAGGTGGAATGACAGATACTGTTCTGTCTGTACCCCACAAGCTCAGACTCGTGCAAAATAAAACCTGCAGGGAACAGGTTGAGAATGTCACAGCCGCTGAGCTGGCGTCTGAGGAGGCCTCACATGAGCACTGGGACACTCAGTCACACTCCAGCTGCCATCCTGGCCAAGCTGCTGCTGTGCCAGCTTTCCCAGGGAGCTGATGGCACAACAAACCCTGTGGAATATCCAGGCTATGGCTGTCAGGGTGTCCCTCATGGTCACTGCAGAAAACTCCTGCTCTGGGCTCCAGCCAAGCAGCTGCAGCTGCTCTCCCTGTGTGGGGCTGCCCCTGTCCCTGGAATGTGGAGAGTGCCCTGTGCATTGCATCACTAAATTTGACAAACCCCTGAGCCACAGGGATACTGCTCCAGGACCGGTGTAACACACAGAAAACGCTGCAGCAGTGTCCTGTGGATACAACCCCAGAGCAGGGCATCCTGTGTTTATTGCTGATTTATTATCTACTCTCTGCTGATCAAACCCTGTTCCATGGCAGGTGTTCAGCTCTGAAGGTGCCTGGGCATGTGTGAGTGAGGCTCTGCAGATCCTTGGAGGCCTTGGCTACATGAAGGATTATCCTTATGAACGCTACCTCAGAGACACCAGGATCCTGCTCATCTTTGAGGCAAGTACCAGGATCCCCTTTTTCTGCAAACTGCAGTTCACACCTCCTATAAAGGGGAGTAGAAACCTGAAGGTTTGATTGACCAGGATCTTGTTCCTTCAGCTGCAAAGTCTCTAACAGTAAAACTGCAGGACTAACCTTGTTTTCTTTGGAATATCAATAGTAGTTCCCTATAATAAAATAAGCTATGATGGCTTTTACAGACTGACCACAGTGTGAGTTACAGCAGTAACCTTTCCTCTTGTGTGCTTCTCACAAGAGAAGCAGAGAAACTCATAAAAGATCAACTTAGACATTTAATTAACTTATTGATGGCTATTTAAATTAAAAGAAAGGTTGGTTCTGAAGCTTGTTCTCTTTCCAAGCTGGATTGTCAGTGACCCATCATGTGCACATCAGAGTCACTGTCAGACTTGATTTTAACTCAGCTCATTTTGAGCAGTTCTACAACTATTCAAATATTCCTTCACTGGAACAGTGCAGAGCATTTTTAATCAAAATGCATTTTGTCTGTTTTCTTTTACATTGGGGTATATTTGTGTGTTTAATGATGAGGGGCTCAACTTCTGCAATGCCCCATGAAATCAGAATTAAAACTGAGATAAAGCAAAAGGCGGCAGTTTATGTGTGGGGAGAGTCATCATGTGATACTGGAGCAGTGGGAAGAGCACAGGGGCACAACAGACCTGCTTGGAAAACACTATTGTAAACTCTGGTTACCCACCTTCTCACTTTCTCTTCTGCTTTTTCCAGGGCACCAATGAAATCCTGAGAATGTACATTGCACTGACAGGGATGCAGCATGCAGGGAAGATCTTAACTGACAAAATTAAGTATGTTCTTATTTATTCTTAATAGTTTTAAATAAACTAAACAGAATCAGATAACTTTATAGATAAGAGGACAAACTGCAGGGAATACCTGCAGTATTTCTATTTATTGTCTGTAAAAGTTCACTGTTACAGGGACTCTGTGTTTTTAATGGGATGGTTCATAGATTTAGGAATTGTAGCATTTAATGCATTTTATCTTGGACTTTTACACAAGCTGTAATTATTTCTTTCAAGACCAGTAATTAATATTTTGTATCTGAATGAAGTTGTATTGACACAACAGCTGCATTGTGCATATTGAGTACTGGTCTCTGGAATTCCTTGTGGGTGTCTTGGAGAGCAGCTGATGACTCTTAAGGCTCCACAGTTGTTCTCCAGACTTCACAGCAGTGGATCAGGACTTGGTGCTAAAGTATTTGGAATTCCAACTGGTTGTGTCTGAACCTCTTGGAATTTTTTTTAACAGCCATTCTTTCCCCAACATTTCAGAGCAATCAAGAAAGGAAACGTGGGAGTGGCGCTGGGGGAGTTCCTGACCAGGTTACAGGACACCCTGGGCAGGAAGGTGGATCTGGGGCTTGTAGGTGACAGTGGGGTGGTGCATCCCAGCCTCCAGGTAAGGGCCTCTCTGCTGAGCTCTTGTGTTTGTTCCCTTTGCTGCTTGCCACAATTTGATCTCCTGTTTTTGCAAACCAAAATGTATACCTAGGGGCAGTGAGATTTTCCAGGGTAAGCAGATGTTGGCACCATGACAGGGTAAGAAGTTACAGTTATTGTCCAGGTATCAAGGGAGGATGAAGGCTGCTCTAAGCCTGTGTTTATACCAAATCCAGTTTTAGATCCATTTGGATAATTTGTATAAATTGAGCCTTCACCATATGAAAGCGTTTTTAATAGCTGCCCTTTGTTATAAGGTTAGTTACAAAACAGGAGTTTTTCCTGTTTAATTGGAACAGAGTTTCAGGTCAGAATGACTGTGAATTACACATACACATACTTGCTTAATCACTTAGGAGAAGGTTTTTATGACCAAAAAATGAATGTTCTGTTAATAGGAAAAAGATAAGGTATATTTTTCATGGGGCGTTCTGTTAGTTACTTTTGTTATCATAAGCCTATACTAAAAGTTACTGAGAGTAAACTCCAGAAAATTGTAATGGATCTTTGAGAGAAAGAAATGTGCCTGTCTGGCTTTTAGCAGCAAGGTGGATGAATGTTAAAAAAGAGAAAATCCAGTATCCTCTTTAAAGGGGGTGGGGGTATGTTGCTTTTCTGTTATAAGACTACTCAAATTGTTCTATTTTGTGTTTTGTTTTATAGGAGAATGCCAAGAAACTTGAAGAAAACGTTTATTATTTTGGAACTACAGTCAGGGGGCCTGCTAAGTAGGTTTGGCAAGGTAACTATTTATTTTGTCTGTTGTCTTTGTTACTGTCATGGTTTGACCCTGGCACAATGCCAGGGCCCCCATGAAGGGTATATTTTCAAAATGGTGGCTGTGAGATGTGACCCGGGAACAGAACAAAGCAGGCTCTCATTCGGGGATGGAGGGAAAAAAAACATAACACTTTATTTATTACAAATCTAGAAAGGAACACATACTAAACTAAGAATGAAAACCTTCCAGATACTTTCCTCCTCCCCCTCCCTTTTCTCCAGAGATCCACCACCCCTCAAATTATCAACCCTCAAATCCATCGGGGAGAGAGGAGTCCCCCCTTGCCTCATGGGCCTCCCCCGGAAGCACAATTGAAACCCCCTGTGCTTCCGCGTCATCCATGGCCCCACCCAAAGGACATCGGCCCTCGTGACTTTTCCCCCCCATGTCCAGTGCTCTCACCACTGGACACGGGCCAGGACTGCCTTTAGGGCTCCCCGTTTAAAGATGCTCCACCCACTTCCAGAAGCAGCAGTCTCTCAACTCTTGGGACACCAGTCCCCCCCAAATTTCACCCCCTGGGGCCGAGGGGCCTCATGAACAGAGATCTTCCTCTCCGTGGAGACAGAGGGCATCCCACACCCCCTTCAGCCGTCTCTGTTCACGCCGCTGCTTCACTCTTGACTCCCGGGTGTTGCCTCCCCCTAAATACAGTCTCTGGGTCACAGGGAAAAAACACGGGTCTGTCCATGGCTATACAAGAAAGAGTCCAGCCCAAGGCCACTCCATCATCTCTTCCACTCAGGATTCTTCTCTCTTCCAGCTTTCCTCACGCTTGCCCATCTCTCATCTCTCTCTCACCTCATCCTGATTCAGGAGGATTCAGTATTTGTAAGGTTTCCATTAGTCTACAAAGGGGTTAAATTTCACTTCTGCCTGCCCAAGGACTCCTACAGCTGCTGGGCACCTCTCTCGCCGCATCCCCCGCTTCTGGCCGGCTGAGTTGCCAGCACAATCTTTGTCCCTCTCTCCGGGGGGGCTGCCCAGACATCTCAAGTCTCTTCCACCCCTGCATGTTCTCCTCCACCTCTGCACCTTTTGGGGCTCCCAGCCTCCTCCCTGTCATGGCCTCCCCCTCCCCCACCCAGACGCAGCTGGGCAGGGGAGAGGCCAGACCTTACTCACCCACGCCGGATTCCCAAAGAGGAAGTTCTCTGGGAATCTCCTGCTTTTAACCCCCGTGTGTTCTCAGAGGCGTATCCAGATCCTCAATGGCCACACCACATGCCAATTTTGAATTTGGCCACTGATTGGCCCGACTTAGACTTTTCCAAAAACACATTTCCGGGCCAAACCACGACAGTTACTGAATAGTTTATCCTCAGGGCCCCACTGGAACCTGCAGGGGACTGAGTGTGGCAGGACCAGCACTTCCTTCACATGACACCTTCTCACTGGGTGTGAGAAAACACACTGACATTAGGTACTCAGTATAATGGGCAAGTTACATTGTTAGAACCAAAACCAAAGTACCAGCACCCTCAGTGAATTGGTTGTTTTCTTCTTGTGTAAGCACAAATCCTGCTGCTACAGGCATTTAACAAAGTGGTTTAAGGCATACATCAATATTACAATTTTACAAGTAGAATTTAAAAGGTGCAGCTTAGTAAACCCAAAACTAACAATGATAATTTCTGACCTAGGCTAGAACCGGTTTATGCGAAATAAAGCTGGACCTAAACATGAAGTATGGACAGTGATATTTGGTTAAAGTTTTAAATTGACAAACCACAAGCAGATAATGATTTTCTCTCTCCCAGACAATAGTGGATGAGCAGCTGGTGCTGAAGAGAGTGGCAGATGTGGTGATTAATTTGTATGCAATGACTGCAGCCATCTCCCGGGCCAGCCGCTCCATCAGCATCGGGCTCAGGAACCATGACCACGAGGTGAGTGTCCCTCAGCACCAACCATTCCCACTCAGGCTGTGCTCCTGGCAGCAGGCAGGCTGCATCTCTGGGGAATTACAGCAAACTCTCCCATAAAAGTGCAGCAGAACGTGGCTAAACCTGCCAGAGTGCAGGAGCCTCTCAGGGGCTCTGCTTGTTGAGCTGCACACTTTCAACATGTTTAAAATACTTCTTTAACACATACACAGACATTTAGAACCTCACCACAACTCTGCACATTCTCTCAAATCTGTTAACACCATGCAGTTCTTCCCAAGCTCTTTCCATGTAATCATTAATAAAAACACATAAGCACAACAGTATTTGGGCAGCACAGCTCAGGACAGGAAAGGACAGTGCTTATTTAGTAGCTCATGTAAAGTTTCATGGTAACAGTGGTGTTGCAGGTCAAGAAAAATTTGCTCCAGATCAGTGTGAAAACAAATCCAACATGATAAAGGTTTGGCTTTGGCCTTGAGACCTTGCTCTTTGTGTGAGCCCTGCTCTGGACTGATTCCCAATCAGTCTTGGAGTAGCTTTTGGGTGAAGGCTCATCCCAGCCCTGAGCCTTGGCAGTTCTCTGGCCTCAAAGGGAGAGCTGAGGCCGCACTGCACATGACTGGGGTTCAGGGCACCATCATCAAAGAGCTTTGAGATGTTTCAATTACTGTATTCTTACTACATGGTTTTTGTTATGAAATTCATTCACTATTTTTAAACTCAGTTTTACTCCTTTTCCAGGTGCTTCTTACAAATATCTTCTGCACAGAAGCCTATTTCAAGAATAATTATGCCATGGCTCAATTAGAAAAATGTAAGTACTATAAAATAGTTCTTACGCTCTTCTGTCTTTCAGACTGTAATCAAAAAAAGGTGAGTTTGATGTGACCAACAGAAGAGTTTGGCTCCGCTTTTAATTGAAACAAGCAGCAGAGCTGGAACCTGTTGAAAAGAGTCTCTTCTCTTCATAGCTAAAGCCAACTGCCAGGGTTCTTTATTGAGGAATATAATATCTACATTTCATGTATATACTTCTGACAAGTAGCTGATAGAAATGAGGGATTTGGACTCTTTGGGAAGCACTGACCAGTTGGGCATTGGCTCTCTGAAGCTCAGTCTGTAATAACCAATCTTTTTCAGAAGAAAATGTTCAATTTCTTCCTGGCCCTCACACTCTTGCATTTGTGTTCAAAAACACTTCTTGAAAGAAATTTACAACAGCTCTTTGTGCTCCCTTAGTTGACTTTTCTCTCTTTCTCCACAGATGCTGATGAAAACCTGGATGATTCCATTAAAAAAGCTGCAAAGCAGATCCTGGAGAAGAGGGCATACATCTGCTCTCACCCTCTGGACAGGACCTTCTGATTCCTCCCTGAGAGCAGGCACACATGAATGTCAGTCAGGGAGGAATTTGCTGCAGTTCCAGTATTTGGCATCTTAAAAGCATCTGTTATTTAATGTCCTGACTAAATGTAACTGTGTAAAATAAAACTTCTTTCTAACCAAAATTTCATAGGAAAAGGATAAATACAGAGATTTCATTTAAAGCTGAAGTTATTTTATTGCAGACATACATATATATATATATATATATATATATGTCTGTTTCCCCTGTAACTGGATAAAGACAGGTGAGGTTTAGATGGGGAGATGTTTCTTCCTAGGAAGGGACTGTGGGGTTTCTCAGTATTTTTGTACTTCAATCAGCTGCTCATTCACTGAGCAAGCCTGAAAGACTTGGGTATACCTGTGTTTGAGGATTCCAGGATGAGGGAAGAGATGAGAATCTTGACTCCATGTTTCAGAAGGCTGATATATGAGGATATTATATTAAAGTACTACACTACAACTATACTAAATAGAGAGAAAGAATTCATCAAAAAGCTGGAAGGGAAAGCAAAGGAATGAATAACAAAATCTTGTGACTGTTCACAGCTTTAACACAGGTGGCTGTCATTGCTCATCAAGTAAAAACAATTTCACATGCTGGGTAACAATTCTCCAAATCACATTCCAAAGCAACAAAACATGGAGAAGCTGAAGCTTCCCAGCTTCACAGGAGAAAAGACCCTGGAAAAAGGATTTTTCATAAAATATGTCTGTGACACTCGTAGAATGAGAACAGTTCTGTTTGGGAGCCCAAACATTGGTGCTAAACAGGTTTATTCTCGGTTTTTGGGGGCAAGAGGAAAGAACTGAAGCCAGTTACTGTAAAATGCCTGCACAAGCACCAGTGCAAATCACAGCCAAAGGAAGGATGAAGCCAAGGTGTCCCACAACCACAGCCCAAGCAGCCAGAGATCCTCCTTCAACCCTGGCTGCATTGAAACCCCACTGACTGCCAAGAAGAAAAGCGCCCTACTGAGAGCAAGCAAACTTAAACCTCCGCCAGGACACAAATTTAGAGGGAAAAAAATCAGACACACTTCCCAGTGAGAAGGGTTGGAACTCTCTGCCCCCCAGCACTTGCCCGGCAGGCAGGTTCACAAAGGTGCTGGGAGCTAAGCTGTGCCCTGCGAGGGAACAGAGCCAGCCTCCCTTCAGTGGGAGAAGGCGCGGCCTCAGCTGTAGCCCCGGGTGCCTGCGGTGGCCCAGGGCACGGCCATGGCTGTCAATGTGTTGGGCTGCAGCACAGGGCAGGCCGGAGCTCAGCAGCCTCAGCAGAGCCCAGGGCCGCAGACCTTCCCTGCCGGGGCCCGAGCCTGGCCCGGCCCGGCCCGGCCTGAGCAGCCCGGACTGGCCCAGGGGATGGGCTGCGCCCGCCCGCTGTGCCCACAGGCTGGGCCCAAGCCTTTGCAAGAGGCTTTCTCCCAGCTTGGCAAAACCTCGGCCAAGTGTCCCTGTGCTGTGCTGAGAAGAGTAAAAAACCCCCTCAAATTTAACCCTGCTGCCCAACGCATGAGGGATCCCTGCACACCTTAGGAGAGGTCATCAATACTCCTTTGTGCCTCATGAGAGATCCCTGCACGCCTCTGCAGGGACCCCAAAATATCCCTTTGTGCCTCGTAAGGTCCAGGCCCAGATGATCCCCCGGAAGGAAATTTGCCCTCAGCCCAGGGACGCTCAGCATGGGCTCCCCCTTCCCCTCGGGGCCCTGCGCTGGGCACAGCAGCCCCTGCCTGGCTCCTGCCTGCCCACACCGTGGCCATCCAAGGCTGCTCCTGGGCATGGAGCTCAGCCAGTGCTGGTGCTGGGGGGGCTTTGCTGGTGCTACCACATGGACATAGCTGTGAAAACTCTATTTCTTTATTTAAACATAAAATAGGGGCCAAGCCCTGCCCTGCCAGACAAGGGCTGCCCACCTTCAGTCCTGGCCGGGGAACAGGACCAGGGGACTCCGGGGCAGAGGGTCTCGTTGAGGAGGGATGGATTTGGGGATGCCTTCATTATGGTGGTGCAGCCACGGCAGGGCAGATAGGGGCAGAAGTGAAGAGCTGGGATAAATTGTCAAGTTGTCGTTGTCTCTATTTTTAGGATCATTTTCTGAAGATGCACAGGAGCACCTGTGGAGAGAGGAGCAGGCTGAGGCCCCAGCTGCCAGTGGCACACAGGGACCCTCCTGCACAGCAGGGCCCAGAGCTGGCAAGGCTCCCCAGCACGGCTGGAGCTGCTGGCACAGCTGGGCCCAGCTGGACAGCTGCCCCTCAAGGCCCCGGCCAGCAGGGCACGGCTCTGGGCAGGGTCCCTGGCCAAGAGCGGGCCCCAGAGTGCCTCTGCCTTTCAAGGGCAATCTCGGCCCTGCTCTTTCTCCTCCCCACCTCCCTCTGCCTCTGCCCTGTGCCCCTGGGGCTGCTCTTGGCCAGGCAGCCTCAGTGGGAGCCAGCACTGGCTGCAGCCCCAGCGGGGCCCCCAGGACACGGCCCAGCAACTGAGAGGCCAATGGAAGCACTGGGCAGCAGCAGAACCCTCAGCAGAGTTATTTGGAAAATCATGGACTGGCCACAACTCCACTGCAGACTCTCTGGGAATGTTCCCTGACTATGAGCAGCCTGTAAAGGTAGCTGTTTGAGGTGGAGAATCGCAAAACACTCACGATTTTCTCTTCCAGCAATACCAGATTCCTGCACAGCACATCATCAGGCACAGTGCCGCACCAGCCACAATGGCCATCAACTTAATCAAACAAGGTGTTCCCCAGCAGAAAACTCTTCTCATGCTTTTCCAGATGATGTCAGAATGTGTTGAGGTGCTGGCTGCATCTGTGGGAGCAATGGGGAGCGTGAGCCCGTGCTGTGCTGCACTGCTGAGCTGGCAGCACGGTGGATACGGGCAGGATGTTCTCTGTTTCCCCCAGAGCTGGGGCCTGCAGGCACTTTGCTGCCCTTTGGCACAGGCCTGCTCAGTACCCGAACCCCTGAGCCTGCACACCGTAATTCCTCTGTGCTGTGCCATTCTGCTCCAGGCAACACTTGTCAAAGACATGGATAAGGAGAAGGAAAATGGCCAGCGTTTTGGAGCTGCTCCAGGGCCCTCCCTCCTGCACAGAGCGGCCCCTCCAGATGTGCTCAGAGACTGGGAAATTGCAGGGGATCTTAGGGTGTGCATGGCCTGTGATGCATGGATGCCTTCCCACTGTGCCTGTCATGGCGTGTCCAGATGTGCAGCCAATGCCCCCGGCTGCTGAGTCCCAGGGGAAGGCTGAGGGAAATGAACCCACCACGCTGGCTGTCCACACCATTCAGGAGTTTTTCCAGATGTTTGGATTCCTCCAGGGATGTACTAGCTCCTATAGGTTTCTTCTTCCTTCTTGGAGGACCTTAAGAGAAATATTTCCATTTCCCAGGAATGGATCCCACAAAACGAGGGCTCAGCCTGTGGGGTCAGCAGGCACACGCTACTCACCCCTGCCATGGGAGCTGGGCCTGCCTGCAACATCCACCAAAGTCCTCCCTGCAGACACACCTGTAACACAACAGCCACAGAAGCTTCTGCCATCTCTGCTGATCTGCACGGGCATCACTGAGCCGCAGGAGCGGTGAGGGGATCGCGCAGGGTGAGGGCACACACGTGCATGGTTCTGTGCTGGCACCTGCAGCGATGCCCCCCTGGCCCAGCTTTGGGCTCTGAGCTGGCAGCTCTCCCAGGAGAAAGGCCTTGACCTACCCTCAGCATCGCCCAGAGGCTCAGTAATGGGTATGCGTTGGGAATCCAGATCGTCTCCATTCACAGGATAGTCTTCGTCTACAGGATCATCTTTGTCAACAGGCTCATCTTCATCATCAGGATCATCATCAGGGTCATCTGCAAAGAAAGGCAGGACAGAACAGTTCCTTTGACCCTGCTGAAGGTTCTCCTTCAGGCCTGAGTGGCAGTGAGGGCACCTGGGTTCTTGGTGCCCTCCAAGGCACTCCCTCAGCTCTGCCTCCCACTCAGGAGCAGGGGGACCTCGTGCCTGCAGTGGCCCCACACTGGGATGGAAGGAGCCCCTTGCAGGGCAGTCAGGGCAGAAAGGATTCCCTGGAGCTGCCAGCAGCTGTAAAGCCAGCCCCGGGCAGGGCCAGGGCTTGGCAGTGGCAGCAGGAGCAGCTCAGGCTCCCTGGGGCTGGCAAAGGAGCTGCCAAAGGCTCAGCCCCGGGGCACAGCCCTGGGCCCGGCCCCTTCCCTCTCTGCTCTTCTCCCTGGCTGCACAGAGCACATGGAAGGACACACTGGCATTTCCCACGGGAGGAAGATGGACAGCTAAATGCTCCTTCCTCCCACTGAGAGCAATCCTGTGAGATCATTGTTGGGTACAAGAGTACAAATTTGGAGGCCAGGATTTCCAGAATCCATCAAACTTTGGAGGATCTTAAGGGAAATCACAAAGGAATATTACTCTGGACAATGATTACACTTAGACAATGATTATTCTGTTAGCGAAGGGTTGCTGATAACCTACCACCACCAAGCTCCAAGATCCTTAAACTGTGCTTTAACAAATGACGGAAGTCACGTTCCCAGTCTAGAAAGGAGCACAGATGGGAACTGTTCCATGCTGTGCTGGGATCCCCTTGTATAGGGAACTGAGCACTGCAAGGGGGTCAGGTAATGCTGTGTGCCCGCACTGCCATACAGCAGAGAGGGCAGCTGAAGCCTCAGCAGGGCTCAGGCCCAGAGGCACAGCAATTACCTCCGGGGCCTGTGCCAGGCATCGCCTCCCTTCCTGCAGCAGAGGCTGCCATGGAGCCACTGCTTCCTCTGGGAAATGCTGCCTTCAGCACAGGCTCTCCTTCCATCTCTGCAGAAAGGAGAAGGGAATGCCCCATCAGGTGAGGCTGTTCACCAATGGGAATGTGGCATCTTCAGGAGGCAATGCTTGTCTCAGTAATGGACAAGATTCAGGAGAAAGACCAGGTTATTGGGGCTGCTCCAGGGCCCTCCCTCCTCCAAGGAGCTGCCCCTCCAGATGTGCTCAGAGACTGGGAAATTGCAGGGGATGTCAGGGTGGGCATGGCCCATGGTGCAGTTTGGGCTCCCTCGCAGCTGATGCCAAATGCCTTCCTGCAGGGGCTGGGCAGAAGCTGCAGCCAGGCCAGGCTGGGAAACAGCCCTGCAGGGCATGAAAGCAGCAGCAGGGCAGCGAGGCTGCCATGGATCCCTTCCTGCTGTGCCTGGCACAGCGTGTCCAGATGTGCAGCCAAAGCCCCCGGCTGCTGAGTCCCAGGGGAAGCATGAGGGAAATGCACCCACCACGTTGTCTCTCCAGGTCACTCCCGATCCTGTGCATGTGTTTGGATGTCCCGAGGGACTTCCTGTCTCCTCTAGGTTTGTTCCTCCTTCTCAGAGGACCTTAAGAGAAGCATTTGCATTTCAGGTGAATGGATCCCACAGAACAAGGGCGCAGCCTGTGAGGTCAGCAGGCACACACTACTCACCCCTGCCATGGGAGTGGGGCTTGTGTGCAGCAACCAGGAAAGGAGCCTGAAAAGTCTTTGCTGCAGACACACCTGTAACTCAACAGCCACAGGAGCTCCTGTCACCTGGTGCCTACCAGGCTGTCAATGATTATTCTTTTAGGAACATTGACAACATACCTTCAGGAGGCTTAAGAGGCTGGAAGTCTTCATGGAGCCAAGCTGCTGGAGAAGCCTTCCTAGCATGCTCATCTAGAGGGGAGCACAGATCTGATCAGACCCATTTCCATGGTGTGCTGGGATCTCCCTCTGCCTGAGGGAACTGGGCACTGCAAGGGGGTCGGGTAAGGCCGTGGGAGCCAGATATCAATGGACAAGGCCAAAGCTGCACAGGGGCCTGGGGAGCTCTGGACTGGCTCTGGTCACTCTCCACCCTCTTTGCAGGCCCTGTGCAACATCTCTGGAGTGGTGGCTGGAGGAGCCCAGAGCCCGTGGGGGCTCTCTCCCTCCCACAGAGGAAATCCACACTAAATCCTTGGGGGAAACTGCAGCAGGCAGTGCCACAAGTGTCCCTCCCAACCTCCGTCCCTCCTTCTGCTGGGACAGCTTCCGCAGCCCAAGGGCACATATCCAGGCTCTCTCAGGACACACTGGAGCCTTGCTCTCCCCCTCTGTCCTTTCCCCACCATGCGCACTCCGTGCAGTCACTCCCAGGTTTCAGGAAGTGTTTCCCACGCAGGGACCCCAGCAGGACTGCTCAGAACCCGAGTGCCCTGAGCCTGCTCAGGATAATTCCCCTGGGCTGTGCCAGTCTTGTCGGGGCTGTGCCTGCACTGCCAAGCAGCAGAGAGGGCAGCTCAAGCCTCAGCAGGGCTCAGGCCCAGAGGCACAGCAATTACCTCCTGGGCCTGTGCCTGGCATCGCCTCCCTTCCTGCAGCAGAGGCTGGCACAGAACCACTGCTTCCTCCGGGAAACTCAATCTTCACCACAGGCTTTGCTTCCATCTCTGTAGAAAGGAAAAGGGACAGATGAATCAGGTGGGGCTCTTCCCCAATGGGAAGGCGGCATCGTCAGGAGGCAATGCTTGTCAAACACATTAATAAGGTTCAGGAAGTCATCCAAGCTTTGGAGCGGGACCAGGGCCCTCCCTCCTCCAAATCACCACCCCTCTGGAAATGCCCTGTGACCGGGAAGTTGCAAGGGATCTCAGGGTGGGCATGGCCCATGGTGCAGTTTGGGCTCCCTCGCAGCTGATGCCAAGTGCCTTCCTGCAGAGGCTGGGCAGAAGATGCAGCCAGGCCAGGCTGGGAAACAGCCCTGCAGGGCATGAAAGCAGCAGCAGCAGCGGGGCAGCGAGGCTGCCATGGATCCTTTCCCACTGTGCCAGGCAGGAAGTGTCCAGATGTGCAGCCAAAGCCCCCGGCTGCTGAGTCCCAGGGGAAGCATGAGGGAAATGCACCCACCACGCTGCCTGTCCACCTCACTCAGGACCCTATTCATGTGTTTGGATGCCTCCAGGGACTTCCTGTCTCCTATAGGTTTGTTCCTCCCTCTTGGAGGACCTTAAGAGAAGTATTTGCATTTTCCCCGGGAAGGATCCCACAGAACCAGGGCTCAGCCTATGGGGTCAGCAGGCACACACTACTCACCCCTGCCATGGGAGTGGGGCTTGTGTGCAGCAACCAGGAAAGGAGCCTGAAAAGTCTTTGCTGCAGACACACCTGTAACTCATCAGCCACAGAAGCTCCTGTCACCTGGTGCCTACCAGGCTGTCAATGATTATTCTTTTAGGAACATTGACAACATACCTGCTGGAGGGTTAAGAGGCTGGAAGTCTTCATGGAGCCAAGCTGCTGGAGAAGCCTTCCTAGCATGCTCGTCTAGAGGGGAGCACAGATCAGATCAGAACCCATTTCCATGGTGTGCTGGGATCCCCCTCTGCTTTAGGGAACTGGGCACTGCAAGGGGGTCGGGTAAGGTCTTGGCTGCCAGATGTCAGTGGACAAGGCCAAAGCTGCACAGGGGCCTGGGGAGCTCTGGACTGGCTCTGGTCACTCTCCACCCTCTTTGCAGGCCCTGTGCAACATCCCTGGAAGGATGGCTGGAGCTGTCCAGGGCCCGTCGGGGCTCTCTCCCTCCCACAGAGGAAACCCTCCCCAAAGCCCTGAGCAAAACCATCCCCAGCGCTTCCCAGGGAGCAGGGAGCGCTGTCCCGGGAAAGGGGAGCCAGGCTGCCGGCTCACCTGCTCCCCGCGCTTGCAGCGGAGCAGCCTGGGCAGCCCTGGCAGGCAGGGCCACGGCCAGGAGAAGCAGGAGGAAGAGGCGCAGAGCAAGGGCCATGGTGCCTTGCCCTCTGCCAGTCCCACAGCTCTTGCTGCCACCGCTGTCCTGTCACTACTGTCCCAACGTCAGCACCGCTGCTGCCACCGCCGCTGCTGCCGCAACAGTTGTGCTCCAGGACTGACTGCTGGCTCCTTTTGCTGCTGTGCAACCAGGGGGCTCTGGCACCTCTGGCACCTCTGTGACCTCAGGGCCTGCTGTGTCCTCAGCCTGCTGTGACCCGTTTGCGTGCTGTGACCTCATGGCCGGGGCAGGTTTTTGTGGGAATGGATCTCAAGAGGTGCCCTTCCAGCAAGGAGAGTGTGTCCCTGCTGGTAGCTATGTGCAATCTAGCTGTTTTTCACAAGAAGCGAGCTATACAATATTGGACACGTGAGACATTTCATGGTTCTACATGCCAAAGCAATGTCACGTCCAAAATTCAACTCACGTTGGCCATTCCCACTATTGCAGGCAGCCCCAGCCCTGCCCCGCTCCCACCGAGGCCGTGCTGTGCGCTGTGCTGGCCTTTGACCCCTATTTCAAAAGTGGAGGACTTGATGCCATAGCTTACAAAAGTAATGCAACACAGGCCATCAGGGGAGCTGCACACTTTAGGGGACACCCAAACCCACTGCACATCTTATGGGTATCCTCCGCCACCCTAAAATCCCCCTGTGTGCCATCACAAGAGACCCCAGACCCCTGCTCTATTTACAGGTGTCCCTTGACCCCTGCACACCTTTCCACATACAGTAAATTCCCTGCACAATTTTTGGGGGCCCCCAGCCCCTTGCACAGCACAGAGATGATCCAAAGCTGCTGTGTGCCTTTAGAGGGAGCCAAACATAACACTCAGGGAGCAGCAACAGGGCTGAGCCACCTTCTGTGTGTGCTCACCACGTGTCCCTGGGGGAACAGATGAGGCTTGGGGGCAAATGGCCTCTCTGCTCATAAGAGATCTGGGAGTGCCACAGGTTCAGTCTCTGTTGGGCTCTGAGCTCACCCCTCAGGCTATGAAGGACTTCCTTCAGAGTCCAGCCTCATTCCATTGACCTCAAGGCATGCACTTTCTAGGTGGTTTCCCTCTTTTCCTGGGCATGCCCCTGGAGGAAGAACAGGCCCAGATGATGCCACGGAAGGAAATGTGCCCTCAGCCCAGGGACGCTCAGCATGGGCTGCCCCATCCCCTCGGGGCCCTGCTGCTGGGCACAGCAGCCCCTGCCTGGCTCCTGCCTGCCCACACCGTGGCCATCCACGGCTGCTCCTGGGCACGGAGCTCAGCCACTGCTGGTGCCGGGTGGGCTTTGCTGCTGCTACCACCAGGACACTGGGTCACAGCTCCATCTCTTTATTGCAGCAGAAGAGCTGATTTGGGAAGTGCTGTGTTGCCCCATTTCTTCAGCCCCACTAGCTGCCCACACCCACAGTGGCACTGGGCCGCCCCCAGAAAACTGTCGAATCTGGGCTGTGGCTGCAGGGCACAGCTGCTCTACAGCACAGGTGGACTGCCTTGGGGGTAGGAATGCCCTGAGGGTAGGAACAAGGAACAGGGTGAGGTCTGCTCTATGTTTTCCAAAGGTGATTATTCTACAGACGATCGGGGCAGACCAACACTGCATTAAAGGCATACACCAACTTCCAAACTTGGCAGGGTCCCAGGGGAGGATCCAATCTTTAGCCAATTGGGAGAAACTGAGGGTGGAACACCAGGCGGGGAATACAAGGTTTAAACCAATTGGGGATTACAGGGGAGGGGAAGAACTTAAACAAACCAATGGGGTTCCGAAGGATACAAAATTGATAGGGAAGTCTCTAGAGCAAGGGGCAGGCTTGGAGAGGGGCTGACATGCAATGGGAGGAGGAACAGTGAACAAAAGGGCAGGTCTTTGGAGAGATGGACGAGTGGGGCAAAACCAACATCACAGGGGGGAAAGGAGCAACCCATTAGTAATAAAATATGCTATAACAATACAAAATAAGGGGAGGGGTTTATAAAACTGTCTGTTAGGACCGAATTACAATCAAAGACATGAACTGCAGTGGGGAAGCTCTGATTCAAGGTTCAGTTGAGCACTTCCAAATTATTTCCTGGCAGAAACAGATGGCCCAACTTGCCCTTATCACATGGAAATAAAGGGTTCCCCAACAGCAACCCATTCTGAGGCCCTTCTGGGCATCGGGAACACGTGTTGTGGTGCCGGCTGCATCTGTGGGAGTGATGGGGAGCATGAGCCCGTGCTGTGCTGCACTGCTGAGCTGGCAGCACGGTGGATACGGGCAGGACGTTCTCTGTTTCCCCCAGAGCTGGGGCCTGCAGGCACCTTGCCGGCCCTTGGCACAGGCTGTGCCAGCCAACAAAGCCCAGCAGGCCGGGAGGAGAGCCCGGGGGCAGCGCAGCTGCTTGGGCAGTGGCTGCTGCCAGGGACACGGGCCAAAGCCATCCCTGAGCAGCCACTGCCACCCCTGGCCCTCCCTGCCCCATGACAGCTCCCCCAGCCCCAGGGGACAGACTGTCAAAAAGTCCACAGCCAGCAAAGAGATTGTCCCAGGAATTGTGTGCTGCTTTTCCTCCCTCCAGTTGTAAATCCCTCAGACTGCTGTAAATGCCCACACGTGCTCTGATCAGCCCCTATGCTTTTCCACTCTGCTCTCAGAAATTTTGCAACAAATCCACCAATAAATTCGATGTTACATCTCTGAATTGCACACTACAGTTTCCTTCATTTTTCCCAGTACCTGGAAGTTTCTATATTTAGTAATGCCCTTGAGGATCTCTGATTCTTTTCAGTATTTGGGTTTTTTTGTATTGAGACAGACGATACAGCCTAATTCATTTTAGTTTTTGCAGGTCTGGGTTTTTCCTCAGCATGATGGTTTACTTATTATCAAATGTAAACTTGTTTTTATTTATGGTTTTTTTTGGTTCGCCAAGGAATTATTTTGACAATCTGTCATTCACTTCATAGTTAATGTTCCGTAGAAGAACAATTTGGACTCTCTTTTTATAGAAATATAAAGATCTCAGAAAGCTGTATTTTTAATTTTGAGGACACTCTTTCTTCCCACTCCCACCTATAACAGTGATCCCTTTTGAAACATCTCTGAGGACATGTGGAGTTATTTGGGAAATGCTTGGCTTAACCTGGGTAATGGGTTACTATTTTCAGTGCTATAAACCTACATTGCTTCAAGGTTCACACCACGGTCCTGATTTGTGGCTCAATGCATGGATACCTGCCTGAATTAAAACAATGTTTGTGAGGCAGCTGAAGAGCTTAGACCTCAGAGATTAAAATTCCTGGGAGGAGGAGGAGGAAGAAAGGATAAAATCCTGTTTCAAAAGCTGTTTTCTCACTTCTAGTATGCCAGAAGTATGGTAGACTACACCTATCTTCAAATGTCATTTACTTACAGAACAACTCTCTACAGTGCCAGACTCCAGGAGAAATGACTCAACACTTTGCCTCCCAATGCATCAGCTTTAATTCTAGTGAGAGGTAGGCCTTAATTACAGTCTGATTAGAGCAAATCAACAAAGCAGTCTTGCCGTTGTGTGAATGGCAAGAGGAATTTGCTTGTGAACAGATGACTATGTCCCACTCAGTAATGAACAAAATTTGCCCTGACTTGGAAGAAAGTAGACAAGGAGCAATGCAGTATTTGGGGTTTATCCAGGGATAATTGTGGCAAGAAGCTGTAACAACTTACCTGTTTTACAGAACACAAGTACTGATATGGCCAATAATGCACCCACATGAAGGGATCTTCAGGACATTCCTTTATTTCTCTAACCAGGAATGGGCAGCAAAATGCTGGCATTTATCTGAACTGGAAGCCATGTTCCTCTCCTGTTTCTCCTTGAGCACACTGAGTGCTATTTGCAGACTTCACTGTCCAGCCCATCAATCCTCTCGTGGCCAATTGCTAAATGGCACAAGTACCAAAATACAGGTGCCAGCATAATCAGCCCAGCACTAATGCAGCACTGCTTTGATGGTGCACAGGAGCACAGAATGGCTTGGCTTGGAAGGGACATTTAAAGGCCATCTAGTCCCAATGGCCTGCAATGAGCAGGGACACCTTGAACTAGGTCAGGTTGCTCAGAGCAGGAGCTTGAATGTCTGCAGGGATGGATGTCCACCTCTCTGGGCAACCTGTGCCAGGGTTTCAAAAGCAATAGTGTAAAATATGTGTTTCTTTCATCTAGTCTGAATTGACCATCTTTTAGATTAAAACCATTCCCCCTAGGTCTGGTCATGAAAGGCTCTACTAAAAATTCTGTCCCATCTCTTTACAAGCCCCCAGAAGGCACTGAAAGGCATCAATCACGTGTCCCTGGAGTCTTCTGTCTTCCAGGCTGAACACTGCCAGCTCTCCCAGCCTGTCTCCAAAGCAGAAGGGCTCCAGCCCTCAGAGCATTTTGTCCCTCCTCTGAATTTGATCCAACAGGTCCATGTCCTTCCTGTCTTGGGGACCCAGAGCTGGATGCAGTACTCTGTCGTGTTAGAGACTGAGACACTACAAAGCAACACACTCCATTTCCAGAAGGCTTTAAACCCTGTTTTTATTCTAGCCTGCATGCTTTTTCTCCATTTTTACAAAGCTCTTAAGTTTACACTTTACTCATTGGTCACGAGATACAAACAAAATACTCATTGAAATAGGGAGTTGTAGGTTTCTCTTATTTATCCTTGTTTCTTTCTTGGTTTCTATGTCAACAACCTTGGTAGAAAATTCTTTCAGGGGTTAGCACGGATCCTCTTATCAAACTTCTCAATGGCTCACAGAAATCACTGTAAAACCTCTTCCACAGTACTCCAGGTGGGGTCTCACCAGAGCAGAGAGGTGGAATCACCTCCTTCAACCTGCTGGGCACTCTCCCTTGGACGCACATGGCTGGCTCATGTCCAGCCTCTCTTCTAGCAGCAACCCCAAGTCCTTGCTGGAGCTGCTCTCCATCCCTTCATGTCCCAGCCTGTGAGATCAGCTGAGCTGGGACTGTGTCACAGCCCTTGGGCAGAGCAGCTGGGCAGGATGAGCTCCCTCCCGAAGAAGGCAGATCCAGCTCCCGAAACAACTGCACCCTGGCCATGAGCTCACAGCAGGCTCTGAGGTGCCAGAGGTCCCAGAGCCCCGTGGTTGCACAGCAGCACAAGGACCCAGCAGTCAGTCCCTGAGCACAACTGTTGCGGCAGCAGCGGCGGTGGCAGCAGCGGTGCTGACGTTGGGACAGCGGTGTCGGGACAGCGGTGGCAGCAAGAGCTGTGGGACTGGCGGAGGACAAGGCACCATGGCCCTTGCTCTGTGCCTCCTACTCCTGCTTCTCCTGGCCGTGGCCCTGCCTGCCAGGGCTGCCCAGGCTGCTCCGCTGCAAGCGCGGCGAGCAGGTGAGCCAGCAGCCTGGCTGCCCTTTCCCGGGACAGCGCTCCCTGCTCACCGGTAAGTGCTGGGGATGGTTTTGCTCAGGGCTTTTGGGAGGGTTTCCTCTGTGGGAGGGAGACCCCAGAGGTCTGGGGCTTCCTCAGTTTCCACTCCAAGGATGTTTCACAGAGCTCGGAAATAGTGTGGAGAGTGACCGGTGCAAGGCCATAGCTCCCCAGCCCCTGGTACTGCTTTGGTCATGGCCATTGACATCTGGCTCCCATGGCCTTATCCGACCCATCCTCATGAAGAGGAACTACCTTTCTCTAATGTCCTCGAAGAGACAAGACCCAAGATACAGAAGACAAAAAATCCCTGGAGGCAGCCAAACATCTGGACCAGATGATGAGTGCACAGGTGAGACGCCATGGTCAGTGCATTTCCCTCCCTTTCAGTGCCCAGATCCCTAAGGCAGAAGGAGATTCCAGTACACCATGGAAACACTTCTGATCTGTGCTCCCTTCTAGGTGAGGGTGCTGGGATGGCTTCTCCAGCAGTGGGGATGGAAGATGATTTGGAGCCCTTGGGAATTTCTGCAGGTTAGTTCACCAGTTTCCCTCAGAGAATAATTATTGTAAGCCTGGAAGAACAAGGTGACAGAAGCTTCTCTGGCTGTTGAGTTACAGGTGTGTCTGCAGGGAGGACTTTTCAAGCCCCAGGGCTGGATGCTGCACACAATCCCAGCTCCCATGGCAGGGGTGAGTAGTGTCTCCCTGCTGACACCGCAGGCTGAGTCCTATTTTTGTGGGATCCATCCACATGAACTGGAAGTACTTTTAAGGTCCTCCAACAGTCAGTACCAAAGAGGAGACAGCAAGTTCCTGGAGTCAGGAAAACATCTGGGCCAGATGCTGAGTGACCTGGACAGATGCTGTGGTGGGTGCATTTCCCTCCTGCTTCCCCTGGGACTCAGCAGCCAGGGCCTTTGGCTGCACACCTGGACACGCCGTGCCCGGCACAGCAGGAAGGGATCCATGGCAGCCTCGCTGCCCCGCTGCTGCTTTCACGCCCTGCAGGGCTGCTTCCCAGCCTGGCCTGGCTGCAGCTTCTGCCCAGCCCCTGCAGGAAGGCATTTGGCATCTGTTGCCAGGGAGCCCAAACTGCACCATGGGCCATGCCCACCCTGAGATCCCTTGCAATTTCCCAGTCTCCAGGCAGATCACAAGAGGTGGTGGTTTGGAGAAGGGAGGGGCCTCTCCAATCCCAAAAGCTCATCTGATTTCCTGATCCTTGTCCATGACTTTCACCAGTGTTAGCTTCTGAAGATGACACCTCCCCAATGGGGAACTGTCCCATCTGATCCATCTGTCCCTTTTCTTTCTCCAGCGATGACCCAAATTCTGGCACAGAAAGTGGCTGTTCCAGGAAGAAGCAGCGGCTCATTGGCAGCCTCTTCTGCAGGAGAACAGGCAGTTCCAGGCACTGGCACAGCAGGTGATGGCTCCAGTGTCTCTTGAGAGGGCCTGAGCCTGTCCCCTGGGGCTGGGGGAGCTGTCACGGGACAGAGAGGGCCAGGGGTGGCAGTGGCTGCTCAGGGATGGCTTTGGCCCGTGTCCCTGGCAGCAGCCACTGCCCAAGCAGCTGCGCTGCCCCCGGGCTCTCCTCCCGGCCTGCTGGGCTTTGTTGGCTGGCACAGCCTGTGCCAAGGGCCGGCAAGGTGCCTGCAGGCCCCAGCTCTGGGGGAAACAGAGAATGTCCTGCCTGTATCCACCGTGCTGCCAGCTCAGCAGTGCAGCACAGCACAGGCTCACGCTCCCCATTGTTCCCACAGACGTTATCAATGAAACAGGAATATATGCCCCGGATGCAGTGCGCCTCCCAAGAATTGTCTGCCCCCAGGATGTGCGCAGGACCTGCATGATAGGCACGGTGGTGACAGTGTTCACTGTGCCACTTGTGCTGATAGGCTGCTATCTTGGCATTCGCAAGCTGTACGAGCTCAGACGGTCAGTTGTTGATTTTTCTCCACAGTTTTCTTATAACTCTACTTCTGGCATTGGTAGCATGACTGGGAGTCATGCTACTGTGGAATTGTGGCCAGTCCATGGTTGTCCAAAGAACTCTGCTGAGGGTTCTGCTGCTGCCCAGTGCTTCCATTGGCCTCTTATTTGCTGGGCCTTGTTCTGTGGGTGCGCTGGGGCAGCAGACAGTGCTGGCTCCCACTGAGGCTTCCTGGCCAAGAGCAGCCCCAGGGGCACAGGGCAGAGGCAGAGCAAGTTCTCAACAGCATTTGGGCAGCACAGCTCAGGACAGGACAGGACAGTGCTTATTTAGTACCTCATGTAAAGTTTTACAGTAAGAGTGGTGTTGCAGGTCAAGCAAATTTGCTCCAGATCAGTGTTAAAACAAATCCAACGTGATGAAGGTTTGGCTTTGGCCTTGAGACTTTGCTCTTTGTGTGAGCCCTGCTCTGGATTGATTCCCAGTCAATCTTGGAGCTGGTTTTGGGCGAAGGCTCATCCCAGCCCTGAGCCTTGTCAGTTCTCTGGCCTCAAAGGGACAGCTGAGACTGCACTGCACATGACTGGTGTTCAAGGCTCCATTATCAAAGAGTGTTGAGATGTTTAAATTACTGTATTCTTACTACATGGCTTTTGTTATGAAATTTCTTCATTAGTTTTTAAAACTTAATTGTAATAAAACTTCTTTTCCAGTGCTTTTTCCAGTTATTTGATATAGTCAGTGATGGCCAAGGTATCCCATGGCTGAATTAGAAGACTGTAAGTATTATAAAATGAAATAATGTTGACACTCTTAGGTCTTTCACAGACTCCTGAAACTTATGTTGGTTTGATGTGACCAACAGAAGAGTTTGGCTCTGCTTTTAATTGAAACAAGCAGCAGAGCTGGAACCTGTTGAAGAGAGTCTCTTCACAGCTAAAGCAAACTGCCAGGGTTCTTTTATTCCAGCTCTAAGCAGGAAGATAAAAATCTCTCAGCAGTTAATACTCCTGACCAGTAACTGATATAAACTAGGCATTTGGGCTGTTTGCTGCCTCACCCCTGAGTTCCTCAGAGCTGCAGCTCCCTGTTCTCTTGGCAGACAGGGGCTGGCTATGGATGACACTCACGTCTCTGGCCTGGTGCACACCAGGTCCACACATGAGCTGAGGGATCATCCTTGCACACCCCATCCTGGAAGAACCCAGGTCATTGATGAGTCTGACACAGTTTGATGCATGGTAGCAAAAGAAGGCAAAATAAAGGCTAGAATTGGTACCATTCTTTAATATGCTTTTGCCACCAACATTATCCAAGTTCCTATGCTTGTTTTCCTGGAGAATTTGCACTCAACAGAGCTTCAGCGCCTTTGATCAAATCAGTCTTAAGAGCAGCTTGGGGCTGGTCAGTCATTTAGATGTGAGCACTGCCTGGGGTCCAGGCAACAAAAGAACATAAGCTGCAGGCCACCCATACAGCTTTTCACCTTAATGAGCACAAAGCCTTTATTTTTGCCAACGGAGGGATGTTGGGAGGATTTTTGCACCATTGGGCCAAGGCACAAGGCTCTGGATCTACACAGCATTTTGGTAAGGAGGGGAACACAGGTGGGGGCAATCCAGGCTGTTAGCAGTGCCCCCACCCCCTGATTAGGGACAGCACAATTGCTTTTAGAGCTCCTTAACCAGCTGGTGAAAAAGTCATCTCCTTTTCTTGCCCCCTGCACACTGCCAGGCAAGTTGAACAGAAAATCTGCCTCTTCCTCCATGATTTCTGAGCACCAAAGCAAAGAACCACAAAAAAAACCCCAAAAACCAAAACAAACAACAACAACAACTACAACAACAAAAAAACCCAAACAGCTAAAATACAAATAATTTTTTGACCAGTCAAAGCTTTTTTTAGAACTTTATAAGACTGACTGAGCCAGTGCTGAATTAAGAGTGGCACATGTTATGTGTCTTGCACAAAGTGTGGGACAGCTGCTGCCATGCAAACGTGGGTGCAGGGTCAGAGCCTTAACTTCAGACACAGCCCTGCTTTCCTGAGGGACAGAAATTCAACTGTTAGAATCCCTTGGAGCTTCTGGAGCTGCTCTTGGCCCTCCTGTGGATAACTGGGTTGCTGTGGAGCACTGGAGAACTTTCAGCTTGGTTCCTGTTATGTATATTATGGTAATTCGTACTGATAGAACACAAATATATATATATAAAAGAATAAAATATCAAACCTTGAAATCACAGTAGCAAGGGAAGAGAGGATTGCTTCACAGGGTGAGGAAACCGCAGCTGGCAGTCGGGTAGGAGGAGTGTCATTAACATAGGAAGTGAACCCAGCCGGCACAGGAGATTGTCGTTCTCACTGGTGTGAACAGGAGGAGGCCCAGCCATGATGGCCCATGGAGATGTTCATCTTAGACAGAGGGGACCATCAAGGACATACATCTGCATACGGGATTCCGGTAACCAAAGAGTGGATGCACATCAGTTCCCAGACAAGGTTCTGTCCAGCACAGGACGGAGAATAGAGGCGTCATGAATATGAAAAACCCTGAGGAAAGACAAAGGGACTCTGCCACGGGCTAGGAAAAGAGTATAAGAACGGACTCTGCCAAGTGGCATTGGTGAACAGGGGGGATTGGGTGCGATAGAAGGCGGATCTGTGTTCACCCAGCTTCCATCCCAGGGTCAGTGCTGTCCTTGATTGTTGGCTGTCGGGACTGTATATCGGTTGTGAATAAATTTACATTTTATTTTTATTGAATTGGCTGGATCGATTTTTACCTATAACAGTATCCATGTATGGGGGCCTGCAGAATCTAAGCAGCATCTTCCTTGGCCAACAACAGACTGGAAAGGAAAAAACAGCATCAGAAACCTGAGAGATGGAAAACTTTGGGCTGTTTGAGATCAAAAATGTCAACTAAAAATCTCAATGGCGAAGAACAACCTTTCTCACAAGGATTCCAGTAGAATAAATGACACAGGTGTTGGAATAACAGCCAGTGCCCACAGCAATGACAATTCCTTGGTGAGGAGGGTCCCAATTCCTTGGAGAGTTGGCTGAGTAACGACACTCACAGCCAATGTGGCTACATGTCATCCTCCTTTATTAAGCAACTTTGGCATATTTATCCTTCTCTACACACTGTCTCACGCCACTAGTGCTTAATGCTGATTGGTTAAGTAGCTATATTCACACATACATCTTAATTACTGATTGGTTGTCACACTATAAGCATCTTTAGCTAAGGTGTGCCAAATGAGCAGCTCCCACGACGAGCTTGGCGCATTTGGTTTCATCCTGACACAATGCTCATTCTTCCTTGTTGTATCTATTTGAGGACAGTGCATGGTCTATCTTGTTCCTGTTCGAGGACAGTACATGGTTTTCAGAGTAACTCTGTAATCTGCAGGCCAGGGCTGTCCCATTCCCACAGGAGAATATCATGGCCTTGTTCAGCCAAGAATCCTTCTACACCTTGGAATAAAAGGCAGTGCCCACTGCAAAGACATTTCCCTGTCCTGTGGGCTCCATAAACCACACAAGAACATGGCACTTTTCCTGAGTGCTTCCCAAAGCTTCTCTGCAAGAAGCACTGGAGAAGTGCATGGGGCAAGAGTTCTGCAAGTGCCAGGCTCTTGTGCAGCAGAAAAGTCATAAAATATGAAAGATTCTAGCAACCCCAATAAATCCATCATTTATGGCTTGTAAAGACTCCAGTGAATCTCAGTTGCTTCAGGGCAAAAAGAAACACAGGGCAAACTTTCCCAAGTGTGCTTTCATGATAAGATTCCTGTTTGGCTGCTCCTGTTTGTGGAAGAAGACAAGATTACAAGCTGTCCAGCTGAAGAAGGAAAGGAGGATGTACACTTCCCTGTCATATTTTCCTACTGACAAAGGAATTAAGACCAAGAATTTGGGTAAATGGAGGGATAAGACTGGAGTACGGATGAAGTTTTACATCCTAAGATACTTCATTTGCTAAAATACAAATACTTTTGTTGTACATGGATCTCCTTGCTAAACCTCTTTGTCTTCAAACTCCCTTCCTCCATGGCAGAACTGAACAAGCACCATATGTCAGAGCCTCAAGTTAAAAGCTCTGTGATGAGATAATTTTAATGGATCCATTACCAGTCCGTGGGGTTGCTGTCATGAGGAGCTCAGGTGGCTTTTTGTTGAGACCCAAATCAATGAGCCATTTGTCCCAGCTCCACCTGTCCTGAGGCAGCACTGGCTCCACTGTGCCATTTCTAAATGAAAATTGAATCTCCTAAAGAAACCAGGCCAAAATCACGAGGGAGTAGTCACAAAAAATAATTTAGGTAGTTTGCTGGGTATTGATCAAACAGCTACCAGCATCCCAAAGTCCAGGCTACCCTAAAAAAGGCTCTTTGCTCTGTAAGAAGCCTTTCAATTGGTAGTGTTTCATACCCATGCAGAAGAACAAAAAGCCACTTCCACTGTAGAAACATGAGCTGCAGCTATGCAGTAAATTGTGCTCAGTAGCTGACCTGCTGCTTTAGTTGTGAGGCAGGAGATAATGCCATAAAATTTCACAAGAAAACTATTCATTATCTAAACTATGCAGTATTATGTTATTTTCTACCTCCAGTATTGCCAGCACATTGCTTAAGGAAGAAAGGTATTTACCAGCCACCATAGATGAAAAAAATTAAAATGAAAAAAGGGCTTTTAAGCATATCAGAGTGATGGCCACCAGTCATTTTCCAGCTTTGCCGGATTTCAGTTCAAAGTCAATCTAAACAAGCCCGCATGTGTCTAGCAAGAAGGAAATCACAGATGATGTCTGCTCCTCCACCCAAGCTTTGCTGTATCAAAGATGGATGGTATTCTTTTCCAGCTCTCAAGAGATGTGTCATAATTTCCAAATAAACAAAATATCATACATAGAAATATTTCACAGATTGTAGCAGTTTCTTTGCGAGGAGCTCCCCAGGGAGTCCCCGGAGGGCCCCCTGGGCTGTGAGTTCGCTGGCAGCAGCAGGCACGCAAGGAGACTCCACACGGCTTCTGAGGGTGCTGATTAGATGAGGGTTTATTGGGGGTCCCAGCCCCAGGTGTAACATGGTTTCAGAGGGAGAAGGGGGAAAGGGAAAGGGAGAGGGAGAGAGGGGGAGCCTAGGGGAGAGACGGGCCATGAGAGAATCTGGTCTTCCTCGCACAGCTTAAGAGGGAAATTCAAAGTGCGTGCGAAATAACATTTGGGCCAATGGGATTGCAGATTCATGGGACTTCAGGGGAGGAACACAGATTGGAATAAACCATATATTTTTGAGGGGTACATTTTTGAGACAGAGCATACCATTTGAATAAAATGCAACATCACAATAGATTAATAACATAGATGATAGATGATAGATAGATGATAGATAGAGATAGATAAATAGATAGATAGATAGATAGATAGATAGATAGATGGATGGATAGATAGATAGACAAGGCAGATAGAGATATATGAATCACTTTATATAGAAAGGGATGGGGAAGTGAGAGGTTATTCTTTTCCACACATGGGAAACAATCTTTTTCCCAGAAAAATCAGCTTCCTTCTCCAGTGACCACCAGGGTATCTGAAGACCCCACCAAGAAGGCCCTGTGATGCCAATGGCCTGTGCATCCAGCAAGACAAGAAAGTAAGGCCTGCCTCTTAATACTACAGTGGGGTAAAAGTGGTTTATTCTCAGTTTTTGGTGGCATAGGAACGAACTGAAGCCACTTGCCATAAAATGCCTGCACAAGCACCAGTGCAAATCACAGCCAAAGGGAGGATGAAGCCAAGGTGTCCCACAACCACAGCCCAAGCAGCCAGAGATCCTCCTTCAACCCTGGCTGCATTGAAGCCCCACTGACTGCCAAGAAGAAAAGCGCCCTACTGAGAGCAAGCAAACTTAACCCTCTGCCGGGACACAAATTTAGAGGGAAAAAAATTTAAAATCCCCACACCACCAGACACACTTCCCAATGAGAAGGGTTGGAACACTCTGTCCCCCAGCACTTCCCCAGCAGGCAGGTTCACAATGGTGCTGGGAGCTAAGCTGTGCCCTCCGAGGGAACAGAGCCAGCCTCCCTTCAGTGGGAGAAGGCGCGGCCTCAGCTGTAGCCCCGGGTGCCTGCGGTGGCCCAGGGCACGGCCATGGCTGTCAATGTGTTGGGCTGCAGCACAGGGCAGGCCGGAGCTCAGCAGCCTCAGCAGAGCCCAGGGCCGCAGACCTTCCCTGCCGGGGCCCGAGCCTGGCCCGGCCCGGCCCGGCCTGAGCAGCCCGGACTGGCCCAGGGGATGGGCTGCGCCCGCCCGCTGTGCCCACAGGCTGGGCCCAAGCCTTTGCAAGAGGCTTTCTCCCAGCTTGGCAAAACCTCGGCCAAGTGTCCCTGTGCTGTGCTGAGAAGAGTAAAAAACCCCCTCAAATTTAACCCTGCTGCCCAACGCATGAGGGATACCTGCACACCTTAGGAGAGGCCATCAATACTCCTTTGTGCCTCATGAGGGATCCCTGCACCCCTCAGCAGGGACCCCAAAATATCCCTTTGAGCCTCTTCAGGTCCAGGCCCAGATGATGCCACGGAAGGAAATGTGCCCTCAGCCCAGGGACGCTCAGCATGGGCTCCCCCATCCCCTCGGGGCCCCGCCGCTGGGCACAGCAGCCCCTGCCTGGCTCCTGCCTGCCCACACCGTGGGCATCCACGGCTGCTCCTGGGCATGGAGCTCAGCCAGTGCTGCTGCTGCCGGGTGGGCTTTGTTGGTGCTACCAACCGGACATGGTTGTGAAAACTCTATTTCTTTATTTAAACACAAAATGTGGGACAAGCTCTGTCCTGCCAGACAAGGGCTGCCCACCTTCATTCCTGGCCAGGGAACAGGACCAGAGGGCTCGGGGGCAGAGGGTCTCGTTGAGGAGGGGTGGGTTTTGGGACGGCCTCATGGCGGGGATGCAGCCATGGCAGGGCAGATAGGGGCAGAAGTGAAGAGCTGGGATAAAGTTTCAGGTTCTCATTTCCTCTGTTTTTAGTTGCGTCTTCTGAAGATGCACAGGAGCACCTGTGGAGAGAGGAGCAGGCTGAGGCCCCAGCTGCCAGTGGCACACAGGGACCCTCCTGCACAGCAGGGCCCAGAGCTGGCAAGGCTCCCCAGCACGGCTGGAGCTGCTGGCACAGCTGGGCCCAGCTGGACAGCTGCCCCTCAAGGCCCTGGCCAGCAGGGCACGGCTCTGGGCAGGGTCCCTGGCCAAGAGCAGGCCCCAGAGTGCCTCTGCCTTTCAAGGGCAATCTCGGCCCTGCTCTTTCTCCTCCCCACCTCCCTCTGCCTCTGCCCTGTGCCCCTGGGGCTGCTCTTGGCCAGGCAGCCTCAGTGGGAGCCAGCACTGGCTGCAGCCCCAGCGGGGCCCCCAGGACACGGCCCAGCAACTGAGAGGCCAATGGAAGCACTGGGCAGCAGCAGAACCCTCAGCAGAGTTATTTGGAAAATCATGGACTGGCCACAACTCCACTGCAGACTCTCTGGGAATGTTCCCTGACTATGAGCAGCCTGTAAAGGTAGCTGTTTGAGGTGGAGAATCGCAAAACACTCACGATTTTCTCTTCCAGCAATACCAGATTCCTGCACAGCACATCATCAGGCACAGTGCCGCACCAGCCACAATTGCCATCAACTTAATCAAACAAGGTGTTCCCCAGCAGAAAACTCTTCTCATGCTTTTCCAGATGATGTCAGAATGTGTTGAGGTGCTGGCTGCATCTGTGGGAGCAATGGGGAGCGTGAGCCCGTGCTGTGCTGCACTGCTGAGCTGGCAGCACGGTGGATACGGGCAGGACGTCCTCACTCCCTGTTTCCCCCAGAGCTGGGGCCTGCAGGCACCTTGCTGCCCCTTGGCACAGGCCTGCTCAGTACCCAAACCCCTGAGCCTGCATGCCATAATTCCTCTGTGCTGTGCCCTTCTGCTCCAGGCAACACTTGTCAAAGACATGGATAAGGAGAATGGCCGGGGTTTTGGAGCTGCTCCAGGGCCCTCTCTCCTGCACAGAGCGGCCCCTCCAGATGTGCTCAGAGACTGGGAAATAGCAGGGGATCTTAGGGTGTGCATGGCCTGTGGTGCATGGATGCCTTCCCGCTGTGCCGGGCACGGCGTGTCCAGATGTGCAGCCAATGCCCCCGGCTGCTGAGTCCCAGGGGAAGCATGAGGGAAATGCACCCACCACGCTGGCTGTCCACATCACTCAGGAGTTTTTCCAGATATTTGGATTCCTCCAGGGATGTACGAGCTCCTGTAGGTTTCTTCTTCCGTCTTGGAGGACCTTAAGAGAAATATTTCCGTTTCCCAGGAAAGGATCCCACAAAACGAGGGCTCAGCCTGTGGGGTCAGCAGGAACAAACTACTCACCCCTGTGATGGGAGCTGGGCTTGCGTGCAACATCCACCAAAGGACCTGGGAAAGTCCTCCCTGCAGACACATCTGTAACAAAACAGCTTCTGCCATCTCTGCTGATCTGCACGGGCACCACTGAGCCGCAGGAGCAGGGAGGGGATTGCGCAGGGAGAGGGCACACACGTGCATGGTTCTGTGCTGGTACTTGCAGCAATGCCCCCCTGGCCCAGCTTTGGGCTCTGCGCTGGCAGCTCTCCCAGGGGAACGGCCTTGACCTACCCTCAGCATCGCCCAGAGGCTCAGTAATGGGTATGCGTTGGGAATCCAAGTCATCTCCATTCACAGGATAGTCTTCGTCAACAGGCTCATATTCATCATCAGGATCATCATCAGGTTCATCTGCAAAGAAAGGCAGGACTGAAGAGCTCCTGTGACACTGTTGAAGATTCTCCTTCAGGCCCAAGTGGCAATGAGGGCACCTGGATTCTTGGTGCCCTCCAAGGCACTCCCTCAGCTCTGCCTCCCACTCAGGAGCAGGAGCAGGGGGAGCACGTTCCTGCAGTGGCCCCACACTGGGATGGAAGGAGTCCCTTGCGGGGCAGTCGGGGCAGAAAGGACTCCCTGGAGCTGCCAGCAGCTCTAAACCCAGCCCCGGGCAGGGCCAGGGCTTGGCAGTGGCAGCAGGAGCAGCTCAGGCTCCCTGGGGTCGGTAAAGGAGCTGCCAAAGGCTCAGCCCCGGGGCACAGCCCTGGGCCCGGCCCCTTCCCTCTCTGCTCTTCGCCCTGGCTGCACAGAGCACATGGAAGGACAGACTGGCATTGCCCACGGGAGGAAGATGGACAGCTAAATGCTCCTTCCTCCCACTGACAGCAATCCTGTGGGATCATTGTTGGGTACAAGAGTAAAAATTTGGAGGCTAGGATTTACAGAATCCATCAAACTTTGGAGGATCTTAAGGGAAGTGACAGAGGAATATTACTCTGGACAATGATTACACTTAGACAATGATTATTCTGTTAGCGAAGGGTTGCTGATAACCTACCATCACCAAGCTCCAAGATCCTTAAACTGTGCTTTAACAAATGACGGAAGTCACGTTCCCAGTCTAGAAAGGAGCACAGATGGGAACTGTTCCATGCTGTGCTGGGATCCCCTTGTATAGGGAACCGAGCACTGCAAGGGGGTCAGGTAATGCTGTGTGCCCGCACTGCCAAGCAGCAGAGAGGGCAGCTGAAACCTCAGCAGTGCTCAGGCCCAGAGGCACAGCAATTACCTCCTGGGCCTGTGCCTGGCATCGCCTCCCTTCCTGCAGCAGAGGCTGCCATGGAGCCACTGCTTCCTCTGGGAAATGCTGCCTTCAGCACAGGCTTTCTTTCCATCACTGCAGAAAGGAAAAGGGACAGCTGAATCAGGTGTGGCTCTTCCCCAGTGGGAATGTGGCATCTTCAGGAGGCAATGCTTGTCACCAGGTTACTGGGGCTGCTCCTGGGCCCTCCCTCCTCCAAAGAGCGGCCCCTCCAGATGTGCTCAGAGACTGGGAAATTGCAGGGGATGTCAGGGTGGGCATGGCCCATGGTGCAGTTTGGGCTCCCTCGCAGCTGATGCCAAGTGCCTTCCTGCAGGGGCTGGGCAGAAGCTGCAGCCAGGCCAGGCTGGGAAACAGCCCTGCAGGGCATGAAAGCAGCAGCTGTGGGGCAGCGAGGCTGCCATGGATCCCTTCCCGCTGTGCCGGGCACGGCGTGTCCAGATGTGCAGCCAAAGGCCCTGGCTGCTGAGTCCCAGGGGAAGCAGGAGGGAAATGCACCCACCACGCTGCCTGTCCACCTCACTCAGGACCCTATCCATGTGTTTGGATGCCTCCAGGGACTTGCTGTCTCCTATAGGTTTGTTCCTCCCTCTTGGAGGACCTTAAGAGAATTATTTGCATTTTCCCTGGGAGGGATCCCACAGAACCTGGGCTCAGCCTGTGGGGTCAGCAGGCACACACTACTCACCCCTGCCATGGGAGCGGGGCTTGTGTGCAGCAACCAAGAAAGGAGCCTGAAAAGTCTTTCTTGCAGACACACCTGTAACTCAACAGCCACAGAAACTCCTGTCACCCCGTGCCTACAAGGCTGTCAATGATTATTCTTTTAGGAACATTGACAACATACCTTCAGGAGGCTTAAGAGGCTGAAAGTCTTCATGGAGCCAAGCTCCTGGAGAAGCCTTCCTAGCATGCTCATCTAGAGGGGAGCACAGATCTGATCAGACCCATTTCCATGGTGTGCTGGGATCCCCCTCTGCTTTAGGGAACTGGGCACTGCAAGGGGGTCAGGTAAGGCCTTGGCTGCCAGATGTCAGTGGACAAGGCCAAAGGTGCACAGGGGCCTGGGGAGCTCTGGACTGGCTCTGGTCACTCTCCACCCTCTTTGCAGGCCCTGTGCAACATCCCTGGAGGGGCGGCAGGAGTAGCCCAGGGCCCGTGGGGGCTCTGTCCCTCCCACAAAGGAAATCCACACTAAATCCTTGGGGAAGACTGCAGCAGGCAGTGCCACAAGTGTCCCTCCCAACCTCTGTCCCTCCTTCTGCGGCGACAGCTTCCCCAGCCCACGTGGACATACCCAGGCCCTCTCAGGACACACTGGAGCCTTGCTCTCCCCCTCGGCCCTTTCCCCACCATGGACACCCTGTGCAGTGGCTCCCAAGTTTCAGTTCGTGTCCCCCATGCAGGGACCCCAGCAGGACTGCTCAGTACCCGAGTGCCCCTGAGCCTGCTCAGGATAATTCCCCTGGGCTGTGCTGGTCCTCTCCGGGCTCTTTCCGCATTGCCAAGCAGCAGAGAGGGCAGCTGAAGCCTCAGCAGGTCTCAGGCTCAGAGGCACAGCAATTACCTCCTGGGCCTGTGCCTGGCATCGCCACCCTTCCTGCAGCAGAGGCTGCCAATGAGCCACTGCTTCCTCCGGGAAACTCAGCCTTCAGCACAGGCTTTCCTTCCATCTCTGCATAAAGGAGAAGGGACAGATGAATCAGGTGGGGCTCTTCCCCAATGGGAAGGCGGCATCTTCAGGAGGCAATGCTAGTTGAAGATATTAATAAGGTTCAGGAAGTCATCCAAGCTTTGGAGCGGGACCAGGGCCCTCCCTCCTCCAAACCACCACCCCTCCGGAGCTCCCCAGTGAAGGGAAATTGCAAAGGATCTCAGGGTGGGCATGGCCCATGGTGCAGTTTGGGCTCCCTCGCAGCTGATGCCAAATGCCTTCCTGCAGAAGCTGGGCAGAAGCTGCAGCCAGGCCAGGCTGGGAAACAGCCCTGCAGGGCATGAAAGCAACAGCTGTGGGGCAGCGAGGCTGCCATGGATCCCTTCCCGCTGTGCCGGGCACGGCATGTCCAGATGTGCAGCCAAAGCCCGCGGGTGATGAGTCCCAGGGGAAGGCTGAGGGAAATGCACCCACCACGCTGCCTGTCCACCTCACTCAGGACCCTATCGAAACCCTATGTGTTTGGATGCCTCCAGGGACTTGCTGTCTCCTCTTGGTTTGTTCCTCCCTCTTGGAGGACCTTAAGAGAAGCATTTGCATTTTCCCCGGGAGGGATCCCACAGAACAAGGGCTCAGCCTGTGGGGTCAGCAGGCACACACTACTCACCCCTGCCATGGGAGCGGGGCTTGTGTGCAGCAACCAGGAAAGGAGCCTGAAAAGTCTTTCCTGCAGACACACCTGAAACTCAACAGCCACAGAAACTCCTGTCACCTGGTGCCTACCAGGCTGTCCATGATTATTCTTTTAGGAACATTGACAACATACCTGCTGGAGAGTTAAGACCCTGGAAATCTTCATTAAGCCAAGCTCCTGGAGAAGCCTTCCTAGCATGCTCATCTAGAGGGGAGCACAGATCTGATCAGACCCATTTCCATGGTGTGCTGGGATCCCCCTCTGCCTTAGAGAACTGGGTAAAGCAAGGGGGTCCGGTAAGGCTGTGGGAGCCAGATGTCAATGGACAAGGCCAGAGGTGCACAGGGGCCTGGGGAGCTCTGGACTGGCTCCTGGTCACTCTCCACCCTCTTTGCAGGCCCTGTGCAACATCCCTGGAGTGATGGCTGGAGCCGCCCAGGCCCTGTGGGGGCTCTGTCCCTCCCACAGAGGAAACCCTCCCTAAAGCCCTGGCCAAAACCATCCCCAGCGCTTCCCAGGGAGCAGGGAGCGTTGTGCCGGGAAAGGGCAGCCAGGCTGCCGGCTCACCTGCTCGCCGCGCTTGCAGCGGAGCAGCCTGGGCAGCCCTGGCAGGCAGGGCCACGGCCAGGAGCAGCAGGAGTAGGAGGCGCAGAGCAAGGGCCATGGTGCCTTGTCCTCCGCCAGTCCCACAGCTCTTGCTGCCACCACTGTCCTGACACCGCTGTCCCAACGTCAGCACTGCTGCTGCCACCGCCACTGCTGCCGCAACAGTTGTGCTCAGGGACTGACTGCTGGCTCCTTTTGCTGCTGTGCAGCCACGGGGCTCTGGCACCTCTGGCACATCTGTGACCTCAGGGCCTGCTGTGTCCTCAGCCTGCTGTGATCCGTGAGCCTGCTGTGACCTCATGGCCGGGGCAGGTTTTTGTGGCAAAGGATCTCAAGAGGTGCCCTTCCAGCAAGGAGAGTGTGTCCCTGCTGGTAGCTATGTGCAATCTAGCTCTTTTTCACCAGAAGTGAGTTAGACAATATTGGGCATGTGAGACATTTCATGGTTCTACATGCCAAAGCAATGTCACATCCAAAATTCAACTCACGTTGGCCATTCCCACTATTGCCGGCAGCCCCAGCCCTGCCCCGCTCCCACCAAGTCCGTGCTGTGCACTGTGCTGGCCTTTGACCCCTATTTCAAAAGTGGAGGACTTGATGCCATAGCTTACAAAAGTAATGCAACACAGGCCATCAGGGGAGCTGCACACTTTAGGGGACACCCAAACCCACTGCACATCTTATGGCTATACCCTCAGCCACCCTAAAATCCCCCTGTGTGCCTCACAAGAGACCCCAGACCCCTGCTCTATTTACAGGTGTCCCTTGACCCCTGCACACCTTTCCACATACAGTAAATTCCCTGCACAATTTTGGGTGCCCCCAGCCCCTTGCACAGCACCGAGATGACCTAAAGCCCCTGCGTGCCTTTTAGAGGGAGCCAAACATAACACTCAGGGAGCAGCAACAGGGCTGAGCCATCTTCGGTGTGTGCTCACCACCTGTCCCTGGGTGAACAGATGAGGCTTGGGGGCAAATGGCTACTCTGCTCATAAGAGATCTGCGGGTGCCACAGGCTCAGTCTCTGTCTCTGGGCTCTGAGCTCACCCCTCAGGCTATGAAGGACTTCCTTCAGAGTCCAGCCTCATTCCATTGACCTCAAGGCAAGCACTTTCTAGGTGGTTTCCCTCTTTTCCTGGGCATGCCCCTGGACGGGGTCCAGGCCGAGATGATCCCACAGAAGGAAACGTGCCCTCAGCCCTGGGACGCTCAGCATGGGCTCCCCCATCCCCTCGGGGCCCTGCTGCTGGGCACAGCAGCCCCTGCCTGGCTCCTGCCTGCCCACACCGTGGCCATCCACGGCTGCTCCTGGGCACGGAGCTCAGCCACTGCTGGTGCCTGGTGGGCTTTGCTGCTGCTACCACATGGACATAACTGTGAAAACTCTATTTCTTTATTTAAACATAAAATGTGGGACAAGCCCTGCCCTGCCAGACAAGGGGTGCCCACCTTCAGTCCTGGCCAGGGAACAGGACCAGGGGGCTCAGTGGGAGAGGGTCTCGTTGAGGAGGGGTGGGTTTTGGGACGGCCGCATGGTGGGGATGCAGCCATGGCAAGGCAGATAGGGGCAGAAGTGAAGAGCTGGGGTAAACTATCAGGTTGTCATTGCCTCTGTTTGTAGGTTTGTCTTCTGAAGATACACACGAGCACCTGTGAAGAGAGGAGGTGGCTGAGGCCCCAGCTGCCAGTGGCACACAGGGAGCCTCCTGCACAGCAGGGCCCATAACTGGCAAGGCTCCCCAGCACGGCTGGAGCTGCTGGCAGAGCTGGGCCCAGCTGGACAGCTGCCCCTCAAGGCCCCGGCCAGCAGGGCACGGCTCTGGGCAGGGTCCCTGGCCAGGAGCGGGCCCCAGAGCACCTCTGCCTTTCAAGGGCAATCTCGGCCCTGCTCTTTCTCCTCCCCACCTCCCTCTGCCTCTGCCCTGTGCCCCTGGGGCTGCTCTTGGCCAGGCAGCCTCAGTGGGAGCCAGCTCTGGCTGCAGCCCCAGCGGGGCCCCCAGGACAAGGCCCAGCAATTAAGAGGCCAATGGAAGCACTGGGCAGCAGCAGAACCCTCAGCAGAGTTATTTGGACAATCATGGACTGGCCACAACTCCACTGCAGCCTCAAAGGGCATGTTCCCTGTCCACGTTAGACTTTGAAAAGAAGCTGTTGGAGGGGGAGAGCACAAAACACTCACTGTTTTCTGTTCCAAGAATACCAGATTCCAATGCAGCACAATATGAAGACAAGCTCCAAAGAAAGCACGCCTGCCAGTAACCCTAGCCAACAGCCTGTTCCCTGACAGAAACCCCTTCTGAGGCCATCCTGGGCATTGGGAACAGGTCTTGTGGTGCCGGCTGCATCTGTGGGAGCAATGGGGAGCGTGAGCCCGTGCTGTCCTGCACTGCTGAGCTGGCAGCACGGTGGATATGGGCAGGACGTTCTCTGTTTCCCCCAGAGCTGGGGCCTGCAGGCACCTTGCCGGCCCTGGCACAGGCTGTGCCAGCCAACAAAGCCCAGCAGGCCAGGAGGAGAGCCCGGGGGCAGCGCAGCTGCTTGGGCAGTGGCTGCTGCCAGGGACACGGGCCAAAGCCATCCCTGAGCAGCCACTGCCAGCCCTGGCACTCCCTGCCCCGTGACAGCTCCCCCAGCCCCAGGGGACAGGCTCAGGCCCTGTCAGGACCCAGCGCAGCCCCTGCCCAGTTGGGAGCCAGGGCTGGCTCTGGCCCTGGGCTGGCGGCAGGGCTCCCGCTCGGGGCTGCTCCTGTGCCTTGGGCCTCTGGGCACTCAGGGCCAGCTCCGCAGCAGCTGCAGCGCCAGGGACGTTGCTGCACCAGTCCCGTTTCCCCGGGGCTCTGAACCAGCTCCAGAGGCCTGGAAGCCTCCAGCTTTGGCTGCTGCCGGGCCGGGCAAGGGCAGGCCCTGGGGGAAGAGCTGCTGCCACACAGCCCCGGCCAGGGCTGAGCCCGGCACAGCAATTACCTGCTGTGCCTGTGCCCGTGTCTGCCATCGCCTTCCTTCCTGCAGCTGGGGCTGGCACCGAAGATAGAGTGCTTCCTTCAGGAAATGCCACCTTCCACTGAAGCACTATGTCCATCTCTTGACAAAGGAAGGGAGACAGCTGCATCAGATGGGGCTGTTTCCCACTTGGGCGGTGGCATCAGAGGTAATATTTGTGAAATTTATGGAGCAGGAAAATAGCCAGATTACAGTGGCATGATGAGAGCACTTCCACCTCCAAACAGCCACCCTTTTCCTAATCTGCAGGGCTGGATATAGTGGAGGATCTCAGGGTGTGCTACAGTTTGGGCTGCCTGTCAGTTACAGAATCACAGAATCATGAGGTTGGAAGAGACCTCTAAGATCATCAAGTCCAACCTATGCCCTAACATCTCAACTAGACTATAGCACCAAGTGCCATGTCCAGTCTTTTTTTAAACACATCCAGAGATGGTGATTCCACCACCTCCCTGGGAAGACAATTCCAGTGCTTTATTATTCTTTCAGTGAAAATTTTTTTCCTAATATCTAACCTATACTTTCCCTGACGTAGCTTGAGACTGTGTCCCCTTGTTCTGTCAGTTGCTGCCCGGTGGAAGAGACCGACCCCCACCTGTCTACAACCTCCCTTCAGGAAGTTGTAGAGAGCAATAAGGTCACATCTAAGCCTCCTCTTCTCCAGGCTAAACAACCCCAGCTCCCTCAAACGTTCCTCGTAGGGCTTGTTTTCCAAGCCCCTCACCAGCCTCGTTGCTCTCCTCTGGACACGCTCAAGTATCTCAATATCCTTCCTAAATTGAGGGGCCCAGAACTGGACACAGTACTCAAGATGTGGCCTCACCAGTGCCGAGTACAGGGGGAGAATGACCTCCCTGCTCCTGCTGGTCACACAATGCCTAATGCAGGCCAGGATGCCGTTGGCCTTCTTGGCCACCAAGGCACATTGCTGGCTCATATCCAATCGGCTGTCAACCAGCACCCCCAGGTCCCTTTCTGCCTGAACACTATCCAGCCACACCGTCCCCAGCCTGTAACGCTGTAGGGGATTTGTGTGGCCAAAATGCAGAACTCGGCACTTAGACTTATTAAACTTCATACTGTTGGACTCTGCCCATCCATCCAACCGACTAAGGCTCTCTGCAGAGCCTTCCTTCCTTCCAATAGATCAACACAAGCTCCCAGCTTAGTGTTGTCTGCAAATTTACTAATGAAGGACTCGATGCCCTCATCCATGTCATCTATAAAAATATTAAATAGAACTGGTCCCAGTACAGACCCCTGAGGGACACCACTGGTGACTGGCCGCCAGCTGGATGCAGCACCGTTCACCATCACTCTCTGGGCCCAGCCATCCAGCCAGTTCCTAACCCAGCGAAGAGTGCTCCTATCCAAGCCACGGGCTGCCAGCTTTTCCAGGAGTGTGCTGTGGGAGACAGTATCAAAGGCCTTGCTGAAGTCTAAATAGACAACATCCACAGCCTTTCCTGCATCCATCAGACGAGTTACCTGGTCATAGAAGGAGACCAGGTTGGTCAGACATGACCTACCCTTCATAAACCCATGCTGACTTGGTCTGATACCCTGGCCATCCTGTAAGTGCTGTGTGATAGCACTTAGTATGAACCGTTCCATTATCTTACCTGGTACTGAGGTCAGGCTAACTGGCCTGTAATTACCAGGATCCTCCTTCCCACCTTTTTTGTAAACAGGTGTCACATTGGCCAGTTTCCAATCATCTGGAACCTCACCAGTGAGCCACGACTCCTGGTAAATGATGGAGAGCGGCTTGGCAACCTCATCTGCCAGCTCCCTCATCACCCTAGGGTGAATCCCATCTGGTCCCATTGATTTATAAATATCCAAGTGTCCCAGCAGTTCTCTGACTGCCTCCTCTTGGATAATAAGAGGACCATTCTGATCCCTGGCACCACCTACCAACCCTTGAGGACAGTTGTCATGAGGATAAGCTGTCTTACCACTAAAGACTGAGGTGAAGAAAACTTTAAGCACTTCCGCCTTTTCCGCATCTTTAGTAATTAGTTTGCCTGCTCCATCCAATAAGGAACCGAGGTTGGTTATACCCTTCCTTTTACCATTAATATATTTGTAAAAACTTTTTTTATTATTTTTAACAGAAGTTGCCAAGTTGAGTTCAAACTGAGCTTTGGCCTTCCTAATTTTTTTTCTACATGCCCTGGCAGCACCCTTAAATAATTCCTCAGAAATCACTCCCTCCTTAAAAAGATGATACATCTTTTTCTTATTTCTAAGTTCCTTCAAAACCTCATTACTCATCCAGACTGGACGTTTGTCTCGTCTACTCATCTTTCGGCACAGGGACAGTCTGTTCTTGTGCCCTCAAGATCTCTGCTTTGAAGCACACCCATCTCTCCTGGACTCCTTTGTTTTTAAAGGCTCTTTCCCAAGGAATTCTCTGGATAAGTCTTTTAAATAGGCCAAAATCTGCCCTCCGGAAGTCCAATGTAGAGATCTTATTGATATTCCTCCTTATTTCACCAATTATTGAGAATTCTATAGTTTCATGATCACTATGCCCCAAGCGGCCTACAACCTCCACATCACCTACCAGTCCATCTCTATTTGTAAACAATAGGTCTAACATAGCCCCTCCCCTGGTGGGTTTGCCCACCAGTTGTGACAAAAAGTTATCCTCCACACATTCTAAAAACCTTCTAGATTGCTGGTTTTTTGCTGTATTGAGTTCCCAGCAGATGTCTGGTAGGTTGAAGTCACCCACAAGAACAAGGGCTGATGATCCTGAGACTTTGTTCAGTTGTTTATAGAATAAGTTGTCCACCTCTTCATCCTGGTTGGGTGGATGATAGCAGACTCCCAGTAGGATGTCAGCCTTGTTGGCCTTCCCCTTAATTTTTACCCATAGGGACTCAACTTCATCATCCTTAGTCTCAATACCTGTGACATCCAAAACCTCCCTAATATAAAGGGCCACCCCTCCACCTCTTCTCCCTTTTCTGTCTTTTCTGAAGAGCTTGTAGCCATCCAGTGCAGTGCTCCAACTATGTGAGTCATCCCACCACGTTTCTGTGATGGCAACTACATCATAGTCCTGCTGATGCACCATGGCCTCCAGCTCTTCTTGTTTGTTACCCATGCTGCGTGCATTGGTATGCATGCATCTCAGCTGGGCTGCTTTCTCCCCTAACACAGTCTTACCACCCTTGGGCCTGCTTCCAAACAGCCCAGTTGCATCCCCTTCCCCCTTCAAACCTAGTTTAAAGCCCTCTCAATAAAGTCTGCCAGTTCATGAGCTAAAAACCTCCTACCCTTAACAGAGAGATGTACCCCATCTGATTCCAGTAGAGCAGGTGCCATAAAGGTTGCTCCATGATCAAAGAATCCAAAATTTTGCCGATAACACCAACCCTTGAGCCATTTCTTACTGATACACGTTTTCCTATTCCTTTCATTATTTTTCTCTGCCACCAAAGGGACTGAGCAGAACACTACCTGTGCACCTGTCCTATCAACCACTTGACCCAGTGCCCTAAACTCCCTTTTAATCACCTTGACACTCCTCTTTTCAATCTCATCACTGCCAGCTTGGAGTATCAGCAGTGGGTAATAATCAAAGGACTGAATCAGCCTAGGAAGTTTCTCAGTGATGTTTTGTACCTGGGCCCCAGGGAGGCAGCAGACCTCCCTGTGGGATGGGTCAGGTCGACATACGGGGCCCTCCGTCCCCCTCAGAAGGGGATCACCCACCACGATTACCCTTCTTTTTTTCTTGACATTAGAGGTGGTAATCCTTTTTTTAGGCAAGTCATAATTGGGAGGCTCACTGGGTAGGTGATTTTCCTCTAAATCATCTCTCTGGCTGTCTAGATCCAGTGCCTCATACCTATTCTGAAGTGGCACCTGGCTAGCGGATGGGGGGCAGGAGGGACTTTTGTTATTACCACCCCGAGCAGGGACCCATTTCCACTCCCCTTCATCTACCAGCTGCCCCTCTATTGCCTGAGAGTGAAAGACATATGAGCCCTCTGACTCCTGGTGGACCTCCCTTAAAGATGTAAGGGCTGAACTCCACCAGTCTATTTCCTTTTCACTATCCCTGATACTCCTTAACCTTTCGACTTCTTCCCTAAGCTCAGCCACTAGCGAAAGGAGGTCATTCACTTCTTCACACCTCAGGCAGGCCTTCTCCATAACATCCCCTGAAGCCACTGATAAGCTCAAACACTCCGGGCAGGAATGGGTCTGTACGGACGCATCCTTTTTGGAGGGCTCTACTTGATCATGTACACTTGTACCAACCACAGATTTTGACTGGGTTAAAACCATTGCCTAAGAGAAAGCCCAAAATCAATCAACCAATAAAACAATACTTCACCAAGCTAGCTGGAACCTGCAGCCCCACCTGCTTGCCCTGCCTGCGCGAACTGCTGCGCAAACTGCTGTGACCCTGTTTACCTGCTCCTGTTCGCCGCGCTCCCCAGAGGTCTCCTATAATGGGTAACTCCGGAACAAGGAAGCTCCACCTCCTGCTCCTGAGTGGCTCACAAAGCAAAGCCCCACACCTGTTCAGTATTACCTATAATGGGTCACTCCGGAACAAGGAAGCTCCACCTCCTGCTCCTGAGTGGCTCACAAGCAAAGCCCCACGCCTGATGCCAAATGCCTTCCTACAGAGGCTGGGCAGAAGCTGCAGCCAGGCCAGGCTGGGAAACAGCCCTGCAGGGCGTGAAAGCAGCAGCGGGGCAGTGAGGCTTCCATGGATTCCTTCCCGCTGTGCCGGGCATGGTGTGTCCAGATGTGCAGCCATAGCCCCTGTGTGCTGAGTCCCAGGGGAAGCATGAGGGAAATGCACCCACCTTCTCTTGTCTGCAGGGGTTCCTTCAGCTCTTGCCTAATCTGTTTGGATGGTTCCAGGGACATCTTATCTGTTGTATCTTGGATTTTCCCTGTTGGAGTACCTTAGAGAAAAATATTTCCATTTCCCAGGAATGGATCCCACAAAAGCAAGGCTCGGCCTGTGGGGCCAGCAGGGACACACTACTCACCACTGTGATGGGAGCTGGGCTTGAGTGCAACATCCAAGGTAGGAGCTGGAGAAGTCCTCCCTGTAGACACATCTGTAACACAACAGCCACAGAAGCTTCTGTCACCTGGTGCCTGCCCGCTTGTCTACAATTCTTCCTTGGTGGCACACTGACAACATACCTGCAGGAGGCTCCAAGGGCTTCAAAACTTTATTCATCCAAGCTGATGGAGAAGCCTTCCCAGCAACCTCATCTGGAACGGAGCACAGATGAGAACACTTTCCAGGGTGTGCTGGGATCCCCTTCTGCCACAGGGAACTGGGCACTGCACGGCGGTCAGCTAAGGCTGTGGGAGCCAGATGTGAATAGATATGGCCAAAGCTGCACAGGGGCCTGGGGAGCTCTGGGCTGGCTCCTGGTCACTCTCCACACTCTTTCCCTGCCCTCAGCAACATCCCTGGGAGGGGTGGCTGGAGCAGCGCAGGGCCCCCGGGTTCACTCCCTCAGACACAGAGGAAATCCTCTCTAAAACCCCGGGGAAAACTGCAGCAGGCAGTGCCACAGCTATCCATCCCGCCCTCTGTCCCTCCTGTCCTCCTTCTGCTGGGAAACCCCCCAGATCCCAAGGGCAAACAGCCAGGCCCTCTCAGGACACACTGCAGCCTTGCTCTCCCCCTCTGTCCTTTCCCCACCGTGGGCACCCCGTGCAGTCGCTGCCAGATTTCAGGAAGTGTCTCCCACGGAGGGACCCCAGCAGGACTGCTCAGGACCCGAGTGCCCTGAGCCTGCTCGGGATAATTCCCCTGGGCTGTGCCGCTCTAGTCCAGGCTGTGCCTGCACTGCCAAGCAGCAGAGAGGGCAGCTCAAGCCTCAGCAGGGCTCAGGCCCAGAGGCACAGCAATTACCTCCTGGGCCTGGGCCTGGCATCGCCTCTCTTCCTGCAGCAGAGGCTGGCACGGAACCACTGCTTCCTCTGGGAAACGCCGCCTTATGCCCAGCCTCTGCATCCACTTCTGGAGAAAGGAAGAGGGACAGCTGGATCAGGTGGAGCTGTTCCCCACTGGGGAGGTGGCGCCTTCAGGAGGGAATGCTTGTCAAAGACATGGCTAAGAATCAGGAAATCCCTATAAACATTTTGGGAAGGCCAGGGCCCTCCCTTCTCCAAACTGCTGCCCTTTCTGTTCTACCCGGTGACTGGAAAATTGCAGGGGATCTCAGTCCTGTGCTGTAATTAGGTGGCCTGTCAGCTGATGCCAAATGCCTTCCTGCAGGGGCTGGGCAGAAGCTGCAGCCAGGCCAGGCTGGGAAACAGCCCTGCAGGGCGTGAAAGCAGCAGCAGGGCAGCGAGGCTGCCATGGATCCCTTCCCACTGTGCCAGGCACGGCGTGTCCAGATGTGCAGCCAAAGCCCACAGATGCTGAGTCCCAGGGGAAGCACGAGGGAAATGCACCCACCTTCTCCTGCCTGCTGCATTTCCTTCAGCATTTGCCTCATGTTTTTGGATGGATCATGGAGTTTCTGGTGTCCTGTAGCTTGGTCCTTCCCCCTCAGAGGACCTTAGAGCAACAGAATTCCATTTCCCAGGAACAGATCCCTCAAAAGCAGGGCTCAGCCTGTGGGGTCAGCAGGGACACACTACTCACCCCTGTGATGGTTGCCAGGCTTCTGTGTAGGAATCAGCAAAGGAGCTGGACAAGTCCTCCCTGCAGACACACCTGTAACTCAACAGCCACAGAAGCTTCTGCCATCTCTGCTGATCTGCACGGGCACCACTGAGCCGCAGGAGCGGTGAGGGGATCGCACAGGGCGAGGGCACACACGTGCATGGTTCTGTGCTGGCACCTGCAGCGATGCCTCCCTGGCCCAGCTTTGGGCTCTGAGCTGGCAGCTCTCCCAGGGGAAAGGCCTTGACCTACCCTCGGCATCTCCCACAGCCTCAGTCCTGGACGTGGCTTGGGAAGCTGCACCACCTTCACCAGCAGGTTCAGCTGCAAAGAAAGACAGGACAGAAGACCTGTAAATCCACCAACAGAAACACCAGCCAAACCTCACTAAAAAGTCACGACTATCCTTGAAGTAAAATAGACTGATGCATGTTCAGACCTAAGCTTGTAAGCTGTAAAACCAATTGTTATGAGAAGTAAAATATTTTATTTTAAACTGTATTATTCATGAGGTTGTTTTAAGTGAACTGAATATTTAGATTGTGATATGCAAATTTATTTCAAAAAATAAAATATTTTTGTGCTTTTGTCAGAATAGAGAAAAGAAACAGAAGTAAAAGCTAATGAAACACTGTAAAGAATATATTAGAACAAGTAATATGATGCGTGAAAAATCTGAAAAAATTAAGTATATAAGATACAAACCAGATTTAAGTTCCAAGAAACATTAAAAGTAAAATTAAATCAGATAGCGTATAACAAAAGCCATTAGATATTTAATAAGGATCAAATTAAACTAAAGGAAAACAGCCAAGTATTGCTGAAGGAAAGAGAAGTGTACAGACTAATTACAACTTCAGAGCTAAAATGTCAAAGAAATAAAACTATAACAATTAGAAATGAGGAGATGCTATCATAAATCCCGAAAAACAATTTAAAAGGCTCTTCTAAATCTTATGAAGTAAATACTGAGAATGAGACGAATGACACCAGTGACTAGATCCCAAGGTGTAAGCTCTGCTACCAAGAAGATACACATCTTGGCCCTTTGGCTGCAACCCAAAGGGGCTTTGAGAGAGCTAGAGAGTTAAAACTGCAGAGGATTATTGTCACTGTATTAGTCATCCAAGCCCAAAAAGAATGAGCCATATGCACACTCCCAAGTTAGTGCAGTACGCTATAAGTTTAACAAAATCAGAATGTGCACTATGAGTAGTAAAAGACACTGCAATAAAGAAAATGTGGAATAGAGCAAAAAGAATAAAATGGCAAAATTTGTAAGCAATATATTAAAACCTTTTCTTCTGTAAGAGCTAGAGAAGAAATAAATCCTGAGAGTAGAATAAAGCAAATTGCTCAAGAGTTAAGAAAACAAGTACATGAGACAGTTGTAAAGACGTATTTTAGCAGGCAACATAAGAATACATGAAAAACTTATTTTACAAATATTACCAGCCTTAAACGACTATGGAGTCAAAATATATCTAAATTACAATAAGCACATGCATTGATATAAAAAAATATAACTGACAATCCAAAGAAAAGAAATTAAAGATTTAGAATAATCTACCTTATGAGAAGAGCTGTTAATTTTAGACCCTGACTAGTAGTATAAAAGTGTAGTTGTTAAGTTTTATAAATACTAAATATAAAATTCAAAAATAAGTAAGCTTTGTCAAAGTGTATCCTAAAAGTACAAATTTAATAAATTAATATAGAAAGGGATGGATTCTGATAGATTGTATGTACAAATTCATGCTGAGACTACAGTAATCTCGCCTAATGAAAATCCTAGCATACCAAAAGAGGGTTCTGGGCAATCAACATGCACCAAAATCCTAGCCTGAATATTCGTCCCCGGAAATGCTGATTCCAGAAGATTATTTGTCTGACCAAACCTCTGCAATGTGCATTCAATTTGCATCATCTATAAGATAAATGTGTGCCTCCTAGAATGCATATTCCAGGAGATTTTCTTCTAACAATGTGAATTATTTACCAGTTTTGGGGAAACTCTCAGCAAGAGCTGCAGCAAGAAAGGAAAAACTACATGAAAATGCAAAAAGGATAAGATCAACCATAAGAAAGCAGAAAAACGCCTGCCCCCAACAACCCTTGGAGCTTGGAAATGTACAGAAACACTTTGTGAGAGCTGTCCCTTAGTGATGCACAGGGGAGAGAAATGCCCCACCTGTCTCACCTGACGCTGTCAGCCTGCTTCAGGGCCAATCTGATATTTGCTTCTAGACATTCTAAGACTGTATTTTAATTATGAAATAAATTCTCCTTATTAATCAAAAAAAGCTAATTATTTAAAACATGCGGGACACCTGGGACCCTCATCAGGGACCCCAAAATATCCCTTTGTGCCTCTTCAGGTCCAGGCCCAGATGATGCCACAGAAGGAAATGTGCCCTCAGCCCAGGGATGCTCAGCATGGGCTCCCCCATCCCCTCGGGCCCCGCCGCTGGGCACAGCAGCCCCTGCCTGGCTCCTGCCTGCCCACACTGTGGCCATCCACGGCTGCTCCTGGGCATGGAGCTCAGCCACTGCTGCTGCCGGGTGGGCTTTGCTGGTGCTACCACCAGGACAATCTGGTCACAGCTGCATCTCTCTACTGCAATAGAAGAGCTGATTTGGGAAGTGCTGTGTTGCCCCATTTCTTCAGCCCCACTAGCTGCCCACACCCACAGTGGCACTGGGCTGCCCCCAGAAAACTGTCGAATCTGGGCTGTGGCTGCAGGGCACAGCTGCTCTACAGCACAGGTGGACTGCCTTGGGGGAAGCACTGCCCTGAGGGTAGGAACAAGGAACAGGGAGAGGTCTTCTCTATGTTTTCCAAAGGTGATTACTCTACAGACCATCAGGGCCAGACCAACACTGCATTAAAGGCATACACCAACTTCCAAACTTGGCAGGGTCCCAGGGCAGGATCCAATCTTTAGCCAATTGGGAGAAACTGAGGGTGGAACACCAGGCGGGGAATACAAGGTTTAAACCAATTGGGGATTACAGGGGAGGGGAAGAACTTAAACAAACCAATGGGATTCCGAAGGATGCAAAATTGATAGGGAAGTTTCTAGAGCAAGGGGCAGGCTTGGAGAGGGACTGACATGCAATGGGAGGAGGAACAGTGAACAAAAGGGCAGGTCTTTGGAGAGATGGACAAGTGGGGCAAAACCAACATCACAGGGGGGAAAGGAGCAACCCATTGGTAATAAAATATGCTATAACAATAGAAAATAAGGGGAGGGGTATAAAACTGACTGCTAGGACTGAATTACAGTCAAAAATTTTGTTATATTTCTCCAATTACTGTATCATGAAAGAAAACCAAGCAAATTAAATGTTGCAGCAATTTTAATGAAGTAGCTGAAAAGTATATGAAATTGAATCCAGTCAAAATATTGACAATATAATTTGGTTATGATAAGGGATAATTTGGTTCTTATAATAGCGCATAAGGAAAAATAACCGTGCGGGGTACACGGGGGGTACGGAGGGCAGGGCTTGACCCCTGTCCCCTCACATACAAATTGCCAAGCTTGAAATTCTCCTTTTTACACTGTACATCATCACCATCTCCTCCCATTTTCAATTTGTCACACTTGTATCTCCACCTTCATTATCACTTTTACCACGCATGCTCCACCATTTTTTAGGTGGTTGCACTGTTCTTTGGGGTCATCTCTGATGAAGGCCTCTCCTCTTCCTCGATGTCCTTTGATTCACCTTTTGGATTACACATGCGCACCAAGCTGGTATAATGTAAGCCAAAGCTAATATCATACAAGCCAATACTATGTTCTAGCATCAAAGCAATAAATCTCCTATAATTAACATTTTCCTGGATGTCCAACCAAACTTTCCTCTCTTCCAACTAAATTCAGTAATACTTATCTCTTGCTTCTTCCTGTTCTGAACATCTGCAGGAGAACGGGGGGAGCCCCTCCTCTCCCTTTCTTCCTTGGCATTACACCTTCTAACTGTTTTACTGTTTCAAAATATTAATTATTATATCAATATTCATTACTTTACAATTTTATCAGCAGGAATCACACCTATTTATTACAACATGAACTGCAATGGAGAAGCTCTGAGTCAAGGCTCGGATGAGCTCTTCAAATAATTTCCTGGCAGAAACAGATAGCCAAACTTGCCCTTATCCCATGCAAACAGAGGGTTCCAAAAATAGCAACACCTTCCGAGGCCCTTCTGGGCATCGGGAACACGTGTTGTGGTGCCGGCTGCATCTGTGGGAGCAATGGGGAGCGTGAGCCTGTGCTGTGCTGCACTGCTGAGCTGGCAGCACGGTGGATACGGGCAGGACGGTCTCTGTTTCCCCCAGAGCTGGGGCCTGCAGGCACTTTGCCGGCCCTTGGCACAGGCTGTGCCAGCCAACAAAGCCCAGCAGGCCGGGAGGAGAGCCCGGGGGCAGTGCAGCTGCTTGGGCAGTGGCTGCTGCCAGGGACACGGGCCAAAGCCGTCCCTGAGCAGCCACTGCCACCCCTGGCCCTCCCTGCCCCGTGACAGCTCCCCCAGCCCCAGGGGACAGACTGTCAAAAAGTCCACAGCCAGCAAAGAGATTGTCCCAGGAATTGTGTGCTGCTTTTCCTTCCTGCAGTTGGTCCCAGAAACATCCCTCAGACTGCTGTAAATGGCCACACGTGGTCTGATCAGCCCCTATGCTTTTCCAGTCTGCTCTCCGAAATTCTGCAACATATCCACCAATAAATTCCAGGTTACCTCTGTTTATTGCACACTACAGTTTCCTTCATTTTTTCCGAATAGCTGGAAGTTTCTATATATAGCAATGCCCTTGAGGATCTCTGATTCTTTTCAGTATTTTTTTTTTCTATTCAGACATATGAAACAGCCTTATTGGTTTTTATTTTGGCAGGTCTGTTTTTTTTCTTAGCATGATGGTTTACTTATTACCTATATGTAAACTTGTTTTTATTTATGGTTATTCATTCCCCAAGTAATTATTTTCACAATCTGTCATTCACTTCCTAGTTAATGTTCCATACATGAACAACTTGGACTCTCTTTTTATAGGAATAGAAAGATCTCAGAAAGCTGAATTTTTTATTTTGATGACACTCTTTCTGCCCACTCCCACCTATAACGGTGATTCCTTTTGAAACATATCTGAGGACATGTGGAGTTTTTGGGAAATGCTTAGCTTAACCTGGGTATTGGATTATTATTTTCAGTGCTATAAACCTACATTGCTTCAAGGTTCACACCATGGTCCTGATTTGTGGCTCAATGCATGGATGCCTGCCTGAATTAAAACAATGTTTGTGAGGCAGCTGAAGAGCTTAGACCTCAGAGATTAAAATTCCTAGGAGGAGGAGGAGAAAGAAGAAAGGATAAAATCCTGATTCAAAGGGTTTTTTCTCACTTCTAGTATGCCAGAAGTATGGTAGACTACACCTGTCTTCAGATGTCATTTACTTACAGAAAAAACTCTCTACAGTGCCAGATTCCGGGAGAAATGACTCAACACTTTGCCTCCCAATGCATCAGCTTTAATTCTAGTGAGAGGTAGCCTTAATTACAGTCCAATTAGAGCAAATCAACAAAGCAGTCTTGCCGTTGTGTGAGTGGCAAGAGGAATTTGCTTGTGAACAGATGACTATGTCCCACTCAGTAATGAACAAAATTTGCCTTGACTTGGAAGAAAGTAGACAAGGAGCAATGCAGTATTTGGGGTTTATCCAGGGATAAATGGGGCAAGAAGCTGTAACAACTTACCTGTTTTACAGAACACAAGTACTGATATGGCCAATAATGCACCCACATGAAGGGATCTTCAGGACATTCCTTTATTTCTCTAACCAGGAATGGGCAGCAAAATGCTGGCATTTATCTGAACTGGAAGCCGTGTTGCTCTCCTTTTTCTCCTTGAGCACACTGTGTGTTATTTGCAGACTTCACTGTCCAGCCCATCAATCCTCTTGTGGCCAATTGCTAAATGGCACAAGTACCAAAATACAGGTGCCAGCACAATCAGCCCAGCACTAATGCAGCACTGCTTTGATGGTGCACAGGAGCACAGAATGGCTTGGCTTGGAAGGGACATTTAAAGGCCATCTAGTCCCAATGGCCTGCAATGAGCAGGGACACATTGAACTAGGTCAGGTTGCTCAGAGTAGGAGCTTGAATGTCTGCAGGGATGGATGTCCACCTCTATGGGTAACCTGTGCCAGGGTTTCATAACAAACAGTGTAAAAAATGTGTTTCTTTCATCTAGTCTGAATTGACCATCTTTTAGTTTAAAAGACCCTCGGTCTTGTCACAAAAGACTTTACTAAAAATTCTGTCCCATCTCTTTACAAGCCCCCATAAGGCCCTGAAAGGCAGCAATCAGGTGTCCCTGGAGTCTTCTCTCTTCCAGGCTGAACACTGCCAGCTCTCCCAGCCTGTCTCCAAAGCAGAAGGGCTCCAGCCCTCAGAGCATTTTGTCCCTCCTGTGGACTTGATTCAACAGGTCCATGTCCTTCCTGTCTTGGGGACCCAGAGCTGGATGCAGTACTCTGTCGTGGGAGAGACTGAGACACTACAAAGCAACACACTCCATTTCCAGAAGGCTTCAAACCCTGTTTTAATTCTAGCCTGCATGCTTTTTCTCCATTCTTACAAAGCTCTTAAGTTTACACTTTATTCATTGGTCACGAGAGACAAGCAAAATGCTCATTGGAATAGGGAGTTGCAGGTTTCTCTTATTTATCTTTCTTTCTTGGTTTTCATGTCAAAAACATTGGTAGGAAATTCTTCCAGGGGTAAACATGGATCTTGTTATCAAACTTCTCGATGTCTCACAGAGGCCACTGTAAAACCTCTTCCACAGTACTCCAGGTGGGGTCTCACCAGAGCAGAGAGGTGGAATCACCTCCTTCAACCTGCTGGGCACTCTCCTTTGAATGCACATGGCTGCCTCATGTCCAGCCTCTCATCTAGCTGCAACACCAAGTCCTTCTCGGCAGAGCTGCTCTGCATCTCTTCATGCCCCAGCCTGTGAGATCAGCTGAGCTGGGACTGTGTCACAGCCCTTGGGCAGAGCAGCTGGGCAGGATGAGCTCCCTTCCGAAGAAGGCAGATCCAGCTCCAAAAACAATTCCACCCTGGCCATGAGGTCACAGAAGGCTCTGAAATCACAGAGGTGCCAGAGCCCCGCGGTTGCACAGCAGCACAAGGAGCCAGCAGTCAGTCCTTGAGCACAACTGTTGCGGCAGCAGCGGCGGTGGCAGCAGCGGTGCTGACGTTGGCACAGCGGTGTCAGGACAGTGGTGGCAGCAAGAGCTGTGGGACTGGCAGAGGGCAAGGCACCATGGCCCTTGCTCTGCGCCTCTGCTCGTCCTGGCCGTAGCCCTGTCTACCAGGGCTGCCCAGGCTGCTCCACTGCAAGTGTGGCGAGCAGGTGAGCCGGCAGCCTGGCTGCCCTTTCCCGGGACAGCGCTCCCTGCTCCCTGGGAAGTGCTGGGGATGGTTTTGCCCAGGGCTTTGGGGAGGGTTTCCCCTGTGGGAGGGAGAGAGCCCCCATGGTCCCTGGGCTCCTCCAGCCACCACTCCAGGAATGTTGCACAGGGCCTGCAACGAGGGTGGAGAGTGACCAGAGCCAGTCCAGAGCTCCCCAGGCCCCTGTGCAGCTTTGGCCTTGTCCACTGACATCTGGCAGCCAAGGCCTTACCCGACCCCCTTACAGTGCCCAGTTCTCTAAGGGAGAGGGGAATCCCAGCACACCATGGAAATGGGTCTGATCAGATCTGTGCTCCCCTCTAGATGAGCATACTAGGAAGGCTTCTTCAGCAGTTTGGCTTAATGAAGATTTCCAGGGTCTTAACCCTCCAGCAGGTATGTTGTCAATGTTGCTAAAAGAATAATCATTGAAAACCTGGCAGGAAGCAGGTGACAGGAGCTTCTGTGGCTGTTGAATTACAGGTGTGTCTGCAGGAAAGACTTTTCAGGCTCCTTTCCTGGTTGCTGCACACAAGCCCCGCTCCCATGGCAGGGGTGAGTAGTGTGTGCCTGCTGACCCCACAGGCTGAGCCCTGGTTCTGTGGGATCCATTCACCTGAAATGCAAATGCTTTTGTTAAGGTCCTCCGAGAGGGAGGAACAAACCTAGAGGAGACAGCAAGTCCCTGGAGGCATCCAAACAGATGGACAGGATCTGGAGTGACCTGGAGAGACAACGTGGTGGGTGCATTTCCCTCATGCTTCCCCTGGGACTCAGCAGCCAGGGGCTTTGGCTGCACATCTGGACACGCCATGCCCGGCACAGCGGGAAGGGATCCATGGCAGCCTCGCTGCCCCATGCTGCTGCTGCTGCTTTGACGCGCTGCAGGGCTGTTTCCCAGTCTGGCCTGGCTGCAGCTTCTGCCCAGCCTCTGCAGGAAGGCATTTGGCATCAGCTGCCAGGGAGCCCAAACTGCACCATGGCCCACCCTGAGATCCCCTGCACTTTCCCAGTCTGTGAGCGCATCTGGAGGGGCAGCTCTTTGGAGGAGGCAGGGCCCTGGTCTTTCTCCTTAATCTTATCCATTACTTAGACAAGCATTGCCTCCTGAGGATGCCACATTCCCATTGGGAAACAACCCCACCTAATTCACCTGTCCTTTTTCCTTTCTGCAGACATGGAAGGAAAGCCTGTGCTGCAGGCTGAGTTTCCCAGAGGAAGCAGTGGCTCCATGGTAGCCTCTGCTGCAGGAAGGGAGGCGATGCCAGGCACAGGCCCAGGAGGTAATTGCTGTGCCTCTGGGCCTGAGCCCTGCTGAGGCTTCAGCTGCCCTCTCTGCTGCTTGGCAGTGCAGGCACACAGCATTACCTGACCCCCTTGCAGTGCTCGGTTCCCTATACAAGGGGATCCCAGCACAGCATGGAACAGTTCCCATCTGTGCTCCTTTCTAGATTGGGAACGTGACTTCCATCACTGGGAAACACTGTTAAAGCACAGTTTAAGGATGTTGGAGCTTGGTGATGGTAGGTTTTCAGCAACACTTTGCTAACAGAGCAATCATTGTCCAAGTGTAATCATTGTCCAGAGTAATATTCCTCTGTCATTTCCCTTGAGATCCTCTGAAGTTTTTGGATTGTGGAAATCCTAGCCTCCAAATTTCTACTCTTGTACCCTACAGTGATCCCACAGGATTGCTGGCAGTGGGAGGAAGGAGCATTTATGTGTCCATCTTCCTCCCGTGTGCAATGCCAGTGTGTCCTTCCATGTGCTCTGTGCAGCCAGGGAGAAGAGCAGAGAGGGAAGGGGCCGGGCCCAGGGCTGTGCCCCGGGGCTGAGCCTTTGGCAGCTCCTTTACCGACCCCAGGGAGCCTGAGCTGCTCTTGCTGCCACTGCCAAGCCCTGGCCCTGCCCAGGTCTGGGTTTAGAGCTGCTGGCAGCTCCAGGGAGTCCTTTCTGCCCACACAGCCCCCCAAGGGGCCCCTTCCATCCCAGTGTGGGGCCACTGCAGGCACGAGGTCCCCCTGCTCCTGAGTGGGAGGCAGAGCTGAGGGAGTGCTTTGGAGGGCACCAGTCACCCAAGTGCCCTCACTGCCACTCAGGCCTGAAGGAGAATCTTCAGCAGGGTCACAGCAGCTCTTCTGTCCTGCCGTTCTTTGCAGCTAACCCGGTTGGTGAAAGTGATCTGGCTTCCCAACCCACGTCCAGGACTGAGCCTCTGGGAGATGCTGAGGGTAGGTCAAGGCCTTTCCCCTGGAAGAGTTGCCAGCTCAAGAGCCCAAAGCTTGGCCACAGAGGCAGCGCTGCAGGTGCCAGCACAGAACCATGCACGTGTGTCCTCTTGCCCTGCACGATCCCCTCATGATTTCTGCTCAGCACTGGCAGCTGTCTGGGGAAGGGAGGGCCCTGGCCCAGACACAAAAGCCCAGATACTTTGTAAATCTTTTCCCAATTTTTGATAAGCATGCTGCCTTGAAGATGCCAGCAAAGGAATGGGGAATGGTTCCATCTGATCCAACTGTCCTTTTTTGTTTCTCAAGTGATGGACCAAAAGGCAGGGCTGAAGGAGGTGTTTCCCCAAGGAAGCAGGGGCTCATTGGCAGCCCCTGCTGCAGGGAGGAAGGCGATGGCAGACACGGGCACAGGCACAGCAGGTAATTGCTGTGCCGGGCTCAGCCCTGGCCGGGGCTGTGTGGCAGCAGCTCTTCCCCCAGGGCCTGCCCTTGCCCGGCCCGGCAGCAGCCAAAGCTGGAGGTGCCTCGGCTTCCAGGCCTCTGGAGCTGGTTCAGAGCCGCGGGGAAACGGGACTGGTGCAGCAACGTCCCTGGCGCTGCAGCCGCTGCGGAGCTGGCCCTGAGTGCCCAGAGGCCCAAGGCACAGGAGCAGCCCCGAGCGGGAGCCCTGCCGCCAGCCCAGGGCCAGAGCCAGCCCTGGCTCCCGACTGGGCAGGGGCTGCGCTGGGTCCTGACAGGGCCTGAGCCTGTCCCCTGGGGCTGGGGGAGCTGTCACGGGGCAGGGAGGGCCAGGGCTGGCAGTGGCTGCTCAGGGATGGCTTTGGCCCCTGTCCCTGGCAGCAGCCACTGCCCAAGCAGTTGCGCTGCCCCCGGGCTCTCCTCCCGGCCTGCTGGGCTTTGTTGGCTGGCACAGCCTGTGCCAAGGGCCGGCAAGGTGCCTGCAGGCCCCAGCTCTGGGGGAAACAGAGAACGTCCTGCCCGTATCCACCGTGCTGCCAGCTCAGCAGTGCAGCACAGCACGGGCTCACTCTCCCCACGGATCTTGTAGAGGTTCAAAGCAAGACAGGAACACATGCCCTGATTCCACTTTGATGAATCCCAATGGTTTTCTGCTTGCAGGATGGGCACAAGCAGTGCATGATAGGTATAGCAGAGCCTCTGTTCACTGTGTCACTTGCCATGGCCTCTTTCACAGTTGTATCTTTCTCCTTTCATATGTCCTGCCAAACACCTAAGGGAGAACTGGACCTCTAATTGCGTCGCACATCTCCATGCCCATGCCCGATGTCCCTGTGCCAGCTGCTTTAACAGCTTGTTGCTGTGCAGATGCTGCCTCCAGCCAGACAAGGTCCTCTCCCCCTGAAGGCACTGGCCCTGCTCTCTGGCCCCTACTGAAGGTGGGCAGGGCTTGGCCCAGCTCTTCTCTTGCACTAAAGAGATGGAGCTGTCACCCCAGTGTCCGAGTGGTAGCAGCAGCAAAGCCCAGCCAGGATTAGCACTGGCTGAGTTCCGTGCCCAGGGACAGCTGTGGATGGCCACGGTGTGGGCAGGCAGGAGCCAGGCAGGGGCTGCTGTGACCAGTGGCGGGTCCCCGGGGAGGATGGGGCAGCCCATGCTGAGCGTCCCTGGGCTGAGGGACATTTCCTTGCCTGGGACCATCTGGGCCTGGACCTCCTCCAGTGGCATGCCCAGGAAAAGAGGGAAGCCATCAAGAGCCTGTGAGTTACGCAGGGATGGGGTGCAGCTTCCTCCCTCCTTGGTTAGCCAGCGGATTAAAAGAGGCCTCTAGGGTTTACGGCAAACAGGAGTGGGCAAACAGGGCCATGGCATGTCTCTGAGGGACAATTCACGAGGCAGTGTGCACAGGCAGGGCAAGCAGGCAGGGTTGCAGGTTTTCTTGCTAGGAAGGTTTACTGTGTGTTGTTTGCAGTGTTTCTGTTGGTTGCTTGGCTTTGGACTTTCTGGTAGTAATGGCTTTTACGCAATCGAAAACTGTAGTTAGTACAAATGCATGTAACTAGGTGGAACCCTCCAAAAAGGATGTATCTGTCCTGACCCATTCCTATGCAGAGTGTTTGAGCTTAGCAGTGGTTTCAGGGGGCAGTGCGGAGAAAAGCTGCCTGCGGTGTGAACAGGTGAATGATCTCCTTTCACTGGTGGCTGAGCTTAGGGAGGAAGTTTAAAGACTAAGGAGTATCAGGGAAAGTGAAAGGGAAATAGATTGGTGGAGTTCAGCCCTTCCATCCTTACGGAAGGCCCAGCAAGAGTCACAGGACTCCTATGCCGCACAGTCTCAGGCAAGAGAAGGACACCTGGTAGATGAAGGGGAGTGGAAATGGTCCCTGCACGGGGAGGTTATGATAAAAATTCCTCCTGACCCCCATCCCCTAGCCAGGGGCCACTTCAGAATAGGTATGAGCCCCTGGATCTAAAGAGTCGGCCAAATGATTAAGAAGAAAATTATCTGTCCGGAGAGCCTCCTAATTATGATTAATCTGTATACATGGAATGCCACCTCTAACATCAAAAAGGAAAGAAGGGTAATCGTGGTGGGTGACTCCCTTCTGAGGGGAACAGAGGGCCCCATGTCAAGGGGACCCACCCCACAGAGAGCTCTGCTGCCTCCCTGGGGCCCAGGTGCAGGATATTCCTCAGGGACTTCCTGGGCTCATTCAGTCCTCTGATTATTATCCACTGTTGAAACTCCAGGCTGGAAGTGATGAGATTGAGGAGTGTCAGGACCATTGAAAGGGACTTTAGGGCACAGGGACAAGTGGTTGATAGGACAGGGACACAGGTAGTCTTTTCCTCAGTCCCTTTGCTGGCTGAGAAAAATGGTGAAAGTTATAGGAGAGCTCATATCATCAACAAGTGGCTCAAGGGCTGGTGTCATTGGCAGAATTTTGGATTCTTTGATCATGGCGCAGCTTTTATGGCACCTGGCCTGCATGAAACAGATGGGCTCCAGCTCTCTGTTAAGGGCAGAAGGTTTTTAGCTGATGAGCTTGCAGAACTTGTTGAGAGGGCTTTAAACTAGGTTTGAAGAGGGAATGGGATGCAGCTGGGCTGTCTGGAAGCAGGCCCAAGGGTGGTAAGCCTGAGTTAGGGATGAAATCAGCAGCCCAGCTGAGGTGCATGGATAGCAGTGCACACAGCATGGGTAACAAACAGCAAGAGCTGGAGGCCATGGTCCAGCAGCAGAGCTGTGATGTCATTGCCATCACAGAAACGTGGTGGGATGCCTCACATGGCTGGAGCACTACACTGGATGGCTACGAGCTCTTCAGGAGAGACAGGAAAGGGAGAAGAGGTGGAGACGTGGCTCTTTTTATATTAGAGAGGCTTTGGACACCATGGATATTGAAACTAATGATGATGAAGTGGAATGCCTATGGATGAGAATGAGGGGGAAGGCCAACAAGGCTGACATCCTACTGGGAGTCTGTCATCATCCACCCAACCAGGAAGAAGTGGTGGACAACTCATTCTATAAACAGCTAGAGGATGTTTCAGGATCATCAGCCCTTGTTCTTGTAGGTGACTTCAACTTGCCAGACATCTGCTGGGAACTTAATACAACAGAAGAAAAAGCAGCCCAGGAAATTTGTAGAGTGTGTGGAGGACAAGTGTTGGTTGCAGCAGGTGGGTGAGCCCAGCAGGGGAGGGACTATGTTAGATGTGCTGTTTGCAGATAGAGGTGGGCTGGGGGGACATGTGGTGGCTGGAGCCCGCTTGGGGCACAGTGATCATGAAATGATAGAATTTGTTGCATTGCAAGCTGATCTGTAGTCAGCATTAATCAAGTTCTAATAAGCAGTCCAGCTCAGCTCCATGAACTAGCCTCTGTGTCTGACTGACAGAAGCTCACATGCAGTGGGAACTCTCCTAGGATGCAGACATTGTCTTGGTTCAGAGTCTGGGGGCACACAGATAGACCAATGAGCTGTCTCGGCCCAGGAGATTTGAATGGGCTATAAAAGAACACTCCGGACAATAAACAAGGCTGTTTTTCTGAGGAAACACGAGTGGTCTGTTATATGTTATGTCTCAGACAGGGGAACACCAATGTATCAAGAATTCTTGGTATTTTGTGAAAACAGGAGGAACATCAAGAAGACTTTTACACATGACTTCAGAGGGCAGACTTTGGCCTGTTTAGGAGACTTCTTCAGAGAGTTCCTTGGCAAGCAGCCCTTAAAAACCAAGAAGTCCAGGAAAGGTGGGCATGCTTCAAAACAGAGATCTAGAGGGCACAGGAACAGTCTGTCCCTGGGTGCCGAAAGATGAGTCAATGAGGCAAACGCCCAGCCTGGATGGGCAAGGAGGTTTTGGAGGAATTTAGGAATAAAAAGAGGATGTATCATCTTTGGAAGGAGGATCAAGTCTCTCAGGAAGTTTTTAAAGGAGCTGCTAGAGCACGTAGGAAAAAAAAAATTAGGGAGGCCAAAGCTCAGTTTGAACTTAAAATGGTGACTTCTGTAAGGGATAATAAAAAAATATATTTACAAATATATCACCGATAAAAGGAAGGGTAAGACCAACCTTTGTTCTTTCTTAGATGTGGGAGGGAACTTAGGAACTGCAGATGAGGACAAGGCAGAGGCGCTGAACACCTTCTTTGCTTCAGTCTTTAGTAGGAAGACGACTTGTCCTCAGGACAAGTGTCCTGCTGGGCTGGTAGATGGTGTCAGGGAGCAGAATGGGCCCCCGGTTAGCCAAGAGGAAGCAGCCAGAGAACTGCTGAGCTGCTTGGATGTTCCTAAATCTATGGGGCCAGATGGGATCCACCCCAGGGTGATGAGGGAGCTGGCAGATGAGCTGGTGAAGCCGCTCTCCATCATTTACCAACAGTCCTGGCTCACTGGTGAGGTTCCAGATGACTGGAAGCTGGCCAATGTGACGCCCATGTACAACAAGGGTGGGAAGGAGGATCCTTGTAATTATAGGCCAGTCAGTCTGACCTCAGTACCCAGTAAGGTGATGTAACAGTTTATACTGAGTCATCATACGGCACTTACAGGATGGCCAGGGTATCAGACCCAGCCAGCAGGGGTTTAGGAGGGGTACGTCGTGTCTGACCAACCTGATCTCCTTTTCTGAGCAAGTGACCTGCCTGATGGATGCAGGAAAGGCTGTGGATGTGTCTATTTGGACTGCAGAAAGGCCTTTGCACTGTCTTCCACAGCACGCTCCTGGAAAAGCTGCAGCCCAGGGCCGGGAGAGGAACACTCTTTGCTGGGCTCAGAACCAACTGGATGGCTGGCCCGGAGAGGGCTGGTGAACGGTGCTGCACCCAGCTGGCAGCCAGTCACCAGAGGTGTCCCTGCGGGCTCTGTGCTGGGGCCAGCTCTGATCAATGGTTTTATTGACAACATGGATGAGGGGATTGAGTCTTTCATTAGCAAATCTGCAGACAACACTAAGCTGGGAGAGTGTGTTGATCTGTTGGAAGGTAGGAGGGCTCTGCAGGGAGACTTGGAATGGTTGGAGGGATGGGCAGAGTCCAGTGGGATGAAGCTCAGTAGGTGCAAGTGCCTAGTCCTGCACTTTGGCCACAAGAAGCACCTGCAGTGTTCTAGTCTGGGGATAGTGTGGCTGGACAGTGGCCAGGCAGAAAGGGACCTGGGGGCACTGGTCACAGCCAGCTGAACATGAGCCAGCAGTGTGGCCTGGTGGCCAAGGAGGCCAATGGCTCCTGGCCTGTGTCAGGAACAGCGTGGCCAGCAGGAGCAGGGAGGTCATTCTGTCCCTGTTCTTGGCACTGCTGAGGCCGCACCTCGAGTGCTGTGTCCAGTTCTGGGCCATCAGTTTGGGAAGGACATTGAGTCGCTCGAGCACATCCAGAGGGGGCAACGAGGATGGTGAGGGGCTGGGAGCACAAGCCCTGGTGAGGAATGACTGAGGGAGCTGGGGGTGTTTACCCTGGAGAAAAGGAGACTCCGAAGTGACCTTAATCACTCCACAGCTCCCTGAAGGGTAGTTGTAGTCAGGTGGGGTTGGTTTCTTTCTCCAGAGAGCACTGACAGAACCAGAGGACACAGTCTCAAGCTGCATCAAGGGAAATGTAGGTTGGATATCATGAAAATATTTTCCACAGAAAGAGTGATAAAATTCTGGAATGGCCTGCCAGGGAAGGTGGTGGAGACACCATCCCTGGATGGGTTTAAATAAGACTGAATGTGGCACTCGGTGCCATGGTTTAGTTGTGGTGTTGGGACATGGGTTGGACTGGATGATCTTGAAGGTCTCTTCCAACCTGGTCATTCTGTGAATTCTGTATGAATACTGAGCATCTCCAGGGACACAGCCTGACCTGCAATGTCAGTAGGCGAAAAAAAAGTTTTGTGAATGGCCCTTTGATGAAGCAAAACATTTACAATCAGGGCAGTCCATTCATAGAGATGGGGGCACACTCAGGGGGTACAGCTGAGGCCATGAGGTCACATCAGGGCTCTGGGGTCACAGCAGGCTGACCTCACAGCAGGCCCTGAGGTCACAGAGGTGCCAGAGGTGCCAGAGCCCCATGGTTGCACAGCAGCACAAGGAGCCAGCAGTCAGTCCCTGAGCACAACTGTTGCGGCAGCAGCGGCGGTGGCAGCAGCGGTGCTGACGTTGGGACAGCGGTGTCGGGACAGCGGTGGCAGCAAGAGCTGCGGGACTGGCGGAGGACAAGGCACCATGGCCCTTGCTCTGCGCCTCCTACTCCTGCTCCTCCTGGCTGTGGCCCTGCCTGCCAGGGCTGCCCAGGCTGCTCCGCTGCAAGCGCGGCGAGCAGGTGAGCCGGCAGCCTGGCTGCCCTTTCCCGGGACAGCACTCCCTGCTCCCCGGGAAGCACTGGGGATGGTTTTGCCCAGGGCTTTGGGGAGGGTTTCCTCTGTGGGAGGGAGAGAGTGCCAAGGGGCCCTGGACAGCCCCATTTCCCTTTCCTCTCCCAGAATGTTAGACAGGGCAGGGAAAGAGGGTGGAGAGTGGCCAGGAGCCAGCCCAGTGTTCCCCAGGCCCCTGTGCAGCTTTGGCCATGTCCATTCACAACTGGCTCCCATGGCCTTTCCTTTCCCATTTCCTGTACCCAGCTCCCTGAGGCAGAAGGGGATAAAACACAGCATGGAAATAGTTATGATCTCTGCTCTCTCTAGATTTGGATGGCGACATAAATTATTTGCAAGTACTGGTGAATGACACTTTAAAGATCTTGGAAAATGCTGGAGGCAAGTTCTGAATTTCTGTTTTATCTGATAGAATAATCAGTGTCAATGTGGCAGGAGCTCATTCATGCCACTTTCCTCAAGGTTCTGTCAGGGTTGAAAGGCTGAAAAATTTGCTCTGCTCCCTTCTGGAGCCCTGAGGGATCCCACAGGATCGCTGTCAGTGGGAGGAAGGAGCATTTAGTTGTCAGTCTTCCTCCTGTGTGCAATGCCAGTGTGTCCTTCCATGTGCTCTGTGCAGCCACAGAGAAGAGCAGAGAGGGAAGGGGCCGGGCCCAGGGCTGTGCCCCGGGGCTGAGCCTTGTGGGCAGCCTGAGGATCTCCTGCAGTGCCACAGGAGCTCTTCTGTCCTGCCTTTCTTTGCAGCTGAACCTGCTGGTGAAGGTGGTGCAGCTTCCCAAGCCACGTCCAGGACGGAGCCTTTGGGAGATGCTGAGGGTAGGTCAAGGCCTTTACCCCTGGGAGAGCTGCCAGCTCAGAGCCCAAAGCTGGGCCAGGGGGGCATCACTGCAGGTGCCAGCACAGAACCATGCACGTGTGTGCCCTCGCCCTGCGCGATCCCCTTACCCCTCCTGCGGCTCAGTGGTGCCCGTGCAGATCAGCAGAGATGGCAGAAGCTTCTGTGGCTGTTGTGTTACAGGTGTGTCTGCAGGGAGGACTTCTCCAGCTCCTTTGCTGATTCCTACAGAGAAGCCTGCCTCCCATGGCAGGGGTGAGTAGTGTGTCCCTGCTGACCCCACAGGCTGATCCCTCCTTTTGTGGGATCTGTTCCGAGGAAATAGAAATATTCCTCTTAAGGTCCCCTGAGAATGGAGAACAAACCCAGAAGGAACAGTAAGTCCCTGGAGGCATCCAAACACATGGAGAAGATGCTGAGTGATCTGGAATGATGCCGTGGAGGATGCATTTCCCTCATGCTTCCCCTGGGACTCAGCATCTGGGGGCTTTGGCTGCACATCTGGACACGCCGTGCCAGGCACAGTGGGAAGGGATCCATGGCAGCCTCTCTGCCCCGCTGCTGCTTTCACGCCCTGCAGGGCTGCTTCCCAGCCTGGCCTGGCTGCGGCTTCTACCCAGCCTCTGCAGGAAGGCATTTGGCATCAGCTGACAGGCAGCCCAAACTGCACCACAGGCCGTGCCCACCCTGAGAGCCCCTGCGATGTTGCAGTCTCCAGGCTGATCACTAATGGCGGGTGTTTTGATGAAAGTGGGCCCTGTCCTACCTAGGATGTTTATGTCTTTGACAAGAATTGCCTCTTGAAGATGCCGCCTCTCCAGTGGGGATCAGTCTTACCTGATGAGCTGTTGCTTTTCCTTTCTCCACAAGTGGATGGAGAGGCTGTACAGAAGGCGGCGTTTCCCGAAGGAAGCAGTGGTTCCGTGCCAGCCTCTGCTGCAGGAAGAGAGGCGATGCCAGGCACAGGCAGAGGAGGTAATTGCTGTGCCTCTGGACCAGAGACCTGCTGCGGTTTGAGCTGCCCTCTCTGCTGCCTGGCAGTGCAGGCACAGCCCAGGGGAATTATCCCGAGCAGGCTCAGGGCACTCGGTACTGAGCAGTCCTGCTGGGGTCCCTGCGTGGGAGGCAGATCCTGAAACCTAGGAGCGACTGCATTCCCATGGTGGGGAATTGACAGAGCAGGACAGGAAGGCTCCAGTGTGTCCTGAGGGGCCTGGTTATGTCCTCTCCATTCAGGGAGGAATTTCAGGGGGAAGAGGAATAGAGGGAGAGAAGAAATTAGGAAGGGAGGGAGAGAGGGCAGAGGGAGGGAGGGATGATTGTGGCAGTGCCTGCTGCATTTTTTCACTAGTGCTTTAGCAAGAGTTTTAGCTCTGGGAGTGGGAGAGCCCAAATGCACCCCGGGCTGCTCCAGCCACCTCGCCAGGGATGTTACACAGGGCCTGCAGAGAGGATGGGGATTGGCCAGGAGCCTGCCCAGAGCTCCCGAGGCCCCTGTGCAGCTTTGGCCACGTCCATTCACATCTGGCTCCCACAACCTTACGCAACCCACTTGCAATGCCCTGTTATCTGAGGCAGAGGGGGCCACAATACACCAGGGAAATGGTTCTGATCTGTGCTCCCTTCTAGATCGGGATGGCAAATTGCACTATTTGGATGCCCTGCTGGATGATGGCTTAAGGCTCTTGAAGAATGCTGGAGGCAAGTTGTTCCTGTGCCTTTCTTAACAATATCCTGACAGCGCTGCAGGTGCCAGCACAGATCCATGCATGTGTGTGCCCTCGCCCTGCACGATCCCCTCACAGCTCCTGCGGCTCAGTGGTGCCTGTGCAGATCAGCAGAGATGGCAGAAGCTTCTGTGGCTGTTGTGTTACAGGTGTGCCTGCAGGGAGGACTTTCCCAGGTCCTTTGGTGGATGTTGCACGCAAGCCCAGCTCCCATCGCAGGGGTGAGTAGTGTGTCCCTGCTGACCCCACAGGCTGATCTCTGCTTTTGTGGGATCTGTTCCTGGGAAATGGAACTCTGTTGCTCTAAGGTCCTCCGAGGCAAAAGAACAAAGCTACAGGTCACAAGAAACCCCATGAGCCACTCAAAATCACGGGACAAATAGTGAAAGAATTACTGCAAATCGAACAAGGTGGGTGCATTTCCCTCATGCTTCGCCTGGGACTCAGCATCCAGGGCCTTTGGCTGCACATCTGGACACACCGTGCCCGGCACAGTGGGAAGGGATCCATGGCAGCCTCTCTGCCCCACTGCTGCTTTCACGCCCCGCAGGGCTACTTCCCAGCCTGGCCTGGCGGCAGCTTCTGCCCAGTCTCTGCAGGAAGGCATTTGGCGTCAGCTGACAGGGAGCCCAAACTGCTCCACGGGCCTGAGATTCCCTGAAATTTCATAGTCTCCAGGATGATCACTAAGGGCGGGTGTGATCATGAAAGTGGACCCTGGCCTACCCAGAAAATTGTGTGGATTCCTGATCCTTAACCATGACTTTCACAAGTACTGGCTGCTGAAGATGCCACCTCCCCAATGGGGAACAGCCCCACCTGATCCAGCTGTCCCTCTTCCTTTCTCCAGAAGTGGATGGAGAGGCTGGGCAGAAGGTGGCGTTTCCCGAAGGAAGCAGTGGCTCCATGACAGCCTCTGCTGTAGGACTGGAGGCGATGCCAGGCACAGGCCCAGGAGGTAATTGCTGTGCCTCTGGGCCTGAGCCCTGCTGAGGCTTGAGCTGCTGTCTCTGCTGCCTGGAAGTGAGGGCACAACCCAGGGGAATTATCCCGAGCAGGCTCAGGGCACTCAGGTACTGAGCAGTCCTGCTGGGGTCCCTGTGTGGGAGACACTTCCTGAAACCTGGCAGTGACTGCACGGGGTGCCCATGGTGGGGAAAGGACAGAGGGGCAGAGCAAGGTTCCAGCGTGTCCTGAGAGGGCCTGGCTGGGTCCCCTTGGGCTGTGGGAGCTCTCCCAGCCCAGATGGAGGAAGGGCGGCTGGGAGGACAGGCAGGAGGGAGTTTGCGAGGGATACTTGCAGCACTGCCTGCTGCAGTTCTCCCCAGGGATTCAAGGAGCATTTTCCTTGTGCGACTGAGAGAACCCCCACGGGCCCTGGGCTGCTCCAGGCACCTCTCCAGGGATGTTGCACAGGGCCTGCAAATAAGATAGGGATTGACCATGAGCCTGCCCAGAGCTCCCCAGGCCCCTGAGCAGCTTTGGCCTTGTCCATTCACATATGGCTCCCATGGCCTTACCCAACCTATATGCAGTGCCCATTTCCCTGAGTCAGAAGGGGATCCCAGCACATCATGGAAATGGTTCTGATCTTTGCAAACTTCTAGGTTGGGATCAAGACATGGATTATCTGGGAAAGCTGCTGGATTATGGCTTGAGACTCATGGGAAATCCTGGAGGCAAGTGCTCAATGTACCTTTCCTGAGAGAATACACAGTGACCAGGTGGCAAGAGCTCATACATTTGCCCTTTCACTTAAGATCTTCTGAAGGTTGATGGAATATGGAAAATTTGCTCTGCTCCCTTCTGGAGCCCTGAGGGATCCCACAGGATCACTGTCAGTGGGAGGAAGGAGCATTTAGCTGTCCATCTTCCTCCCGTGTGCAATGCCCATGTGTCCTTCCATGTGCTCTGTGCAGACACAGAGAAGAGCAGAGAGGGAAGGGGCCGGGCCCATGGCTGTGCCCTGGGGCTGAGCCTTGTGGGCAGCCTGAGGATCACCTGCAGTGCCACAGGAGCTCTTCTGTCCTGCCTTTCTTTGCAGCTGAACCTGCTGGTGAAGGTGGTGCAGCTTCCCAAGCCACGTCCAGGATGGAGCCTCTGGGAGATGCTGAGGGTAGGTCAAGGCCTTTCCCCCTGGGAGAGCTGCCAGCTCAGAGCCCAAAGCTGGGCCAGGGGGGCATTGCTGCAGGTGCCAGCACAGAACCATGCACGTGTGTGCCCTCGCCGTGCGCGATCCCCTCCCTGCTCCTGTGGCTCAGGCACGGCAGCGGTTTGGAAACAGGAGAGCCCTGACCCTGCCCTGAAAGCCAAGACATTTTCTGAAACGTATCCCCATGTTTAATGCACATGACATCCTGAAGATGCCAGCACCCAAATCAGGAACTCTTCCATCTAATCCAACTGTCCTTTTTCCTGTCTGAAGTGATGGACCAAACATCTGTGCAGAAGGAGGCACATCCTGGAGGAAGCATATCCTCATGGGTAGCCCCTGCTGCAGGGAGGAAGGCGATGGCAGACACGGGCACAGGCACAGCAGGTAATTGCTATGCCGGGCTCAGCCCTGGCTGGGGCTGTGTGGCAGCAGCTCTTCCCCCAGGGCCTGCCCTTGCCCGGCCCGGCAGCAGCCAAAGCTGGAGGCGCCTCGGCTTCCAGGCCTCTGGAGCTCGTTCAGAGCCCCGGGGAAATGGGACTGGTGCAGCAACGTCCCTGGCGCTGCAGCTGCTGCAGAGCTGGCCCTGAGTGCCCAGAGGCCCAAGGCACAGGAGCAGCCCCGAGCGGGAGCCCTGCCGCCAGCCCAGGGCCAGAGCCAGCCCTGGCTCCCGACTGGGCAGGGGCTGCGCTGGGTCCTGACAGGGCCTGAGCCTGTCCCCTGGGGCTGGGGGAGCTGTCACGGGGCAGGGAGGGCCAGGGCTGGCAGTGGCTGCTCAGGGACGGCTTTGGCCTGTGTCCCTGGCAGCAGCCACTGCCCAAGCAGTTGCGCTGCCCCCGGGCTCTCCTCCCGGCCTGCTGGGCTTTGTTGGCTGGCACAGCCTGTGCCAAGGGCCGGCAAGGTGCCTGCAGGCCCCAGCTCTGGGGGAAACAGAGAACGTCCTGCCTGTATCCACCTTGCTGCCAGCTCAGCAGTGCAGCACAGCACGGGCTCATGCTCCCCATTGCTCCCACAGATGCAGCCAGCACCACAACACGTGTTCGTGATGCCCAGGATGGCCTCAAAAGTGTCTTCCATATGGGAACAGGCTGCTGGGCAGGGTTAATGGCAGGCCTGCTTCTGTTGGACCTTGTTCTCATATTGTGCTGTGTCAGAATCTGGTGTAACTGGAAGAAGAAATGGTGAGTGGTCATCTTTCCCTGAAAGAGTTTCTTTTGAAAGTCTAATGTAGACAGGAAGCATTCCCACTGAGGCTGCAGTGGAGTTGTGGCCAGTCCCTGGTTCTCCAAATAACTCTGCTGAGGGTTGTGCTGCTGCCCAGTGCTTCCATTGGCCTCTCAATTGCTGGGCCTTGTCCTGGGGGCCCCGCTGGAGCTGCAGCCAGTGCTGGCTCCCACTGAGGCTGCCTGGCCAAGAGCAGCCCCAGGGGCACAGGGCATAGGCAGAGGGAGGTGGGGAGGAGAAAGAGCAGGGCCGAGATTGCCCTTGAAAGGCAGAGGCGCTCTGGGGCCCGCTCCTGGCCAGGGACCCTGCCCAGAGCCGTGCCCTGCTGGCCGGGGCCTTGAGGGGCAGCTGTCCAGCTGGGCCCAGCTGTGCCAGCAGCTCCAGCCGTGCTGGGGAGCCTTGCCAGCTCTGGGCCCTGCTGTGCACGAGGGTCCCTGTGTGCCACTGGCAGCTGGGGCCTCAGACACCTCCTCTCTCCACAGGAGCACCTCTGGAACTTCACAAGACCAGCCAAAGGCCTCAGTGCGGGAGAACTGGGCCTGTCATCATGCATCTCCGTGCTAGTGTCCATTGTCCCTTCCAGAGGTGTATTACCAGCTTATTGATGGAAATATGCTGCAGCCAGTACCTAGAACAGAACCGTCTCTCCCTGAAGGGCCTGGCGTGGCTCTCCATCCAGGACAGGAGGTGCAGCCCTCTAGCCAGGGAATGGATTGTTCCAGAAGTTATATTTACTTGTAAAAATTTTAAATGTTTATTAAAAACCTTATTAGAAATATAACAGGACACTGAATAAGGAAAATGTTACGTCGTCGGGAGTAGAGGTTTTTTCCCACCACATTCTCATCCACACAATGGAGGTTTCACCTTTTAACTCTTTTGCCCTTCTTAAAGTTCTGTCCATCGACTCCTTCTTTGATGCCCAGTGGTGGAGTTTACTTCCTTACATCTCACTTGGAGGTCAGGTGCTGCTGTCGTAGCAATTTGACCCTCTTATATGTCCCAAACTTAGTTAACGCCAAGATAACACATCAGTGGATAAAACATATCTATAAATATATAAAACTTCTCTTAACATATATACATGACATTAATCCTTTAATTGTGAGAGTCAACTGTCGCATTATTCATCTATCACAGGCTTGAGTCCAGCTTCAGCTCAGGTGTCTGTGTGCTACCACCCGCACTGGCGGAGCTGCTCGTCTGGACACAGCCAGGCATGGGCAGGCAGCAGCTGGGCATGGGACTCATTCGACCAACAGCACTCTCATGTTATCTTTGTCTTTTCTTTTGAAACATTTAGATATGTTTTTCCTTTGTAGCATTGAGAAATGTTTTTCATAGAATACGGACACCAGATATTTGTTCCCCTTTCCTCCAACAGTTCTGTATTTGTCCAAGTAGTTTTACAGTCAGGGAAACCTAGAATCTTCTGACACATTGGCAATAAATAGTAAAATTGCTTTTAATTCTTAATGTTTAGTCTTACTCAGCCTGGAAAGACTGGCATATCTCAGGGGAATTATCCCAAGCAGGCTCAGGGCACTCAGGTTCTGAGCAGTCCTGCTGGGGTCCCTGTGTGGGAGACACATCCCGAAACCTGGGAGTGACTGCACGAGATGCCCATGGTGGGGAAAGGACAGAGGGGAAGAGCAAGGCTCCAGTGTGTCCTTAGTGGGCCTGAGCCTGTCCCCTGGGGCTGGGGGAGCTGTCACGGGGCAGGGAGGGCCAGGGCTGGCAGTGGCTGCTCAGGGATGGCTTTGGCCCGTGTCCCTGGCAGCAGCCACTGCCCAAGCAGCTGCGCTGCCCCTGGGCTCTCCTCCCGGCCTGCTGGGCTTTGTTGGCTGGCACAGCCTGTGCCAAGGGCCGGCAAGGTGCCTGCAGGCCCCAGCTCTGGGGGAAACAGAGAACGTCCTGCCCATATCCACCGTGCTGCCAGCTCAGCAGTGCAGCACAGCACGGGCTCACGCTCCCCATCGCTCCCACAGATGCAGCCGGCACCACAACACATGTTCGTGATGCCCAGAAAGGCCTCAGAAGTGTCTTCTATATGGGAACAGGCTGCTGGGCAAGGTTAATGGCAGGCCTGCTATTTTTGGACCTTATTCTCATGTTGTGCTGTGTCAAAATCTGGTGTAACTGGAAGAAGAAATGGTGAGTGGTCATCTTTCCCTGAAAGAGCTTCTTTTGAAAGTCTGATGTAGAAAAAAGCATTCCCACTGAGGCTGCAGTGGAGTTGTGGCCAGTCCCTGGTTCTCCAAATAACTCTGCTGAGGGTTCTGCTGCTGCCCAGTGCTTCCATTGGCGTCTCAATTGCTGGGCCTTGTCCTGGGGGCCCCGCTGGGGCTGCAGCCAGAGCTGGCTCCCACTGAGGCTGCCTGGCCAAGAGCAGCCCCAGGGGCACGGGGCAGAGGCAGAGGGAGGTGGGGAGGAGAAAGAGCAGGGCCGAGATTGCCCTTGAAAGGCAGAGGCGCTCTGGGGCCCGCTCCTGGCCAGGGACCCTGCCCAGAGCCGTGCCCTGCTGGCCGGGGCCTTGAGGGGCAGCTGTCCAGCTGGGCCCAGCTGTGCCAGCAGCTCCAGCCGTGCTGGGGAGCCTTGCCAGCTCTGGGCCCTGCTGTGCACGAGGGTCCCTGTGTGCCACTGGCAGCTGGGGCCTCAGCCACCTCCTCTCTCCACAGGAGCACCTCTGGAAATTCACAAGACCGGCCAATGGCCTCAGTCATGGAGAACTGGGCCTGTCATCTTCAATCTCCGTGCCAGTGTCCGTTGTCCCTGCCACGGCTGCATGATCAGCTTATTTCTGGGCATGTGCTGCTGCCACCACCACCCAGAACAGGAGCCTCTGTCCCTGAACGTGCTGGCCCTGGTGTCCAGCCAGGACTGAAGGTGGGCCCCTCCTGCCAGAGAAAGTCTTGATCAGCATCTTTCTCCTCTGCTCTCTATGTGGTGGCACCAGCCCTGCCTGTGCTGATTTTCTGGGCACAGCCAGATTTGTGCTGGCAACAGCCGGGCATGGGTCTCCTGAGACTAGGAGCTTCTATAGTTATTTTTAATTTTGGAAGATTTAGGAACATTTTTCATAGACTATTCCCCTAATAGTTCTTCCCCTTTTCCACAATAGTTCTATATTTTTCAACGTAGTTTTAGAATTTGGAAACACATAGAACATTTTCACACTTCTAGAATTAAAAACTATTACATTTAATTGGTAATCTTTATTCCTGGAAGAACTAACTTCACTGAAGAAACATAGTCTACTGCAGAGGCTCATTGCCCAGGGCAGATTTGTATCTTCTCACAAGTAACCAAGAACCTTTTTTCTCATATTTTCTGGGATTTCTGAGAAGCTCGCCTCTTGGTCTTCAGAGGCAAACTTTGAGCACAGTAGGAATCTCTTCAAGTCACCATCTTTGTTTGCTTCTGCCAAGAACTGCCTCAGTTCCAGAGCAGAGGCTTCTCTCAGCTTCCTGCCGCCCCGCTCCCCCCAAGCCTGTCCTGAGCCCTCTCCTGCAGCTGCTGCACTGACATGGAGCTGCTGTAAAACACAACAGCTCTGCCACAGCTGCTCAGCTGGATTGGAAAAGCTTTCTGGCCGTGTTTACATTAGGCTGGTGGCTTCTTGAAACACAAGGTGAGCTTCTGAATGCTGTGTTTCACCTGGCACAGGAACTGATGCTGCCTTTCTCATGGAGCCTAAACTCCCATGGGTTTTCAACGCTTTCTGGCCAGCATACGGCCTGGAAAACCATTTAATGCAGCCATTTAGTACTGAAAATGGCCCAGTCTGTGTACCAAAGGAACTTGTTTAAATGCTGGAGCACACCAGCGCATCCTTCCAGGGCATATCTTTCTCCCCCACACCTCTCCCTCCATGACTGACAAACAGCACCTTTGACAGTTCTTTCCTCCAGAAGCTGAATGGCACCATTTTTTTGGGGGGAGGAAAAAAAAGGAAATGTTCTGGGATACCATCATCATCATCATCATCACAATGAGCTGCAAATCAGTTAAATGACATCAACAACTCAGACTGTGGACTTATTTCTCAGAGTGCAGCACTGGCTGTACTACCCCTTGAAACTGCAGATGTGCTACAGTCTTTAAAATCAGGTGGACGCAGACGAAATTTGGAGCCAAGCCCAGCTCTGGGAGAGCTTTAGGGACTGGGCCTCCACGGGCACCGCTGTGTGCCTGGAGTAACCTGCCCCAAGCCATCTGCCACCTGAAGAGCCAAGTGGGGCACGGAAAAGCACAGGCTGCAGAGGGGCTGGGAGTGCAGGGAGCCCATCCTGGTCAGGACTAACACGCTCATCCCACCTTTGGACTGGGTTTGGATGGAGACCAGAGCTAATAGCTCGCAAAAGAAAAAGAGGGTACAAAGGTCCCTGGAGTCCCCTGCCCCAGGAAAGGAAGAGGGCAATATGTGGCTGGGGATTTAAAAGGAGGCTGTGTTCCCCACTAGTTGAGAGAGACAACCCCACAAGCAGATGTCCCAATGGACTCTCTCCCTATGAGAGGGAGTCATAGTGAGTTTTTCATCTACAGCATAATATTAAAATAGACCCTATATGATGTAAGATATGTTTTGTAACTAGCTCAAGGAATCTGTGAGAGAATGAAGAAATTCTGCGCATAGATATAACAGCTCCAAGACACCAAAATTCCACGAGAAGAATTATTAACTTCTTATCGGGAAGAACCAGACTTCTTCCAGACTCGAAAGAGGCAGAGGAATTGATTTACAAAATGAGGGGGGAGCAGAAGTTAAGCAGAAGACACCCTTTGTTTGAAAAGAATTTTTGAATCATGTATGAGATATATGAATATACAACAGGCTATTGCTTTTAAGGGTTAATCCTTTGTTAGCAAGCCATGCTTTTGGGGCCTTGGTGCCCAAGAAGCATCTGGACAATCAGAGTTAGGACAATAAAGGAGAATAAAAAGAAAAAAATTGCTTTTTATTCTCCTTTATTGTCCTAACTCTGATTGTCCAAATTAATATTGCTCTAATTTTTATTACTCATTTTAAAACTATTTTATTTACTATTAAACTTTTAAAATTTTAGAACAAGTGAATGGCATTTTTCGCAAGTGGTTATGTAATTTATTATATCAGCAAGTGTGTAACCAAGAAAGCCCTAATGCAGAAGAAGTAGAGTTAGTTACTTGCTGGGTCAAATTCTTAGAAGGAGATTCAAAGGTATACAAAGTAAAAAAAAAGATAAAGAGCAGAAATCTGAGGGAAAGGATAAAGAAAACAAGAGAGTTATTCAAAAGAGGTGGGATCCCCTTGATTATGTAGCCCCACCAACTCTTCTTCCCAACTATCAAGCCACCCCCCCCTGCTTAACACCCAGCCTCCTGCTTCTCAAAACCAACCTTTACCCCCTCCAGTGATCCCCGCCTCTCCTCTGTATCCTCAGGGAATCTCCATGTCATTTTTACCCCCTCCAACAACTCCACTCCCCCATATATATCCACCCCTTGATGCTTTTCCTCTGCTGCCCCCTACACCCACTAACCTGCAGCATGCTCAACCTCTAAGTCAGAATACAACACTTTTCCCTGAGAAAAAGCCTCTGCATATATCCTCCAACCTAACAACTGCACCTTTCCGAAAATGATAACAAAGAATTAGTGAGCCAGTCGAATAACCCTTCAGATGCTGGCCCTTACTGTAATACCAGATCAAAAAGGGGTGTAAGGCCAGAGGTAAATCTGGACAGGCTGTTTCCCCTGAGGGAAGTCCCTCTAGGAGGGGGTGTGGGAGGAATAGGTTTGTAAATGCACCCCTGACAGCCTCTGAAGAAAGAACCTTGAAAAAGGAACTGGGTAACCTGGTAGAAGATCCCATTGGGACAGCACAGCAATGAGATCAGTTCCTGGGTCCCAATATATATACCTGGGGGGAGCTGCATTCTGTTATGAACATCCTCTTCTCCCCAGAGGAGATATGCCTCATTAGGCCAGCAGGGTTAAGATCTGGGAGAAGGAAAACTGCACCAGACCCCCAGGTGAGCGAAAACTGCCTGTAGTGGACCCAAATTGGAATCCCATCCAGGAAGAGGGCCAGGGAAACATGCAAGACTACAGCACCCGAATTATAAGAGGCATAAAAGAATCTGTACCCAAAAGCAGCAATTAGCATTTGATGGGAGTCAAGAAAAGGATGAGTCCCCGGGGTCATGGCTAAATCGATTAAAACAAAATTTTCAGTTACATTCCAGCATTGATCCTGATGGACCAGAGGGCCAAGTATTATTAAAAGTATGGTTTGTTACCAAAGGTTGGCCTGACATCAGGCAGAAATTAGAAAAATTAAAAGACTGGAAAAATTGGAAGACTGGCAAGAAAGGGGAATTAAGGATCTGGGAAACTCTGAAAATTTATTTAAGGAGACATGAGGAGAACAGAACAAAAGCAAAAATTATGGTGGCAGTAACAAGAGGAAGCCTAGAAGTGGGAAGAGGGGAGCCAAAAGGGGGAGCAGAAATAAAGTGAAGCTGGGTAAATGGAAAAAACCACCATTAGATTATGTGTATTGCTGTTACTGTGGCTAAAGAAAGCATGTTAAGCAGTCCTGTAAAAAAATTACAAATGGATGAAGCAATTGAGAAAGAACAGGACACCCTAGTATTGTAAACAAAGGGCCCCAATGTAGGCAGGGATGACGTGGAGGACTCCATGTTCTCCAAAAGCAAATTTATTACTTTATAATACTATATTATATTAAAGAATACTATACTGTACTATACTAAAGAATACCGAAAAGATACTTACTCAATGCTAAAAAGATAATAATGAAAACTCGTGACTCTTTCCAGAGTCCCAACACAGCTTGGCACTAATTGGCCAATGAGTCAAAACAACTCACACCAGAGTCCAAAGCGGCAATCACCCTTGGGTAAACAATGTCCAAACACATTCCAGACGAGCACAACACAGGAGCAGCAAAGGAGATAAGAACTGTTTTCCTTTTCTCTGAGGCCTCTCTCACTACCTTTCAGCTTCCCAGAAGAAAAACCCTGGGCAAAGGGATTTTTCAGAGAATGTGAATGTCACACCCTAGAGAAGATTCTGAGAGGAGATGATGATTAGGGGTGTCAGGAGTCAACGCTGTGGGGGATGAGATTGGACACTAGATAGAGTCCCTGATAAACTTAGAAATTGGTCCCCAGAGTGAAGAATATGAGTTTTTAGTGGACACGGGTGCTGATCGATCCTGTGTGACAAAGCTTCCCAGAGGGGCTCAGCTAAGCAAAAAGATCTGCCAAATGTGGGGAGCAAAAGGGGAACCGTTCAGAGCCCAGGTTACAGAGAGCATAATTATAAAAGGCGATTCAAAGGAATGTAGGGATGATTTCCTTTATATCCCAAAAATAACTTGTAACTGGGGCGAGGCTTGCAAGTAAAGATGGGAATTGCAGTAGTGCCAAAGGAGGGGAGGATTTGGTACCCCAAACAATATTATTAACTGGACAGGATTTGGGAGAAAATAACCCAGTAGTCTGGGCGGAAGGAGGAGGGCCAGGGTTGTTAAATATCCCACCAATTAAGACAGAAATGCAGTCAGAAATTCCCCCTGCTCAGGTTAAACAATACCCCATCTCCCCTGAAGGCCAGAGAGGACTAACAGCTGTGATACAGGGACTCGTGGAAGAAGGCATACTAGAACCATGCATGTCACCACAAAATACACCAATGTTAGCTGTCAAGAAGGCTGACGGAACCTATGAATTGGTGCAGGATTTGAGGGAAATTAACAAACAATTTCCAGATAGCCAATAGTATCAAATCCATATCCTCTTCTTAGTCAAATTCCACAAGAGCATGCATGGTTCTCAGTAATAGATTTGAAGGATGCCTTCTGGGCCCGTCCATTAGAGGTGGGGAGCAGGAATTTGTTTGCCTTTGAACGGGAAGACCCACACTGCAAATGTAAACAACAACACAGGTGGACCTGCCTCCCACAGGGATTCACAGAGTCCCCTAACCTATTTGGACGAGCCTTAGAGGATCCTTTAAAATCCTCTGTACCTGGGGAAGAAATACAAATTCTACAATATGTGGATGACCTGCTAATATCAGGCAAAGATCAAGAACAAGTCAAACAGGCCAGTATAAGTTTACTAAACTTTCTGGCAGATAAAGAATTAAAAGGATCAAAGAAAAACCTCCAATTTGTAGAAGAAGAGATAAAGTACCTGGGACATCTAATTGGAAAAGGGTAGAAAAAGCTCAGTCCTGAAAGAGTTGTGGGGATCCTGTCAATTCCACCACCCAAGACTAAAAAAGATGTAAGAAAGCTAATAGGTCTAATGGGCTCTTGTATATTATGGATTGATCAGTATACTCAAGCTGTAAAATTTTTGTATGAAAAATTAACAAGGACAGAACCTGTAGTCTGGACTCTGGAGGATACCGAACGGTTCCAAGACTTAAAGGCTCGATTGACGAAAACCCCAGTTTTGAGTCTGCCTAATTGAAGAAAACCATTTGATCTGTTTGTTAATGTTAATGAATGGATAGCATATGGAGTGATAACCCAAGGCTGGGGGGGAAGCAGGAAGCTGGTGGCTTATCTGTCAAAATTACTGGATATGGTTGCAAGAGGGTGGCCAGCCTCTATTCAAGCTGTGGCAGCCACAGCTACCTTATTAGAAGACACTCCAAATCCTACATTAAATGGAAGGATTTCAGTACACACATCCCATTATTTGAGGACAGTGTTAAGCCAAAAACTCCTCAGTGGCTAACACACAGCTGAATCCTGAGGTATGAAATAACCCTGATGAATGTCAAGAATCTAGAGACTGTCACCTCAAAAGGTTGAAACCCTGCTCAATTCTTAACCGGGGAACCAAAAATGGAAAATTTAGATCATAATTGTATAGAGCTAATTGAGATGCAAACAAATGTAAGAGAAGAGCTAGAAGAAGACCCCTTACCATATGGAAGGATCCAGTATATAGATGGATCCTCCCAAACAGTAATGGGAAAATGGGCATCAGGATACGCCATTATTGAAGCAGAGGAAAACAAAGAAAAAGGGAAATTACCCTCAAATTGCTCTGCACAAACTGCGAGGTATATGCCCTAAAGAGAGGTTTTGATTTATTAGATGATATAGGGACAATCTACATGGATTCTCAATATGCCTTTGGGATAGCTCATACCTTTGGAAAAATCTGGCCAGAGAGGGCATACCTTAACTCAAAGGGGAAAAATCTGGCACATGAAAGTCTGATAGGGAAGCACTTGAATCCCTCAGAGGACCAAAAGAAATTGCCACAGTCCATATTAAAGGCTACTAAAAAGGGGATACCCCTGAAATCCAAGGAAACAAATTAGCAGACCGGGCAGCCAAAAAAGCAGCCTTTGAAATGCTGGACTCAGTCATAGTCCTAAGGGTAAAAAAAGACCAGGGGAAAATAAAGGAAGAGGGGGTTCCAGTTTTCAAGGACAAGGAGCTAAAAGAAATAGAGCAAATGGGAGCAGTAAAAACAGGGGATGGAAAGTGGTGGACCCCAGATGGATGATAAATATTCAACTGAATAATAACCAGGAAAGTGATGGAAGAGATATACCAATTAACTCACTGGGGAACACAATGAATATATGATCATTTCCTGAAATATTGCATGGGGACAGGAATATATGAAATGGCCAGATCCATCACAGGAGAATGTCTAACCTGCCAAAAAGTCAACAAAAAGGTAATGTGAAAAACAACTCCAGGAGGGAGGAAATTAGCCATAAGACCTTTCCAGAGTATTCAGGTTGATTTTACTGAATTAACTCCAGCCCGAGGGTATAAACACCTATTGGTCATACTTAACCACCTAACCCACTGGGTTGAAGTGTTCCCCACAAGAAACTCAAACTGTGACAAAAGTTCTCTTGGAAGAAATTCTTCTGAGATATGGGCTAGTAAATCTTATTGATTTGGACTGTGGCCCCCACTTTACATCCAGTGTTCTGCAACAAGTCATCAGGGCCCTGGGAATAAAGTGGGAGTTACACACCCCTTGGCACTCTCAGAGTTCTGGGAAGGGCGAGAGGGTGAATCAAACCTTAAAGCATATCTTAACAAAATTGGTCTTAGAAACCCAATAGAACTGGGTCAAATGTTTACATCTAGCCCTATTACAAATAAGAACAAGAGCCAGAACAGATCTAGGGGTCTCTCCTTATGAAATGCTGCTTGGGCTGCCTTTCTTGCTTACCCTGTACAGTACCAGGGAACATCTAGAAGGGGGCATGACAATGCAAAAATACTTAGAAACAGTAACAGCAACCCTGGAAGAACTAAGGGAAAAGGGACACCTTCCCCAAACTTCCCCACTGAACTGTAAAATACGTAGTATTAACCCAGGAGACCGGGTATTGATTAAATCATGGAAAACCTCTCCACTCACTGCTCGCTTTGAGGGCCCCTTCCAGGTGCTGCTTACAACAAACACCGCAGGAAGAGCAAAGGAGCGGGGGTGGACACATGCAAGTCCAGTGAAGGGTCCAGTACAACCCCCAAATGAGGCAAGCAAATGGACTATAGGCAGCAGAGACAATAAAGACTTGAAATTGGTCCTGAGGAAAACAGCAAAAGAAGCGCAACCCTGAACACAACCCCCCACGGGAAGCATCTACATTGTTATCCTTAAATCCTTAAAGCTTGTTAATGTTTGTTATAGTACAAGGTCAAGTTTTGTTCAGCTAAGAATGACAATCAAAATAAGATCTCAGTTTCTGGTACTGTTCCATAGAGCACTCTCCTTGCAACCCTAATTGGGACCAAATTGAAGAAAGGGAGTCGGTACAATAAAGGTCATGGCAGAATGTCTCCAGAAGAAGGGAAAACCAGAAGCGGGAGGCAAGACTGGATTGGGAAATACCTCCAGGAAATACTCTCTGGGCACCGAGAAAACCCCTGTGGTTCGAGAGGTGAGGAGGCCAGCCCGTACCAGACTCCCACTCGTAGCAATGCTACTACTCACCCACTTTGGAGGAAGTGGAGGAAACACTTGTGAGAAGTGTTACTATCCCTTGTATAGAGGAGATACAGTACGTGTACTCATCAGAGTACACACAGACATGAATCCCAAATGCATCGATCACTCCCAGTTAACAACCTGTAAAGAAGAAAATAAACTATATGGGCTGGCTAAAAATATTGCAAACCCAAGCCAGAGGATGTCAGGAGAGTGCCCTGTGAAAGAAAGATGGGTATGCTTTGAACAAGGAAGTGAAACCAACTCAGAGGATACATTCAAAGAGAAAGAAGTGCAATTGAAAAGACAAAGGGATAGAGAGGGACAAATATACAGAAAGAATCTTTTTTATCAATATGGTACAAAAGAATTTAATTTGATTCATTGTTGAGTGTGCAGGGGGACACACTTAAGTGAAATTTGGCCATGGGACAGTATCAGTTTAGGTCCCCTAGACATTTTTAAATGGATTACATCAAGAAAAAGCACAGTGGTACCCAAAAGAAGGGAAGGTGAGTGGAAGCTTAAATCAACAACAACAGGGGAAGAGATCAATAACATTAAAAAGTGTGTGCTGGATTGGCATGGCTAACAAATCAGCCATGGCATTGCCTTCTGCTAAAAAATCTGGAAGAGAAGAATGTGAGCGAATGTGCATTACAAAGTAAAGTTCTTGTTGAATGGAAAGAAGTAGGATTAACTTTTTAAGCAAACCATATAACTGATCATCAGAAACTTCTTTCAGCAGAGATCCTTCTGCTCTTTCCACCACACCTGCAACGTAAATTGAATCCGTTACTAAATTAAAAGGAAATGTGAATTTTGAAAAGACCCGTACAACTGCTGCTAACTCTGTAATCTGTGCAGAACCATCTACTTCCTCAATATCTGATTCCCATTTTTTTGTCTCTGAATTTTGCCAAGCAATCACAGACCTTTTAGACTTCCCAGAACCGTCTGTAAAAAATGTGATTGCCTCGAGGCGTGCATTACTTCTTAAAGGCTTATGAATTAATTTTAAAGATGAACTTAATAGCTCATGTTTGGGACAATTGACTGACATTTTTCCTGCAAAATTTTCCAAAGCAAATTGCATGACTTCTGAATTTTGAATTAACCATTCTAAATAGATGGATGTGACAGGCAGGAAGATTTCTGCAAAATCTTTTCCTGCAAGGGAAAGCATTCAAGATCTAGCCTTGATAATCAATTGTGAAATAATTTCAGGGCAAGTTGTTATAGTTTTACCCAATTGACGCGATAGGAAAACCCACTCTAAGATTATCAGATGGTCCTTCTTCTCTAGATCCCAATGGAATATTAAACCATGAAGCTGTGGACTCTCTCCTAAAACTGCAAACAAAAAAGACAGGTTAGGATTATGATGAGCCTGATGTGACTGGATGGCTCTCATCACTTTGTCTTAAAGCATTTTGAGCTTCTTTGTAGAATTCTCGCGGTGAGTTTAAGGCTGTGTCTCCTCTCAACAAATCTGCCAGAGGAGCCAAGTCCTGATTTGAAAGGCCTAGTAGTGGACGAAGCCAGTTCAGAGTCCCTACCGGCTGCTGCACTTCATTCCATGTCTTTGGATTTGTCCTCAGCTGGAGTGGCTGCGGGGTTACCGTTTGTTCTGTCATCCTGTATCCTAAATATTTCCAGGGAGGAAGTGTCTGTATTTTTTCCTTTGCTACAGCGAGTCCTGCTTTCTCCACTGCTGAGATGACCTGATCTGTTGTCTCCTGCATTGATGCTTGGTCCTTGGCTGCTACTAAAATATCTTCCATGTAATGTAATATGAGAGAATTTGGATATTGTGCACGAACTGAGGAAAGTATTTTTGCAACATACCACTGGCATATACTCGGGGAATTTCTCATTCCTTCTGGTAGAGAAAGCCAATGATATCTTTTCAAGGGTGCTTGCTGATTTATGGATGGGATGGAAAATGCAAATCTTGGTGCATCATCTGGATGCAAGGGAATATTGAAAAAACAGTCTTTTAAATCAATAACACTTAACTTCCAATCTTTTGGAATCATAACAGGAGAGGGTAAACCTGGTTATAAAGAACCCATTTCTTGAATCACTTCATTAACTTTTCTGAGATCCTGCAACAACCTCCATTTCCCACTGTTTGGCTTTTTGATTACATAAACTGGGGTGTTCCAGGGACTAGTAGTTGGAGTTAAGTGACCTTTGTTTAACTGTTCCTGTACCAACTGCTCTAAAGCAGCAAGTTTCTCTTTGGGTAAGGGCCACTGGCTGACCCAGACGGGTGTATTAGATGTCCATGTCAGTTTTAAAGTGTTATGTCCATCAACAGCTTTTGTTAAAATCCAGTTTCTAACCTCAGACCCCATTGCGACAAAATGCCCCGGCCCCAAAGAACAAAATCAGCTCCTACAATGAATGGTCTTGTGGTGGCAACACGACCTGCAGGCCCCTCAAATGTGCCTGAGTGGGAGCTTCGAGAGCTCTCACAGTGACACCAATAGCTGCCAGCTGAGCCAGCGCAGGCACCGTGGCCCAGTCCTGTGGCCATTCCGGTGTCAGATGCCGTCTGCTCCGGGATCTGTCAGGCCACTGAGGGTGATGGCTGCCCGAGGGGCTGCAGCACACAGGTGAGCTGAGGCCGCCCGCGGCTGATGAGCCTGGTCCAGGCCATGGCAGCTGTGCTGTTCTGGGACTCTGGTAGGAGGAAAGCTTGTGCTGTGGTCAGTCCTTTGGGTAAAAAGCATGGAGGGTCTGGACACAAAGCTAACGCTGTAATTTCCTGTGAACAGGTGACAGACAGCACAGCTGGAATGACATAAAAACCTTCTGCATGGGATCTGCTCACTCCCACGATGAGGAACTGACGTGGTTGTGGTTCAGGCCCCAGCTGTCCTGTGGGCACTGTGTGAGCAATGGCATTGGTCAGCACCACTGGCTGGGCTGGGGACAGCTCCAGTCTGGTACCTGGGGACATTGTGGTCGGCAGTCCTGCACAGACGTGCTGCAGCTCTGACCGTGGTGGCCTGTGGTGCTCTCTGCCCCTGGTGCAGGGTTCCTGTGTCATGGCAGCCACTGCCCCGTGCCGGGCTGCACATTTCCCGGCAGATGGCACGGACAGCCCTGTGCTGGGTGACAGCTGTTAGCACGTGACAGAAACCTCTGCATCCACTGTTTCTGGGCAGTGGCCTTCTGCGGGCCCCAGGACATCCCCTTTGAAATGACCTCTCTGGCCACACGAATGGCACGTGTCCCTTGGAGTCTGCTGGTTTTCAATTGCACCTCTGAATGCTCTTAGAGCCTCTGCTAGGGCTTGTGTTTGCATTTCTGCTGCTTTTTCCTGCTGCTTTGGGGTGTTTTCCTGAGCTGCTGTGATGGCACTGGCCAGCACCTCTGCCTGCATGGCTGCTGCAGGCTCAGGGGTGCCCAGGCGGTTCAAGCATCCACGAGCTGGGTCAGGCTGGGCTCAGGACCCTGTGGCAATGCACCTAATACTTTTTTGCAGCTCGTGTTTGCATTAGAAATTGCGAGCCATCTTAATAACTCTTGTCTGGCTCGGTCTATTGGAATCTGCTTTTCCAATGCTATTTTCAAACAGTCCAAAATCTTAATATAAGGCTCATCTATTCTGTGTTTTATTTCTGTGAAATCTAGTTCTGGTTTGTTGCCATCATGAACCTGTAACAAAGCTGTTTTTGCTGCTTCTTTGATATCCTGTAATACTTGTTTATTGAGAGTTCGGGCTTGTGTTTGAGGATCTGTATGAGCTCCTCAACCTGAGAGCTGATCTATAGTCAAATTTGCAGTAGCTGGAGTTCCTGCATAACCTCTCAAAAGGTCATTTAACAAACGTTTCCATGCCAGTTCCCACTGAGAAAATTCCATTAAGGACAGCAGGGATGTGCAAAGCTGCTTTAAATCGTGTGGAGTAAATACATTTGCTGTAAAGGTGGCTTGTAAAAGACTTCTGAAATATGCAGAATCACTACCATACAAACGAGAGGCTTTGCAAATCTCTTTTAACTCAGCAAAACTGATCTGCTGCCAGCTCCCTCTCGGTGCAGGACCTGCTGTGCACCTCACAGGAAAAACTTTTAACTTTGATGCAATTCCCCACTCTCCTTCCTGAACTGCATCCTTTCTTATCCTCTGCCAGGTATCTGTGACAACTTCTGTGTTAAACTCTTCCTTAGATTATTTGGAATTACATTGTGGAGCATAAGAATAATTTGTTTTTTGTTCCGGCAAGGTGTCGGATATGGGCGCCGCCATCTTGGACAGGGTGACTTCCGGGGCACCACTTCCGGTTCCCACGCTCGGCAGGGAGGGGGCGTGCCCTCCCGGGCTGCGGGCGGGGAGCAGGGGCGGGGACACCACCCAGGCTCCGCCCATAAAAGGGGCGTGTCCCTGCTCTGATGGGCAGGAGCTCAGGGAGGAGCCACCCAGGGACTGCTGGGAGCCCGGGGAGGAGGGCGAGCCACGCCCACGAAGGGCGGGGCTGGGCCGGGGCCATCATGGCGTCTGCCATGAGCTCCTCTGTTCTCAGAGTGGGCACAATCGGCTCAGCTTTTTTCCATTGTACTGCCAAAATTCACCGATTTTGAGCACCAAAGGGAGCTTTTCAGAGGGAATACAGAGGACTTAGGTGTGGCAGGGATTGTGAAAGATGTGGTTTGCAGAGGAGCCTGGCCAGGGCTGGTCTGCTCCCCTCTCTCCCAGGACGGGGGTGGGGAAGGGGGAGGGCAGCTGGCCTGGCCACCTCCCGGCCGCTCCTCCGGGGTTTCTGGTTCTCGACTGGGATAAGGGAAGGCTTCTGGGTCCCCTCAGAACTCCTCTTTCTCCTCTCCTCCCGGTCCTGCTGTTGCTGCCTGCATTCTGCCCTGTCCCTGATCTTTGCTTGCTTGTGTGCATTCTTTGCTTGCTTTGCACTTTCCATTGTTACAAATTTTAAGACTGTCCTGAATATTGGACGCAGCTTTAAGTTGGACTTCTTATTCTTTTCCATGTTATGTAATTTCAGTCCAACCGAATCCCAGAAGTCTGGATCGAGTTTCTGAGACATGTCTGAGTTTGGGAACTCTGTTAAGACCCATTTTACAAGCTTTTTAAGCTGTTTCTTGTCAAACTGAATATCTTGAATTTCTAACTTATAATTGAAATATGAAAAAAAATCCTGCTCAGCTAAAGACAACCGATTTCCCATGGTGGCACTCACCAGAGTTTTCCAGTTGTCCTTCTTGGTATGAAATTCTTCCCAGGTCCTGGGTCACAACAGTGACAAATCAGCTGAGCTGAGCGGCAGAGTCCTCTGAGGCTGCGGTGCTGCTCCAGTCCCATCTCTGATTACAGCCTCCTCTTCACCAGTATGAGGCTTTGATTCGAGATTCCCTCTCAATCTCAAATGCCTTCTTCTGGGTTTTCTATTTTAAAGGGACAAAAAACTCAGGTGCAGGCCTGCTCCCTCAAAAACACAAATACCAAGGAAAAATGTCCTATTTTGATTGAGGTAATCAAAAAATCCCTAGACCATCTTCCTCAATAGGAGAAATACTGTCCGGGCGCCACGTGCTGGGTTCTTTTTTCTGGGGCCAGGTGTTATAAACCTTCAAAAAGGGAACCCAGCACACCCAAGGATAGCTCAGCTATTACCTTTGGAGGCAAATAATGAGCAGGATGGCTTCTGCTGCAGTGTTAGAAACAAAAAAGGTTTAATAAAAGGCAAAATAACAAACAGAAAAATCCGATCGAGGTACAGCAGTCTGCCACTGGTATAAACACCTTCACCAAAGCCCTTTGGTTCTTTTGTCCTCCCCTTTTCTACCTGATGGGTCAGGCGGGACTTTTTGGCTTCTATCCAGTTAGGTGACCCAGAGTTTTTACTGAAGCCTCTGGGGTCCTTTGAGGTGGCTTGTCACCTGATCGTTGGGAGAAACTTCTGGGCTTCTTTCCTTTTTTGGGGGATAAAGGTTAGCTTTGCCACTCTGTAATTAGGGGGGCACTCTCCTACATTCCTACATCCAGGGATGTTTCACAGGGCCTGAAAAGAGTCTGGAGTGTGACCAGGAGCCAGCCCAGAGCTCCCCAGGCTGCTGTGCAGCTTTGGCCTTATCCATTCACATCCGACTCCCACAAACTTACCTGAGCCCCTTGCAGTGCCCAGTTCCCTGAGGCAGAAGGGGACTCCAGCACACCATGGAAATGGGTCTGATCTCTGCTCCCTTCTAGATGAGGTGTCTGGGAAGGCTTCTCCATTAGCTTGGCTGCATAAAGTGTTGGTCCTATCTGAGCCACCATCAGGTATGTTCTCAGTGTGCCACCAAGGAATAATTGTTGTGAACCTGGCAGGAATCAGGTGACAGAAGTTTCTGTGGCTCTTGTGTTCCAGGTGTGTCTGCAGGGAGGACTTGTCTAGCTGCTTTGCTGATTCCTACACAAAAGCCCAGCTCCCATGGCAGGGGTGAGTAGTGTGTCCCTGATGACCCCACAGGCTGAGCCCTGCTTTTGTGGGATCCGTTCCTGGGAAATGGAACTCTGTTGCTCTAAGGTCCTCCGAGGAGAAAGAACAAAGCTACAGGACACCAGAAACCCCATGAGCCATCCAAAAACATGAGGCAAATGCTGAAAGAATTGCTGCAGGGAGGAGGACAAGGTGGGTGCATTTCCCTCATGCTTCCCCTGGGAGTCAGCAGCCGGGGGCTTTGGCTGCACATCTGGACACGCCGTGCCAGGCACAGTGGGAAGGGATCCATGGCAGCCTCGCTGCCCCGCTGCTGCTTTCACGCCCTGCAGGGCTGCTTCCCAGCCTGGCCTGGCGGCAGCTTCTGCCCAGCCTCTGCAGGAAGGCATTTGGCATCAGCTGACAGGGAGCCCAAACTGCACCACGGGCCAGAGATCCCCTGAAATTTCATAGTCTCCAGGATGATCACTAAGGGCGGGTGTTATCATGAAAGTGGACCCTGGCCTACCCAGAAAATTGTGTGGATTCCTGATCCTTAACCATGACTTTCACAAGTACTGGCTGCTGAAGATGCCACCTCCCTAGTGGGGAACAGCCCCACCTGATCCAGCCGTCCCTCTTCCTTTCTCCAGAAGTGGATGGAGAGGCTGGGCAGAAGGCGGCGATTACCGGAGGAAGCAGTGGTTCTGTGCCAGACTCTGCTGTAGGACTGGAGGCGATGCCAGGCACAGGCCCAGGAGGTAATTGCTGTGCCTCTGGGCCTGAGCCCTGCTGAGGCTTGAGCTGCTCTCTCTGCTGCCTGGAAGTGAGGGAACAACCCAGGGGAATTATCGCGAGCAGGCTCAGGGCACTCGGGTCCTGAGCAGTCCTGCTGGGGTCCCTGTGTGGGAGACACTTCCTGAAACCTGGGAGTGACTGCACGGGGTGCCCATGGTGGGGAAAGGACAGAGGGGCAGAGCAAGGCTCCAGCGTGTCCTGAGAGGGCCTGGCTGGGTCCCCTTGGGCTGTGGGAGCTGTTCCGTGGGCAGATGGAGGAAGGGCGGCTGGGAGGACAGGCAGGAGGGAGTTTCCGAGGGATACTTGCAGCACTGCCTGCTGCAGTTCTCCCCAGGGATTCAAGGAGCATTTTCCTTGTGCGACTGAGAGAACCCCTACGGGCCCTGGGCTGCTCCAGGCACCTCTCCAGGGATGTTGCACAGGGTCTGCAAAGAGGATAGGGATTGACCATGAGCCTGCCCAGAGCTCCCCAGGCCCCTGAGCAGCTTTGGCCTTGTCCATTCACATCTGGCTCCCATGGCCTTACCTGACCTACATGCAGTGCCCAGTTCCCTGAGGCAGAAGGGGATCCCAGCACATCATGGAAATGGTTCTGATCTTTGCAAACTTCTAGGTTGGGATCAAGACATGGATTATCTGGGAAACCTGCTGGATTATGGCTTGAGACTCATGGGAAATCCTGGAGGCAAGTGCTCAATGTACCTTTCCTGAGAGAATACATAGTGACCAGGTGGCAAGAGCTCATACATTTGCCCTTTCACTTAAGATCATCTGAAGGTTGATGGAATATGGAAAATTTGTTCTGCTCCCTTCTGGAGCCCTGAGGGATCCCACAGGATCACTGTTAGTGGGAGGAAGGAGCATTTAGCTGTCCATCTTCCTCCCGTGTGCAATGCCCATGTGTCCTTCCATGTGCTCTGTGCAGACACAGAGAAGAGCAGAGAGGGAAGTGGCCGGGCCCAGGGCTGTGCCCCGGGGCTGAGCCTTGTGGGCAGCCTGAGGATCTCCTGCAGTGCTACAGGAGCTCTTCTGTCCTGCCTTTCTTTGCAGCTGAACCTGCTGGTGAAGGTGGTGCAGCTTCCCAAGCCACGTCCAGGACTGAGGCTCTGGGAGATGCTGAGGGTAGGTCAAGGCCTTTCCCCTGGGAGAGCTTCCAGCTCAGAGCCCAAAGCTGGGCCAGGGGGGCATCGCTGCAGGTGCCAGCACAGAACCATGCACGTGTGTGCCCTCGCCCTGCGCGATCCCCTCCCTGCTCCTGTGGCTCAGGCATGGCAGCGGTTTGGAAACAGGGGAGCCCTGTCCCTGCCATGAAAGCCAAGACATTTTCTGAAACCTATCCCCATGTTTAACACGCATGACATCCTGAAGATGCCGGCACCCAAATCAGGAAGTCTTCAATCTAATCCAACTGTCCTTTTTCCTGTCTGAAGTGATGGGCCAAACATCTGTGCAGAAGGAGGCACATCCTGGAGGAAGCATTTCCCCATGGGTAGCCCCTGCTGCAGGAAGGAAGGCGATGCCAGACACGGGCACAGGCACAGCAGGTAATTGCTGTCCCGGGCTCAGCCCTGGCCAGGGCTGTGTGGCAGCAGCTCTTCCCCCAGGGCCTGCCCTTGCCCAGCCTGGCAGCAGCCAAAGCTGGAGGCGCCTGGGCTTCCAGGCCTCTGGAACTCGTTCAGAGCCCCGGGGAAACGGGACTGGTGCAGCAACGTCCCTCGCGCTGCAGCTGCTGCGGAGCTGGCCCTGAGTGCCCAGAGGCCCAAGGCACAGGAGCAGCCCCGAGCGGGAGCCCTGCCGCCAGCCCAGGGCCAGAGCCAGCCCTGGCTCCCGAGTGAGCAGGGGCTGCGCTGGGTCCTGACAGGGCCTGAGCCTGTCCCCTGGGGCTGGGGGAGCTGTCACGGGGCAGGGAGGGCCAGGGCTGGCAGTGGCTGCTCAGGGATGGCTTTGGCCCGTGTCCCTGGCAGCAGCCACTGCCCAAGCAGCTGCGCTGCCACCGGGCTCTCCTCCCGGCCTGCTGGGCTTTGTTGGCTGGCACAGCCTGTGCCAAGGGCCGGCAAGGTGCCTGCAGGCCCCAGCTCTGGGGGAAACAGAGAACGTCCTGCCCATATCCACCGCGCTGCCAGCTCAGCAGTGCAGCACAGCACGGGCTCACGCTCCCCATTGCTCCCTCAGATGCAGCTGGCACCACAACACGTCTTCCCCATGCCCAGGAAGGCCTCGGAAGTGTCTTCTATATGGGAACAGGCTGCTGGGCAGGGTTAATGGCAGCCCTGCTTCTGTTGGACCTTATTCTCATATTGTTCTGTGTCAGAATCTGGTGTAACTGGAAGAAGAAATGGTGAGTGGTCATCTTTCCCTGAAAGAGTTTCTTTTGAAAGTCTGATGTAGACAGTAAGCATTCCCACTGAGGCTGCATTGGTGCTGTGGCCAGTCCATGGTTGTCCAAATAACTCTGCTGAGGGTTCTGCTGCTGCCCAGTGCTTCCATTGGCCTCTCAATTGCTGGGCCTTGTCCTGGGGGCCCCGCTGGGGCAGCAGCCAGAGCTGGCTCCCACTGAGGCTGCCTGGCCAAGAGCAGCCCAGGGGCACGGGGCAGAGGCAGAGGGAGGTGGGGAGGAGAAAGAGCAGGGCCGAGGTTGCCCTTGAAAGGCAGAGGCGCTCTGGGGCCCGCTTCTGGCCAGGGACCCTGCCCAGAGCCGTGCCCTGCTGGCCGGGGCCTTGAGGGGCAGCTGTCCAGCTGGGCCCAGCTGTGCCAGCAGCTCCAGCCGTGCTGGGGAGCCTTGCCAGCTCTGGGCCCTGCTGTGCACGAGGGTCCCTGTGTGCCACTGGCAGCTGGGGCCTCAGCCACCTCCTCTCTTCACAGGCACCATCTTGAAGAAAAGCTGAAAGCTGGTGGCTGGTCACGAGACTTCTACAGCCAGAAGAGCAATAGCAGCAGCTCTGAGTCTGATTATGAGTCTGATGAGTTTATATTTGCCCCTCCAACCCTTGTGGTGCTTGGAGGCCACAGGCCCAGCACTCCATGCAGGGCTGAAGGTGAAAGCCCTAGAACAGGATTTAGAAGTGCTCAAGTTAGCACTGTCTGAGAGCTTCCAAAATCACCTCTTCCCTGTTAATAAAGAGATGGAGCTGTCACCCCAGTCTCTGATGGCAGTAGCAGCAAAGGCCACCTGGTACCAGCACTGGCTGAGCTCCGTGCCCAGGGGCAGCTGGGGATGGGCATGGTGTGGGCAGGCAGGAGCCAGGCAGGGGCTGCTGCGACCAGCGGTGGGGCCCCGAGGGGATGGGGCAGCCCATGCTGAGCGTCCCTGGGCTGAGGGACATTTCCTTCCGTGGGATCATCTGGGCCCAGACCTCCTGCAGTGCCATGCCCAGGAAAAGAGGGAAGCCATCAAGAGTATCTCCAGGGACACAGCCTGACCAGCAATGTCAGCAGGCAAAACAAAGCTCCTCCCTAATTAACACACACTGGATAGGACCTAATTGATGGGCCATCACCAATGCAGGGTGCTGCACAGGGTCTGCTGTTCTCAGCCAGGGCCAGAAGGAAGGGAAGGGAAGGGAAGGGAAGGGAAGGGAAGGGAAGGGAAGGGAAGGGAAGGGAAGGGAAGGGAAGGGAAGGGAAGGGAAGGGAAGGGAAGGGAAGGGAAGGGAAGGGAAGGGAAGGGAAGGGAAGGGAAGGGAAGGGAAGGGAAGGGAAGGGAAGGGAAGGGAAGGGAAGGGAAGGGCAGGGCTGTGTGGCCTCAGGGTCTGACAGGGCTGGATAGCAGCCCCAGAGACACAACAACCCAGGTGCAACCAGACTTTATTTCCAGGTCGAAACACTCGGCACAGCTGGCCTGGACTTCCCTGTAGGGCACGTGGGGGCTTTGGAGTCCCCCTAAGGTGCACGAGGGGCTGGGGTCCCTTGCGGCACACCCAGGGATATTTTAGGTTTCCTCTGAGGCATGGAGGGCACTGGGGTCCACTTCAAGTCATGCAAGGGATTTGGAATCCTGTGTGAGGCATGCAGAGGGTTTGGGCTCTCTCCCAAGGTGTGCAGTGAAATAAATGGGCAGGAGATCTTTCTCCTTTTTAATGCCTTTATTAAGAAGAATCAGCTCAGGTGGGGAGAAATTGACAGGTCGTGCCCACACCGCCGTTGCTCCCAGGCGTGGCACGAAGGAGGAGGATGATGCAGCTTTGTCCGCTGGTCTGCAGACAGAGCTGGGGACTCTGTCCTCACGGGAGAGTCATAGAGTCCTAGCTTGTTTGTTTAAAAACCCAGGGTGTCTCTTTAATCAGTATCTTTTGAGGTTAGGGTGAGAAACAAAAAGGTCCAAGCAGGTACGGGACTATGCTCCCATCCTTAGACGTCACTTAAGTCACTTGTTGGCTCGTGATTTTAGGGGTTTTTCTTGTAAAAACTGTAAAACTGTAAAAACCCAGGGTGCAATGCATTTCTCATTTGCATGCTGGCTCTGGTGTCACTGCCCATTCTCTTTACCCTGGAGGGTCTTTCCTGGTGTCTTCTTGGCAAGCGGCCAGCATCAGGGAAACAATAGTTAATCACTGGCCATTAACGGGTAATTAAGAACTTTTTCTTTGGCAGAGAAACCAAAGAAGTCTGACCGGTCTGACTTGTTTTTTTTAACTCTGAAACTTAAAAAAAAATACAACTTTCTATTCATAACATGCAGGGTGCTGGGATCTCTCCTGAGGCACATGTCGGGGTTCTGGGGTCTCATTTCACATGTAGAAAGAGCTGTGGACTCTCATAAGCGTGCAGGTGCTTTGTGTCCCACCTGCTGCACGCAGTGGGGCTGGAGTGTCTGCTGAGGCACGCAGGGGACGGGGACCTCCAGCAGTCCCTCCCGGGCCCGTGCGGCTCGGGGCTGCCGCGGCCCAGGGCCAGCCGCCATGCCGGGATGGCGGTGGCGAGGCGCCGAGGTGGAGCTGCCCCGCCGGGTCACGCTGCACCGGCAGAGAAAAGCCAAATGTGACAGACTAAACTTGACTCTAGGAAAGGGATGCCTCAGCAGAGGGTCTGGGGACCTGTGGTGCCAGCCAGTGGCCCGGCACTCGGATCGGACACAGCAGGAAGACCCCAGACTATCACACTTCACCTGGAAGGGTAGAAAAGCTCAGGGGTTCTTTGTTCAAGATCCCCCAGAGGCACCAGCTGAAGCTGCCATAGATCCACCTTGATAAAATTGTTTAAAAAGATCCAGAGGTCTGACACTCTGCTGTGGAGGACATTCCACAGGTCATATTTGCCCAATTATCCAATCAAAAAAAACCAAAAAAACAAACCCAAACAAAATGAAATAAAACAGCAATTTGAATTATGTAGCTTAATATATACACAATTGAATACACTCAAAATATTGACAATATAATTTCGGATAAATTACGAATAATTTGGTCGTGATAATAGCATATAAGCAAAAATAACCTCACGGGGTATGCGTGGGGTACGGAGTGCAGGGCTTTTGGACCCCCCGTCACCTCATGTACAAGCTTGTCAAGCCAACATTCCCCTTTTTATGCTGTATGTCCTTACCATCTCCTCCCATTTTCAATTCATCACACTTGTATCACTGCCCTCATCATCACCTTTACCACTCATGCTCCACACTTCTTTAAGTAAGTTGTACCACTCTTTAGGGATCTTCTTTGAGGAAGGCCTCTCCTCTTCCTCCATGTCCTGGAGTTCACCTTTTGGATTACACATGCGCACCAAGCTGCTACAGTATAAGCCAATAGTGTGTTCTAACATTAAAGCAGTGAATCTCATATAATCAACATTTTACTGGTGTCCAACCAAATTCTCCTCTCTTCCAACTAAATTCAGTCATTGTTATCTCTTGCTTCCTCCTGTTCTGAACATCTGCAGGAGAACGGTGGGGAGGGGGGGGGGGGAACCCTCCATTCCTTTTCTTGCTTGGCATTACACCTTTAACTGTTTTATTATTTCCAAATATTAATTACTTTATCAATATTGATTACTCTTTCAATTTTGTCAGCATGAATCATATCTATTTACCACACACAGTTCTCATCTTTTGGGCATTTAGGAGCTTTTCATTTTGCTTTGCACCCAAGAAAAATATAGCCCCAAATGTGCACAAATAACTCCTTCAGCATGTCCTCCTTTCAGCTGTTTTTCCATTGTTCTCTGCTATCTTGTCCTCATCTTTCCACAATTCCTGTGTCTATTCAAGTCCAGCCTGGCACGGTGCACACATTTGCTTTAGTTCTGTAGCGATTTATGCCCAGCCATCCTGCCAACCACACCCATTTCAATGTTGCAACAACCTGACTCTGGGCTGCACTATGTGAATCACACTCTGCTGTGTGAGCTGGCAGAGCACCAGAGCAGGCACTGAAGAAGGGGCATTCGGTACATTAGTGAAGTGAGTGCTGGAACTGGGCTAGCTCTTAGAACTCCGGCACTACGGCAGGAGTCGGGAACTGCCTCGCTATGGGGATTTACCAGAGGCAGAGCCTTTAGTGCCACTTGCTCTCCAGTGCCAGACACAAGCCACGACAGGGACGAGGCACAGGAGAAAAGAAGGAGGCTCCTTGTCTTCAGGTTCCGCAAGGAACAGCTTAGTCCAGGCGAAGAGAACAGGATGAGAAGCCCCTAGCTGTACTGCCCAAGGGGTTTTGTACACATACAAGTCATGGGGTGGATGCAAACAATGAACCAATAGGGAATGCTCAGGAGAGGAGTGAGGGGATTACATCAAGTGTCTGGGGCCAATTGGGGTAGGAGGGTGGAGAGGATGAGTCACAAGGGCCAATGGGGTTTCCAGGAGTAGGGGAATTCCACAGGGGAATTGCAGTCATGGATTGCCCAAAGATTTGGGAACCAAGGTGTTGGGTTGCCTTGACAGGCAGGGAAAGACCTGGAACAAGGGGTGGGGAAGGGCACGAGGGACAGTTTGGAGGGAGGGTAAAACCCACAGGTAAACCAACTCAGGAAAAACATGGGGGCACAACAGAGCTCTTAAACAAGACTTGAAATGGAATCAATAAAATAAATTTGAACTGCAACAATCAAGAGCATCTTGAGGGACGCAGCCTGACCAGCAATGTCAGCAGGCAAAAGAAAGGTTTTGCTGAGCAATGGCCCTTTGATGAAGCAAAACATTTACAATCAGGGCAGTCCATTCATGCGGATGGGCGCACACTCTGGGGGTACAGCTGAGGCCATGAGGTCACAGCAGGGCTCTGGGGTCACAGCAGGCTGAGCTCTCAGCAGGCCCTGAGGTCACAGAGGCGCCAGAGGTGCCAGAGCCCCGTGGTTGCACAGCAGCACAAGGAGCCAGCAGTCAGTCCCTGAGCACAACTGTTGCGGCAGCAGCGGCGGTGGCAGCAGCGGTGCTGACGTTGGGACAGCGGTGTCGGGACAGCGGTGGCAGCAAGAGCTGCGGGACTGGCGGAGGACAAGGCAGCATGGCCCTTGCTCTGCGCCTCCTACTCCTGCTGCTCCTGGCTGTGGCCCTGCCTGCCAGGGCTGCCCAGGCTGCTCCGCTGCAAGCGTGGCGAGCAGGTGAGCCGGCAGCCTGGCTGCCCTTTCCCGGGACAGCGCTCCCTGCTCCCTGGGAAGCGCTGGGGATGGTTTTGCCCCGGGCTTTAGGGAGGGTTTCCTCTGTGGGAGGGAGAGAGACCCCACGGGCCCTGGGCTACTCCAGCCACCCCTCCGGAGATGTTGCAAAGGGCCTGCAAAGAGGTTGAAGAGTGACCAGGAGCCAGTCCAGAGCTCCACAGGCCCCTGTGCAGCATTGGCCATCTCCATTCGCATCTGGCTCCCACAGCCTTACCCAACCCCTGCAGTGACCAGTTCCCTAAGTCAGAAGGGGATCCCAGCACACCATGGAAATGGTTCTGATCTCTGCTCCCTTCTAGACTGGAATCATGACATGGGTTTTCAGGGAGTCCTCATGAAGCATGGTTTGAAGTTCCTGGAGGATGCTGGAGGCAAGTTTTCACTCTGCCTTTCCTGAGTAAATAATCAGGATCAATTCAACAAAAGCTCACTTATTAACCAGTTCCCTTAACATAATCTTAAGGTTGAAAGAATCTGCAAACCTTGCCCTGCTCCCTTCTGGAGGCCTGAGGGCTCCCACAGAATCACTATCAGTGGGAGGAAGGAGCATTTAGCTTTCAATCTTCCTCCTGTGTGCAATGCCAGTGTGTCCTTCTGTGTGCTCTGTGCAGTCACAGAGAAGAGCAGAGAGGGAAGGGGCCGGGCCCAGGGCTGTGCCCCGGGGCTGAGCCTTGTGGGCAGCCTGAGGATCTCCTGCAGTGCCACAGGAGCTCTTCTGTCCTGCCTTTCTTTGCAGCTGAACCTGCCGGTGAAGGTCCCACATCCAGGACTGAGGCTCTGGGAGATGGTGAGGGTAGGTCAAGGCCTTTCCCCTGGGAGAGCTGCCAGCTCAGAGCCCAAAGCTGGGCCAGGGAGGCAGCGCTGCAGGTGTCAGCACAGAACCATGCACGTGTGTGCCCGCGCCCTGCACGATCCCCTCACCGCTGTTGCGGCTCAGTGGTGCCCGTGCAGATCAGCAGAGATGGCAGAAGCTTCTGTGGCTGTTGAGTTACAGGTGTGTCTGCAGGGAGGACTTCTCAAGCCCCAGGGCCGGATGCTTGGCCCCAACCCAGCTCCCATGGCATGGGTGAGTAGTGTGACCCTGCTGACCCCACAGGCTGGGTCCCGCTTTTGTGGGATCCATTCCTGGGAAATGGAACTACTTTCTCTTAAGGTCCTCCAAAAGGAAAGACCCAATTATTTGCCGCCAAAACGTCTCATGACTCAGATGAATTCTGGAGACAAACACAGAAGGAAGCACCCGGAGGACAAGGTGGGTGCGTTTCCCTCATGCTTCCCCTGGGACTCAGCAGCCGGGGCCGTTGGCTGCAAATCTGGACACGCCGTGCCCGGCGCAGCAGTAAGGGATCCATGGCAACCTCGCTGCCCCGCTGCTGCTTTCACACCCTGCAGGGCTATTTCCCACCCTGGCCTGGCTGCAATTCCTCCCCAGCCTCTGCAGGATGGAATTTGGCATTAGCTGATAGGGTGCCCCAACTGTACTGTGGGCCTGAGATCCCCTGCCATTTCCCAGTCTCTGAGAAGATCAGGAGGTGCAGCTGTTTGCACAAGGGAGTGCACTGGCCCAGCCCCAATTACCTGGGCTTTTTCTTGATCTTTACCTGTGACTTAGACAAGCATTGCCTCCTGAAGGTGCCACCTCCCCAGTGGGGAATATTTCAATTTGATCCAGTTGTCCCTTTTTTCCTTTTTCAAGTGATGGAACAAAAGGCTGTTCAGGAGGAGGAACACTCAGGGAGAAGCAGTGGCTCATTGGCAGCCCCAGCTGCAGGAAGGAAGGCGATTCCAGACACGGGCACAGGCACAGCAGGTAATTGCTGTGCCGGGCTCAGCCCTGGCTGGGGCTGTGTGGCAGCAGCTCTTCTCCCAGGGCCTGCCCTTGCCCAGCCCGGCAGCAGCCAAAGCTGGAGGCGCCTGGGCTTCCAGGCCTCTGGAGCTCGTTCAGAGCCCCGGGGAAACGGGACTGGTGCAGCAACGTCCCTGGCGCTGCAGCTGCTGCGGAGCTGGCCCTGAGTGCCCAGAGGCCCAAGGCACAGGAGCAACCCCGAGCGGGAGCCCTGCCGCCAGCCCAGGGCCAGAACCAGCCCTGGCTCCCGAGTGAGCAGGGGCTGCGCTGGGTCCTGACAGGGCCTGAGCCTGTCCCCTGGGGCTGGGGGAGCTGTCACGGGGCAGGGAGGGCCAGGGCTGGCAGTGGCTGCTCAGGGATGGCTTTGGCCCCTGTCCCTGGCAGCAGCCACTGCCCAAGCAGCTGCGCTGCCACCGGGCTCTCCTCCCGGCCTGCTGGGCTTTGTTGGCTGGCACAGCCTGTGCCAAGGGCCGGCAAGGTGCCTGCAGGCCCCAGCTCTGGGGGAAACAGAGAACGTCCTGCCCGTATCCACCGTGCTGCCAGCTCAGCAGTGCAGCACAGCATGGTCTCACGGTCCCCATCGCTCCCACAGATGCAGCCGGCACCACAAGACCTGTTCCCAATGCCCAGGATGGCCTCGAAAGGGGTTTCTATCAGGAAACAGGCTACTGGCTAGCGTTACTGGCATTTCTGCTTTGTTTGGGGCTTGTCTTCATGTTGTGCTTGTTTGGAATCCGGTATTTGGAATCGGGAAGAGAAAACAGTGAGTGTTTTGTTGCTCTCCCCCTCAAACAGCTTCTTTTGAAAGTCTAACGTGGTCAGGGAACATTCCCATTGAGACTGCAGTGGGGTTGTGGCCAGTCCATGATTGTCCAAATAACTCTGCTGAGGGTTCTGCTGCTGCCCAGTGCTTCCATTGGCCTCTCAATTGCTGGGCCTTGTCCTGGGGGCCCCGCTGGGGCTGCAGCCAGTGCTGGCTCCCACTGAGGCTGCCTGGCCAAGAGCAGCCCCAGGGGCACAGGGCAGAGGCAGAGGGAGGTGGGGAAGAGAAAGAGCAGGGCCGAGGTTGCCCTTGAAAGGCAGAGGCGCTCTGGGGCCCGCTCCTGGCCAGGGACCCTGCCCAGAGCCGTGCCCTGCTGGCCGGGGCCTTGAGGGGCAGCTGTCCAGCTGGGCCCAGCTGTGCCAGCAGCTCCAGCCGTGCTGGGGAGCCTTGCCAGCTCTGGGCCCTGCTGTGCACGAGGGTCCCTGTGTGCCACTGGCAGCTGGGGCCTCAGCCACCTCCTCTCTTCACAGGAGCACCTCGGGACAGGAGTTGGAAGACGGTGGCTGCACCTCACACCCAGACAGCGTGAGCAGCTCCTCCAGCAGCAGGAACGGCCCGGACAGCCCTCTCAAGTGTTCTGTGAAGAGGACCCCAGAAGAGCCGTCGACAAGGAAGCCTCTTATTGCCCCGTAGATCCCACTGCCACCTGCTCTCCCCATGGGCTTCCCCAAGCTTCCTTTATTCCTTTTTTTCTCTCCGTCTGTCCCATCCCAGCCAACCCGAGTTCCGCTAGGGACCCCAGGACCAGCCCAGCACCTTCCAGCACCTCCTGAGACCAACACATCCCTTCCTCTGCCCCTGAGCCCCCTGGCCTTGCCCTCTAGGCAACACTGAAGGTTGTGGAGGATTTTGTGAACAGCTGGCTAGCTAACAAAGGTCACACTGACATAATACCGTTAATTAAGCAAGAAGGAGACGAGGATAGGAGTCAGCAGTCAGTGTCCAAACCTGGCAAGGGCACTGTGCCCTTGGTGCAACATCAGGATGGGGGAGAGGATCGTTAGTTAGAAACATGAAGAAAATATGTAAACAGCTGCAGCATAGTAGCCTCAAGAATGATAAGGTAGGCGTAGTTAGCTGATAAGTAACTAACCAATAATGAGCTCGCTTTTTGCAATATGTATTAGCCTCATTAACACCAATATAAGTGTATGTGCCTATCAATAAAGTTTTGAGATTTGCTGATCACTCATATTGAGTGCCGCATTTCTTCCGCCGATTACCACAAATGGTGACCCCAGACGTGATATCGGTAATGGCAACCACGGTGGATCGGTGAACGAGTTCGGGTCCTACAGCAGCAAGGACGGCGAATAAGCACTGCTGAAAAAGCGAAAAGTGCCGCGCCCTGGGTGACCTTATAGAAGAGCCCGGCCGATACGTGCTGCCGAAACCTTGAAGGGCTGCAACAGCGCTGACGTTCTCAAAAATGGAAATGGAAAGGCAAGCAGCATATGATTTATTTACTTGCTTTTTAAAAAAGCGTCAGGTTAAGGGCATAGATTTGCAGAAAGAGCTCCCACAGTTGTTAGCCTATGGGCATGCACAAGGAGTTTTTCAAAATCCTCATACAGTGCATGAATTAACAGAGTGGCGTAAGCTCGGGGACAAGTTGTGGGAGGCAGCTATAGATGAGGATAAAACTGCAAGGAAGTTAGGAAAGCTATGGCGAGTCGTGCACAATGAGTTATTACAACATCAGGTAGAAAAGAAAGCTGCGCAGCAAGCTAGCGTAGCATATGATAAGAATAAGAGTCATGGGGACTGCTACGACTGTCCGTTACCCCCTACCACATCTACAGTCGTTTTGCCACCAACATCGGCTCCTCCTTCAAGCAGCAGCTCACCCCCCACGGATGCTGTAACAGCACCGTCCGCACCACCTGTGCCATGGCCAGACCCTCCGTTTCCTCCTCCTTGTAATGAGCCGATCCCTGGGGCAAAAAGTGACCTAGCGGGGGCCGTCGCAAGGGAGCGAAGGGAGGCATGGGCGGCGGTAGCAAAAGAGATCATGGATTCGGGGGATAGTGGAGCTATAGCTGCAGCGGTGGAGGTTGCTTGTCCGGTGGTATTTTCGCCTGTGCAGGGGAACAGATATGAAGCCACAATTACAGCGCTGGACTGGAAGCTGCTGTCACAATTACGGTCCACAGTTAGTCAGTTTGGGGTGACCGGTGAGCCCACAAAAACAGATACTTGATTACATCTGGGGGACTCAGGTATTACTGCCGGCTGATTGCAGAGGAGTAGCGAAGCTTATCTTCACTCAGCATCAGCAGCTCTTGTTTAATGCACACTGGCAGGCACTTTGCCAGGAATGTGTAGCGACACAACGGCAGCAAGGCGACCCGTTACACGGAATAACCCTGGATGAGCTAATGGGTTCAGGACCTTTTCTTCGTACAGAGCAGCAGGCATTAATTGGTCCTGAAAAATGTCGGGAGGCTATGCGCTTAGTACGAATGGCCATAGACTGGATAAAAGAGCCAGGCGGGGTCCCCTCTTATATGGGAATAAAGCAAGGAAGAGATGAATCATTTGGATCTTTTATAGATAAGGCAGCCGCTGCTATCGAACGGGCGGGAGTCCCTGACTTTATGACAGGTGCTTTACTGAAACAATGTGCACTCCAGAATAGTAACCAGGCTACAAGGAACGTATTAAATACCTTAGGAGCTAATTGGTCTATAGAGGAAGCGTTAGAACGATTGGCAAATATGCCCATAGGGAATCAGGTGATGTTAGTAGAAGCTATTAAGGAGTTAGGTGTAGGATTGCAAAAACAAGCGGCAGCTTCGCAGAGTCAGGTATTAGCTGCTCTTGCACCCCTACAAGTGGCGGCTATAAATAAGCCACGGGCTCCATCTACTGGCCGATTTAAATGTTACCGGTGCGGAGGCATGGGACATACGCGAGGAGACTGTCAGACAGCTGGCGTCTGGTGCCAGAGTTGTCGCTCGGATACCCACAGCACCGGAGCTTGCCGATACCGCTCGGGAAACATAAAGACGAGCGCGTTCAACAGCCGCAGCGCCCAGACACAAGTAGCCGCTGCCAACACCTCGGCCCAGCTGCACTCCAGCCAGCCACTGCCGGGAGCCTCGGGCTGGATGTGGCAGCCTCAGTAGCGATAACACTGATGACCACCCAACCGGAAAAGGTGCCGACTGGAATAAAGGGACCAAGCATCATTAATGGACAACCTATGGGAGCTTTGCTTCTGGGACGATTGTCGGCCACCATGATGGGATTATTTGTTTTACCTGGAGTAATAGATGCTGATTATACGGGAGAAATCTACGTCATGGTACATACTCCTTTTCCACCGATACAAATCGAGAAAGGGCAGAGGATAGCCCAATTGGTTCCATTGGAGCAGATTGCTAAAACATTGCCCCCTTGTCAATTACAGTCGAGGGGAGAACGAGGCTTTGGTTCCAGTGGAGGACTTACTTTATTAACAATGAATTTGAATGATCGGCCTAAGCGCGCTGTAACAATAGAGCATCTGCGGGGGAGACAAACCTTGGAAGGTTTATTAGATACTGGTGCGGACTCCAGCATTATTAGTCCAGATTACTGGCCTCACAACTGGCCATTACAGCCAACCACAATGACAGTTACCGGGGTTGGGGGCCTGACACTTGCTAGAAAGTCACCCATGTTGTCTGTAACTATTGATGGAAAAACTTTACGGAATGTTTTTTCAATTGTACCCTTACCCCCTACAGTGCAGTGCCTCATTGGTCGGGACATTCTGGCTCAACTGGGAATAGTGTTGACAAATGAGCACCCTTTGGGCTAGTGGCCATTGCGTGGACTTTCCCGATCCCGCTGACCTGGACCACGGATGTCCCAGTATGGGTTAAGCAATGGCCACTAAAAAGGGAAAGTCTGGAGCAAGCACATATGCTAGTACAAGAACAATATAAGCAAGGTCATTTGAAGTTGTCGACCAGCCCATGGAATACACCTATTTTTGTCATTAAAAAGAAATCAGGAAAGTATCGCTTGCTACATGATTTACGGGCTGTAAATGAACAAATGGAACCTATGGGAGCCTTACAACCAGGCTTACCTAACCCAGCAATGTTGCCAAAGGACTGGCCATTGTTAATTGTAGATCTTAAGGACTGCTTCTTTACTATTGCTCTTCACCCTAGAGATACCCGAAGGTTTGCTTTTACTTTACCGGCATTAAATAGGGAAGAGCCAGATAAGAGGTTTGAATGGGTTAATCTTCCACAGGGTATGAGAAACAGCGCCACCTTATGTCAATTGTATGTTGACAATGCTTTACAACCCTTACGGCAAGCCTGGTTCGAAACCATCATTTATCATTATATGGACGATATTCTATTTGCTCAGCAGCAACCTCTTACAGGTCAACAAATTCAAAAAATACATGATGCTCTGAAACTACATGGGTTGGTTGTAGCTCCTGAAAAAATTCAACTATCTGCACCCTGGAAGTATCTAGGATGGACACTTACTGGTCAGGTTGTTACCCCCCAGAAACTGCAATTAAACGTTGAAATACGTACATTGAATGATGCTCAAAGGTTACTTGGTGATTTACAATGGCTGCGTCCTATTGTGGGCATCCCGAATGAGCTATTAGATAAACTTCGACCCTTACTAAAAGGAACTGATCCGGCACAGCCTGTTCATATAACCTCTGAGCAGGTTAGGACATTACAACAGATACTGGACTGTGTGACACAAGGCAATGTCCGGAGACGAGACCTTAACCTCCCTATACAGCTGACAGTTTGGTGTGGAACTAAATACTTACTAGGTGCACTTACTCAGCAAAACAGAAAAACGGGGGAGGTGTGGGCTTTGGAATGGATATCTCCTCCACTTCAACAGCATAAAACCCTTCTTCAAAAAATTGAAATTTTGGCTGAGTTGCTCAAAAAGGGTCGTGAACGGACACTACAGATCATGGGAAAGGAGCCTGCTCAGATACGGGTACCAATGAAGAAAGATACATTGACCTGGTACCTGTTAAACAGTGTGGAATTACAAGAGGCACTGTTGGGAGCTGGAAGTGTGATTGCCACTGATGATATCCCCAATATACCGTTGAATTGGATAGGGCAACGGGGTTGGATTCAATGCCCAAAAAGGTCACAGAAACCCCTGTCGGATGCTGTAACAGCCTACACGGATGCAGGAAGAAAATCCAGAATTGCTGCAGTGACCTGGCAGGAAAAGGGACAATGGCACCATCAGATTCTCCAGGCCTCCGAATTGGATACTTTACAAACGATGCAGTTATTGGCTGTTGTTTGGGCCATGATGCATTTTTCTGGGCCCCTCAATATAGTGACAGATTCTTTATATGTCGCTGGAGTATGCGAGCGAATAGAAGATGCCTCTATAAAAGAAGTTCAGAACAGGAGGTTACATGAGCTGTTTATACAGTTACAGAGGGCAATTAAACTGAGGAAGTATCCTTTCTCTGTCATTCATATCAGAAGTCATAAGTGGGATATTGGTCTGGGAGAGGGTAATGCACAAGCAGATAAGCTAGTTTCAATCACACATGTGACTCCAATTCCCAGGCAGACTTTGGCCAGAGAGGCACACTCCATGTTTCACCAAAATGCAAAAGGCCTCCATAGGGAATTTCAAATATCTCTAGAAGAGGCACGGGCAATAGTCAAAGCCTGTCCCACATGTAGTCATCATAACGGGGGCTGCGGGTTAGGTCTAGGAGTTAACCCCAGAGGGCTGAATACAAATGAGACCTGGCAAATGGATGTCACACGTGTTGCTGAGTTTGGAAGGATAAAGTATGTGCATGTTACTATAGACACCTACAGTCATTTTATATGGGCCACAGCACAAACTGGTGAGAAAGCAGGGCATGTGGAGAGGCATCTCAGTAGCTGCTTTGCTGTAATGGGAGTGCCATGACATATTAAGACAGACAATGGGCCTGCCTACTGCAGCAAAAGAATAAAACAGTTCATGCAAATGTGGGGGATAGAACACGTGACAGGCATCCCTAATTCTCCGACAGGACAAGCGATTGTAGAGAGAGCTAATGGTACTTTGAAAAAATATCTAGGTAAATACAAAGATATTAGAGAGCCGCAAGAAAGGTTGCTAAAGTGTCTATTTGTCTTAAATCACCTGTGTGTTCTTGGGGAAAGCAAAGTTCCTGCTGTAATTCGTCATTATGTAACAGAGAAAGATAGTGTGAAGCAGGATGTATGGGTAAAGTATAGAGACCCCAAGACAGGACAATGGCAAGGTCCTGCTAAGGTATTATACTGGGGCCGCGGGTATCTTTGTGTTTCTACCCCTACAGGATCCTTGTGGGTACCTGCTAAATGGACCCGAGCAGCTGTGTTAGATGGAACCAGACCCCAGACAACTGAGCGAAGAGGACGGTCGGCGAGTGGAGGCAAAGCTGCTGATCACCATTTGACTGATAGTTCTCAAGCTGAAAGGACACTGTAGCTTTGCCATTGACCAAGCGATTGATCGGTGTCAATCTCTGGACAGTATACTAAGCCTGATTCCGACACTTCATACATTTTATTATAGAGGGCCTAAGAGATTAGCTTGTATTAAGTGTCAAAATACTCAGTGTGCTGCATGGATATTGTTCTTTTGCGGGGGGTGTCAGCAAACTAAGTGGGTGCATCAGTCCCAGTTACCTGAACTGTGGTGCAGAAGCTGTGCATTTTATTGGCAGCGGGACTCCTGGCAAGCAGAACTTCAGACCTTTACAGGATTACCTGGCCGCCAAGGGTTACAGTTGTATGAGTCCCCAGAACAGAAAATTCTCGCATGGTTTAGGTGGGAAACCCAGCACTTTGCCAGACGCGCTTTAGGGCAATCTCAAATGTGTATCTTACAGTCTAAGTGTGGTCGGGGCATTCCCCTCTCCCAGCTAGATGTAGTAGGTCCGATTCTGAGGGATCAAGATCCTAGCCAAGCGTGGGACGATTGTTTAAGGGCTCTAAAAAGATTAAGTCTGGGCGGCTCAAGAAAGAAAAAGGGGAGAGGAAGGAAGAGACATTCTTAACGGTTTGTGGGCAACCTGTTAATTCCCTAAATGTCTGGATGGTTCAAAACAGCGTCCGGGAAGATCAGGGTGATGTGGCAGACTTATGCTGCTGTTTTACTCGTATTTGCCCTCTTAATAGACAGCCCAGACATTGCCAAAGGAGAGGGAACCCACCAAGCATGGGCCCCACCTCAGCCCAAGACTAATATTTGGATCACCATGGCAAATTTAACTAACCAGGAGGCTATTTGCTTGTCGTTATCTTCTCCCGGTAATCCATTTACCACCTGTTTGGTTGGACTACCGGCAGATCCCTGGCCATGCCCATCGAAAATACCCACCTGCAAAACCAATGACGCCAGGGTCAGTGTAGATAACTGGGACCAATGGATTTCTCATTTTCCTATAGCACCGCAGGAACCCCAAGAATTGGAACTATTAGGCTCAGTGATGGCGGATGCATGCCTTAGGTTTAAGCATAAAAGTCAGCTGCCAGCCAAGAACTATTCTACTATTGTAACTTCTAGCATGGCCATTTACCGTAATGCAACAACCTGGTGCAATTATACCACAAAGAGGGTGTCGATCTCATCAAATGACCCTATTCAATTACCAGCAGGTTACTTTTTAATATGTGGGGACCGTGCTTGGCCTGGTGTCCCATCGATGCTGAGCGGGAGGCCATGTACAATTGGACAGTTGTCTCTACTCACACCCAATACGTCCATGATCCTGAATATGAGCCACCGCTATCATAGAATTAAAAGAATGGCCCATGCGTTTACTGCTGACTGCAAAGATGATGTAAAACTTTGGTCCCCAGGGGCCATAGTGGCAGCATCCTTTTTGGCTCCAGGGGTATCAGCAGCAGGTGCCCATGCCATTTTAAACAAGCTAGGATGCTGGCTTGCTAAACAAACTAATGCCACTTCTTTGGCACTTTCTAGCCTTTTGCTTGATGTTGATTCTATTCGCCATGCAACGCTTCAGAATAGAGCTGCAATTGACTTCCTTTTACTGGCACAAGGCCATGGTTGTGAAGAATTTGAGGGCATGCATTGCATGAACCTCTCTGATCATTCCCAGTCCATCCACTCCCAGCTCTCTGAGTTGCGAAGGTTAATTGGAAACTTACAGGTAGAATCGGGCTCCGGTATTGATGAATGGCTCAAATCTTTAGGCTTGGGATCATGGTTGCGCTCTATTCTTAGAGTCATCATTATAGTAGGCATTATAGCTTTGTTAGTAGTGTTAGTTTTGCCTTGTTTTTTGCATGTGCTTACACAACATGGTTCAAAGAATGATACTTGCTGCATCTAATCAGACTATGCTTGTGCAACAGAAAAACAGGGGAAGTGTGGAGGATTTTGTGAACAGCTAGCCAGTTGACAAAGGTCACACTGATATAATACCGTTAGTTAAGCAAGAAGGAGATGAGGATAGGAGTCAGCAGTCAGTGTCCAAATCTGGCAAGGGCACTGTGCCCTTGGTGCAACATCAGGATGGGGGAGAGCATGGTTAGTTAGAAATATGAAGAAAAGATGTGGACAGCTGCAACATAGTAGCCACAAGAATGCTAAGGTAGGCGTAGTTAGCTGATAAGTAACTAACCAATAATGAGCTCGCCTTTTGCAATATGTATTGGCCTCATTAGCACCAATATAAATGTATGTGCCTATCAATAAAGTTATGAGATTTGCTGATCACTCATACTGAGTGCCGCATTTCTTCCGCCAATTGCCACAGGCCTCAACCCACTACTTTTATCCCAGCAAGTACAGTGAGACAAGAGCACTCCTTTAGATCCAGTGCATTGAATTCAGCAAAGCCTCCCCAGCCACTCCCAGCTGAGATGTTCAGGAATCAAAGGAGGAAGCTCCACCATGATTTCATTGGCAGTAATGGGGACATGCCTCTGGAAGTGCTGCCAGCTGAGCCAGGGGTGGGCCTGGGGGGGACTCATGTGCCCCCATTGCCCTCTCAGCCAAATGCCGTGTGTGCAACACCAAGGAAATGTAATGAACACTGCCTTGGGGATTTCATACAGACAGAAAGGCAAAATGGAGCAAACTTTGGTTTAATGATAAAAACAGATTGTGTCTCAACAAAGACAAAATGTGAAAAGTTGAAGCATAGAAACACCAAACCTGTTACATTTATTGCTAAATCTAACACTACTAATACATCTTGAATAATACTTATATATCTTAGCTAATAAACAGAGAGATTACTATCATGTAAACTAATAGAAGAATAAACAATCCTAAAAACTTGAAAAACAATCTTATTTCGATCTATCCTCTTGACGCCTAACTCTTGCTAGCCTGGGGCAAATGCAGGGCTAATTTGGCCTTTTCTTCTTGGGGAGAGGCTGTGCATCCTTGCGTGGGCGATGTCTTCTTCTGTGCTTGTTCCTCTCCTCAATGGTTTCAAACTCCCTGGAAGACAGGAAACAAACCATGCATTGTTAACTTCATACACACCATTAAGCCAAGCGCCGAGATCTCCCTTTTTGGATGAATTTCCATCTTTTCAGGCTGTGACACATTTGGAAAGTGATCAGCACCATGAGTCTCATCTTTCTGGTTTCAACTCTTTGAAATGTCTTCCTCCTTTTGCTTCATCCTAGGTTTAATTGAATCAGCAGCATCAAAGCAAGCTTTGATGCATCTGTTCCTGCTTGTATGAGCTGTGTCTTGTTGGGGCATGGCAAGGTTTCACTGGGAATGCTGGGTTTGAACGAAGCTGTTTGGGTTTCAAGTGGGCTGTAAGCTTGAGCAGGGCTGCCAGGGGCGATCCTGCAAGTGGCCTCAGCTTGCCCTGTGGTGCCTTTGGAAAGGGTCAGCGTGCTTTAGGCCAAAGGGGCAGCTGGGAGCAGAAGGAGGAGGAGCTTGCGCACCGTTGGCACTGCCCGCACGGAAAGGGGCCTCCCGCCGCCTGGGAGAGATCTCTCTCTCTCCCTCTCTCTGTCTCTCTCTGTGAAGCAAATTGCTCTTTGCTGGTAAGGAAAGTATTAAAGGTGCCATGGCACCGGCAGCTCCTTCTTGGGGATACGCTGGGGTGCTACAAAAGATCTCTTAAATTTGGCAGCATCTCCATGAAGGCGGCCCAGATGGCTGATGTTATCAGGCAGTGGGGAATGAAGGGTCTGATTGGAACCTGTGGGTGCCAGCCCTTGAGATACTGATTTGTAGAGAGTCAAAGCCCATTTTGGTGGTGGTGCTGCTTTGTTGGGTCAAAGTTCTGCTCCAGAATTCCGTATTTTAGGCTAGCAGCACAACAAAAGTCAGGGCAGCATCTGCTGCACCTTTCCCAGTGCGTGGGAACAAGGGACCCTGGCAAAGCGGCATCTGGCGTGGCTCGCCAGCAGGGTTTGTGCCCTTCTGCCCGTTTCTTGACTCTGCTGGCATGTCTGGATTTTCTTCCCACTCACCTGAGCAAGAGTGCTGCTGGCAAGTTTCTGCTCTTTTTTCCAGCAGTAGTAGTATTCCACACACTGTGCCACGGTCTTACTCGGGATCTGTTGTGAAAAGCAAAAGAAGGAATCTGAAACAGCCGTCCTGTAGGGTGCATTGGAGAACAATGAGAATACAGAGTAAAGTAGGAAATAAAATGATGGAGAAAATTTAGGAGGGTGTAAAATGAAATGAATATGCAGGAGTCAGAGAGGCATTATGCAATGTAATAAACCAAGTCTTGTGCTACGTGGTAACACATGTAATGCACAGATCAACACCAAGTCCCTCTAGCAGAGTTCTTCTGTGCCCCATTCACTGCAGTTTTCCCAGCACAAGGTGTTGTGGAAGCAGCAGCACACATGGGAGACAAGTCTAACAGAACAGAGCTTTGTCTTCCAAAACAGCCTGGAGAGAAAGGCTGCAGAGGCCGGATCATCATTTTCACACAGGCCTTCCATGTCCTGTTCTGTGACTACTTTAACAGTTTTGGTACTTGAGAAGAGAGGGACATAGGTGCAGTATTTGGTACCAGCAATAATCAACATGTCCCTTCTGATGATCTTCCAAGGTGAGGAATGTCCTGTGGCTTTACCTGCTTCTGGATGAGATGGAAATCCTTGCCGTAGGTGTGGAAAGCCTTTTGGAGGGCCTCCTTCTCCTCAGGTGTCCATCTATCAGAGCCTGGCAAGAAAAAGCAGCAGCTGAATTGATCCCTCTAGCCACTTGAAGCAGATCCCACTGGCTGCCGAAAGCAAGCTGGCTCCAGCCATCATTCACGTGTGTGCATGTCTGCTCCCTCAGAAGGTGATGAAGACGAGAGCAGGCATTCCCCAGGGAAAAAAGCATGGAAAACGAGTCAAGCTGAAGGAGTAGATGCTGGTGCTTTCCCTGCCCCCAGAGAAGGCGAGATCTTGTGCTGGTTTTAAGCACAATTGAAGCAGAAATGCTTGACACGGCCATTAAGGGCATGGCAGCATGTGTCAGTGAAGGAAGAAGCTGGGCTTAGGTTACCTGCGTAATGATAATCAGCCAAGGGATGGCCTTGAGTTGTTGGAGGACCCCCCGAGAGCAACATCTCCAGAGCCTCCTGCAAGATGCAAAGGAAAACAGCTTGAGCTGCCCCACAACACAAAAAAGGAGCCAAACCCCACCAATGCTGCCCTTCAGCCACTTTGCCTCTTCAGCTGAGGATTCAGACCACTGGCTTTCATATGGGTCAAAGATTGTGCTTTGCTCCCAGTCCCACCATTTTGCTGCCCAGTCCTTGGCTCCTGCTCCCCAAGGGTAGCATTTCCCTCTCCAACTCCATGATTTTGCTGCTCCTGCACCCAGAATTGCCTCAGCTGACTGCAGCTTCTGGGAATTGCCCCTCAAAATGTCTTCGAGAACACAGATCTCCAGGAGGTTTTCAAGGCAGCAGGCTGCAGGACCCTGTGGCGCTGCCTCCAGGAGAGATCTTGTCCCTGCTGGAGCCATTTGGGCTCAGCCCTGCCGCAGCTGGACGAGACACAGCAGGCAGCGAGTGCTCTGCTGCTTGTGAACTCCCTTCTTCAAGGAGCAGCCAGGAAAGGCTGTCCCGCTGCCCGGGCCTTATCAATTCCCTGCCCACTCTTGCCCGCGCCCAAACAGCCGCTTCCTACCGGAACGCTGCCGCGAGCCTGGTGCAGGCAGTGCAGGGCGAGCTCCAGCTGAGCTGCTGCCCCGGGAAGGCCACGGGAGCTGGCCATGTCCAACAGTTCTCTGACTGCAAGCACAACAAAAACCCACCCAAAGTCGGCTTTGAGCCGAGAATGGAGAAGGCTTGCCATACAAGGCAGAAGGAAAGCACAAGAGCTAAAGCCTGCAGCTTGGAGAGCACGAAAAGGAGAGCAAAGCAAGGGGCAGCTGAAGCAAGGGCCCACCTAGTGCTGCCTCTCCCTTCCATGCAGCTTTTGGCATAAGGAGTGGAGGCCAATCTCCCCTCTTCCAGTGGCAGATGCCCCTGACCCATTTGGAGAGCAGCACAGTTGCTCTTTTTCCTGCTCTGCTGCAGAAGCAGAGCATTGCCCTTACGCCTACCACTTCCACAAGGGAAGATGGGCATGACAAAGGAGAGAAGCAGAGCCTGCCAAAAGCTGCCTTTTTATCCAAAAAACAGCATTTTACATGCCTGACTATCTCAGGAGTGGAAGGAAAGCTTGACAGTTACCTCTGTCCGGTTTATCCAGGTCAGGGTCGTCTTCCTCCAAGGGCTTCCAGACCAGGTTTGCAGGCTCTTCATCCTCACTTGGCAGCCCGGTCTGCAGCTCGGGGAGCTCGGCCTGAAAGTCACTGCCAACATTGATGTGTCTAGAGGAAGAAGGAGTAGGATGTAAGAAAGGCAAGTGGTCAAGAGACACCTGGCGTGCAGCCACGGCCTTGGACCAATCCCACCGTGACTCTGAAAGAGCAGTTGTCCTGCTCGCCATTCCTCAAGTTTGCTGTCCTTTAACCCTAGGCCAAAACTCACGGCTCAGTGTGGGCTCTTGCTTTCCTTTTCATTGTGCCTCTCCTTTCCACCTGAAAGAGATCAAAACAACGCTCCAGATAAAACTCATTCTGCCAAGATGTGTCGGTAGCCTGCTTCTCATCCTCACCACTGAAAACCCCAAGCTCCTCTGTCCCAGCTCCTCTCCATTACATGTCATTGCTGCATTTTTCACTTGGAATTTCTGAGGCAGGTCCCTCTAGCAGTCTGCAGCTTCCTGAAGAAGGAAAGCACAAGGGCAGGCACTAGAGTGCCTTGAGTCTTGGGGCCAGTGAGAAGAGCCAAGAGGATGCATGGAAGATGCACTACTGCAGGCTTGGGTTGGATGGAAGGAAAAGGTTCTTCAGCCAGAGGGGGCTTGGGCACTGGAACTGCCTCCCCAGGGAAGGGCTCCCAGCACCAAGGCTGAGAGAGCTCCAAAAGTCTTTGGACACTGCTCTTGGGCACAGGCTGGATTTCTTAAGGCTGTCCTGAGCAGACCCAGGTGCTGGGCTCCATGATCTTTGGGAGTCCCTTCCAGCCCAGAAAATGCTGTGATACTGTGATTGTGTTCCTGAGAAGCACCACTCAAGAGGGCATTTCACAGCTGCCTCTGACCGTGAGGCAGAGCCAGCCCTACACACATTGAACAACACAGACAAATCTATAGCAATATCTCTCTGGAAAAGAGATGCAAGGCAGGTGGAAAAAAATCAAAAAAGCTATGAAAATAGAATATTGTTCCAGTGTCTGTAAGTGATGTAAGTATGTGAGTACATAAGAATTGCTGCAACCAGATCATTTCTGAGGATGAAAGCCAGTACTGCAGGACAAGCCCAGCAAACTGCTTCCATGCTCTGATGGGCAGGCATCCCAGAGGAGAAGTCCCATCCTTCTGGTTTTTGAAGCTTTGCAGGAGGTGTGACCAGAGTGAGGGTGTAACAGGATTAGTGGACACTGAACCCCTGACCTCCTCCGGAATGACCAATTGGCTTTGGGGTCACCACAACGTAAATGGGTGCTAAGAACTTCTAATCAGGTGATCAGTGGACGAGAATCTACAAGTGCACCGTGACAGCTCCCTACATCCTCTATGGAAAGGTCTGTATTTCCCCTAGAGGCAGCATTATTCCTGGAGAAGTTGCAGCCTGCTTTCATGTGCAACCTCGTCTGGGGAAAGTGACCACACGCCGTGTCTGTGGTGGCTGGTGGCAGAGCCAGCTGGAGCCTCCTGCCCTTCTGTGAGTGCTTTGGGGCCCACGGGTATTTTCTTACCTTGCACAGTGCCAAAGTGCTGTGGGGATGCCTGGCGGCTGACGAGGAGATGAGGATGTCGCTGCAGAGGCCAGCTGTGGCGCCGAGTGCAGAAGGTGGCTGCTGAGGGACAGCCAGGAGCAGATGCTGCAGCTGCTGCTCCAGCGCTGCTCCACCAGTGTTCCACCAACGGCCGCAGGAGCAGCAGACAAGGGCAGTTGCTACGGGCACAGCCCAACATTCCATGCAGAACCCCAGGGGAACCATGCGACAGAAACAGGGATAGGCCACCTTTGCCCCTTCTACTTCTTCTGCTGAGAGTTTGTTCTGAGGAGCTCCCATTGGGGCTTTTCTCCTCAGTCCTCTGGACGGGGAAAAGCAGAGCAGGGACAGCTCTGGCTCTCCTCTGTTCTTCTCTGTAAGGGGCCTGCAGCTGAACAGGCAGAGGAGGCTGGCTCTGTCCAAGGGCCCATTCCACATTGCCTGCACTGCAGAACCACAAGGACTCCTGCCGCTGCCTCTCCTCTGGCTCTGAGAGGAGCTAGAGCTTGCAAATCGTTCCATGCAGAACCAAGTGCAGAGCTTTCTCTCCAAGTGGCGGCATTCATCCTGCCCCCTTTCTCAATTGTCTGGTGCCCAATAATGTCACTTGATGTTTTCCCTCCTTTGGCCTGCTGAGCTGGTCTCTCACCTCAACACTCCATCCCTGAAACTTGGAGAAACGGGATGTTTCTCAGGGCAGCTGATGCGGACACACACACTGGGGCAGTGCACCAGCATTGCTGTAGTCAACAGGTCATGCAGAATTTCTAGGTCTCTCTTCCAGCTCCCTTGAAGAAGGGAGAATGTTCATCTCTACTACTCTGGCATTCCTCTAAGGAAGGAACACCAAGAGAATTTCTTTTCCACACTAATGACCTTCAGCTTTGTTTGACTACTTAGGTGCCAGATATGGCAAAACCCAGCCACTTGTACTGCTTTCCTGCCTAAGGTTTAAGCAAAAGCAAATCTTGCTTCCTTCCCAGCCTGCATGTTACACCTACGCCAGCCACCAGCTGGGAAAACACCTGGAACAAGGCCCACTGCAAGCAGATACTTTGTAGGCTCCAGATCCCACCTGCACTGGCTCCAGCAGGCAAGGGCAAGCTTTGGTCGCTTCCCAGAAGCAGCCTGGCCATTCCCCCCTGCCTCGCCCCCTGCCATCCTCCACAGCCCCTGCTGCCAAAGCCTTGCTAGGCAGAGCCATTTGCTGGGCTCGGTAAAAGAGTGACTTGGATTCTTCTTTGGCGCAAATACCAAAGCTGTGAGAAGGGAGAGGATCAGGTTCACAGCCGCTCTGCTTTAGCTGAGGACATTACTGGAGGCTCAGAGCCTGGTCCTTTAAAGAGAAACTGATCTGAACTCCTGGTGTCTTTGTGGTGCATGTGGATGTTTCTTTTCTAGAATCAGAGAGGTTAGAAAAGTCCTCCAAGGTGCTCAAGTCCATCTGTCCCCCAAAACGAAACAAAGTTATGTTGCTGGGCAACAAAAAGGCCTCAACCCACTACTTTTATCCCAGGAAGTACAGTGAGACAAGAGCACTCCTTTAGATCCAGTGCATTGAATTCAGCAAAGCCTCCCCAGCCACTCCCAGCTGAGATGTTCAGGAATCAAAGGAGGAAGCTCCACCATGATTTCATTGGCAGTAATGGGGACATGCCTCTGGAAGTGCTGCCAGCTGAGCCAGGGGCTGGGCCTGGGGGGGACTCCTGTGCCCCCATTGCTCTCTCAGGGCAAATGTCGTGTTTCCAATGCCAAGGAAATGTAACGAGCACTGCCTCAGGGATTTCATACAGACAAAAAGGCAAAATGGAACAAACTCTGGTTTAATGAGAAACACAGATTGTGTCTCAACAAAGACAAAATTTGAAAAGATGAAGCATAGCAAACACCAAAACCTTTACATTTACTGCTAAGTCTAACACTACTAATACATCTTTAATAATACTATTGTATCTTAACTGATAAACAGAGAGATTCCTATCATGTAAACTAATAGAAGAATAAAGAATCCTAAAAACTTGAAAAACAATCTTATTTCTATCTAGTCCCCTTGACCCCTACCTCTTGCTAGCCTGGGGCAAATGCAGGGCTAATTTGGCCTTTTCTTCTTGGGGAGAGGCTGTGCATCCTTGCGTGGGCGATGTCTTCTTCTGTGCTTGTTCCTCTCCTTGATGGTTTCAAACTCCCTGGAAGACAGGAAACAAACCATGCATTGTTAACATCATACACACCATTAAGCCAAGCTCCGAGATCTCCGTTTTTGAATGAATGTCTTTTCAGGCTGTTACATATTTATTAAATTGATCAGCACCATGAGTCTCATCTTTCTGGTTTCAACTCTTTGAAATGTCTTCCTCCTTTTGCTTCATCCTAGGTTTAATTGGATCAGCATGTGTTCCTGCTTGTATGAGCTGTGTCTTGTTGGGGCATGGCAAGGTTTCACTGGGAATGCTGGGCTTGAACGAAGGTGTTTGGGTTCCATGTGGGCTGTAAGCTTGGGCAGGGCTGCCAGGGGCGATCCTGCAAGTGGCCTCAGCTTGCCATGTGGTGCCTTTGGAAAGGGTCAGCGTGCTTTAGGCCAAAGGGGCAGCTGGGAGCAGAAGGAGGAGGAGCTTGCGCACCGTTGGCACTGCCTGCACGGAAAGGGGCCTCCCGCCGCCTGGGGCGGCTGGCGCGGTTGGCAGCAGGGACACTCCGCGCTGCCAGCCCGCTTGCGGCTTCTCTTCCCTGTCTCCCCAGTCTCCTTCCTGGGAGGGCTTTTCCTCCTCTTCCGTTTGCCCGCAGTCTGGGAATCAAAGAATCCTTATCAGTGCTTCCTTCCTCTCAGAAAGCTGGAATTCGCAGTGTCCACCCCAAATGTCTATTGGCCTAAGCAAATTCTTCCAAAACCCCATGGAGCTGAGAAAAGGGCTGGATATGGCAGGGGGCTGCAGCAGGCTGCCAACGATGGAGGTTGGAGGAAAATACTCCCCTTTACCACAGCTATAAGGGGGTGGGATAAATACGTGGCTATCTCTAGTTCCTCATGTCTTATTTCTACCTCTCTGCCTAACATCTATTTATCTCTGGTTTTCCTCCCCACGTCTAGGGCATGGCTTTGACATTCAGTCAAACTAGTGAAGACACATGATTACCCATTTTCTTCTACCCAAAATAATCTCTCTCACTCTCTCTGTCTCTCTCTGTGAAGCAAATTGCTCTTTGCTGGTAAGGAAAGTATTAAAGGTGCCATAGCACCGGCAGCTCCTTCTTGGGGTACACTGTGGTGCTACAAAAGATCTCTAAAATTCGGCAGCATCTCCATGAAGGCAGCCTGGATGGCTGATGTTAGCAAGCAGTGGGGAATGAAAGGTCTGATTGGAATCTGAGGGTGCCAGCCCTTGAGATACTGATTTGTAAAGAGTCAAAGCCCATTTTGGTGGTGGTGCTGCTTTGTTGGGTCAACGTTCTGCTCCAGAATTCCGTATTTTAGGGCAGCAGCACAACGAAGCCTTGGGCAGCATCTGCTGCACCTTTCCCAGTACATGGGACTGTGATTGGTGTTACCAGTCACAGCTAGAAGATCTGCCTTCTGATTCCCCAGTGGGAGACAAGCCAAACCAACTTGCAGAGCAAGCCAAATAATTGTTGATTAGACACTTCTTTTAGCATGGAGTGTTCTGCCCTTTTAGCTGTCCTGGTAATATAGGCCAAATCAGTTACTAGATTAAAAGGTTGTTGGAATTTTTTAAATGCTCTGACATCAGCAGCCAACTCAGGAATCTGGGCGGTTCCTTCAATGACTTGAATATCCTACTCCCACTTCTGAGTGTTTGGATCCTTCCAAGTGATAACTGATTTGTGTGATTTTCCAGAGCCATCTGTAAAAACTGTGAGGGCTTTAAGAGGAACCTTACCTTTTAGAGAATTTGGGACTAGATGGAATGTTTCTTTTAGTAGCTTGTGTTTTGGATAATGAATAGAGACTTGTCCGGGATAGCTGTCTAAATCAAACTGAAGGTATCCATTTGTCTGTAATAGCGATTCTAATTTGTGTAGTTGAAATGCTGGATAAATGTATGTTGGGTCACACGCTGCAGGGGTTCGGAGGTGGTTCCTGTCTTTAATGATTAACTGAGCTAAAAGCTCTTGAGGGATTGTAATAGTTTTTTTGGTGTGGCAAAAATACCCATTCTACAATTAACAATTTTTCTGTAGAAGACGGGTCCCACTGAAAAAGCAGTGCCTGGAAATGTGGGGATTTACCAAGACTAGCAAACTGGGAGGTTAGAGAGCAGTCAGCGCGCTGTGCTTTTCGAGATGAGATAGCAGGTGCTACCTTTCGCAGCACGTCGTGGGCATCTGGAGTTAAGATGCGCTGGGAAGTCAGGTCATAGCTCCCCTTCAGTAGGCTGAACAAAGGGCACAGCTCTTCTCTCGTGAGTCCAAGCAGTGGTCGGATCCAGGTGATGGAGCCACACAACTGTTGTATGTCCCTTAGCATTTGAGCCTTATCTTTGATGGAGATATTTTGGGGAATAATGGCTCACCCGCTGATAAGGAATCCAAGGTACTTCCACAGGGAGGTCTACTGGGTTTTTCAGGAGCAATATCAAAACCTGCATCTTCAACAGCTGTCACAGTCTTTCTGATCACTGGGTTAAGGTAAGTCTTTTCTTGGGAGCAAATTAAAATGTCGTCCATATAATGCCGAAATATAGCTTCAGGGAAGGCTTTCCTGATTGGAGATAGAATCCCAGCCACAAACATTTGACATAAAACAGGGGAAGTTTTCATTCCCTGTGGCAATGTGACCTAATGATATCTTTTAAAGGGTTCTTGACAGTTGATTGGTATCGAAAATGCGAATTTGGGAGTGCGGGACAGAGAGGGATGTTGAATAAACAGTCTTTGATATCAAGGATTGTGAGCTGCCAGTCCCTGGGAAGTACAGAAGGTGAGGGGAGCCCTTTTTGCAAGGAGCCCATGTCTTCTAAAACATCATTTACTTTCCAAAAGTCTTGTAATAACCTCCATCTGTCTTTGCCAGGTTTTTTATAAAAAGACATGGGTCAGGAGCTAGTTGATGGTACAATGTGTCCTTTTAATAATTGTTCCTGTACTGGGGCATGGAGCACTTCTAATTTGTCATTTGGAAGGCCCAATGATCCACCCACACAGGATCATACCCACAGGGAGGGATCATACCGTTTCCCACAGATGGACAACAGCCATATTGAGTGGTTTAGTTTTCATTTCTTTTTAATTCCCAAAGTTTCATTTTTTTCAACATTGTAATACAGCATCTCTATTCAAATCATTATACTCACCTTGGTTAATTAAATATTTATTAATTTATTTTGCCCCCATAATATCAGACAAAAGCATAGGACAAAAGCATAGGAAGAACAACAAGCAATTACAGAAATACAGTATCTTCCCTGAAAATCCCTTGGAAACCATGTTAAAACAAGGGGAAGAACATCAACTTACTAAAGATAAAGACCCACAGCTCAAGATTGTGCATTGCATGTTAGAATGGCCAAAGAAGAAATTAAAACAAGGTCTTCGCTGGCTGAAGCATGGGTCTACCAGGATGTGGATTTGCGAAGTACTTTACAATTACGCCCAAAATAAATTAAATGCAGACTGGAATTGCAGTATGTGGAGGTCTGGTTTAAATATTGGAACAGCGAAAAGGAAGTAGAAACAGATAAACCAAATTCTCTCTGTAACGATCAATGATAAAGACACAACGAGGAAAACCAATCAACCAAGGTGGGACTCATTAAATTTCCTCCCCCCTACTGCACCTCCCAACGAACCAGCTGCAACTGCAGCTGAGTCATTGGAGGCTTCAATGAGTCATGTAACTGAGAGGGCTGAAGAAATTGAAAGTAGCAGTGGGACATCAGAAGAAACGTATATTCTATCATTCTCCTCCAGGCAAATTACAAATTCAGCCATGCAGGAAGTTCCATCCAATCAAGAAGGTCCAGCCTTCTTCACTTGAAGGAGAACCCTGGTAGTACAAAAATGTTCCTTCTGCTCCAGCAGTAAAGATAAAACAAAGGTGGCATCCCTCAGAGAGGTCCCAATGGAGGGTGCACAAGGTGGAATAGGATATGTAAATGCACCCCTCACCTCTTCAGAAGTGAGGCATTTTAAAAAGGAAATGGAGATATTATTCAGTGACCCAGTAGGTATGTCAGAAAAAGTTTACCAGTTCTTAGGCCCTAGGATTTACCCTAGGGGAAAATGAAATTCAATAATGCAAACCCTTTTCTCTCCAGAGAAGAGAAAAGTTATTTAGACTGCAGGGATCAATATATTGGACAGAGAACATAATTTAGGAACAACTGGAGAGAAGAAATTACCATTAACAGATCCAGAATGGAACCCTAACTCAGATGAGGGAAGAAAAAGTATAGCAGAATACAGAACCCGAATTGTAAGGGGAATAAAAGAGGCAGTCCCCAGAGTTAATAACATGAAGAAAGCCTTTGGTAGCAAACAATAAAAACATGAGAGCCCAACTGACTGTATAACTCGCTTAAATAATAACATCCAATTATATTTAGAAAGAGATTTAGGTAGTGAAGGAGGGAAGACAATGTTCTAGGTCCACTTTGGGTTACATTCTTGGCCTGACATAAAACAGAAATTAGAGAAATTAGATGGATGGCCAGAAAGAAGTTTAGATGAGTTATTAGCTGAAGCACAGTAAGTTTATGCCAGGTGAAATGAAGAGAAAATGAAGACTAAAGCTAAGATGATGGCTGCTGTCCAAATTCCTAAACCAATTAGGCAGGATGGGGAGAATATTCAATTGAAGAAACCTATTTGCTTTTATTGTAAGAAAGAAGACCATATGCAATCCTGCTGTTTTAAGACATTGAGGGACTTAAGAGATTCTCCAAGTGGAGAATCAACCCTCAGAGAACTGAGGGGGTCAGGGGCTCTTCTTCTTGGGGCACAAAAACCATCTTCAAGAGCCCTTGATAAAATCAAGGATAGGACCCCTAGAACAATTAATGGAATTTTTAGTAGACACAGGAGCAGAGACAACTTGTTTAACTGAAAAACCAAATGCATGTGCCATAAGCAAAGACACTTTCAATATTTGTGCTGCTAAAGGGGAATCCTTCCCCATTCCCATCATTAAGAATGTCACTATAAAGGGTAATGGACTAACCAGAAAGGGAGATTTGTTTTTCTACCTCCAGCAGGTAACAACTTACTTGGCCAGGATCTCCAGATACCTTTGAAAGTTGGAGTAGTTCCACAAGAAGGAAGGATGAAGGTCATTTTGTTTACTTTATCCACACAAGATGAAAACTGATTAATCCTACAGTGTAAGCCCAACCAGGTAACTGGGATAAAATGAACATTACACCCATTGTAATTAATCTCCTTCCAGATATTAAACCAGCAAAAGTACCCTGGCACCCCCTTACAAAGACCAAAAGGTATTGGCTAAAACCCATAATAACTGAACTGTGACATTATAATATACTAGAGCCACGTACTTCCCCATACAACACCCCATTCTTGCTATTAAAAAGCCTGACAATAGCTACAGGCTAGTTCAAGACCTACGTGAAGTACATAAAAGAGTGCAAGCTGTGTGCTCATTAGTACAAAACCCTTACACCTTGTTAAGTTACCACCTACACACTCTTGGTTCTCAGTAACTGACCTGAAGGATGCATTTTGGTCATGCCCTGTAGATTCTCCTTCTAGACACCTGTTTGCTTCCACCTGGGAAGATCCAGACACTGGAAGGAAACAGCAGCTCACCTGGACCTGGTGACTGCAAGGGTACATGGAGTCTCCCACACTCTTCGGTCAAGCCTTGGAGAGCCTGTTCATTTCCTTTTCTCCACCCTCAGGAATACAAGTAACACAGTATGCAGATGACATACTACTCTCCAGAGAGCAAGAATCCACTGTAAAATTAGGCACCATTCAGTTACTGAACCTTCTAGGAGAGAATGGACTAATAGTATCTAAATCCAAATTACAATTTGTTAAACCAAAGTAAAATATTTCGGACATGTAATTGGTCATGGTACCAGAAAATTGAGTACTGAAAGGATAGAAGGGATTTTAAATTTACAACCTCCCCAAACAAAGAGCAAGGTTAGACAATTATTAGGCTTAATGAGGTACTGTAGAATATGGATTGATGAATACACACAAAGTGTCACAATTTTATATGAAAAATTAACTACATCAGAACCTATTAATTGGACCCAAGAGGATAATAAAAACTTAGAAAATTTAAAGCAAAAGATGATTCAGACCCCGGTTCTCTTTCTTCCTTCACTAGAAGAAGATTTTCACCACTATATTAACATAGAGAAAGGAATTCCTTATGAGGTCTTGGCCCAAGAGTGGTCAGGAATCTATAAACCTGTAGCCTACTTGTCCATATTGTTGGTCCCTGTGTCCCAAGGATGGCAAACATGCATCCAACCAATCACTGCAGCAGCCATCCTAGTAACAGCCAGCCAAAAACTTACATTTGAGAGAAATCTGACAGAATACATACCACACTCCACCCAAACCATTCTTAAACAACGAGCAGCCGAATGGCTAACAGACTCTCATATTATACAATATGGGAGCACCCTCATCCATTCCACAACTGTAACCCTGAAAACAACCACCCACACCAATCCTGCACAGTTCCTATGTGGAATTCCCCAAAAACAAGATCTCGTGCACAACTGCATAGTTTTTATAAACCTGCAAACAAAAATTCAAGAAGACCTCCTAGAGAGCCCATTAGATGAAGGAGAAATCCTGTTCATTGACGGATCATCTAGAGTAGTAAATGGAAAGAGGTGCTCTGGATACTCCATCAGAGATGGAAAAGAACTGTACAGGTTAGAAAAGGAAAACTACCACCTTCCTGGTCTACCCATGTATGTGAATTAGATGCTTTGGAAAAAGCATTGCACAGACTAGACAGAGCTATTGGAACCATTTATACGGACTCTAAATATGCATATGGAGTAGTCCACACGTTTGGGAAAAGCTGGGCTGAAAGAGGGTTTCCCACATCTAAGGCCAAAGACATTTTACACAAAGAACTTATATTAAAAATTTTAGAGGCACTTAAGTTACCAAAAGAAATTGCAATGGTACGTGTTCCAGGTCATCAAAAGGGAACTCTGGAGAAACCAGAGGAAACATCCTAGCAGACCATGCTGCAAAGGAGGCTGCTTTTGAGGGGGAATTAAAGGTATACAGATTTTATCCAAGAGACACACCCGAGAGTACACCAGACAACACCCTTCCTATCCCTATTTTTAAAGACAATGAAAAACAGAAACTCATATCACTAGCTGGAAAGGAAGATTCCGAGGGACGGTGGCATCTTCCTGATGGCCATCAAATGTTAAATAAAGAGCTCACTCGAGAAATTTTACAGAACCTCCACCAATCCACGCACTGGGGATCTAAAGCTTTAGCAGATCACTTTCTTCAGAATTTTGGATGTCGGGGAATTGATGAATTAGCTAATCAAATTACCATAGGTTGTATAATTTGCCAAAAAGTCAATAGAAAATTAACGAGGAGAACGAGACCTGGAAGAATTGAAATTGCAATTAGACCCTTCCAAAGTATTCAAATTGATTTCACAGAAATGCCCCATGCCCAAAGATGGAAGTATTTCTTACTGATTGTAGATCACCTTACCAATGGGGTTGAAGCATTTCCACTGTTAATGCCACTGCTCAAACAGTAAGAAAGGTCATCCTAGAAGAGATAGTCCCAAGATATGGAATTATAAATAACATTGATTCAGACCAAGGTACCCATTTTACATCATTAGTATTGCAACAGTTGGCTCAACAATTAGGAATAACTTGGAAATTACATACCCCTGGCACCCTCAAAGTTCGGGAGGGGTAGAACGCATGAATCAGACTATTAGAACAACCTGGACCAAACTGATGTTAGAAATGAAGTGGACTTGGATAAAGTGCCTACCCCTTGCCCTTCTCAGAATCCAGAGCTAACCCAGAGCTGACTTAGGTTGTTCCCCATATGAAATGTTATACAGGCTTCCCTATTTAGCCACCCCACATCAAGTAACTGCCAAAGAGTGAGGAAATATAAATGTGCAAAGGGATATTCAAATGATGCCCAGAATCTAAAAGACTTAAAGCAGAGAGGTCTTGTACCCCAGAACATTCCTTTAGACTTCTATTTACATAAGATATGCCCCAGAGAGTAGGTACTTATTAAATGCTGGAAGGAACAATCCCTGACTCCATCAGGGGAAGGTCCTTTCCAAGTTCAACTGACCACAGAGACAGCCATCCGAGCACAGGAAAAAGGGTGCACTTCCGTCAGCCGAGTAAAAGGTCCAGTAACACCACCGCAAGATAACGAGAAACCTCCATGAACTACTCTCTACAACAGTCCTCCCCGGTGTTATTCCTGAAATTATTATATCAATTGTTATTCTCTCACTGTTTTACAGTAGAGAATCTAATGGTTATTGTACTTACTATTTAACAAGTTATTATGAATTTTCAATTCCATTTCTCCACCAGTGAAGAGTATCATTTCCCTGAGAAATGACCCTTCCTCTCCAATAACTATGTCTTTTTTTTTTTTTTTTAAATTTCCTTAGGAGAAACAACATGAATAGAACCAAGGCCAGTTCCAGGTAGGACTTTCCTGCATTTAGGTCCCTTCCTGCATCCAGGTACACTCCCATGAAAACCAAGGGGTCTGAACCCAGTAGGAAAACCAGAGAGGTTGAAAGGTCTGCACCACCTATCAGAGAGTACCACGGCACTTCAATCTTCCCATTGACCCCTGAGCGAGGGAAGGGAAGGTGCGCCCTACTCCTCATACTCTCCCTCTGGATCCTGTAGATCCCACTTGTCAGAGCCTGCGTCTGCTGCCACCAATGCTAACATACAGTGTACCTGACCAAAGGAAACTCCTACCTCATAAAACACTCATTCCAGGCACATTCTTATGTAAATCCCTTTTGTTATAATATGATGACACTGAGTAGATACTGACAATCAGACAAAAACCAATGGATTGGTAGAAATATTGGAAATGCAAACCAGAAAAGGAATGGAGAGTGTCCTGATGAAAAGATTTGGCTATATGTCAAATTTAATTATATAACGAAAAAGAAGGATTTGTTAAAAAGGAAAACTTATGATGTTGATTTGATTTGAGAAATTGTAATAACTGAAAGGGGGAAACAAAAGGGGGACAATCCATTAGCTACCAATAAAAACTTATTTATTGTTTTAGCAGAACAAATTAGTAAAAAATCAAAATATAACCAATTGTTGGGTTTGTGGAGGCACCTTCAAATCAGAAGCCTGGCCTCAGCAAGGAGTCAGTATTGGACCCCTCAAATGACTTAAACTAAATTATTTCCCCTCCCAAACTCCAAGAGATCAAGACAATTGGCTATTGAGGGACACAGTTCTTGGAGAAGAATGTATCTGGAGAAAAGGAAAAAGATACACTGAGGAAGTTGTAGAAACTACCTGTAAAAGATATTTACTAACTGAGGATCACAAGACGTGGTGGATACTGAACGAACCAGATACCTTTTGGTCAAAGAAGAAAATCAGAAACAAGAACTGCATATTACATCCCAATGAACAACTTTATCAGTGCTGGGACCCTAAAAGTCAGCCTTTATTCAGTATTACCCCAAGTTTCTAAGTATTGGACCTCCACTTTTATCACGCTTTCACATTTTTGGGAGGCCCCCCAAGGTTTATACTGGAATTGTGGGCAAAGAGCATATTCTAAACTCCCTTCTTACTCGTGTGGCAATTGTACCTTAGGAGCAATACGACCTAGCCCCTTTCTACTATCAGAAGCAGCTGGAAACCAGCTCGGAGTTCCCCTAGATGATAAATTAAAGAGACTAAAAAGATGTGAAATAGGGGGAATGTAACAATGGGGTGAGGAAGAGTGGCCACCAGAGAGAATTTTAGAAACTTACGGACCTGCCACTTGGGCTCAGGACGGGAGCTGGGGCTATCAAACTCCCATTTACATGCTAAATCACATTACTGGACTACAAGCCCTGATTCACGTCATATCTAATCAGGCCAAGAGTGCAATTGATTTTTTCAACGCCCAACAGAAGCAAATGAAAACAGCTGTATATCAAAACTCTTTAGCCCTAGATTATTTATTAGCCAAAGAGGGTGGAATATGCGGCAATTTCAACACATCAGACTATTGTCTGCATATTGATGACCATGGTGAAACTATTACTAAAATTACCCAAAACATCAGAAAGCTTACACATGTTCCAGTCCAGTTTTCACCTGATTAGTGGAAAAATATGTTCTCTGGGGAGTGGTAGAAGAAAGCCTTAATTATTTTTCGAGTTTCCTTAGTTAGCCTTCTCTTTCTCCCCTGCTTAATCCCATATTTCATTCATCTAATTACCTCAGTAGTACAAAGCATGTTCGCTAGTCAAAATCTTCAAACGAGCCAACATTCTATGCCTACTGTCAAGAAAATCATAAATCTCAATCCAATCAAAAGAGATAGGAAAACAGGTAAAAAGGCCCAGCAAGTTTAGATTAATTTTAAACAATTAAACACTATCAACAAAGAACTTTTACATTTATGTAAATGCAAAAGCCAATGACTAACATAAGAGAAAGAGGGAGGAACTGTCGTTTATAAAATCCCTTACATGGCTTTTGCACTTGTGACTGGTTTATATTTGTAACTGTTAATTAGCTTTTGCATTTATAACTGTTTAAAGTTACTAGTTTGATCAAATAAAAGTGTTCAAATTAATGAAGTAAATAATATAAAATCATTATCAAGTTATAGTAGCTATTCAGTAGATCCCAACTGAATGTTTAACAGTCCTGTTAAAATAGGTAGCAAAATAAGAACTATATTATTTTTATAATCCTTTGTTCTTAACCTAATTACATTATTTGTAAATTTAATTATCTCTTTTTAGTAGCCTTATACTTTCAAATGTCCCAGTGCAGTTTCCTTTCACCAACAGCATGCAGCATTTTACAGACAATTTCTAACCCACTCCAGGTTGAACTGGTAACTTGATGCCACAGCAATGGTGCATACTAATGAGAGAGCTTCCCATCAAAAACCTCAGAGATATCATCCCACCCCAGTGACAGCACACTCTGGGAAAGAAGATCTTACCCCATCATCTACATCATCTAGCACCAATCACCTGAGACTATGGGGGCAGGACTGCAAGTACAGACTGAGGGGACCGAGAACATCAAAGGGGCAGCCTGGCCTGAAGAGCTGTCTTTGCTGTCTTTTACTGTTCCTGGGACTGTGACTTAGCTACAGCAGGGGACCCCACACTGCAGATTTCAGTCAATATCTCTTTTTAGAGACCTTATTCCAGATTTGAGGGCAGACTAAGTGCATTCACTGCAATGCCCTCGGGTTCTTGCCTTGGGGCCAGATGCCAGATTGGCTAGAGGTTTCCTCAATCCTTGGGCCTGGGACTTTATCCTTTTTTCTTTCTTTCCTTTCTTCTTTTTCCTTACCTCCCTTTTTGTTTTTCCCCTTTAAATAAACACCCTATTTTTGTTCAAATCGCCAAAGCTGTATCTTTTTACCACATTCAGTAAATTTTCAGACTTCATGCCAGCTCCTCGGAGCAAAGCATGAAGATTACTCCACCAAGGCAAGTATGTGTAGTACTCCCTTGTGTTGGCATCAGTTCCCATGGCAGAACATGCCTTCCCACTGGACACTCACCTGCACCTGAGCCTGTGGAGAAGCCCGGCTCCCTCCCCCTCTGCCCACAGCAACACAGACACTCCCAACCTTTCCCAAGAGCTGCAACACAACCACAGGCACAGCAGCATCCCCAGCAGTGACACCACTCTGCTCCATTCTGCCCTGCTCTGCTCCTCTAGTCACAGCTGCAAGCCTGTATCTCCACAAGAGGCTGTGGCTGGAGGCAAGGAAGGAAAAAGATCTTTGCTCACAAACAAACCGTGCCACAAACCCCATCCATGGGTCTTCCCACATAGCAGAAACACCTGACCATTCAGAAGCAAATTTAGAGCTTATTCACAGGGTGAGAACAAAAGGAAGCTTCCAACACAAAGAGTTTATTTATTTATTATAGTATTTATTCTGACTATCACTCATAACAAACTACAAACTACGAGCTATAAACTACAAACTACAAACTTCAAACAACAAACAACAACAAAGGCCTCCTCCAGGGCTAGTATCTCCTGTCGGCCATGAACTCCTGTGTGGCCATGATCAGAGGCGTCAGGGAGGAGGCTGGCTTGGCTGATGTTACAAATGGATGCTGCCCAAAGAGAAAAAGAAGCAATGAGCTTCTACTTTCCCCACAGCCTGAAGCAGGCTTTCTCTGGCTAGCAGAGATACAGAAAGGAGGGCATTCTGTGCACCTCTCTCTCCACATCCAGGACCTGCAGCCGCTTTGCCTGTTACCTGCAGAAGTTCCTGGGCAGACCAGCGCCTGTCCTCGTCCCTCTCCAGGCAGCAGTGCAGAAAGTCTCGCAGCCACGCCGACTGCTGCCTGGGCTTCTGCAGCTTCGGGGGGGCCCCGGTGCTTATCAGCTGTTGAACCTAGAGAAGAAGGAAATGCCACACTCTACCTGTCTCCTTCGCACCCCAAACTGCTCACACAGAGCCCATTGGACAAGCTCCACTCTGCAGTGGCACTTTACTCCCTGCCACAGGGTGGCAGATACCTTTCCTACCCCTACTAAAACAACCCAAAGCCAGAGGCAGCCATAGCCAGTCCAGTAGGCAAAGGCTCTTGCCTTGACCACTCATTTCACTGGATGATGGAATCAGCAGCAGCTCCATCAGCTAAAGCACACTTTGCTTCTCTGAGCACTGACACAGCCTCTACAAGTGACATGGAAGACTGACTTTCATCTAACTCTTCTATTTCCAAGGATTATTCCATAAAATGCAGCTCAGCACTGCTCACTGCTCCCTTAGGCAAAGCTTCTGCCAAGCAAAAGGCATCCTGATTTTTAGGTCCTGTTCATGCACAAAAATGGCAAGGGGATGATCTGGCCAAGAAGCACGAGAGACTGTGCAGCCTGGAACCTATCATTTTCAGGTGTTGGCAAGCTTCCCAGGCAGAAGAATGGGAGCAGATTTTGTTGGGGTGACAGCAGTGTCTGAGAGCAGCTGCAGCGTACCGTGCGGAAGGTTTTCATCAGGTACGGAGGCGCTCCGTCCACCATCTCGATCCCCACGATGCCAAAGGACCAGATGTCCACTTTGGGGCCATAGGGCTTCCTGGTGAAAATTTCTGGCGCCATCCAGTAAGTTGTTCCAACAGCTGATCTCCGTTTGTTCTGCTCGGTGGTGAGTTGAGCAGCAAGGCCAAAATCAGCTGAGGAGGAAAAACCACTCTGATCAAGCCAGCGTGAATTAGGAAAGCAAACAAAAGAAATCCCCATTGTACCAATGTCCAAGAAGGCAGTGTGGAACCCAGCTGTAAAGAGGCCATACCTCAGGCCTGCAGCCAAGGAAATACGGAATTGGCCACTTAGCAAAACCCCCCAGTTTCAGGCAGTGGATTTTAGTCCCCTGAAGCTATTAGACTGTAACTGCCTTGCTTGGGAAGGGACACACACAACCCAAAGCCACCCCTGAGCCCTTCTTCCCAGCGACACTTCCCTGCACCTTGTGGCTGTGCTCTGTGCTTGCAGCAGGGCAGCCTGCACTGCCACAGGCACCACTGCAGGGAACTGGAGCCACCCAAAGGCAGCCCCACACCACAGCCCGCCACGGCTGAGCCTGGCCAGCAACACCCACCCAGCTTGACTGATCCATCCAAGCCCAGGAGAATGTTGTGGCTTTTGATATCTCGGTGGATCACTTGCTTGGAGTGCAGGAAATCCAGGCCTTGCAGGCACTGAGAGAGGAAAAAGAAACACGAGCCTAAGTGGACTTCATCCCACAGGCAGAAAAGTGGCACATCTGCAACACTGACTTCCTGGGGGATGGTGAGCCATGGCAGGACAGGCTGCTGGCAAGGGCAGGAGCCTGCTGCTCCACCACGAGAACAGCAGTGCCTTTCTAAGTGAGGGTATGTTTGCTTCTGAAAGAGAAAGGGCAATTGTTCCTCTGGCCAGTGCCCTGCAAACACAGGCTGAAGGAGCCCTGCTGCAGTGGCTGTGCTCTCTGCAGCCAGACAGCAGTGGATGCTTTTGCAAACACCACTTTGGGTGCAAGGCTCTCCTTTGAGGCTGAGCTCTGGGAAAGTCCTGTGAGTATCTCTTCGTCTTTGCCCCTTGCTTCACTTTGCACCACCAGCGCCTTTGCCCTTACAGGGAAGGAATGCAGCACACACAGGCTCCAGGCAAGTGTTTAGAGAGGCAAACACACCAGAAGAAGGGCAGGGACACTGGCAGGCACTTCAGATGCTCTTGCTACTGCCAAGGACATAAGAGAAAGGCTTGGAAGATGAAATCTCTCCTCTCCTTATCACCCATTTGGAAGGACCATCCCAACCAAGCCATGGGAAGCACAAGTGCCATCCCTTACCTCCCGAGAGACAGCTGCTATCTCTCCTTCTGCCATGCGAGTCTCCCTGATGACATCATGTAAAGAACCTCCGTCCATGTATTCCATCACCAGCCAGAGTTCCTCATCCACCAGGTAGCTGAAAGGAGCAAACAGCCTGGAGATGAACGCACGCACTTACACAACCTGATGGATTCTTGTTTCTGTGTCTCTCTCAGAGGAACACAGGAGGAAGTGAGTAGTCATTCCCGACGCTCTGCAGGGCTTGAACTCTGAGCAGTCTAAAAGACAGCTCGGTATCCACACCAATGCAACAGGCCAAGGGAAATACAATAGACAGTGCTTTGTCAGCACTTCAGACACATGGAAAAAATCAAATCCCAAACCCAACAAAAAAAATGTGGAGAGAGGACAGGAACTTGGAGGCTGTTGGCTCAGTAAGACAGGGCCCAGTCCTGTCTTTGAAAGTGCCCTTCACACTAGGTATGCCAGGAAAGATGAATGCAGGCCCAATGCAATCTCCTCCCAAGACGCTGTAGATCAGCCCAAGAACAGGAATTAACAGCTCCATCCTCTTTTGCCAGCGACCAAAGGAGTGGTTGCACCTCTGGCTTGCAGGATGAGAATGACCTTTCATGGCAGGACAGCAGAACCACTCACCTGTCTACATAGTTCACAAGGTTGGCATTCTTACTGCCACGCATGACCTGGATTTCATTCAGGCACAGCTCGCTGCTGCTCTCTTGCAGGAGACTAATTTTCTTGATGGCCACCTAAAACAACATGGAAAGCCATGAACCAAAGAAGTCTGTGGCACAGGAGCACAAAGGGAACATGAAGACAGTGATTATGGGATGACAGTAGCCCCAGCTGGGCTGGGCCAAACTGCCTTGTGACTGGACATCAGACCCCATGCTTGGGGACCTCCCAGAACAGAGAGACAGATATCCTTTGCCTTGTAAACCTGGGAGAAACATGGTCTAAGCTCTCCACCTCAAAGCTCTAACAACACTCACTGTGCCCACTGTCTTCCCCAGGACCTTCCTTTATCATCCCCATTGTCATTGACACACCTCTTGCAAGCAGGAATCGATTCTGTGCCAGTAGAAATGGAACAAAACTGCTGGGAAACCTTGGGCACTTCTAGGGGGTTGATCATTACTCCAGCAACCACTAGCATTCTCCATTGCACAACTACAAAGCAAACTCTTACAGACATGACTGATAAAATGCTGTTTGTCCTAAAATCATCCTCAGGGTTATTCCCCATAAGAAACACAACCCTACATATTTCACGGAAAAAATGCTGTGATGATGAAAACATCATTAAGGACACCTCCAAAAAAGACAATCCAAGCACTTCCTCACTTCAGGAATTTGCATTTCGTTCCACTAAAATACTTTAATTCACACCACTGATATTTGCAATTACTGCCTGACTGTAAAAAGAAATAACCCATGCCTTGATCCTCTAGGGATGCACACCAGGCTCTGAGCAGGACTCAGGCCCTTGAGACACTCCTTGCAGACCTTGCTCTCTCTAAGCACAGATCCCAAGGGCAGCACTGCAGGTGGCTGCAGAACTGCCAGCATGATTTCCATGTATTGGCTAACAGCCAGAAACGAGAATTCAGGAACGCTGCAGCCCCAAAGAGCAGTGCCATGCTCTGAGACACCACCTGGGCACGTAGACCCAGCCTTGTGTCCTCCTCTGAATGATACCGCTTGCCTCCTTGCATCCCCTGGGGCAGCTGAGAAGGACAAAATCTGTCCCCACTGTATTTGGCAGGCAGACACTGCTCTGCACTCCATTTGCCTTTGCAGCAAAGCTCCACTGGCGAGCCAAAGCTCAGCCACAGCTCACAGCAGAGGGGAGGGCACTCGAGAGCTGCAGAAGCTGCGGCGCTGCTTGAGGCTTACCTCTTCTCCTGTGGCAGTCTCCACTGCCGTGCACACAGTGCCGAAACCCCTAGAAACAAAACAGCAGCAGAGAAAGAACAAGTCCTTTAGTCCCTGCTAGTGCAAAACACTGCAGTCCAACAGGAACAAAGTCCTGGAGCAAAGAGTAAATGGAACATGACAGATTCTTCTCTGGGTCTTTTCTCCCTTTTCTCTTTCTCTAGCTGTGCATGTGTCGGATTTTTCCAGGAATATGCCCGTTGGGTCTTCTTACACCTCTCCTTGGAGTCTGTCTGCCAAACTCAAGCACTACCACTCAGGCTTTTCTGAGAAGCCTGAAGCCATGTAACAGCCATTGGAGGAAAGCCTCTAGACACAGATCCCTTCTCCAGCTTGCAAGGAAAGTGGTGTCCAGCCACAGCCATAGCAGGCAAAGGCTTCCATTGCTGCACACAAATGGAGAAATCCTCAAAACACAGGGTCCTTAGGCAGCTGTATTCTGGGTCCAGAGCCATTGGCAGCTGCTTCTCTTCGATGCAACAGACACTGGAAGGACTCCACTTTTCTGGCGACTTCTTGTACATTTGGCTTCTGTTCTGGGGTGACGTTATGATGCTTGTTTCCCCAGTCACTTGTTCTGTTTATGCTGGATGTTATATTCTGTGCCTCCAAGACGGGATCAGACAGTAGGGGCCGGGAGAAGAGGGAGCACAGAGTTTTGTTATCAGCTGCACTCTCCCCCGCAGTCTGCTGGAACACAGAACTCCAGTGTTGTGGTCTGGGCACAGATGGGGCCACACACCACACTCCTTTTGCTTTTTAGTTAGTTTAGCTAGCTAAGGTAGTCTGAGTTTCGCCTTTAGTGTTTTTCTTTCCCTTTTCTTGGAGCCATTCGAACCTGCTCCAGACTGGGACCCAGCAAAACACCGAGAGCTCACACTTTGTAGCCCACCAGGGCCTACTCTGCAGCCTTTCCCAGCACTGGAGAATGACAACCCCCAGGAGAGACTTTCTGAACTTGCCATCTCTTCAGAGCAGCAAATGAGTTTTGTCATCCGGTATTGTTCATTTTGTGTGCTGGGGAGTGATTTCCCTGTTAAATAAACAATTTCTTTCCACTTCTGCCCGAGGAAATTATTCCCAAACTGGCTGGGGGCAGTGGCCATGTGGGTTTGCTTTTAGGAGGGGCCCTTTCTGGAGGTTTCCTCCAAAATTCGCCCTAAACCAGAACACCTGGTACAGAGAAAATGTTGCAAATCAATCCCATCTACAGTCAGCAGAGCTGGCTTTCAAAGGGAATAGCTTGGTGGATTCTTTGCAGCAAACGCCTAAACCCCACAGGATCCACGAGGAGTCTGCCATCAGGCAGATGATGCCTTTTCCTCTAGAGTGCATTGCCACTGGGCAGTCCCCTGAAACTTTGTCTTTTGCCACCGCAGCCACAAAAGAGAGCTGCTTCTTTCATTTCTGCTTTTGGCTTCTAGACTAGGTGGTGGTCATCCTGACTACTGAATTTTATTTGCAGCAAAATATTGGAAAGAAATGTTACTGAGAGCTGTTCCCTGACAGCTGTCAGCTGCTAGCTTGACCTTTGAGACAATGAAGTTTCTCCTCCTTTCATTCCCACGTATTCTGTATTCTTTTGAGACACTCAAAAATTATTTCTCCTATGAAAAGCGGCAAACAGGTGCAAACACACTTGAGGGACAGGAGAGATGCCAGGTGCTGCTCTTTGCCGCAGACAAGACATTGCCAGCATCCAGATGTCTTGGCTGTGCCTTCACAACACAGCTATAAATGCTGGCCAGCATTGAGAGATCACCTGGCATCATCTTAACGCAGTGTCTGAACAGCTTTGGAACTTGCCTGATGTCACTCTGGGGAGATGGGACACGAGCAAAACACACTGCCCCTCTCTTTGAAGAAGGAACTGTGGCTGCACTCACCCTTTGCCAAGAGTTTCCAGTTCTGTGTATTTAGCCTCAGGATCTCCCTCGCTCACCAGCATCTCTGTAAAAATCCCAAGCACAGATGCTCACTTCAAAAGAGATCCCACCCTTCATCAGATCACAAAGGCAGCCCCACTCTTCGGGACACTGGGCGCTCTCAACTCAGTCAGTTGGGAAACAACAACACCACTGCACCAGCACCACCTCAAAAACAGCAGCAGCAAGACAAGCAGCCCTGCAGCACAGATGGCCAGCACTAAACTAAAAGCCTAAAGTAAAATCTAAGCACACAGAGAAACAGTCAGAGGAGACAGGGATCAGAAAACTCTAACCAAGAGAAGTGATTGTTGTCTATAAACATTAAGGGCAGCAGGAAAAACAAAACCTTCCTGTTCTTGGCAATGAACACTCTGCGACATTCAACACAAGCTTTCATCCTTGCAAACATCAAAGGCATCTTGGGTTCTGGAATCAATTTTTGTCATCAGCTGCCCTCTCCAGAACAGGAAGAATATTGCAAAGTGCTTCCAGCAGAGCCCAGATCTCCAGCTTTAAGCAGGACTTTGCCTAAACAATGCCCTTCAGCCTTTCAGGAGCAGCAGCTCATGTTATAAGCTACTGTGATGGCCTGAGGAATGAGGTCCCTCAGCCTTTAGGACAGGCTGAGTGCTGAAGATGACCTTGGCCGTGCCCACAGCAGCTGGGCCCCGCAGGAGCTCCTTGAGGCCTACTCATTCGCGAGGTCACGGCCTCCTGCTCAGCCAGAAACAATCTCTGCTTGGCCTTTTGCCTACAGGGAAGCTCAGGCAAAGCCAAACCAGGCCGAGCTGCTCTCAGAGGCAGGAGCAACACCCCGCTGATCCCTCACCACCTCAGAGCACAACAACAGGTCCTGTGTGGAGGAGGCCTCAGGACCTGGCACTCAGCTGAGCAGGAGGTGGGACAGCTCATGCCGGCACACGCGCACACAAGGCACTGCTCCGGCACACAAGGATCACAAAGGACCTACTCAGCATGGCCAGGCACTTGTCCTCTGTCCTCTCTCGCTGCTGCTCTCTGCTGCCAGACGAGCTGGTTGTGCTCCAGGTGCACGAGCTGCTCGTGCTTGAGCTTCCAGCCTGGGCACTGGAGCCTTCTCCCGAGCCTTCTGCTGCAGCTCGTGCAGGTGCCAGGACAGAAGAGATGGAGCTCTGGGACAAGAAATGAATTTGGGTCACAAATGAGCCTGGCAGAGATGCCCCCATTCCATTTCAAATGCAAGCCCCTAGGAAGATGCTGCTGGCCACACCCAGGGCTCTTCACCTCTCAGCTTGTGCAGCCCGCTTCAACAGCTCAAGGCACAAAATCCAAAGGCTGCTTTTACATGACGGACAAAATGACACCAAAGACGCTGCTACCCAAAGCGGGCACTTACTGGTGTTGTTTGCTCCGGCCGTGGGCTGACCGCAGGGCCAGGTTCATCGGCACCTTCCTCCTCTTCAGCCTCTTCCTCAGGTACAGAGGCTGCCAGAGCAGGTGCTGACGCTGCCCTTGTGCTCTGTGGACAGACAGCAGCATGAGGGATAGGAAAGAACCTGTCATTCACCACCTTACCTATATTCAGCTACAGGCCCTGCTGCAGCTCAGCTCTTCCTTTAGCTACTGACTTTAGCTGCTCTGTGGGGAGGGCCAGGTCCCTGCTGGGGACAGTGCCTCCTCGTATCCTGCAAGCTTGTGAACTGCATCTTTGCACTGCTCTCCTCACAGGGGACAGGGAGCCTGCACAGCCACTGGCCACCAAGGGCCTCACTTGTACCCCAGGAGCATCCAAAGACATCCTAATGCTACCTCTTGTCTCTTACTAAGACAAATTCACAGCCCCTTTCAGAACAGTAGGAAGCTGCTGCATAAACAATCCAAGTTCCACTCTGCTTTTCCAAGCTCCACTGACTGGGGGAAGGGCCGGAAAGATTCCGGCCTCCAGCATCTTCAGCCAGGCACAGGAGGTGCTGTCTGATCAGAAACTTGCAGCTATGCTTTGCTCCAGCCACAGCACGACCCAGAGCTGCTACTTACTGATGCTGGATGCTCAGGCCCTGCAGTGGCAGCAGGCGCAGTTTGGGGAGCATCTTCCTCCCCTCTGGCCTCTTCTGCAGGAAGACACGCAGCCAGAGGATCCTCCGAGGTTGGTGTTGGGCTCTGCAGACAGACAGCAGCGTGAGGGACAAGTGACCTTTTCTATGTTCAGCTCTAGACCCAGATGCACTAAGGAGAAATCATCTGCAGAGAAATGGGATTCTAAGTTGTTCCCACTGAAGTAAAATGGGACAATTAGAGGGGACTGCACTCTCTTGTGCAGGGGAAATTCCGTCATGGCTTAAAGCACCAAGCAACCCCACTTCCAGCTGCTTAAAAGCTCTGAAAAGGAATTGGAGAAAACAGCCTGGGCTCCTCCTGCTGCTGCTGCTCTTGCTGCAAAGGGTCTGGACTGTAGTTTCATTCATCCAACCAGGCTGGCACTGGACTGCAACACACCCAGCTCACAGCTTGCTCCACAATTGTCAAATGCTACCAAGGCCAGAGACTTCTTTCCCACTCACCCAAAGACCGGATTCTCTCCAGGCACGGGTGATGTGACCTGCAACACACAAGGGAAAAACAACCAGATGCTGTAAGAAAACTGCCTGTGCTGGGCAAGCCCACAAAAAGTCAACCCAAAGGCAGAGCATTCTGCTTTCACTACATCACTCCAGCTGCAACCCCTGTGTCACACAGCAAGCAAGTCAACAGCACAAAATATTGCCTGGTGTCTACCTTCTGTCCTCTGTGGTCACTCAACCCACAGAAACTTGAGACTCAGAAAGGCCCAGTGGTTCTGTAACAATCACTGCTTCTGCCCCACCCCACCCAGCAGGAGCTACAGCTCCTCCCTTTCCTGTGCTTCAGTTTTCTCAAGAGATTGCATGCAGCAATTGCCATGAGCTCACTGAAAACCTTTCCCCGGAAAAGCTTCACCCAAGTGCCCCTTAGCCAGGGTGGCAATTCTATCGTGACACAGCACGGGAACAGCTCCAGGGTTCGGGAGCATACAAGAACTCCTCTGAAATGTCTATCTCAGAGGCCTTTTCCAAGCTGATTCTGTGACTTCATCACAGAACAAATGGCTCTTTTAGTGTGCAGGAAGTGTCAAGGTCCACAGGCACATGCTGGGATGAGGGAATGCAGACAAGAAGACTTGAACTGAGGGACATTCCCTCAGTCCTGGAGAGCAGTGCACAGCTTTTACAAGGACTCCTGACAAGCTCTCCCACTCTTCCTATCTTGGAAGTTGTCTTCCTTGAGCCAGTAAACTGAGGAGACTAAACTCCATAGCCACAGGCTGTGCCACAGGAGGAGTGAAGCCCCTGCAGGCCACATTACAAATGCTGCCCACTCCCCACTGGCTAGAGACACCCCCTTCTTGGCTGGAGCTGTTGACAGCGGCTTTACCCAACCAAAGGCCTCTTTGTGGCATTTTGGTTTCCATATGCTGCAACATCTACTTACGTGCCAGGTGGGTGAGAAAGTACCCAGAATAAGCCACGGAAAAAGCTGCGCAAACTGCAGCACACACTCCCTCCATGGCTTGAGCAGCGCTGCTCAAGTCTGTACCAGACAACGCCTGTGGGAAAAACCAAAAATATTCCGAGTCCTGCTGGCAGAGACCTCGTCGATCAGCAGGTTCCGTCTGCAGTGAGCGTGCCACAGAGCTGCTCTGCACACTGAGCCCTTCCGGGCCTCAGCACAGCAACTTTGCCTTGACAACGCCGGGATGCGGCCGCTGACATCACAATAGCAGCCGCCCTAGGCTGGATTGTGAATTCATGCATAGAACCAGACCTGCTCTACACCTAATGCCAAAAAAATCCTGCAAAGTTTTCCTCTGCTACAAAGCAACACAAAAAGCCCTCCTAGTCCATCACCTGTTGCTCAAGGCATGTAAGAGTAGAAACACACTTAGCCCCTAGAGCCCACACTGAGAAGCTGAGCACTGAGAAGGGACCAGGATGTGAGGAGCCGCAGCAGTGGTCTTTGACCACTATTTCTGCTGAGCAAAAACCAGAAAGCTTATTCCTTTGTTCTAGAAATCAGAAAACAAGGAGAAGCACTGCTTTAATTACATTTAGAGGTTTTTCCTAGGTACAGAGACATGGTCATGGATCTTTCTGTATATATATATTTTATTTATATATACATATATATATATATATCTATATATATGTATGTGTATTATATTATTGAATACTATATATTCAAAACATTTTACATCATAGCCATGGGAAATGGCATTCCCACAGCAGGGAAATGCCATGACAGAAAATGCAAGGAGGATCGTTCTGTATGACTCACTCTAGCAGGGAGGCCTTGGGACCAAAGCACCACCACCATTTTTTCCCCCATTTTTCTCCTTCCACAGTATTAGTCAGGAGGCGGGGCTGAGATGGGGGGCACGGAAGTGACAGCTTTGACACACAGCTGAAACCATCAGGGCCAGTGTGGCATGTGGGACTGTTTTTCCACTGCAGCAGAACCAGGCAAGCCAGAGTGGTGACACTGATCCCAAGTGAGTCCAGCCAAGCCAAGTGGAGCCCAGCAGGGTGGTAGGAAGAGGCAGCTAAGTGGCAGATCCCATTCCCACACACATGCCCAGCGTGGCAGACTGATGGCAGCGGCAGTGCCAAACAGAGCTCTGCAGGGACAGAGAGACACCCATCACCATCGCCACTGCCACCATCCCTGCTGCAGAGAGGGAGCAGGAAACTGCCACTGCAGGTGCACAGCTGCTCCAGGCAGCACCAGCAGCCCCCATCTACCATCAGAACCATTCTGTAAGCCCTCGCCATCCTGTCTTTGTTCCAGGGGCCCCATGTGACACTTCACCTTTGTTGCTTAAGCCATTACTCCTTTTGCACTATTTTCTTCTTATTGTTGTGCACTGCTTTTTATTTCCTCACTACATTATAACTCTAATAGTTTTAACCTCTCATTTATTGTTTTCTCCATTGACCCTTTCCATTGTCATGGAGAAGGAGAGAGAGGAGAGGCTTTACAAGGACTACCTCAAGAAGAGGACATAGAATGGAGGGAAGGCCTTAGAAAGAATAAACAACCCTCATGCTGCTGCTTTTGCAAGGAATAAATATCCAAGTTTCTTAATATCCAGCCACAAATCTGTGGAGTCTTGACAGCCAAGAAGCACAGGAACCTGGACACCTTGTTGTGAGAGACTAGAGGAGATTGCTGGCTCAACACTTTTCAGGGGCTTGTATGTGGGGAAGGGGCAGATCAAGCCTTGCTCTGGTGAGGCCATGCCCCACTCAGCATGCCCCACACCCCCAGGCCTGTATCCCAGCCCAGCAGTGGCCACTGATCCCTGGCACACCAGAGGCAATGCTCCACACCTGTGTCTGGGGCCCCTAACCCAGCTCCTAAATGGCCAGGTGAGTGGGAGCCCCATGTGGGGGAAGGCCCCAGGAGAGCCAAAGGCTATTTACCTTGGGATATGTGGCCACCACATGTCTTGACCCTACCTCTTCTTGGAATTTCTATCAGCTGAACACCACTGGAACCTGGAGTGATAGCTGTGTTGGTTCTTTTCTGTCATTCTCTTTTTCTCTTTCTTCTCCCTTTTCCCTCCTCTCAGATTTTTGAAAATAACTTAAAATGTAACAGGTTTAGTAATCTAAATGTAAATTAACTTACTAAGATTATAAGTTGAATGGGCTAAATTAATGCTTCATAGAATGTTTTATGTTGATTGAATCCTGCTCTAAATTATTTTTGGCTTTAAAGTTCTCTTATTTTCAAATGTTGCCAGTGAAGGGTTTTGATGTTGTTCCGAACTCTTGAGAACATCTCGTCAGTATTTCTCCTGCTTTTCTAACTTAGAGTACATGAACAAGTTTAAATCCTTTTAAAGTATCTCATAGAGCAATGTTTTTGGAGGCTTGCATTTTAATTGGCACAGCAAGCAGGGTACTCTTGAGGTGAGATGGGCCTTTTATACAGCATTAACTGTTCATGACATAATAAAGGAGAAATAAATTGTCAGTCAAAGCTGCTCTTTTCTGGCAGAAAAGTAATAGAATCCCACGCAGAAACTGATCTGAACTGCTCTCCACTGACGCACTTGCTAAAAGCTTATATAGAAAGCTTGTCCAGCCCTAAAGAGAGATGGGGATGGAGAGAAACTAGCACCATCCACAGTTACTTGTGGAGAAACATGAAATTTGGTAGAAGAAAATTAAAAATTCCCAGTAAAGGACCATGCCTGGTATGCATATGCATGGAGGTTTGACTCAGAGCTGTATGGTGCCCATCAGCTGGAAAAGGAGCTGCATCAGCTGCAAATTGCTGAGCCTGAAACAATAGCCAGCCTCAGGCCAGAGCAGGAATTGAATGCCAGGATGAAGCCAGCCCCCAAACCATGAGAAACCAGTGAAACACGCTCTTCCAAAGCCAAAGAGCTTTAGAGTTGCAATTCAACACTGCTGGGGAAGGCCCGGAAGCAGTGTTTTCCGTAGTCCAGGAACAGCCAGGCCTTCCTGACTGCAAGGTCAGCCCCACAGCCCTTGGGAGGCCTTTAGTGCCTCAAAGTCCAACCCCGCCCCTCACCCTAAACTCTCCCCACCCCTATAAAATACAGAGGCAGGATGCCCCGAAAATGATGTCACCTTCCTCTGCTCCCTGGAGGAGAGGTTCGGCTCTGCAAAGCCAATCTTCTTCCCTCCTCATCCCAAGCCCTGCTCACTGATAAAGAAGGAATTCACTTACCAGGATGCAGTGTCTGCAGTGATACCTCATTCTGCAACAGAAGTGGTTGAACTACACGGGAAAATAAGCAATGATCGCAAAGAAAGGGAAATGGAGAATGTTTTGTGAATTTGGATTTGGGGGAATGAAATAGAACTTTTGGAGAAGGAAGCACATGGTGAAAAGCGCTGGTCTTTTGCTCAGGGAACAACTTGTGGTATGAAAAGTTTGGACCCCTTGCAGAGGGGGGAACCCCATACAATGCATGAGAAACAGCTAATGCCTGTTGACCTTCTTCTGTGTTATTGTAAGTTATTTCAACATTCAACTGTTGAAATAACTTACAAATAACTGTTGAAGGATCAAAACTGAGAAAACAAAATCTTGGCACCACCTCCAAAAAGTTATGGTTGTTGATAGAAGGTGGTGGATTGAAATATCCCTAGAGGCTCTCTGGAAAGAAAATGGGGATTAAATGGGGACTCAGTTTCCCCGGATTCTTAATGAAACTTTGCAAACTGCTCCTGCCCTGCCTCCTTCTGGCAGCCCTGGCTATTGAGCCTTGTCTGCCACCAAAGGCTGGAAGCCGAAATGCTGCTGCTAGAGCATAACCCTTAGGAGAAAATGCTTTTATCATCGTGCAAGTTTGTTGTTTTGGTCTCACTAATAAGCCTGAATGTTCAAGAATGTCCTCACTAGTCAGGAGACTGGGTGTACATCCAGACCCGGAAAGGAGAGCCACTTAACCAGAAGTGGAAAGGACTTTTGATCCCATGGCTGTGAGATTTACAGCTGGACACTCCTAAATTATGTGATTAAAGTTAGCTCTGGACACATGGAATTGTATTGGACAGTCCAGTAAATGTAACTCTGCTGCAAATAAAGCTGCAGTGGACATTTCTAAAGTGAAAAAACATTAAATGTTTTCTCTTTTTGCCCATTTCCAGAGCAGTGTCCCTGGTATGGCAGCAAGGCTGTTTGTTCCTGAATTAGTCAACCATCCTAGCAGGACCATGTACCTAATGACTACAATAGCAAGTATGGCTTTGAGTGCCAGAGGGGTAAGAGACCAAGAAAGAAAAGAGAGCCATGTCTGTAGGAGTGTGCACCCTAATGGCAGAGTGGCAAAACTAGCCTTTGTCCCCCAGAAAAGAAAAGAAGGCCAGAAGTTTCTCTCAAGGATTAGGTGAAAAGCCACCTCATGGGACCTCAGGGACTTCACCAAATACTTGAGGACATCTAATTGGATAGAAGCCAAAAAGTCCCGCTTGATCCATCAGGGAGAAAAAGAAGAGAAGAAAAGAGCTAAGTGCTTTTGTGAAGTGTTTTTACCAGGAGCAGACTGCTGCACCTGGCTCGAGTTTTTCTCTTTGTTATTATACCTTTTATTAAACCTTTTTGTTTCTAACACTGCAGCAGAAGTCATCCTGCTAATTTTATGCCCCCAGAGTAATAGATAAGCTGTCCTTGGGTGTATTATATTTCTTTTGAGGGCTTATGAGACCTGGCTAAGAAAAAGAAACATAATAGAGCAGAACTGGGCAGCAGCAGGGGGTACTACAGTGCACTCACAGCCACCTGCCAATGCAGCTGGCCAAAACTAAAACAAGCACAACCAAAAACCCAAACACTACAGGTGCTTGGCCTAATAGCCTGGTTACTAATAACATAAGAAAACAACTATTAAAGATGACACCTGGGACACCAGCTGGCCAGAGCCATTTCCCAGCTACCGCAAAACTTGCCTTTCTCTGCGAACACAGAGGTTTCAGTTGCCCACCTTTCAGAGAGAGGAGCCTGCCAGACCAGGTTGAACATTCAGCAATGTCTACTTGAATGATCTCAAGCTTTCAATCCAAGCCCAAGCTTATGAAGTGTGATTCTTCCTTTAATTTCCTAGATTCAAAACTGATTCTTCAGATCTATGCATGAGACAGTTCTCCAGATCTACTGAGGACATGGAATGGTTTGGAAAGCAAACTAAGGAACAAGGCAAAAAACCAAATTTTATAGGGCCAGGGAGAAAATGCTAAGAGGAAAAAGAGCAATTGTGTTTCTATTCCATCCTTATTAGCTATAACTTGCAATTGCTGTGGGGTAGTTAAGAGTTTATTCAGGTTGACAACTTGAGTCAAAAGTTTATTTCATTCCTGAAGCTGCAGACTTGAAATGCTTCAAGTTCTTACATCCCAGGGGAATCCTGTATGCAAAATACTTGAAAACACATTTTTTATCAGAAAGAAAAAGAGATTTAAGCATTGTTGCAAGTGTTTTATATATTCATAGAAATATCAAACTACTAGGTTAATTCCTGAGACTATTTTTATCTTTTGCTCTTGTGCTTATTGTTCTCTTATTCCATATTCTCTTACTACTTGTAACCCACACTAATCCTATCTCACTGCATGCAATAATAAAGCAAAGAATTACCTAAGGGATGAAAAGAAGGCATTCCTCACTATCTTGCATAAGGATGAAAATGGAACATTTCAAAGACTTCAACAACTCATTTCTCTGAATAGGAGCAAAGAAATAAAAGGCAGCAAGCTTTAAACACTCCACAAATTCTAGCAGAAGTAAGCAGCTCACAAAGGGCACTAAGGCAGGGAGACATGTGGACACGTGCACACCATCACCTCATCTGACAAAAATGAACCTGTTTCACAGCACCAGGCAGTTCATAGAGCCAAACTCCTTCCCCAGCCCCATGGGAAAGCAGTGTCAAGGCACAGGAACCGGGAAGTGTCCCAGGGTGCAGAGATAATGCTGGCAGCATTTGAGCCTGCAGCACTGGCTCAGACACACTGAAGTTCAGCTGTTGCTGTGCAGCAGTTTCTTCACACTGGTAAGTTTCATGGGGCTGGCTGTATTTTTCACAACAGCCACTTCAGTACAGGACGGGTGTAGTGAAAAGCACCGCAAGCTCCTTTGCCCTCGGTGGATGTTTGCCATGGAAGAGCATACTCAAGCTGGCTCTTCTAAAACCCAGGGTCCTTGCTCCCTTCAGTGTGCTCAGCACGACCTTCAACTCCATGGTGCTGTGCAACTGGAGCAGCAGGACAGGGACCTCTGCAGCTTGAGCTGCCCTTGTTCCTCTCTGCCCGTGCACAGACGACGGCGTGGAAGAGAACGGCAACAGGGCCCTGCATGTCCCTGGGCTCAGGATTTGTGCTGCTTCAGCTCCACAGAGGGAGCCACGAGTCATGTGAAAAAGCCAAAGTGTTTATTAAGGGAAGGCAAAGTGAAGGGGTGAACTGGGAGGGAAAAACGTGGATGGGCAGGGCTTGGGGGCTAGAGGGAGGGAACTACCAACAGGAAGGGAGGAGCTCCTGAAGGTTGCCACAGGCTCGGCTGTGACCAGCAAGAGCTGCTGGGCCTGCAGCTTCAGCTGGTCCCCTCTGCTCTGCAGTTAGTCCCATCTTCAGTGGGAAGTGGGGGTGGCCAAAGGACACTGGTTCTTCCCATCCTGCAGGCGCAGTTCGGCAGATCTTGCGTCGAATGTCAGCTGGACAAATTGCTTTATAAAGGAGGGGCACTCATATTCGCTCAGGGCTTGAAGGGCTGGAAAAGAAAGGAACAGTGCCACGGTCACAGGCCTGATTGCTGGCATCCAAGCAAAGCCTCCTGCCAGGGCCTTCCCACCCAGCTTTTGCCATGGCCAGGAGTGAGCGGCTGACAAGGGCTTTGGCCAGAAGGCGCTGGCCTCGCATCCCGCACGTGTCTCTGAAAGCTCTCCGGGCTCTGCTCCCGCTGCCCCTGGTCCGCACAGGGAGCAGAGCCCTGGGCAGCCCGGGCAGGGATTGTAGCTCCGGGGCCAGGATGTGCAGCTGCCCCCGGCGGTCCCTGCTGGCACACGGCTGCCCTCACTCACCCTCACTGAGGACCTGGAGCTCCTCCTTCTGTCCCATCAGGAGCACTCCGGCCACCCCTGGCAACACAGAGGCTG